>NC_138582.1:71583504-72183504 GCF_964289735.1 Phaethon aethereus
TTTTTTTATATGAAATGCAGGAGGTTGTCCTTGTATTCCATCACAGAAAGGAAAGGTGAGCTTTCCTAGTTGTCCATATAATTTCAGGAAATCTATTCAGCTGCCTACTGCGTGCAACTGTAAATACTTGATAAACAGATTGTGCTCGTTTCTTTTTACTTCTGTTTCTAAAATTAAAGCTAATGTCTACTCTCTTTATCAGCTTAAAATTCAGAAAACAAATTTTCACATTCAATTAATCTTACACTCCTTGATTAATGTAAAAATAATATTTACCTTCACATATCCATTGCATATTATACTGCTGCGTGAATGTAAAAATGTGTCTCAAATCTGAAAATTAAATATTAGATACTACCTACAGTAATGTATTAAGCATGATTGGCTTAGGAAATGCCAATGAATATGTGACAGAAATTATATGAGCCCACCGTATTTGTTCCTTGAGTTTTTTCTCCCATATTTTTATTGTGAGGAGTAACAGATGAATAATATAAGTGTTTGCTAATAGGATTCACATCTTATTATTGGTGCTGATTTGCAGTTTCCCTTAACTCGCCATGATTACTTTTTTAGAAGCTTTCACTTTTCCCCAGCTGATCCTCGTCTTGTTAGGCAGCATTAATGACACTTCAGTCATTGTGGCTTTCAAGCAGAGCCCTTCCAGAGTGAACAGAGAGTTGACATTTCCTGACATTTTCCCAACTAATTACAGGACAAATAATTAAGCATGTTCTCGTATGTAACAAATGAAGGCAAAAGCCGTCTGTCAGCGATGTTGATTGATGACACTCTGGGAGACTTTATCTGATGGGTCCTGCCATGTGGTAGAGGGGAAGCAAATTTATTAGAATGAACAATGCAAATTCTGAGTCATCTCATCCAGTTATGCGCCAAAGCAATATCCATGTCAAGGTGAATGTGACAATGAAAGCAAAATATTTGCATTTTGTGGAGCAGGTTGAAGGGGAAATCAGAGCGAGAAGATGACAGGCCTAATTATTTTGGCTCATACAGGCTAGGACAGCTGTTTCTGGTGTCCTGAACAAGGCTGTCACACAGGTAACTAAATAGGTCTGCATATAAGTCTGTATCCAACACTGTACGGAGATGTCTACCACTAATGACCAACGCTAATGTTACTGCCATCCCTGAAAAACAGTAAATGTGTCACAGTGCACCTTCTGCATGGCAGTCAACATTTCGCTACATAATTACTTGTTAGTGAATTAATTCCTATCTGTCAGTATCTATGCCAGTGTCATTTTTAGACCATTACAAAATTATGCCATCACTATAGCAACTGCAAGCACAGTTAAAAGGCAAAACAGTTCAGATAGTTATTCAAGAAAAGTGCCTAGTTAGGCAGAAGACTAATAATGTAAAATCCAAATTGTGATGTTGCTGTCTGCCATCCTAATTTTCTTTATCTTGATTATGCGTTTGATCATTGATCATTAAACAATAATTTAAGGTTTCCAATTTCAATTCATGATTAATATTTAATATAATTAAAATCTCAGCCTCAACAGCATCTTTCCTATAAACAGATGTACACAGTGCTGTCACTGCAATTAATTAGGAGCTAAAAAGTGACGTGCTCAAAAATGAATCCTAATATCAGAGTTTACATGCAAATAAGAATAACTGGTAGCATCAGGATGTTCTTTTCTCCTTGCTTCCTTTGTGGGTTATAAACAATGCCAATCTTAAAGTCCTGTATCCTGGCTCATTTCTTATTTCTTTATTTATCTCTTGCATGCACTCCATTAATCCAAGAAAAGTCAGGACTCTTCTTACCATTTTCACCATCACTTAAGGATTTCAAGATGCCGTCTTATTCACAGAAAGATATTCACAAGCTTAAGACAAATTCTGTATATTCAGCTGCCTAAAATCTTCTAGACTGTTGAAATTTCTAATGACATGTAGAAAAAAGATTTGCTGATATCTACAACTACTTTAAATGCATACAAGTCTAAGTTAAATTAGGGAACTCCATATATGGAGAAAACATTTCTTAATATGTATCCTCTTTTTCTTTATAAAAATGTTAGAAAAAAGGAGATCAAATTCTTCTAGAAACTTTCAGCACATATTCATCATGTCAATCTATGCAACATGGTGGCTTTTGTTAGAGTGCAAATGTTACAATGGTGCATTTCAAATGATGTATGACAGCAATACAGTGGCCTCGGCTACTCAGACTCAGTGGAAAGAGAATGTAGAGAAATAATATGAAATTCGGGAAATCAATAAGAGGCCAAATGTGTAGGTGAGTTTTGTTTTTTATTTTAAGGAAAGACAAAAAAGTACACCTTATTATTCTGTTTTCTTCCCAGTGATAATGTACGACACTTCTTTTTGGTTAACTGGTTTGAAATAGCTCCCTTGTGTTAAAATATATATATATTTGTAAAAGGTTGGGGGGTTTTTCTTTAAATGTATCCATTGTCTGCAGAAACGATGTTTTAAGAAAATGAGTATCTATTGTTTTCTGTCTTTCTTAACATAGGTATTGTCTTCATTACTAAGGCATGGGTTTCTAGCAGGAAAATCAAATTAAAACTGTGTCAATCACATGAAACCAAGGGGAATCTTTGCCAGAAGAAAAATGCATAATGATGATAATACAGGTATATACACCATTAATGTTCTGTACTTAAAGTTACCTGACAAATAAATGCTTACTCTGGACTAAAACAAAGAGCCTTTCATGATATGAGAAAGATCATTACTGCCTCTTGCCACACTAAAGCATTTCTTCCATGAAGATCTACAAAATAGTCAGTTATCCTTCCTTCCCACTCTCTTAACTTCACACAGGCCATTAGCACAATGGAAGTGGATAAACTTTGCAAAAATGTCTAACTGCAGTATTGTTCTGAGATAGACCACTGCTCCGAAAGTGATGGGAAGATTTAATTTCTGTTCTGCCTAACAAGGTTAAAAGAGTTCGTTTCTTGGTTAACACTGACCACTAAATGGATAGGAATCAATAGCTCCTCACTAATGCCACAGTAAGGCAACTCCTTTATTGACCTTTCCATTAACACTAAGCAGCAGAAATGCAAAAAATAAATAGACCAATCATTTTAATTTTTAACACCTACCAAATCACGTGCTTCACTGGGGTTTCAGTGCTCCTATGCCAGTCCTCTCGTGTATCTACCTGTATTCTTTTATGCCCCATCAGATTTCAAAAAACTTCACCTCTTAGGATTTATTTACTTGGTGATCATGTGTAACTAGTGTGCTTAGCCCAGGAAGAGCTGAAAATAAAAAATCTGTAGACAGGAAACAAAGAGTATTTGTCCAATTAAAAAACTTTTTGCAGACCACAGTTACTCAGAAACACTTTTCAGACGAGTAAACAATGAATTAACTTGATAGGGATGATATACAAATTTGATACAAAGAGCCAATAGGACAGTTTCTGTGTAATGATCCCAGTCAATCTAATTAATGTATTCTGCTACATTACATTTTAAGAAGTGACCATTGTGTAATACACTTTGAAATATGCACAAGCTAATGGGATAAGATACAAAAATTATTATGCTGACAGTAAATCATATTACATTCCTAATAAGCATTAACTAGATAACTAGGTCAAAGCAGTATTATCTTAATTGATTTTTCAAAAGAAACCTGACAGAAAAATGTCAATGCTCGAATATTTCTTCATGCATCATTAAAACAAGATTGGCTTTTAACAAAAGAAGAATCCTTCACAGAATTGATTCTTGCTTCAGG
The DNA here is from genome assembly GCF_964289735.1 of Phaethon aethereus. Taxonomy (NCBI): domain Eukaryota; kingdom Metazoa; phylum Chordata; class Aves; order Phaethontiformes; family Phaethontidae; genus Phaethon; species Phaethon aethereus. The sequence continues at coordinate 71,587,261 of NC_138582.1, forward strand.
CTGCCTGCAAGTAAGTGTATTACATAAAAATCTATACAGGATATTAAAACAACACCACTCTGCAAGACAGTTACAATTAAAAGCTGACACCCCCCCCCACCATGTGTCTACTACAGTAGCTTGCCAGGAAATGTATCTAAAGCCAGTATAAACCATATATGAAAAACACTCGGTTTTAAAATTTGAGTGGGGGGAAAAAAAAATAATCGAGCTTCTCATTAAATCAGTGCATTAATAACTTACCCATTTCATAACTATATAGTAATTTAATAAACATGCAAGAAAACAGGAAAAAATACTACCTTGGAGCTACAACCATAAATACAAACTCTGCATCTAACGTAATGAACATTTCAGTGTGGAGAACAGGCATCGTTCTGACATCAGAAATTTTCCATCAGTGATTGTGAGGTAAAAATGCAATATGCAGAACAAATAATGTATAATAACAGCAATAGTACAATGCTGTACAGGTTCGCACAATAGGTCTTGTTGCAGATGCACATATAGATTGATCAGAGAAAGATTGGTTGATCCATCTGAACACGAGCAGCTCATAAACCTCGAAGTGATGAATTGTAGTACATTGGCGGTTTGGTGGTACATAAGGCATTCATTTTGTCTAAATAATCACAGTTCATTTGCTTGGATTGTTTAGTTTGTGAAGTTATAAGCAGAGAATGCACATAATAATTTCTCATGATTTTTCAAATGGGTTTTTTTAAGTCTATTTTTTATACAAGAACGTTCTTAGAAATATCAAGTATTATTACCAGTTACTCAATGTAAAATAACTCGATGGCTAAACATTTTTTGCCAAGAAAAACCTGAGTGCTTACATGCAATTTTCAGCATCTAAATTTTTCCCTAGTGCTGACCATGTTTTAGTGTCCCCCATGCAATTTGTGAGTCATTACCAATTTCAAAAGTCAGGAAAGAATGTTAATAGACATTTGAAAACATTATTTCAGGGACACAAGCTCCACAAAGTCTGATCTCAGCCCTTGGGACAGGGAATGGGGCAACGTAAGCTTCCAAGTTCTGTGAAGATCTAGACTCCAGAGCGTGATTTGGAGAATAAGCTTAATTCAGAAGGCAGCTGTCTTCTCCACCAACTCTGCCTCACTTAGCTCTAGAGAATTTGCTTTTTCTAGCACTACCTGATTTGAATATTCAATTTTACATCATTTCTCTGAGTAGGAAGCATCAGGAGTGTGGATCTCTCCTAGCTTACTTTTTCTTAAGTCAAGTGTAAAAGCTGGTGTAAATTTTCTAGGATCTGACAGTCTTTGTGTGGCACTAGCCCAAATTATCATAAATTCTGTGAAAGAGACTTTTGAAGCAAATAGTAGCGTGTGCCCTTTTCCTGTTGTGAAATGTTGCATTTCATAACAGAGACATGTTGTGCCTTAAATGATTGCATAGAAATACATGATGGAAAAAGGCAGGAAAATCCTGGGCTTCTGGTGCAAAGTCACCTCATGCAACTCAAATCTTGGTGGATATTCAGCATCTTTGATCTTTTGTCGTAGCAGTGGCTCAGTTTGCTCTTCTAATTACCTCAGGCATTGAAAAATATTAGGTAAAGGTGATTGTTTTGTGTTAGTAAAGGCAGCTACTGCACAGTATATGGTCCCTCGGCAAGGCCTAAGAAAGGAGGAGAAGTCAGACCGTATGTTTGTTTAATGGAAAGAGCAAATGAAACATAAGGAGTCAATAGCATTTATTAGTAGAAACTCAAGTCCAACTTGCATCCATATTTGTTATGTTATCATCACAACCTAGGTACTAGTATAACATAAAACACCCAAGCCATTGGTCCCGGGACTGGGCCCATCATTTGTCACTTCCCTATATTTCATCCTTTTCCAGAGACTTGCCAGACACAGGTGGGCACGTAGGATCTGAAGGCGGGCACAAAATAATGTTTTTAGTGTCGTGGAATGAGGAGGGAGAAAAGGAATGTTTGTGGCTACCAGGATGAGGTAAAATGCAGGAAAGGAAGGCAAAAAGGCCACTGTCCTACAAGGCTTCTCTTCCAAGTTCCTCCTCCCTGACGTGTCCCACATGTGTTGTCTACCTGCATCATTTCAATCTTTGTACATCAACAATGAAATAAGTTACACTGTGATATTTTTGTCGGCTTTTTGGTACTTTGAAACTATGTCAGGACAGGGAAAAAAGGCAGCATGAAGATTTCTTCTTAGCACTAAGAGAATCACACAAGTTTTGTCACATAACAATATTCTTATGAGTAACTTCCTCCTTTGCTGTCGCTTAAAAATCACTTAAACATCTCTCTCTCATTTTTTGTAATAGATCAACTTGTGAGCTCCTTTGTTCATTTACCCTATGTTCTCAGAGCTCCCTTCTGTATATTACCAGTATCCTGCTGTTAACATACAGTCCAGAAATGCTGTATTTTCAACAGCAACCAAAGCAGGAATTTGAGAGAAAGAGAGACTGTATGCTTGTTTTGCTTTCCTGACAAATGTCTGACACTATAGATATTGGGATGGGAGATGGGTCCTTCAGTGCCTTGCTTGGCTATACTAATGGAATAGTTGATTTTTTTTGTGTGTGTGTGTGATGCTATCAGCTTATTTGATGAATTTGTCTCATAAGACACATTTTACCTCTTTTTTTTCTTGAGGTTTTCCATATTCTAGGAAAAGAAAGACTGTTCATTTCCTTTGTAAACAGAAGTTTCACTAAAATTGTAATTATTTTGTAACGCCAATTTCTTTTGCAAAAAATAAGCAGACCACCGATTACTGAATGTCATCTCAGTCAAAAAAAGATCATTTAAAGGATAATTAAAAAGATCTATTTATATTTTCTCAAAATAAAAATTAACTTTTGCATGTTTTTATATAGGAAAAGCAGCTTTTTATAAGGGATTATAAAGCAGCTAATTTAAAACAAAAAAGTTCTCCACTGAGTTCACAGATAGCCTGTGAAACCTGCTGCCACAAAATATCCCTGTGGCGAAGAACCTAGCAAGAGCCAAGAATGGACCATATATTTCCATAGAAAGACTAAACTCTAATGCAGTCTTATGTCCCTGTTCAACAAATATCAAGAAAGTAATGTTGCAGTCTTGCAGTGTTATGCTGTACTGTGGATTAGTCCTTAAGAGTTTTCTTTAGACACACAATCAGTTGTTCCATTTCTTCTTAAGAGCGCTTTGATCTCATACCATATCCTTAAATAATACTGTATGGATAACATTTTGGTTTGATATTCTCTAACCGTGTTTTAAACTTCTCTTGGCATCCTTGCCTGGCTTTTAGCAGTCCTCAGGACTTAGTTGAGTCAATGCATTTCATTAACGTTTTACCTCCTGTGTCTTCCAGATCATTACTGAAGATGTTAAATAAGATTAGGTTTACACAAATTGCTGTTGCATCCTTCTCAAAGCCTTCCCCAGAAGGATACACTAGCTCTTGTCATTTACCTTTTTTGTGACCTAATTTTTCAAAACTGCTCTTCCCTGGCCTGGTTCATATTATTTTTTGTTATCAAGGTTTAATGAAAAACAATAATGAAAACTGTACTAAAATTCCTTTGCATTCAGTTTATATTATTTCCATTAAAGCTCATTTTATAATGTTTGTAGAAAGCAAAATTAAGCTTATTTTTACACCCATTTATTTCTTAAGAAGGAAGCCTCTAATAGCGGGGGACACGACCCTTTTAAATAGGCATTACTTGAGAAAGACCTTTATAAGGATGAATTAAAGAGTATGATCAGAATTTATTTTCTATTCATTTACATCTTCTATTTGTAGTATCCAACCCATAAATCAATAACTTGGATGGATCAATAACTAGATAAATGTTATAAGCAGACGTTGCTTTCTCAGACTTTACTTAAATTCACTTCATTTTAATTAAAAAAACCCCAAACCTCAACAAATACAAAAACTCCAAAATAAATCAGTTTGAACTAGTGTAAATACTCAGTTTGGAATTAATTTCACCTAATTTTAGTCATGTAAAAACAGTGTATGTAGTCTTAACTGTTTCTCCAGACTCCCTTTCCTAGCATGAAAAAAAGTTATAAATAGAAGGTATAAATAAAAATATAAATCAATAAATAAATAGATAAAAATATAAATATATAATTTATATAGGAAATGAAAAATATAAAATATATATAGATTTATTCCATTCTGAGACAAATGTCTAAAACTGGTGGAATGGCTCAATTTCTGACATCCCTGCCTCTCCCAGTTGATTAGAGTAGGAACCTCATCTAGGACCTCTAGGCAGCAGAAGATGGTTGAGATTAGTTTCTTCCTTCATGTAGATATGTTTTGTCTTACCAAACAAAAAGCTATTTTAGACAAATGATGTCACTTTCGGTCATACACATGGTTTCAGGAAGGACTGTTTCACACAGTCAGATGACCAATGCAAACCCCAACAAGGCCTTTGTCTTAACTAGAATCCGGGAGAAACAGATAAGCTCTTATCAGTGCTGAGTAGAGGGGTGGGATCACATCCCTCGACGTGTTGGTGATGCTCTTCCTAGTGCGGTCCAAGTGCTGCTGGCCACCTTTGCTACAAGGTCATATTGCTGGCTCATGTTCCACTAGGTGTCCTCTAGAGCCCCAGGGTCTTTTCTGCAAAGCTGCTTTCCAGACAGTCAGTCCTAGCCTGTACATATGGGTGCTTGGGGTTTCTTCCTCCAGGAACTTGACATTTCCCTTGGCTAAACTTCAGGAGATTCCTGTCAGTCCAGTTCTCCAGCCCATGAAGGTTCTTCTGAACAGTAGTGCAACCATCTGGTGTTACTTCTGCCTTTTTATTGTCTGCAGACTTGCACTCTGCCCCATCATCTAGGTCGTTAATGAAGATGTTAAATAGTACTGGCCACGGTGTTGATCCTTTGAGTACAACACTGTCCTTTTCAATCCACCTCATCATCTACTTATCTAGTTCTTATTTCATCAGTTTGTCAACAAGGATGTCATGGGAGACCGTGTTGAGAGCCTTGCTAAAGGCAAGATAAAACCATCCACTCATCACTCCTCATCCACTGAGAACATAATTTAATTGTAGAAGGGTATCATGTTAGTTAGGCATGATTTTCCATTCAACAGCTTAGGCTTACTATTCCAAATCATCTTTTTGTCCTTAATATCTTTGGAAATAGTTCCCAGAAGGATTTGTTCCAAAACCTTCCCAGATCTATATTTTCCTGGTACTTCTTGAACTTCTTGACATTCATTTTCTTCTTGTCCTCTTTCAATTGCCATGACCTTCCAAAGATAACTGAGCTAGATTTGCAATGGCATTGGCCAGCTCAACACTTGTGGTTACAGCCCATCATGTCCCATGGACTTGTGTATGTCTACTGGTTTAAATTTTCCCTAACTACATCTTCCTTTACTGAGGTATAAATCTGCATTGTTCCAGACTTTCCCACTAATCTCAGGGACCTGTGAAGGCAAGTCTTAACAAAGAAGAATGAAGCAAAGTCAGGGAGTGCCTCAGACTTTCACACACCCTTTGTCATGGTGCCACACCCCATCCAACACCAGGTCTGTATTTCCCTCAGAATTCCTTTTGCTGGACCTTTGGGAGCCCTTCTTGTTGCCTTTCATGATCTCTCCAAATTCAATTCCAGACAAGCTTTGGCTTTTCTAACCACACCCCCGCATGCTTGGACTCATCTCTATACTTCTGCTGGGTGACCCAATCCTGCTTCCATTTTTGTATGCTTCCTTTTCTGTCTGAGTGTTTTTTCAGGAGATCCTTGTTCATCCAAGCATGCCTCCTGCCACCTTTTCTTGTTCTCTTGAACATGGGGATGGACAAGAAAAAGCTTAGAGCATGAGGGACAAATTCTCTGGTCAAATAGACAAGATACTGGTCAGATATGGTGTTGTAGACAAGTAATGTGTAAGGATACTTGTCATCCACAAAGAAAATTAAATCATATCCGCTTTTGGCAGCCTTTTCTCATGTGTGCTTAGTGAAACCCAATAGATGTCCCCAATACAGTCTTTTTTACTGCCATCTTTGCAGCTGATAAAAATCTTTAAAGGTAGGTAGTATTTGAGCAACCCGGTCTATTGGAAGGTGTCCCCGCCTATGGCAAAGGGATTGGAACTAACTGATCTTTAAGGTCCCTTCCAACCCAAAAAACTCATGATAATTCTATTATTTAAACCTGCTATTTAAACCTCCTTCACACCCAACCTGCCCCCCTCTCCACCCAAAAAACAAATCTGAAACTATGTTTCTGGACAATGTGGGTTATTTTCTTGGCAGATGATGAGGGGAGGGAAGGTAAGGATATTTCCAAATGTCATCTATAAGTCACATTTTATTCAGGTCACTGGACACTTTTAAAATCTTGGGTTTAGTGAATTGGGGTATTACCATCTTCTAATTGGTGGGGTGAAATTTTTCTGTCTCGGAAATGTGCAAGAAGCTAATTTTTTTCAGATAATATTTAATCTAGAGATATTTGGAACTGAAATTTGACAGAATTGGTAGTCTTCCATAAAAATATATTTTTTGTGATCTCTGTGAAAATGTACTCTAGATAAGAAACACGCTTCTGAACATCTTTTTGCAACTTTCCAGTGTTAGAATTTCTCAGGTTATCTGTTCTAGTCATTTTGCATCATGAAACGGCTGAGGCTGTGAACCGCTTTCACTGTAAGTATTCACCCTGACATCGAGGGACCAAAATCATGAAAGGAAAGTCCACAAGGAAATTAATAATTGAGTATTCAGAAAAGGGTAAATGGAGTTAAGTAAATAAGGCCCAGGGCTACATATTCAGGGCTGCTAAATCTCAGTCTTTCCTGGCTGCCTACCCTACTTTCTCATTCATTTCAGTGTGGTCCTGCTGTGAAATGCATGGTGCTCCCTAAGGCTGGGAAAGGAAGGAGGGTGCTGAAGAACTGGAACTGCAGGAGAAGCAGTCAGAGGCCAGTGGGATATGGTTTGGATTTAACTGCTAGATTGAGACTGTTAGAGAGATTCTTGGAATTTGAGGATAATCTGGAAATTCAGCATAATCTCAGTGAAACCTCCTAATGAGGGAGTGCCAAAAATCACCCTGATACATGAATATGTAAAACACAGTTAACAGCATAACAAATGGACTGGGCAGTAAAAGCTGAAATGTTGAAAATACCTTTTTACCACAGGAAAGAAATTCTTGGGGTCATTCTTGATTTTTTTTTGTTATTGACAAGATTTTTTTTTTTACTTTTAGGACTGGTAGTCAAACAAAAAGGGTTAACACCAGGTTTTATTTATTTTAGTCAATATTCACTGACGCCCCTCCAGGTCTGTTACTGGTCAAGTTCCTAGAGGAAATAAAAAGATTAATGCAATTTTCTGTAATGTTCGTCTAGCTGTTGAATATGGTGTTTAGAAAGTAAATTAAACACTGAGTTTTAATTACAATTGTCTTATGTTATAGTGCAAAAGTACAAGGAAGAGGTTGTACTTAAATGTTAATGCTTGAGTTAAAGGACACATAGATGGGAAATTTTGGCTTGCTCTCTGAGTCCCAGGAGTCTGATCTTTCTCCATAGAACACACACAGGCATTGCACAGGCCTGTGAGTGTCACCTTTTTATAATGCTTTAAAGACAAATAAAATGGTTGCTAACATTGCTGTTGTTAGGTTTGTACAGTAATGTTTCAACAAGTTGTATGGGACAGTGTTTTCTTCAAATGTGTGGTTCAAGACATCACTGTGCTTACTTAGAGGTTGAAGCAGAGTTTATAGAGTTCAGCTTGGGCTTCTACTTCTGAAAATCTCGATCAAGATAAATACTGTAAATAAAGTGAAGCTACAAACCACAATATCCCTAGTGCCCTAGCATTTCTTAGCACATGAGAAATGGACAAAAGAGATATTTCTGACCTGAGCTCATAATCCTGTGTTTTCTCTGCAGCAGCAAATTAGTATGATATATTGTTACATTATTAAAACATATTTAATTCAAAATAATAAACAAGTCTACTCAGAACTGCTTACATGCACAGCTCTGTCCCCTGAAAGAATGTAGACAGATAGTGAAGTTGAATAATGGATTCAGAAGTGCCGATTAAAGTTTTATCTAAGTAAACTGAACCAACAAAACAGTCAAGCACTTCGAGATCAGATCCTACCGACTGATCTCTCTGCAGGGTTCCCACAGCAACCAGCATTTTCACAGACAATTGTTGGAGTTAAAATAGTTCACTCACAGGTCTGCTTTTAGTGTTACGGCTCTAAATAAGGTAAGTATAAGCTTATTTTTCTACATACAGCTTTAGGTTTCTGTGATGTTTCACTACAATAGCTCGAGAAAACCAAAGTTTTACCACAGAAAAATCCAAGAAACAAACAAACAAAAAAAACAAAAATGGAAAGATTCAGATACCCTCTGAAATACAAGTGTTGTTCCATTTCACTAATCATCTGTGTTATGCTACGGTGACTTTCATCTTTGTCAGTTCTGTATGGCCAAACTCAGTTGGGATTTCAGAGTGAGCTGGACCATTCCAGAGCAACAGCAGCTGTCCTACGCGGCTTACCTTTCTGATAACCATACAGTACTTATGGCTGTTTCTTGAATGATTCAATTTCTGCCCTTATTCTTCTTGTATGATGAGATAGTCTTAAGTGTAAAGAGAAGGCAGCCAACATGGGAAGACCATTTCCTGAGAAAAGATGAGATGCGCCACAGAAACATTTGTGTATACGTATGTTATACATTGTATATATAAGTATATATATATGTAACTTATAATGTTATAAAAGCATAAACTTTTATAAAGTTATAAACTTATAAATATATGTATATATATATAAAACCCTTACATATAAGTTATACAAAGTCAAAATATCCCTAGAAATCCCAGGTCACCAGAATTCAATGTTATTTTAAATCCAAGCTAAATTATATTTTTTTAAAATGGGAAATCCAAAATCAAGTGAAATTTTTTGTTTCTCTCCCCGTTGATTTCTTCCCCCCCCCCCCCCCTTTTTAGAATTGCACCTTACACAATAAGCAAGGCAAAACCCCACTTTCTCTTCCTCTTCCTCTCACTCTCTCTTTTCTTACTTTTCTCTGTGATTTCCACCTTCTTCAGCTCTGGAAAACTGACAGGGTAGTACAGCAATATTAACCTCAGCAACTTCATTACTCTTTGTTTATCTATCTTTCCAAACCTGGACTAATGTTAAGAAAATACAGGATGAAGAAATACGACCATGTATGTGTGTGTGTGTGCATGCGTGTAAATTTCTTGAAACTCTTCATTCAGTTGCCTTGGGCTGGAGCACATGATGTATGGGGAGAAACATAAGGCACTGCATTTGTTCAGCCTAGAAAAGAGAATATTAGTAAAGGGAGATTTAATTGAGGACCTCCACTTCCTTAAGTAAGACGTAGGAAGTACAAAAATTATGGGGAAGACAGAGACAAGACTCTTCTCTGAGGTGCACAGCAAAAGGACAAGTTGCAACAGTTGAAGTGTTTAACATATGAAATTCCAATTAGACAGAAGGAAAAAAGAGTTCACAACAATGGTAGTTTACTACTGGGAGAAGCTGCTGAGAGGTGATGTGGAACTCCCATCCTCTCATCCAGGGCTCAGACAAGACCCTGAGCAACCTTATCCAAATTCGACACTGGCCCTACTTGGAGTAGGAGGCTGGAGGAGAGGTTTCCTCCAACCTGCACTTTTCTAAAATTCTACAATTTCTGTGACTGCATGCCAAAATAGAAAAAAAACAGAAATATCTGCTCTGGAAAATGCGGCATTTTTCACAAAAGTGATTCTTCAAAAAAAGCCTCGAGCTGTCAAATCATTGTTATGTTATTCCCCCCTACCTCCCTCCACAAAAAAAAAAAAAAAAAAAAGACAAAAGACATTTCAGAGAAAATACAAAAGGGAAAAAACAAGACCTACCAGGTATTATATCATATGTTAGACTTTCCAAAATTTGGATTCCTCAAAATCCTAATTTATGTGAAGGTGTCAGCTATTGCATTGATCTTTTCCCCCAGTATAACGATTTTTCCCTTTCCACAGCAAGACTGCACCTTGAATTCTATAATGTTTACAGCTGAGTTCAAGTAGGTAGTAATCTGAGGTTTTAGCTACACTTTAAAAATGTATTTGAATCTGTGATCCACTGAGAAATCTGTTTCTACTGAGATACAGTCTCATTGATTTATCTGTTTGCTACACAATTCATGAACACCAATATAGTTGAAAAACACCTGTGAGGAGGATTTTTTTTGTTTTATAACAACTCATGTCTTTTATTCCTTGCTTATGTAGAACTCCAATTAGTTTTAACAGATGATTTGAATCTACAGGAGTGACAGGATCAGGAGGAAAATTGCATTCTTAATAACAGCTATTTAACATCATTTTTATGTTTAAATGTGTAATGTCACCTACATAAGGAATGTCAGGTATCTGTGAATATATCTATAATGTATTTTTGGAACATGGTGATACCCACTGAATTCAGACTATACACAATTGGTTTTGCCTTAATTGTACCACTCGGACTGTTCAGCAAGTATCCTCTAATTTTCAGAGGAAGCTACCTATAAAAACATCTGTTTTAACCATATTCATCTCTAAAGATTAAAACCAAACAGTATGGCTCCAGAGTCAACATGCTAAAATCATGGTGTGTCATTTAGTGGATTTGCAAATATACACACACACAAATGCACATATATATATATATATTTGTAAATTAGTGCATGTGTACCTGTACAAAAGTAATATTGTTCCCAAAAATCCAAGTCAAGAGATGTGACAGTATTTGAAACGTTGCTGTTTATATGCTCTGGTTTTTTGTGCTATGCCAGTTCCAAATAACTTTGGTTTTGCTTTCAGACCTGTGCAATCCTTGCTATGATGACCAGAAGGAAAAAGCAAACAGAAAATTATTTGCCACTGCAAAGGCAAGAAGATACTGAAATCTGGACATTATAGAATTATGGGTCTCACAAATAAGCAGCAAGTATAAGTCTTGCTAGTTTGAATTTGTTAATAGGAAGTAAAACAAAGAACATGACTGGTATGAAAATCAGGGAATTTAAAACTTATATTGATAGGAAAAAATTCTACAAACATCAAAATTTAGGTAGATATGAAATACACCTTGTCCAGCTTGTTAATAATGTTTTATACCATAATTACACTCAAGTGAACAAACCAGAAATATTTTTCAACAACATATAAGGAAAGTAGTATCAGTTAATCTAAAAGCATAATGGTTTGATAAATACTTCCAAAGTGAATGTCTACTTCAACAGTTCTTTACTGATGTTATTTAGTAGGTCAGGAAACTACTTAATTTAAAAATTCATACACCAATTAATTCCATGTAATCAGACCGATTTGTCACAGTGGCAAGTCACAATTTAATCTATATTCTGTTTTAGCCTAGTCCACACTAGGCTCTATATACATATTACAAAATGATGCAGATGATATCAAAGATAATGTGGTACTAAATTATGGCAAAATTCATCTATCAATATAGTCATGTTCAAAATGTTAAAAAAACGTAATATCTTTATAAATGGAAAATACGCATCTGTTTTACAACTTTTTAATGTGGGAACGTGCTGATTTAACTTTTTTTTTCTTTCCGTATAAATTATGTCTATAAGAAAACAAGAAAACCTTGGTTCCTTGGGGGTTTTCTTAAAGGAGGATGTTTCAAAGATATCTTGTTTTACAAATAGTACAGCAAAATGATAAGAATGAACCACAATAAAACTGCTTATATCTTTCATTTGCTATCTCCTTGCAAACTCATTTAGTATTGATGCAATAATATACTTGCAATAAACAGCAAGGAATGCCTAACATTAAACAATATAATTTAAATCCATTAATGTTGCATCAAATAATAATATAGAACGGCACAAACCTTGTTCCACAGCCATCTGCAGTGAGAGAAGGGCTTGACAGTAACAGAACCAATGTGGTTTCACGACGCAAAATGGAAATCTGGATACCAGCAAGTAGGGATGGTCAGGTATTCTTCAATAAAACTTTGTTGTGGGGAAAAGCTGATTCATCCAAACTAAAGCTTTCCTCTGGAACATTTCTGAAAGCATTTTCATTAAGAAGTGTTTCCTCAGGTCCAGGGTAGGACACCTTGTCAGAAACAAAGCCCGCAGTCCTGTCACGAGCAGGAATCCAGCTCTCCCAAAGTGAGAGAGGTAGCTCCTATCAGGCAAACCTAGGGTTTGAAAATGGAGCTCCAAGCTCCTCTGTAGACAGCCCAAACCTCCGGCTGCCAGTAGGACTCCCATATTTTTGCCCAGGCATTACTGAAGTGTGCCAAACACTTCTGGCAGCCATGACTTGTGCATGCAAAATGAGCTTGATGCAGCCAGAAAATGTTGGGCATTTTGCATGTGCATGGAAGTATTCATTGGGAGATTGACAGCTCCGGTTTCTCCGGGACGTCTGCGCATCCTGACTGCATGGACCCCCACACAGGTGGCATAAGGAGGATGCACAGGGAAACCCAGGCCTACGACAGATCCAGCTACGAGCTATTCTAACTACCTTAACTTATGAGGTTATCACAGTGTGGGATGTGGACAATTGTCATTATCAGTAAGCGCCAGGAAATGGTTTCCTAGCTTCTAGCCAGCCTGACCAGGCAAACAACGTTGTCCACTTGCGCCCTTTAACACTGTAGGGTTTGGTGCTTTGAAGGCAGAAATATGGTCCTTGAGACATTTGGTGAAGATTCTGTTTCATTTCCTTGTAAATGATGATTTTCATATAATCAGGGACCTTGCAGCTTTAAGCTTGCTGCTGTTGTAGGACATGCAAAAGGGTTTTTTCCCCCTAATCCTAGCAGTTATCTCCAGGACACAATCTGGTAATAAAGCCAGCTCTTGAGAATGAATACATGAGTCCAAAAGACCAAGTTAATGTTTATGAATTTAAAAATAATAAGAGGGAAAAAAGTTAAGTATCACCTTTACCTTTAGGGATTGTGAATAATGTGGGTTTCTAAAAGGGAAAAAAATGCAACTATTGCTAATGTCTCGCTGCAAACAGCTAGACTGTATCTGAAGGCAGATTGCCCTATATAATTTTCAGATGGGTCATTTAAAGATTAATGTTATGAATTTTCCATTACTTCAGAGCACTGAGTATCTAGGTGTCGGGTATACATTGCTCGCAGATTTATTTCTAGTTTAAGTATGTAAACGAGAATGTGACTAGTGGTAAGAACAAGAAAAACATTTGTGAGAATTGTTCCATTTCCCCTATTCCTCTGCAGTGCTTCTTAGGAGGCCCAAGTCCCTTCTGCTTCTGAGATTTTTAACAATTTGAGTACTAAAAGAACAAGTCGAATTTAGTAGTAGTTATACCATGAGAAAAAAATAGCCTTATCTCATGGGGGAGCAGCAGAATATTGTGCAGAGGCCATTCCCCTGACATCAACTGTGTTTGGCAGATGGTGCTGTCAGTTCAGGTCTGTGTTTATTCTATCATGCATGTGGTAGCATATTTTAAAATGTACAATCTCATGTATTATCTATGGGCTAAAAGCATGCAACACAAGCGGGACTATATCACAGGAGTTAAACTTCTGTAAACAACTAGCAGCGGTTGTGTAAATGCTATTTTCTTGACATAAATAACAGAAACATATGGCCAGAGACAGGAAGTGGGTGATACCTGGTTAGATTGATATCCTGCTAGACAAGTGGCTATATTTATGACATGATTCTGCCTGACAGTGAAAGAGGAGGGGAGGAGAGCTAATGACTTTTTCATGAACTCTCTGACAACATACATTTGACCACTGAATAGCTTTGCTCAACAATCTGATTCTCTGCATTGTTGTTAAATATGTTCAATGAAGATGAAGAAAATATTGGGGTCAGAAGTGGAAGGTAAAACTCCTATTTCCCATTTTCTCAGGCATCTTATGTTGAGACAACATTGTCATTCTAGTAGTTTGGTACCCACATGATTTCCAAACACTAGTCCTTTACTGGAGAATACTAATCATGGGCAGTAGTGTCCCACTGTAAGTATTCTATTCCTGTTATAGCCTGAACTTTAAAGTGAGAGGTTTAATACCACAACACCTATTTTATAATCCTGTTTCCTTCCTATTTCCTGATAAAAATCCTTGCTACAATAAGTTTAAACCCTTCAGCATACAAATTACCACCTTTTTATATTTGAATGCAACTCATTGAGCATTTATCATAGGAAAACACAACTTCATACATTTTCAGATTCTGCCTTTTACTACCTGTGACTCTTCCACAACACGTCAGAACAGTGAAATGTAAAGTTTCTTGTGTCTGAGCTGTTCTGTTCTCCAAATTATTCAGTTTACAAAAACACACACACTTTCTGACAACTGGATGAGATTTATTCCATCCAGTTATAAATGTGGGCCAAACTAGGTTTTCTGGCACATCTGTGTAGCTGTTCTTCACTCTAATTCTGCCCTCAGCAGTAAAGATTCATTTGTCGTTTTTTCAGCGTGGCTCTGTGCCTACAGTCTGTCATTAGTTCCTGAAGTGTATGTTTATTTGCTTTTAAATTATGCTCATGATGTACTAGAATCTCCTCTAGATTACTCTTTCAGTTGTAACGGGTCTGCAAGGACAAGTTAGGGTCAGATAAAATTTGAATTTTGTGACTAAAGCTTGATGGATTATTCTCTGGTAAACATAAGAAGAATGACTCTTGTAGACAGGTGTTTGAACATTGCCTTTTCAGTCTCACATCTAGCCAAAATGAAAAAATGTTAAAGGAGAACATATATAAACAGAAAAGTCCACTTGTGGTGAGGAGGTTAACAGAAAACAAGAAGATGCAGAAACAAATTATCTTCAGGAATATATTTATTTTTGCAAAGCAATTCAAGCAAAAGACTGCTTCCAGAATTCATATTGAACTTGTAGAGCATGAAAAGGAAGCTGTTGAAATCTTAGTGTCCTGGAGCCAAATCCTATAACTTTTAAGGTAAACTATTTTTAAATGAAGCAAAATAGGGCCCAGCATGCCTGAGGTTCAAACCACCCTTTTCATCCGATTCAGATATTACGACCATCTGGAATATTCAGTCGTCTTTTCCTGTGTTTCTGTGCCTGGGTCTGATGAGCTCTGTCTCACAAGGGACCCCAGAGGGAAGTATTACCGTTCTTTACAGTACCCTGGTTGTTAAAATACAGACCAGCTATGTGGGAGGCCAGAGCTCAAATTCCTACTTTGCTTCAACAGGCTTCAGTTCACATTTCCTATGCCTCTGTGAAGTGCCTCATCAACACCAAATAGCGTATTCCAGGGAGTCTGCATGTTTGTCATATCCTCCTGTTGCCTCCGTTCCACTATGCTTGACATCATTAAACATCCACTGGTGGAGGAACTCAACATCCAATGGTTTAGGATGCCTACAAGCAATAACCTGTTTTTAGACACATTACAATACATGTTTAATTACTTATATAAAATGTAATTATCAAGAAAAGACTTTTGGCCAATCCTCCCCATTGCCTGTTTGATCTTGACGTTCAATTGAAACAGGGGAAAGTAAAGAATTGACCTCGCTAAGAGCTGAGGCAAGCATCCTAGGTTTGTATGCAGCGTTTCTAAAGGGCCAGTGGCCAGGTCTTTGACCCAGTAAGACTTTATTTTCTGTGCGCTCTTAATGTGGTTTTTGTGAAGGAGAAGAAAAAGCAACAGCCCAGACTTTCTGGACAGCAAGTGAAATCTACCCCTGCGTTAGCCTTGTACACCTTAGGCTCCCTGTTATGTCAACCCTCTAAAATCTAGAGCCCCAAGAACTAATATGTTCCTCAATTATAATTTCCAGCACTGAGATGTGTTTGCTAAACACCTTCTAACTTATATCAAGCTACAATCAATAAAATGACATTTAGAACGACAATTAGCACATAATCACTTAGTCACCACCTGCTGATAACTGGTCGTGATTTCAACATCTGAGTTAGGGCTGGTGCCTGAAATATGTTGTGTGAATCAAGAATATTTACATGCACATTAATAATCATATTCTTGGCATCTCAAACAATCTGCATCTAAATGCAGGGAAAAAAACCAACTCTTTTCCCACAGAGTTCCTCATTATCTGCTTCAATGGGAACATTTAATCATTTCTAAGACATTGGGGAAAAACAGCAGTGGCGCAGATACTTTCCGTGAGTTTGTGCTGTTGTAGGATAGTTGTAAACAGAAGGAATCATTCATGTAGTGCAGTGTCCACGAACTGAGCGAACGACCTGCACAGGGAAGTGTTGGCAAACTCAGCTTGTGTGTCATCCCCTGCTACTTTCAGAGAGGCCCCTTGAGTGCTTTCTAGAAAACAAAAAAGAGGAAACATATGCTCATGCAGAGCTTGAAACTGGAGGGAATGTGCAGCAGTCTATTAAACGCATAAAGGTTGATTTGCTGATTTCTTTCTATTGCTAATTTCTCTGCACCTTGGATCCTTTCACTATATGTCTGACTGCATGGATTGTTCTAGTGAATAACCGAGGGAATATTCATTATATGTGAGAAAACTATGTTGTTTGTCAGGATCCCTTTAAAATTTAAATTCTTTTTGAGGACTGTCAACATAAGAGAAAATGTCTTCATAGTTCTACAGATAAGTGTTACTTTTTTCTCCTAGTTTGATTTCCCAGAGAAATATAAGATAATACTCACCAAAATATTTCTTGAGAACTGATCACATTCAAGCATTGTGTATGGAACTGGAAAAATGTTCATTTTCCACTAATGTCATATTAGCCAACAACGACACTTAGTTTGGCATAACTGTGAATCAATTGAAAATTGACCCTAGCAGAAAACAGATGGTGTTTCAATTTTAACTCAATCTTCTCAATATTTAAATACAGGGGGGAACCCCTGAAAAAGTCCTTTGGTATTCTTCCGAAGCTTTTCTTTTTTCACCACATCATTTTGCAATGTGCATATCAGTCAAGTCTTCTCCTGTGCTATAAAGCCCTGAGGAGTGTGAGAGTTACTCAGTTTTAAGATGTATTTGTTTCTGCCTCATGCTGAGTTGGACACGGGTACCTGGGTCTCATTGCAGTTCCGTTTTTGTTCCTCACTGTCGTGGTCTAACCCCAGCCAGCAACTAAGCCCCACGCAGCCTCTTGCTCACTCCTCCATGGTGGGACAAGGGAGAGAATAGGAAGAGTAAGAATGAGAAAACTCATGGTTTGAGATAAAGGCAGTTTAATAGGGAAAGCAGAAGCCGCGCACACAAGCAAAGCAAAACAAGGAATCCATTCACCACTTCCCATGGGCAGGCGGTGGTTCAGCCATCTCCAGGGAAGCAGGGCTACATCACGTGTAATGGTTTCTTGGGAACACAAATGCCATCACTCCGAAACGTCCCTCCACCCTTTTCTTCTTCGTCCCAGCTTTATATACTGGGCATGATGTCGGATGGTAGGGAATGTCTCTTTGGCCAGCCTGGGTCAGCTGTCCTGGCTATGTCCCCTCCCAGCTCCCCGGGCACCCCCAGGCTGCTCGCTGGCAGCCCAGCACGAGAAGCTGGACTGTCCTTGACTGCTCAGCAACAACACAAAACATCAGCACGTTATCAACATTTTCTCATGCCGAATCCAAAACACACTAGTTTCTGTGAAGAAAATCAACTCTATCCTGGCTGAAACCAGGACACTCACCCATAACTTCATTTGTTCCTCAACCATAACAATACCCTTAGCTATTACAAGTCAGAGGCAACTTTGTGTAGGTTTGTTCATCTGAGAGGCAGAAGAGACTCTTGTTTTGTGTGGGGAAGTACTAGAGCTACACCAGCTATCTGCCAGGCATTATCTCTGTGGACCTTTTCCAGCTCTTTCATATTGCTAGAGATGGCATATAAAAAAGCTGCAGTGAATCAATGAATCAGCCAAATGATCGAGCTGTGAAAAACCTACTGGCTGCAGCATAATCTTCCCTGGGATGTGCAGTCTTTGGTGAAATTCAGGCATACATGAAAACCACCTGTAGAAACTGGAGAGGTTTGTACATGATGAATTTCCACAGAGGTATTAAGTAATACAATGCTTACTGTTTCTTTACACTGCATAAGTAGAAACATCTCAATATGTCAATATTCTACATAGAAACAAACAGGAAAGAAAGAAAAAAAGAAATAAAAAAATTCAGAGAAACATTGCTTAAATTTCTATGTACAGATCTTGAAAATATAGGTTCTTCTTACACTTTTTGTTTTAATTTTCATAATAATTAACTTTCATTCTTATTTTGTTTTCAACCCAGTATCAGACTGTTTTACTTTGTTTGAAATGTAAGATGTGAATGAAGTTCTTAAATATATCATAAAACCCAGTCTCTTTAATGACATTTAAAAATCCTCTGGAGTCAAAAACAGAGTACTTTAGAGCCATTAGCAGAAAACTGCTTAACTACAAATGGCCTGGTTGGTATATAAAATGCTTAATGTTAAAGCCGTTCCCAAGGTAAACATTCTGTAGTGGCTTTACAAATAGTGCATAGTAAAAAAATAATGGGATCTGTAATTGTTCAGTCATCTGCACAATATAAAAGTTAAGTATCTTAGCCATACACAAAACGCGTTCAGGCCCTGTGATGTTAAATCTGCTACCTTTTGCACTTTGTGCCTTTTGTTATAAAACAAGGAGAAAACAAGCTGTCTGTAGAGAACCTTATGCAGTGCTTTCCCATATGTCAGCCTCTAGGACAAGGCAATATTAATGTACGAGTGGTCAGCTCCTTTCATATACTACTAATGTACTGGAAAGCCTTCCGCACTCGGTGCTTTCCTTCATGTCTCAGGACATCTCGTGCTCGAGCACTTCCCCACGCAGAACAATATGGCCTTCTCTCGGAAAAGCCCTCTGGGCTGATCATTGTCAGGTTATGTTATGTTTTAACAGTAGGCACTTCAATGCTAGTTTTGTGCAGAGTTGTAGCAGGAACAAGAGGTCTAAACAAACACAAGGGCCACTAGAGCCCTTTCATTTATCATCCTAACCTGACAGAAACCCCTATCTATTCCCTAGCTTTGCTGAATTTTACACGTTCCTTTTAAAAGTCTGCTTTTAAAAAGTAGCTACCCTTATTCTTGGCCCTTCTGCGTAAGTATTTTCTTCCTTACTGTTTAGATAAGTCAGTTTGAGAAATCTGAAGGAAAATATAAAATCAGAGGTTATGGTCTGAAAGGTTTTAACATAACATAAACAAATATTGTTAAAAATAATGGTGTTAATACTTACAGAGCATCTTTTATCCAAATATGCTCTGAAGGCGTGAATTAATTAGTGCTCACTTCACAACACCCTTGTGAATTAGTTAAGTATTATTATAGCAAACATTCACAGGAGGAAACAGATATAAAGAGAACATAAGTGTTTCCTAGGAAACAAAGGGAATGGCAAAGGTGGGATTTAAGCCCAGTTTTCTACCCTGTGTTCATTAAAAACTTTCCTTCTTTAATAACTGAAAGCACACTGTCAGTCCAACTTAAACAAGCAATTGCTTACAAGAAGAGTTGTGATAAATATTCAACTTTTCTTAAACACATAGTTAGGAAATGGTCCTTGAGCACAAATTCTCAGTGTTAAGTTTGTTCAGGTAACTAAGCTCACGCAAACGTTAGTCACAGCATTTTCCCACTGTCTGTTTGCCAGTAACAATGGCAATACAGTTTGGAAAGATATTTTTTAGAGTTTCAGATTGGGTTCACTGCTTTTCGTCATGCAGCTGAAGCCAAGTATTATTTCAGTATTCATCATTCAATATTCAGTATTTCTGTATTTTGAATGAACTTTCCTCATGTGATCATAAAGGGACTTGTTTCCCAGTGCTGAGACGAAAAAGATGTATCCCCAAGAAGTACTGGCAATATGTTAAAAGAAATGCAAAATATTTTACATGGAAAAAGAACATGAAGTCAGAACTCTGTTGGAGTGATTTATTTAGAAGAACTACTTGGACTAGACACAGGAGGTCTTTCTGTCTGAAGGTAATGGGATATATTTTGCTCACTTTTAGAAAGGGATTGGTTAGGGTGATGATTTTAATGAAGGGTGAGGGAAAGTTTATAAGTCTGAAAGGAAGATTAGTAGCATGGGAGATTCTGTATTTAGGGTATGAAAAAATGCTGCATTTGTTGGGAGTAATGCTGTTTTGATGGAAAAGTGATTAATTTCCTGAAAGTTGCAAGGCACATCTTTAGTTCAGAGAAGGATGATGACGAGGAATGTTAAATACTTCAGTGTATTCGTGAGAATTATGTGGGATTTGAGCAAGTGTTGAATCTGTGAGATTAATGGGGAATTGGTGGCCTAGGGGAAGGATTAAATGTATATAGTCATGGGGTTGATACTTGAGAGATTCAGAAAGATTGGATTGGGAGGCACCACTTGGGTCATTAGGTCTATTCATTCACAATCATCTCAGCTAACTATGTGATAGATGTTTATTTTAGATTTATCCACATAACATCTATTCTGCTTTCTTCCACCTATCAAATTCCCCAGGACTGAAGGAAAATTAAGATCTTCAGTAAAAGTCACAAGAAAGTATGCCACAGAAAGGACACAGAAGAGGTTACGGTCACCTCCAATAGCCAAGTCCCTGCATTATCAGTGAAGCAACTAAACAAAACTCTCAAGTGAGCCTAGAAAGCAAGTACCATGCTCCATAGTACAAAAGTGCATCAAATTTCAAGTAAGGGAAATCTTTCCTTCTAAAGCCAAAGCAAGTTTTACCCTGTGTAAATGAGAAAACTACAATAGTATGGCGCTGAACATTAATTGCAATAGAACAGATGTAGAAGCATCTGAATATTCTGCCTATGTGTTTTCGCTAATTATGAACAATTTCCAAAGCTTCATGGAAAAGAGAACTTTCCTTCCTGGGGGGGGAGAAAAAAAAAAAAAGAAACAAACTTGTTTATCAAGACATTAAAATATTCCTTCTTTGTTTCCAGAGATGACCATCAGAAAGGTAAGGCACAAGATTAATGCAGTCTATATGCACTGTAAATAAACAGCACTCAGCCTCATTTCAACCTCCTTGGCACAAGCTTAATCTCTTTTTTCCCAAAATTCTCTTTGTGAATGTTAAAATCTTTCCTTCTTAACACTGTCTTACACTTAAGTTCCTACTCCGCTGCCCTATTTGGAAACTAAAAGTTCATTTCTTGGATGGTTAGAGATCACCTAGTTAGCAACCTAGATGTCTTTATGACCAATTTATTATAATTTCTCTTATGTTGAGTGAATTATTTTACTTAAAAACTCTTCTGCCTCTTGAGTATTTACCCTTGACTGCATTTCAGAGTTATTATTTTCCCTCTAAACCTTCTTTTATTAATGCTAAATAAGCTAGAACTTTTTAACCTGTCTTCATAAAATAGCTACTGCACGTCCCTAATAAATCTTCCCTGCATTTAGGTTTATATTTCCTGGATACAGATAACTAGTCCTGCATATAACATTCCTAATGAAGTCCTATGATTGCCTTCCTTGAAGGTACTAGTAATCCTGGTCTGTGATAAAATAACCTGGTCTAAATTATCGTGGGAACTTGCCGTTCTTTTTCACAACTGCATCCCTGCTACTTGCATCCTTACATACACCCAAGCTTTCCTCCATTTCGTTCTAACTGATAAGACCCCAGTTCCCAAACTCCTTGTTGTCTGGACCCAAGCACACCACATTGTGTTCCATAGTAATAACTTCCATCCTGTTTCTGTCACTCTGATCAACTAATCTACCAAATCCCTTTAAGGTACTTTTATGTCCTCAGTAATGGCAATACCTTATATAGTTGCAAAAAAACATAATTGCCCCCCCAAATCATAATAGTCCCCTGTGAGCAGGAAAGATAGGTAATTCTTGCAGCTTGCAATTAATATTTTATTTATACTGCAGTTTCGTAGAGCGCTAATAAGTGCACAGCACTCATGTGCGTGAGTGTACAACTATGACAAAATCCTGTTTCAGCTTTGAGTCAAACACAGTTTGAGCGACAGTAGTGTGTAAATCCAAACAGATGAGGTGAATAAAAGATAATAGTGACAAAATATTGATTGACAGCTGCACTTCTGTTACGACTTCTACTCTTCCAAAGGATTTTGAGCACAGATTCTGTGATTGGGATTTGGAAGCCAGCAGGGGATTGTTTGTAAGTTTTAGTCTTTTTGATCCCTGACCCAGTGGGCAAGGAAAGACTTGTCAGGAAAAACACTGTGTTTGGGGCAGCAGCTAAGTACAAGATGCTTAGTACCAGTTAGTCTGATCTAAATATTGTTTTAGGATTTCAGCTGACCAAGATGTTGTCCTATTCATGCTGTTTAATGTGCAATAGGATTAAAGGCATGCATAATCTGAGCATGTATGAAACCCTCGAGACCCAGTTGAATGGCATGCTGAGACTTTTGGCTCAGATCCTGCCCAAGGGGTATTAATTTGGGTATGAATCAAATGAGGCTGGGAACTGGTGCAGTTGTGCTAGTTAAATGTGATGTCAAATTTAAAGTTTCTCATCTATAATAAAGCATGTTGTCCGGCTTGTGAGATTGCATTAAGAAGGACAGAGTAATAGTATTTAATGTCTAGCAGGTCTGGAGCACTGTGGTGTGGAGATGATTTCAGGTTGCCAATAATTTCCACCCTTTCCTCAGTGCTCCTGCCCCACCAACAACAAGCATCCTACCAAGTCTCTCCTCTCCTTGGTCTCCTAAGAAATTTTCTGGTAATATATCAAGTGAAACACAGAGGACTTGAGAGGAATAATAAATTATTATGAGCCAGATTGAAATGTCCTTTGCTCATAGTGTTTGCTAGGACTACTAACAAGAGAAATTACTTATGAGTGCAAGTAATGGGTTTCCATCATATTGGTGTACATAGAAGACTGGATTACATTGGAGTGCTTGGACTGAAGTTCCTCTTTCATGTGACATTTAAGCCTAATGGTACATGGGCACTAACTTGTGGCTTGAGTGAAGGGAGATGACTGCAGTAGTGACCAGGTCTTGTAGACAGTAGACAAGAAGAGAGGTGACTGCAAGCTGGTGCAAGGAGATTGACTGATGAAAACAAGATGCCACCAATGGAAACAGTGTGCGAGTCAAGGAAACAAGTAAAACTTGTCTTTTATGTCCAATATTGAATTCTGAGTTTTCAGAAAGAAGATAGCTGGAATGTTTGCCAAGGTCAGGGGAGTTCTACTCTTAACTGGTTTCATCCTCTTCTTTCTCTGAGGCGACAGCACTTTCATTCACATAGTATGGGACCTTCCTGCAGTCTCTGACTGCCTTTTGTATAGAATAATTTAAGCCCAAAAGACTGTTCAAAATTTTATTTAAATTATGAACATCTCTAGCTATGAAATACACTGTACCATATGGCTGGGGAGAAGAGAATCACCCTTAGGAACAGAATCAAGAGCTTTCAAATGGATGCAATGAATATACACTGTGCTTTCTTTCTTTTCCTTTTTTTTTTCCCCCTCTCATTTCTGTATGGAATTATACCTTCATTATATAAGAGAAATTTCTGTAACAAAAGCATACGTTACATTTGAGGTAAGGTTATTATTTAAAGTAAATAGGAGACAACACTCTAATATACAGTAAAACCTAAAAAATATTCCATTACAGTTTTTAAAATTAAATGATGTTGTGGTTACTCATAATCCAAAACAAGAAAATAGAGTTTTAAAAATTGTTTCATGGGGAAATTGTAAATAAGTACAAATAGTTGATATGCATACATAACCTGATCCTGGTAAGCTTCAAAAATTCATTAAAAAGAGATTTTGAAATTGAATAGAACTAATTAAAACAGTACTATCTGGACCAACTTGATATCCTAAATCAGACACAAACATTTCATACTGTAGAGTCATATTCAAGCAGATTGGTGATTACACTTTTCTTTCAAAGATGAAATTCCTTTCAACTGAATACCAAGTCAGACAACAGCTGCATAGGAAACCAGTCCGAATCTCGACTGGACTCCAGGCCTGATGGATGCACAGGTTTTACTGACACTTTATCTTTATTTAAAGGAAGTTTTAGTGAAAATTTGAAGTGAATTACATCTAGGAGGTAGGGAAAGTTTTTTGTCTTCCAGCAATTATTTTGATACAACTACAAAGGGGGAACTTTTGTTACTCATTCCAATGACATTGAAATAAAGTTTCAGGTCAGCATTTTTTATACTTAAGAGGAAATTACATGAGACAACAATTTGACCGTATGAGACAATTTGGCTAAACTGCTAAAATGTTGAGTGCTGTCACTAGTAGAGAGTAGGTACCTTTGCTGAAAAAAAGTTAGGCAACAAATTAAAAAAAGGTAAAAAAGCATACATAAAATTATTTAAGTTAAGCAAAGGCAAGAAAACAGAGACAGATTTGCACTAGATAATGAATAGCAAAATGAAAAAAGACTCTGAGGTAAGTAAAATGCTTTCTTTGTATTAGTACTAATACTGGAAGATATAAGTTGTGCCCTGCTGCACTTTTTATGCTAAGGCATATATATATATAAAAAAACCAATTTATGTAACATTACATGTTAACATTGTCTTCAAGATGTATTATTTCTTTAAGAGACATGGACCTCAGACCTAATTCTACTTATCTCAGTGCATGTTAAAGGAATAAGATTTGAAGAAAACATTTGATGGATACCCTATAGGAACACTCAGTTGAATACCACTAGCTAGGCAACTTTTCTAAGCCCTTAGACTTTAAGAAGATGATAATACAGCATTAAGGGACAAGACAGTCTAGACCTTTTTGATTAACAAAAAACCCCCCCACCCAACAAACAACAACAACAACAAAGACCTGCTTATAATCAGGAAAAGGATTTAGACTAATAGATGTAGAAAAAAGGTCTGAGGAAAGCTGAAGGAGGTCCAGAAAAACAGGACTTGTGAGCAAACAGAGAATAGAGGCAAAACTCTGAAGTAATCATTAAATAAAACCATTAAGAGACTGGACTTGAATATTCTTGTTACATTCATTCCTCTTGGAGTGAAGGAAGATTCCTTCATTCCCCTCAAAAGAGAAAGAGTTTGTGACATGAAAGAGCTCTGACAGTTTATGCCTCACAGGTGAAAATTCATTCCAGTTACATTAAAAGACGGTGATTCCCTCCAAGCAAAATTAAACTCGGCACACTTGCTTTTAAATAGCAATGAATGTAATAAATATATTAATAGCAGTCCTCTGATCTTGACAATGACATTTTGAAAAAAAGATAGCCTTGTCTATCTAGTGGAAGACTATACGAGTTCAGCAATATTCAAGAGGGGCTTCCAAAACAGATCTCCTCAGGACAGTGCTATTCTGCCATCTTCCCTCACATAACCTCTAGAGAGAAACAGCTTGAGATATCTGGCTCGAGCATCACATTGTGTTTGTTATCAGCTGCTTCAGCTGGCTCCTCACTCCACATGTGGATGTTCAATATTACTTGCCAATCAGCCCATGCCCTTTAGAGAGGTGTTAGGAACACTGGGTTTTAATTGTTGTCTGAGGGCCAGGCACTGAAAAGTTAGGTGCAGCTTTGATTAATTTGTAGATGCTTAACATTATTCATTGGATGTAATTTATGGCAACACTTAACATTTATCACACCTGAATCCTCCCATGGCTTTACCCTTTAGTATAGGATGTGCAAAGCAGCCAAAAGCAAAAAAAAATGGGCCCAAAAAGCAAAAGATAGTACCATATTGTGATACTCTGTCAAAACATTGCCCAAAGTAGAATGTGAACAGGAAAGAGTGGAAAAGATCTTATTAGCAACAGCACTTAACTTGTCTTCATAAAAAGACCCTTGGTAACAAGAACATCCGAAAACGAAAGAAACTGTCACTATGGCATCGAAGTAACTAAAGCCGTTTCACTTATTAGTGACTATTTGCTTAGGGAAATTATTCATTTTATCAGAAACAGAACAACCACAACTTAATAATTGCATTCTGTGCAAAGGGAGACTGATAGTCGAAATAAGATCTTCCTATTTAAATGCATAACAGGGATGTGGGTGCATAACTGACATCATTATCCTTTTAGTTTATAAATAATATGAAAAAAGATAGTTACAGATTGCAATGGCAGGATTCCCTCTGTTTTACCATAGCCCCTTCTATTTTAAATGCAGAGGACCTCAGTTTTCAAACTGCTCTATGAATTGCAACTTGACCAAGACAGCGTAGCAAGAAAGGGATTTCTGACTGAAAAATATTCTTTTTCTTATCCATCTAAAGAACCAGATATAATTTTGATCTGGAAAAGATAAAGAAGTCCTTGCAAGCAACTGGACAAAGATTTAGGATGCCTTGGTTGAAAACTATATTTAAGAAGTTGGCTGTCTTCTCCCTATTAGTCTTACTTCCAGTGCTTTTTAGGTTATAACCTCAACTAAAACTTGGTGCTCTAATGTGACACAAGTATGGATGATTGTAGCATCTACACGGATTACAGAACAAATGTAGCTCATTCTCTGAATGTTGCTCTTTTTTTTCTACATCCTACTCTCCTCCCTGTGGATAGAAGAAATTTGTCAGGCCTGAGGTATTCCTCTTCCATTTTAAGGTACTTCAAAACACTGTTTTTTAAAAAAGTCCTATTGTCTGGAATGTCAAAATTATATAAACCTGTGATGTGCCTCTAAATACCTACTTTGCAATAGATCTGCAGATAGATGAAACACCCAGCAGCAATTAAATAATATAATTAAATTAATTATAATTAAAAGATGATTTACTATATTTTTATGGAATGTCTCAACCTGAGTGTCATAGATCCTGATAAAGTCTGAAATCATGATATAGTTAAGATACAAATATATAAAAAAAAGCTTGTGTGGGGACATGTAAAATAAACACATTTAATTATGTTAGGTGTGTTAAATTCTCACATACACTCTGTAGCTATATACAGTTTTGTAGTAATACATAATAAACCATGGAAAGGAAAGAAAAGAAAGTAGATGTATAGCTTTAACTTTGGGGAGGTCTGTTGAAAGCCTTTGTATTTACCCTCTTCAAAACTAGCTCACAATAACTTGTAAGTCACCTTTTCATCATTGGAAAGAACTTCAGATTGCCCCTCTCCAGCTATTCCGTGGTTGAACTTTAAAAAAAAAATCCTTAAATATTAAGCATTATTTTTCAAAGTCAATAGGTATGCTAAGTTATTTAAAAACTTCTATTACATTCGGAGTTACTTTTCTTCTCCTTTATTTCTGGGAAAATATATTTGCTTCTCTACCTTGATATACATAGTGTTGTTCATAGTAATTTAAATAATACTCATAATGAAAAAAAACCAACCTGTATCTTTGTATTAAATTATTCCATATTGTGGTATTGTGTTTACATTTACTTTCAAGGTAAAGCTGAAATAATTATATTACCAAAAAAGCTACTAATGTAGCCGTTAGTGGATGGATAAGGGTACAGACTTATGAACAAATATGACAAGCCAAATCTTAGTAAATTATTACAGCATTTCAAAACACTGTTTTCCTGCTATAACGTATAATGTGACTTGATACTTTAATTACAGTCAAATATTTAATGCTCTACAGAAACCATCAGAATACTTTGTGAAGGCATACAATCTCAAAAAATGTCTATAAGCACATAACACAATGTTCTGTGTCACAGAAAATGTAGAGTTTTAGACCAACATGATTCCAGTGAAGCCAAAGTCAAAATAACTTATACTGGAGCAAGTAGGATTGACTTTTACTATGGTTTCAAACAATAATCCATTTTCTCTACTAACTTACTTTCCATTCATTAATTACATTACAGATTAAAACAAGCAGTAGGGAAAAAAATCCCATATACTGTAAATTTTACTTTGTTTCCATTTCTTATTTCAGCCTATAACTTTAGATATAATTAGTTACATTAAAGCTCTGAAGAATAAGGCTGCCATTAACAGTGATTTAGCAAATGCTTTCGAATTTTAGTCTTACACTACATAATTATACTTACATGAAATATAATTAATGAGGAAAACGTCTCAGATGTGTGGGCTAGGAAGGCAAATATAACTATCCTTTATTGTGCCTTCAAGGTTAGAATTATTATAGCACTTATAATTTTATTATAATTACCCATAATGAGACTCTACATGCGTGATACAGTCTACATGCTTTTGACATTAGAAGTTTTCAAAATGCCTCATTAAGTATTTTACTCTATATTTATGTGGTTTTCCTCCACCTCCCATTTTTGGTGGCTGTCTATTCCATGTGAAAGCATACAAACTTATTTAAAAAATACTACCATTAAAGATCATAAAATGATTACAATGAATAGATATTAAGATGTCACAGCTGTATAACCTATTCCTTTTATGTACTCCCATGCTGAATTGTTTTATGACCTATCATAAACCTATTAAACTACTGGTAATAAAGGATTGTAATTAGTGATAAAACCTTGTTGCTTAGTGAGCCAAGACAGTCATCCTTACTTTGGATTTTATTGAAAGTAATCAAGATGAAACCTTCAGCAATGTCAAAGAACACCTTCAGAGAAGAAGGTTGCACTTTTGGTAGAAATTGCCAACGTTTAAGCTTTTCTGTAGTTTATCTGTGCTGTATTTTGCAGGCTGAGCTTGATTAACCCCGTTCCCCCCCATCCTTTTTCCTATTCCCCTTGAACTTGCACCGAAGAATAAGAAATATAGGATAAACGAAGCCAAATAAGCTTGGAACACGGTTTGACTTCAGTGGTTTTCCATTTTGCTATTGTATTACGCATGTAGAATGCTGTCCACAACTTGTTTCTTGGCAGGATTCAACAAGGGCTATAGCAAAGCAGAAATCCTTAGAAGTGAGCTCTGGCTGAAATGGGGAAATCTAGTTAAGAAAAAAAGCATGCAAAGGCGCTGAACAAAATGTGTGACCTTTTCAGCTATCAAATCAAATTAACTTTTTTCCTAGTCATACTGGGCTGAATGCAAACATGGCTTCCAGAGGCACAAAAGCCACTGCTTTAATCTGCACTGTATCATCAAGCCCCTCTTAACATTTGTGTGTTGGCCTTCTAGAATACATTAATTTTGCCAGTTTGCTCAGATGGTTGGTTCTTGATGTGTCCTGGTGAAAGCTGACATTTTCACTTTCCTTACTGTAAATTTTCTGCAGCTTAACCTCAAAATTCTGTGTGCAGTACTATTCTCAGAATATAAGAAAATGCCATTTACCATTTTGGCATGGAAAGGAGGCAAACACCATACAGATGCGGCTCAATGCATGGACAATATAATGCCAGAGATTAAACTCACAAATCTGTATTCCTGTCTCTACCACACAGCTACAGTATCTTGCGCATCTTGGAAATTGGAAAGGAGGGGGGAGGGAAAGAAGTCAAACAATATTCACTTTGTCTTTATAGCACTATATTTCACTCCGCAGTAAACTGGAAAGACAAAGCTCTAAGCACCGAACAATTAACCCTCCACTAATTCCCCTTCTATCCTACAAAATAAAGAATACATCAAAGACGGAAGAACAGGTATCTTCTCTTCCATTCTTCAGAACATGGATTTATTTGTCCTAACTGGACTTTTAAACCTATTGTGCCCGGCTTTTCACAGCACTGAATTGAGCAATAGGGAAACTATAGTAACCAATAATCTGTTTCACTTCAATGGAAACTATGTATCTTGGTGGATAACAAAGCCTGGGATAAACACTAAAAACCTCTGACAGGGTTTGGAGGGGGAGAGGATGGTGTCTCAGCCGTCGGGTCACGTTTCAGCCAGCCTTCACCTATCGGCAACAATTATTACGGCATTCCTCATTTGTTCTTCACTAAGCAAATTCTTCAAAGGTACTTAATGGATCCTGTCACCTCCATTAAAATTCACAGTATTCTGTGCAATTAATTCAGCCATATGCAGAGGTGTGTGCATGCTAATCGCCTTTAATCACATATACATTAAGATTATATGTGCTAGGCTCCTTTCAAAGCGATGCATCGCCAAGGAAAGCTGGTAAAACCTTACACAGTAATATTTATAGTCGAGTCAACACAATACACCTCTCCTTTACTCTCACAAAGATTTTAAGTCTCTCATTTCAAAGGCAGCAGGAGAAAAGTGTGTTTGGTATTCCCCGTGCAATTATAAATTGGAATTAAAACAAGCCAAATATCCCCTTAGATGTCAATAGGACCAAATAATTTTCTGTTACCTAAGATCTACATGAAATCAAGAGCACCAAGAGCTGATCACTTTTGCAAGTAAATCAGAAAGGCTGTTCCTCTATTTTATTTTTTATCTTAAATGTATCCAGAGTTTTATGGCTAAATACTAAAGCACTAGCAGTTGGTCATGCTTTAAGCTACTAGAAGAAAGTTAAGCTTCCACGTTGGCTAGCCGAGATATCAGCTATAAGCTGACAAGTAATTAAACCAGCATATCTATAACAACTGTCATCTCTTATTTCTGTGCAACTTGGATGTAAACCAAAGGCAAGAAAGCCAAAAAAAGACTTCACATTACTGGGCAACTGCTGAGCATCTCCTGCTGAACAGTTTAGCAGACCTGGGCATTTAGAGGATTGTAGCAGAGATCAAAAGGGTCAGAGATCCCTTTACCAATTAACAGCAGGGAGAAGAACATCAAATAAGGTGTAAATTTTAGCTCTGCAGTTTTGAGTAAGCCAAGCATGAAATGCATTCTAATACTCTTGAGTAGCTGCAGCTTTGAGCCATCAGTGATGTCACTGGTGCACTAAAGGAAGCTTAATCGCACTTAGAGTGGCATGTAGCAATCCCGCTCAGCTAGGTGCTAAAGCCTGCTGCTTCTTGTCTCTTTTGATAACACAGGGGAATCGCTAGCCCCGACGTGGCTGGCGAGAACAGAAAACACTCCACAAAAAGCAGGCGTTCTTTGGGGTCTTCTGCTTTTATTGCTCCCGATCTTAAAGAGAGAGCGACACAGTGTTTGTTTTCTCCCCTTAATTGTTTCGAATAAAGAAGGAAATAATTAATAAGGCCCAGTGTAAGTAATCAGCCTTTTGGGGCTAGAAGCGCTGTTTAATCCAACTTTATGCAAATCACCGCGGGGGGAAAGCTGTTCCTATAGACATCGCTCTTTCTTCTCTTTCTTTTCTCTCCAACGCCCCCCACCCCCTTTTAAGTACGACAAAAGAATGCCGTTGAGCCTTTTCATGCATCCCCTTGACCGGTATATACTGCCCAGAATATGCACTCTGACACGACGGTGCTGGGAAACGCAGAGCAGGCCGAGAGCTGGGCTGACCCGGGGGAGGTGCTCCCTTTCCGCATAGGTGCGCACGGGCAGGGGCCTCGGGTCGGCTGCGGTGGGTCTCCCGGCGCGGGTGCCCGGGGAGTCCCTCACCCGCGCTGCCGCAACGGCACCTGCCAGGGGGGAAGAAGAAAACAGCAGCAGGAGCAGCGACAGCAAAGGGAAGAAACGGGCCGAAAGTTCTGCTCCGGCGAAATAGCAGTAGAGTGGTTTTAGGCTGAGCTAAAGGTCGGAATTAGATAAGTTTAACCTATTTTTAAAGTGGCTTTGTGTGTGGATACTTGTTGTTGCATGATGTCATGCCCGCTTTCTCACAGACAAGTGCATGAAACAGAGTTTAAAAACAAAAAGTTTTGTTGGGTGGTTTGTGGGGTTTTTTTCTGTCTGCGAATTAAAATGTTGTTAATAATAATTTGAAGCACGATTCTTAAAGAAATAAAAGTGGATGTTATGTTATTCTTTTGTTTATTTCAGCTAACAAAAGATTACCATGGGGACAATTACAAATTCATGATATGGGTACATTCACAGAATACATTAGTGGCCCCGCTTCAGTGAGAAAATACAGTTGCAACGCTTAAAACGGGTTAAGAAAAATTCCCACAACTTAAATACGTGCTTTCATTTTACAGATCTCAACTATAATAAGTTCAAATCATGAAGGCTCTATTCCTAATGGAGTTCAATTAAATATGTCTCACATGAACTCAACTATTCTGCTCAGAAACTCATCCCAGAGCATCAAATACTTCATTTTACAAACCTAAGTATTCATAATTGCATATACCTAATTTATTTAGGAAAAATCAGTGAAATCCTCTTTCCATTTTGGTTTCAAGGGTGCACATACTTGATTTTCTAAACATTATGAATACATCTAGATCTGAGAGACATCATATCCACAACAAAGAGAAGCTAGTGACCAGCTCAGATACATTGTCTTTTGAACAACAAGTCAGTGCAGACAGAAGTAAATGACAGTTAATTACAAATTACATTCTGGTTGGGGCTGTGAAGGCCTCCTGGCTTGAATAATAATCAGGCCCTCGGGCACTCACCTGCCTGCAAACGAACATACGGAGACACAGGCTGGGGTGCTATGCAAGTTTCAAAACAAGCTGCTAAACACAAAAGCTTATTGGATTACAGAGATTTAGGCAAAAGCATTCAGATCTCTGGCAGCAACTCTAGTACTAGGTTGAAGGGATTTCTAAAGGATGAATTGCCATTTACTGTAAATTTCTGAATACTGCTCCTGGTTTTGGTGGAAGGAAATAAATTCTTTTATTTTCTAATCTTAGAAAAGTTATCTTATTACAAACACCCTTTAGGAAATACGATAGGAGAAAGTGTCTGTTACGAATTGGAGATCTAATCTCTTTCCAACTTGGAGACATTACACATACTGTTTACATTATTTCTTTCCGATTCTTGCCATTCAACCAGTACCGTATATGTTCTAAAGGCAGCCTATGTAAATGCGAACAAGTGAGAAAAAAAAAATATTACTCGTGGTGAAGAAGTACTTTTATCTAGCATCTATGACTGTTGAAATTTGGGCTGTTTACTGATGTATGTTACATTTTTTAAATGTTTGATTTCGGTCCCGTATATTTGTAAAATATGACAATGTCTACATTAATTAATGTCAGTGCACTGTAAAACATTGGCTTTTGTAATTCACTAAAGCAATTTCTATTCATTTAGTTGAGCTAAGTGCTTATTGTTAAAGACAAAAGGCTCAACAGTTTGACATTGAGCTCATTATGTATGTTTAAAACATTCTGCAATTCAAGGCCGCACCACATGCAATAAAAAAGAAGCTGGTGGGTTCAGGGATTAAAATTCAGACCACACAGTTCTCTTCAATAACTTTCCATTTAAACTGATTAAAACTTCAAAACAAAGCTATTTAGGTGTATCAGCATACGTGGATGTGTAAGTATGGGAGAGTATGTATCTTTTGTGCTCCTGATAGGCATCCACAAGCTTTTGGTTGTTTTGTTTTTAAGTCAGTCGGCTGCCATGTAGTTTCTGCAGAAAGATTTTCCCGTTCACAGGCAAATGTGATCATGTGATTTTTGAAAGAATTTCTGATTTTAAGACAGAAATCATTTAGTAAATTTTTTTAGTCTTTATGATTATTTGCAAAGACAATATATACAGACAACACACTATGTTTACACTCCGTCTGTGCGTGCGGATGTGCACATACTGGAATGAAGGTATTCATTCCATAAAATGGAATCTACAGTGGAATGGAAATTATGCTGTGTATTTCAGGTTAAGAGCACAGGCTGCAAAGAGACTTGAATAATAAAAAAGGTTACTGCAGTTACATATATGCCTGCATACACTTTACCCCAACTCTCTTCTATACCCAGTAACCAGACAGGGACTATGATTTCCTTCTCCAAGCACAATTTCTCCACTGAAACTTTTGACTTCAGGATCAAAATATAAGAAACAATTAGGCTGAGTTGCCACCATGCCGTTGTGCATGGAGCAGCACCCCTGTGTGCCACGAAAGCCTTATATATATAATATCCATTTCGGGACAGACGCGGTGCTCGTGCGGTATCAGAGGTCCAGCAAGGCTCTTTCACGCTTGCCTGCCAAACACGTTCTCCTGTTTGTGGATCATCTGTACCTCTTACACAACTGTAGTAAAAAGCAAGCTCAAGTCTTAATCGCACCTTTAGGCTTGAGGGGATAGGGTGGGAAAGGTGTTATGGAGAAAAACTTTGTGTCAAGGAAGGCTGTGGCAGCAACTCTCATTGAATACTTGGTTACAACAATTTTCCAGTAAAATAGATGCTGTGCTCAGCACTCCTCTTCTGCAGCCGAGATTTCAGTACCCCTGTCCGAGCTGTATTTACTTGCTCTTCCACAGCTCATCCCCTTTAAGTTCTACAGAACCAGCTGGCTTGGGGGAAAGGCTGCAGCATCAAGCACTACATGCAGAAGAGTTTGTGACTAGCTCAGAGCCAAGCAGCGTTAGGGCCTCTGTTAAATTTTTTATTGGCACTGCCTAGCTCTCACAAAGCTCCCCTCCAAACAATTCCAAAGCCCCGCTGTTTTCCAGTACTTTATTCTCTTCCAGTGCTACTACAAAGATAGCTGTCTCTTTTCTCACGTACCCTACAGAGGAGAAGAATCAAGAAGCCATGCTAGCAATTCAAACCCAAGCCTGTCTCTCTGATAAATCATGAGGAAGAATGAGTTCAGGAAAACATTCAGTGTCCCTCTTAATGTATTTTATTTTCAGGATTGGAAGAAATCAAGTGATGTAAAATATTTAATATGCATCTGTCCATTTCGAAAGTAATTTTCAAAGGGATTTGTCTCCTGTGGCCCAAAGCCACTATGCAAAATAAAAATAGTCTTTTCCATCTTTGATTTAAAAGATGTTTGTGAGAGCTACGGTTTTAAAACCAGAGGGAAAAATAGCTTCACTCAACCAGAGTAAAGAAAAAGGACCACCTTATCGGCAGCAGAGTGATTTTGACTGTACTGACAATGACATGAGTAATCCATCATGTCATCGGCCCAGTGACGGATGTACCCTGCACCTCATCTCTGTATGTGTGCAGAAAGGACTATGTAGCAAGCCAGGAGGCAAGTAACACTTAACCCCTGCAAGCTTCATGTTCCTGCTGTGCTTCAGACAACCTCTGTCATGTATGAAAAGCCTAAAGAATGACAGTAAATCTATACAGACCAGCACAATCTACCATCATGACAACTACACACCACCATAGCCTTATAACACTATTAAACTGTATCATCACAGACATGTAAGACAAGGCCTGTATTATGTGCTTTGTTGAGCCACTTAAAAGGTCTTTGTAAATGCACTGAATATACCTTTTGTTTTTGTTCAGTCAATAAAAGGATATAGTTCATAAATACTAATTCCATATATAAGGAAGATTAATTATTTTGGCCCAGCAGAAATAGTACCGTCTTCCAGAAATGGAATTAAATAGAAGGCAACATTCAAAGGCAGTAACAAAAGTTAAATCTGGCCTCTTAAAAATATTTCCTAAAATTATTTTGAATTAACAATAGTTTTAACAGAAAATTATAATTCTTTCCTGATTAAAGGTATGAGATGCTTTTTCCAAAAAAATTAATTTGCATTGTCACTTCTGAAGAAAATATGGACCTTTAAAAATTTGAGATCCACTATTTATTCAACTCCGAAATGTGATAAACATTTATACATTCCACTAGCACAACTGCCTTTCTATAGAATCTTCATAGTTATAGTGTAACACTGAAATGTCCCAGGGTGGTAACCTTATAGAGTAATACACATGTAGTAACTGATAGTTCTCCATCATGTATATATGTTCTGGAAATGTAACATGCCATGGAGATAGCATTCAAAATTTTCACTCAGACCAGGAAAAAGAATACTGGATAGCTCCTTTATAAACAGGTTCAGTGGTTACATTTCCTGAGTTTTTGAAAATGGGTTTTTATAATGTCCCCTTTTCTCTTTCTGTTAACATACAACAAGCTTCTCCTGGGTAGAAAAAGGAGAATAGCCGGTTGAATAGTAATATCGTTAGTTCATGTATATGCAAAAAAAATCTTTTCACACCTTGATGAAATTAACATAAATTTAAATACTAATGAATTGGTAGAGACCAATGAAGAATACCAAAGACCACATTCAAACTGAGTTATATCCCTCTAAAACAGATCTATTTTCTAGGGACATGTGACATGAGTGTTATATGCCTTTATTGCACAATCTGCATAATTCACAGTCCCAAACACTTTGCAGCTGGATAAAGAAAATTGACTCTTTACTAGTGGAACATCACATCTAAAGGATATTATTTTCCTTCTTGGCTGAAATTACCATGTAGTGTTGGAAGCCAAAAATCCACAGTCAGAAAATACAAGGAAATGTGTGTTTGGAGCTATTCAGCATTTTGTCACTGGGGAAAGCGCAGTACAAATATACACAAGGCAGCGGGGGAGTGGAATGTAAGATGAAGAACCATTGCACCTTTTAGTAATTCCAAGAAGTTGCCAGGAGAAGGACAACAGACATCAGGAGTGGTTTGTCTGCTCTGTTCCCTCCTGGCCCCATACAATGTATGCATGAAGCAGCACAACAGGAGCCAGTGCAAAACAAATATGCATAGTGGCAGATGTCAGTGTACACATCTAAACAATTGCTATGCCTGATACTGTGGAATTTCCACACCGTTAGTGCTTTTTAACTCATCTGCTTATTGTGTGCACGGTTTACTCTAGCTCAGTTCTGTTGAGGTCAGTCACAAACTTCAAAGCCAAAGTTTGTCTATATTTGCCCTTCTTTCCTGAATGGATCAAATCACACTCTTTTCTTGTTTGATGACTTTCTTCTTCAGACAACCATTCCTTTATTTTCTTATTTTGCTAGGTCTTGAGAATACTGGAGACCTGATGGCAGGACGCTCCACATCCACCAAAATCAGTTGACAGGTTTCAGTAGGTATCAAGTTAATGTTATACTTACCTTTGGCTGAGGGGTCAAAAGCTCTTGACTTTTACCCCTGTAGAAGCAGAAGCTGGTTCAGCACTGCCTTTCTCTCCCAATATTTTCTTCTGGTTCTACAACAATGTATCAAACACAGAGCAAAATAAGATCAGAAATTAAAATAAATTCTTCTACACTCTTACAAACAACATGACAGTAGATTAAATCACTATTTATAGAAACACAAGAGTCCTGAGCAAAGCTATAACATCTCATTCAAATGGGAATGTCCACAGTAGGAAAAGATTAGCCGTCTAAAAACACATTCATTGCTGAAATTCAGAGTTTTCTTAACTTTTTAAAATATCTTTATACATTACTTTCTTCTAGTAAGAACCAAGATACCATTTTAAAAAGTATAGCGTTCTGTTTCAACATATATTCATTATCTATGAGAACATATTTTAAATACAGCTCTAAGTTTGTCATCCATTGATCTCTCACCTGTTGGTCAAAAATCATATATTTGTTTCTTTATCCCCAGTAAAAACATGGGAATTTACTACTTTTTTAAAAAATATTTTTCTGTCTTCCTGTGCATGTCACTATACGTAGCCATGTTATCCTCAGAAGAAAACTTCCTAAATGTATTTTCTTTGCCATTATGGTGTTGCCATCCACAATGGGGCACCAGAGATTTACTAAGAGTATGTATTGGTCCAACAGGTGAGTTTGTGTGAAATAGGTATGATTTGCTGTACAAAGGAATTTATCCTCCAAAAATTACAAATTACTACTTAATTCATCTCTTTTTGCACAGGGTGCAGCACAGGCCAGTGAGTCAAGGGGTAGCCAGGGCAGCCCCAGCCCTGGGGATTGGGCACCTTCATGGGGATGGGAGTGGCACAACCAAAAAATTTTTCTGAATTGTAGTGAGCAGAGCAGATGGATCTGCCTAGACAAACCTTTATTAATACCAAGCAAAACATTCAACTTTAATTCTCAACAAGATGAGGTATCTGTGACCAGAAACCTTCCCACAGGGTAACAGCATGATTTATTTCAAACAAATGAACAAACAAAAAAAATACCACCTTTTTCTTCTTAAAACTGAATATCTGACTTTGTACCTACTCCTTTTATACACCAATAGCAGCACTGTTGAGGAAAACTTAAAAAATGAAAACAAGATACAATAACAAATGTTGAAGAGTACATCACAGAATAAAAATTCCCGTGAAAATCATTGGGACTGCTTGGGGTCCCATGTATTTTAATGTAATCAAGGCTATGTTATCTACCTATAAGTTTTATAACATGAACTACATGTGAAGAGAAACATGTTTTATATATGTGAACTATAGTCTTTAGAAGCCTGTATTTTAAAATTCTCAAAAAGATATGTAGTAAAGCCCACATTCTTGAAAACAAGATCCTGAAGATAGGTTCCTACATGCTAATTTTTAAGTTTCTCAGCATCAGAATGGCTTAGCAAGTGTAATCACTCATTACTATTGTGTTCACTGGAAAACATCAGGATAACAAGACTGAGAAAATCAGCCCACAACTTTCTGAGACTGAAGGAGCATTCAGCTGGCATAGGTAATTCCTAATCTACCACACATTCAATAGTTAGGCAGTTTGAGATGCAATCTCAATTGCATCTCCATTTGAGATGAGATCTGGCAACCTCTTGAGTTTTGCTCCCAGCCAGAAAAAAAATACAGAAGCCTCAAGATTGCTCTAAAGCACATAACAACCTGTGCAAGCATAGATACAGGTCAAAAAGAAGGAAATATTTCCTACATACTTACAGCTACGCTATTATTTTTCAAATTACCATCATTTGTGTGCTCTTGGGACTCCTGTCAGCATTGGCATAGATAGTAGGTAAAAGGCAGAATTTAAACCTCATAAATAATAGCTGCAAGTAAGGAAATTACTCATATTTATTGAATTCATTAAGTTCCACAAGCAATATAGACTACAAAATATATCCTTATTTACAAGTGTGTCAACTTAAAGCTTTGACAAACCGAGAGGGAAATTTCATGGTCCCAGAAGCCATTTCTGGGGGCAGCACAGCCACCACACAAATTCTGCAAAGTTGTCGGCTGAAGACCCCAACACAAAAAACATTTCAGAGCAGGTGAAGTGCAATAGCTCTACTCAGACACGCTGTTATAATTTCGGTTAAGCAGAAATTTCTGTCCTCAGCCTGTCCCCAGCTGCCTGTCATTCCTCCTCTCCTTAGGGGCATAAGAGCACTTGTAGTTACTCCCTAAATTGTTATCTGGACGATAATATTTGGCCTGCCCAATCACAGCTTAAATATTCCATGTTTTAGCTGTCCTGTGCCATTGTACTGCTCAACAGAACACTTTATTAGAAAACATACCAAAAAACCAGTTAAAATTACAATTAAGCTTAGCTAAAAATGAAGCATGGGATTCATAGGTGAAAGATTTTGCACGTTTGCCCGTACACAGAAGGGTCAGACTCTGAAAGTGTATTCTCACATGTATTATCACTACTTACTCGGTTTATTTGGTGCTATGGACCACTCAAGATGTCCAACAATTTTTTTGTCTGTTAAAGGCAGGGGAGACATAACCTTTCTACACATTCTCAAACTTGAAATCTGAGTTCTCTCAAATTTAATATTGTGTAAAGAAAAGGTGACTGAGAAACTGAGCTACTCTGACTTACTCTTACAGTAGCTGAAGTATTTTTTTGTTTACTTAGCAAGTGGGTTTTACTTTTTGCCCTATACAAGAGAATGCAGGTGAAGACTAGAATTTAGATAAACTACGTAACCATAAGTAAAGATTCAGGGGTTTTGTTTACAGTTTTGGTTTAGTTTTTAATATTTTGCCAAAAATGAATGCCTTTCAACTGTTTATAGGTTAATTTTAAATAGGTTTATGATAAGTTTTTCCTGCAGTTTTTTGATACAGAATTGTAATATACTAGAAGAAAATGCATAGAAATTCTGTATGACCTCAGATTTGGATACATAAAAAGCCATACGTGACTCAAAGTCTCTTCTGCAGGATAATACATGCAATATAATACAAAGCTTCAAATTTCAAAATGCCAAGGCGGCCCTGTAAGCACCTGCAGACAAGAGGAATATATAGGCAACTCAACCACAAACCTTTATGCTCTAGTTCAAAGGACTGAAGTGTGGTTCTAATTGTTCGTTTTAGAAAACCATTGTATTAGTTTTCTTGTCAAGGAAACAAGAAAAATGGAGAATGTAGTGCCTCAGAACAGGAGAACCAGAGCTATTGAGAGAATATAGTGACAAAATGTTCTATGGACTAGAAAGGGAATATTTTAAATGTGCTTCATTCCCTATATAACATATGGAGAGTGAGAGCAGAGGTGACTAGGAGGGATTGATGTGCATGTACACACTCTTGAGTTACTCTAGAATAGAGTGAATCAATGCAACACATATTGATTCAAGAGATTAGCAGTCAAAAGACTTCGTTTCACATTAGAGACCACTGAAGTTGCCACTGTTACAGTATCGCCATTTTTTAACATCCTAAACAACTATTTCTCCTGGTAATGTTGACATCTTAGGGACCGACATACACAGATATTCTACCATCTAATACAGCCATGTTTTCTGAAGGAGCTGCTGAAATAAACTTCTAAAGTCAATTTTGAGTAATATGATTTTTGAAAAATAATTTCAGTGACAAAGTATTTGAAAAGCTAATGTATGTTCTAGAGACAAGTCGGTACGGAAAGCTTCAGAAATGCTTTCCTTTGTGGTGACAAAATAAAGCCATCTACTGTTATGCAATTGTTACAGACTCTGCAAAATTTCTCTTCCAAACTCTTTACTACATTAATTTTTGATTCCTGTCGCAAGGGTTTGTAAGGTCTTCATCCATTTCCCTCCTTCTTCTATCCCTCAGCAGAAAAAGGAGAACTAGACCAGTGTTACCCTTACAGCTGTCTCTTGGGGAAGTGGACTCCTACAAATACATTATTCATGGAACTGATTAAATATTAACCCTTGGTGTGTGACCAACCCCCGCATGGATCAGAGATCATACATTTAGGTGACCAAAACCGTGAGACTGCATCATAAACCAGCAATTTATTGAATGTTCTATGGAATACCTATAAATTTTTATAATACCAACATGATAGATCTATTATTTTATAATATACACAAAGCAAAGGCCAGTTGAATGACCAGGAAATTACTAAGGGAAAAAAATTAGCCAATCTCATATTACCTTGTATTCATGAGATTCCAAGAAAGGAAGCTTTAAGAAAAATATCAAGCATTATCAGATGCATGATAAAATGATGAGAATTAGCAGTGGTAACTTTAGCTTATATTTGTCAGAGCTTAGATAAAATAGTGTATTTTTCAGTTTATGTATCCCTCCTTTTTTTGTTTCTCAGGAGATTGCAAATGCCTGCATCATGAATAGGGCAGAAACCTGTTTTCCAAAATCCATAAAGCACAGGTTAAAATGAGTTGAAGAGTAATGAATTAAGAACTTTTCCTAGTCTACAGTTTTCTTTGAACCTAGAAATATAATTTTTTTGTTTAACAAGTTTTGGTTCTAAGATGTTCTCCAAGTGGGACCCATGCTGAATGCGCACTTACAGTAAGTTTTTGTCACACACCCATTTAATCTCAAAACTGTAAGTGGTTGCTTGGATTCAGAGCTTTCATTTGGGCTTTCCCTGAACATTTTCACCACAAGAATGCCAGGGTTTATATGTGTACTTAAATACTAATCAAACCAGAAAACTTTCTGTAATATACTTAGTCACTTAAGCAAGAAAAAAAAACAATACTAAATAGTACTGCTAACTTTTCTTCTGTGAAAAACGTATCTACCTTTGGACATCATAATTAAAAAATAAAAGATTTTTTTTTTTTAAGAGTGGCAAATAATAAAACACATGCTTTCATTCAATACCTGATAGTGTATACTTCTCTTCAGGGCCTACAACAGGAAAAAGGATGAATTTTCAGATAATTATAGAGGACCATGTGGGGAAAAAACAATACATAAAGATGAAGGATGAAGAAGGATTGTTAGAAAAAGTTAGTCTATTACTCATTATCACTGTGGTCTTCCTCAAAACACCTCTTAAATACCCAGACCATAACACTTGTGAAATGAGGAGTGCATCTAAGCATATTACAGGCTATCTATTTGCAGAAGACACTTGATAATGATTACAAGTTTGCTTTACTAAGCAGTTCTTTCCTTTATTTTCTTTTTTTTCCTCCCTCTAGCCTGCTGAGTGTAATTTGCCACTGTAATTTATTTCTTAACAGTTACAGTTTAATAAAAGAGAGGATTCATCATTTATTTCTAGTACAGTCATCCCCTCCATAATAAAAGAAAATCTGGTGCTCCTCTCAAAATTACAAGGGTTCCACTGGTCAGTGATTAATGTTAACACTTACTACATTTTTTTTCTTTCCATGGCTATTTTCACATTAAGGTGTGGCATACAATTGTTTAAATGAGGAAGCTGATTTATCATTCAAAAAGTAATTCTTCATAGGGGCACATTAGGTGATAAAAATCAATGACAAGGATAGTAAATTGCCTGGGAGGGTTCAAAACAGATTCAAGATAAAGGAGAGAGAGGAAAAGAGGGAGAGAGAGATTAAGTCAAGACAGCATCTAATGCTTTTGCCAAACACTTCAGCCTCACCCTATTTGACGTTGATCTAATAGTCAACCATTTAATTTCCAGGTCGCAGTGCCAATCTTTTGTCACCTCTGTTGCCCCATATCAAACTTTCAGGAAACAAAACCCCTGAAAGCAGACAATCAATAATGAGATCAGCAGATTTTATCTTAAGAGAAACAGGACTTGCCTGCTTTGTTTGTGGAAGGTTGTTTCTCTGAATGCTTCAGCTAGGGCTGCTTGTCAGTAAGTGACTGTGATGTGCACGGCATGATTGAACGAGACTAGATAAAGTCACCAGAAAATGTGGCAGTGGAAAGCAAAACACATAAACTGAGGGGTGAAAATGTACCACACCATGTGTGGTCACACAATTCTTATCATACATACTCTCCTAGCATGTCATCCCATGTTATTATTACTGCATTTTAGATGTCTCGTAGCCAGTCATACGCTAAGCACATTTTTACCTTATGATTTGAAGAATCCACGGGATTTCTAGGTTTCAAGATATAAAGAACTATGTGTTTCTCCACACTAGTGACTTTTTGTTGCTTAGAGTTACTATATCGTTTAATAGGTATGTTGTGGACTAATAAGACTGTTGTATAGTCGGCTTGTTTCTGTTGTTTCTAAACTTATTTCTGAACAAAGTGGTAGAGGGCCAGGGAACACAGCAAAAGATACATTTACGAATTTTTAACAAGATTTTATGTATAGGGACCCACTCTAGGAAATCTACTCCATGCATTTGTGATGTTGATATTTCAGTACAAAATAATTACATAGTGCTGGTGTCTACTTTCATATAACGCTTTGCAGTTAGGGTACACACTCACTGAAATTACCTAACATCACTTCCACTTCCCCTTCATCTCAGCAAATTGGTATTTGCAAAAACTAAGAATATACAAGTTTTAAAATAAAGTTTCTGACAAACCTAACTACAACCAACATTAATGTCAATGTACAAAAATAATGACTCTGTATATTACTTTTTCTAGCTTTGCTCTTTTACCTTAAAGCTGTGCCAGCCTGGTCACATTTCTTTTCATAAGGCAGAGTAGGATAAATACTCATTTTGCACCTATTTTCATTTTTATTTCCATTACAGACAATATGAAAACCATCATGACTTAAAAATGTTAGCTATTCAAATGAATACTGAATCCTTTAAAAAGGCAAAGGCCAAGCTCTTTTTTAGCCACAATGAGGTGCTATTCAGTTATTTCACTTAATTTGTTGTTTTGTGATAGCAATAGAGTTTTGAAGGAGAATGGTGAAATATTCAACATGTGTTCTGCACTTGTTTTTTACATTGCTACTAATAAAATGATATGGCAGAAATAACACCCTTGCTTTACTTGTCAAAAACATGGAATTTTTTTTTTGTTGTTCTTTAATTTGCTGAAAAAACTCAGATGAATGCAGTCTACAACTTTGAGGAGAGCACAACTGCTATTGCTAAAGCTTAAAAGATGTTACCTCAGTAACATCATTAATACCTTTAGAACCATTGTTAAAATGTAGGACAGTTTAACCAAAAAATGCCCTCTTTTTCCTTCAAAAAGACATAGTATACAAATTTAGGAGGCAGAGAGAAGAATTATACTGTTTAAAAGAAAATAGATGGATCTAACAAATAGTTACTCTGCAGATCCCTACACTTAATTTCGTATGCTCTTAATTTCTACTTCTCTTCCAGATGATTTTCACTTCCAAGAAACTGAGCAGTTTGTTCCAGATCTTTAAAAATGTCTATTTCTGAGGAGAATGTTGTTACTCTGAGCTGAATGATGATTTAAAGAGGAATTTGTGCCCA
Organism: Phaethon aethereus; assembly: GCF_964289735.1. Classification (NCBI taxonomy): domain Eukaryota; kingdom Metazoa; phylum Chordata; class Aves; order Phaethontiformes; family Phaethontidae; genus Phaethon; species Phaethon aethereus. The sequence continues at coordinate 71,631,588 of NC_138582.1, forward strand.
GGGCATTGACCTTGGTGGCCTTTTCGTACATTACAATTCCAAAGGAAATCACAAAAGAAGATGGGCTTACTGTAGTTAATGAGATTCCTCACCAAAAACACTAATCTGGGTTAAAACTAAAAGAATGCTGATAAGGATATTACAGCTCATACTGAGAACAAGAAAGGTGCACTGCTAAGATCAACTGTGGATGTTAGGAAGTAGTCTTCAATAGTGTTTTCTTTTTTTAAATATCTATCAAAATGGATGTTTGAGAAAAAGGCTTTTAGATGAGGAGCTGCTAAAATAGAATAAAACATATCATTTCTACTTTTTTTATATTGTACCAGGTACAAATCAACCAATATTAGCAGAAGTTTAACATCACTTTAAAAGAAAGAGATTGACCTACTGAGAAAGTACATGAGTAAATGTGTAGCAATACACTGATTATTACTGTTTCCCCTCAGGCAAATACCTCTCTCTTAAGCATGTGCTTCACTGGAACATTTTGTTTTATTACCTTCTGAGATAAGTGGGGAAAAAAGCCTTTAGTACCTGGGGAATTAAAAAATTCAGACTTGTCATATCAGTGTCTGTTCTCAATTTCATGCAGGGCGCATAATTATAACCGTGTTTAAATTGAGCCCAGAAGAAAGATGGGTTCAAGTGCAAATTAATTTCAGATTATCACAACAAAGGCAATCAAATCTCAACAAGCTTGCCAGCAAAATACTTTGCAAAGGTCCCCAGGTCCCTTCCCACCCCCAACTTACAACAAAGACCTTTCAGCTCAAATTAAGCTAATGATCTAATACAACATTTCTGCCTACCTTTTTGGGTTTTATTATTTACTCAGATGTATGTATCAAGCTAGTGAAAAATGAGGGGAAAAGAGGAAGAAAAAGTGGCACAGAAAGGTCAGTGTTTAGTATCAGTAAAGTGACAAAATAAACAGTCAACAACCCTGACAAGGTCTGCATGTCGTCAAATTGTCTTATTCTGTGGAAACTATCAGAGTGAATTGACAGTGCTGAAAGAACTTGAAATTTATCTGAACCCCTTCTCATACAGACAGAATCCAAAACCAAACAGCATGGCTCACCTCCTCCACCTATCTATCAGCACAGCTTTTATATAAATCCAACATCTTACTCTATCCTATGGGAACCTGCTGGGGAATGAAGGGAATCAAGTGCTGAAAAAATTCAAGTCAAGCCTCATTACCTCCTCATTACCTTTGCAAAAGTGGAGTGAGAGAAAATTTTATCTAGGGAACAGAAGCTTGGGAATCTCATTCAGAGTTCTGTCTGGTTATTGCACAGCCAACCATGGAGCTCTGCCTCTGTGGGATTAAAGTTTTCTTCCCATTTCTCTATAGTAATGATCCACTCATTAAGGTTTTTAAGGTAAATTACCATCACTTATCATTATGCCAGTCACTAAGTAAGCTGCATTAAACAAGGAATGTCAGTCGTACCCTTTGCTTTTCTTTCTCCTCAGTTATCATGAGGAAATAAAGAAAATACATTTCACAGTTGGTTTTATAATTCTATATTAATTATATTTTCCCACTTGTATTTGTTAGACCCTTAGGGCAGACATATTAGATAGAAATATAAATTACTTTGAAAAAAAAAAACAACATAAAAATGTACACATGCAGGTACGTAATTCTGTTTTCCTGAAAAAAACTTGAAACATGATTTCTTTTTTGCAGTTTATTTTCATATTCGCTTTGCTTCTATCTGAGGATTTTATGTACCACCTCCCCATAACATGTAAGAGCTATTCATCTTGCTACATTTAAGTTTGGTTGTTATAATGTGCTTTTTAATTATTCAACTAACCCTTTTTGTTTTAAATCAGTTCTTTTGTCAGTTTATCCTTTATTATGCAAATTGTTGATGCAAAATAAAGATGCCCCACATTCACCCTGTTTTGAGCTTTTTGTCATGTTCAGTACCTTGCTTCCTCGTTCTTTGCCATTAAAGTCTTGAAGCTTGTTTTATATTTTTTTCTTTTAAACTCAGTATTTCCAGGCAAATTTTTATGGGCATTTTAAAATTCTAAGATAAATGTGTCGGTCCTTGAGATCACATGTTTCCTTTGGGAAATTTCTGATTGTTTGTTATCACTTCTCAAACAAAGGCTTGAAATGAAGTTCATTTCATAAATAAACACATAAAATTCTTAACTATGTCAGCAATTATTTTGTTTTGCCAATGGAAAAGTGATCTGCAAGAATTATATCCCCCCAAGCACTCATTTCCTTTTCTTCTTTTACTGTAGGGACCCTTGAATTTGCCCAATGTGTACCTGTTCCCATCATAAGACATTGGGTGGTAGCCATCAGTCCACTGCAGATGACAGAGAAGGGTACAGAACTAAACTAACCTTCCCAAAATAACCGTGCTTCCAAGGTGCTATGAGCAAGAAGAGAAGGGTTAATGCATTAGGAATTACTACTGCAGAGGCTTGACTGGCAATACAGGGGTACATCCTTTTGCAAGAAATACATAAACACGGAGAGAAAAAGATGGGAGAAGCTAAATGGAGGGAATGGCAAAGAAAATCAGAATAGACTACAGGAGGGAAATAGGGGACAGAAGATAAGAGCTAGGAACTCCCATGGCTCCAATAAAATAGCAGCCAATATCACGTCACATACATGTAAACATAAAATCATACCAAAGGCAAACTGTCTCCAAAACTGTAAAAGGCCACCTTAATTTCCCTGCTATCAGTTGCATTTCCAGACTTCCCCCTCTTTTCCTACATGATTTTCCTCCTCTTCCTACAGTTCCACTTCCTTTCCTACCACTTGGAGGTTCCACATGCAATATAATAAGAAAGTTTGTTCATGAGCTTATTAACTATGATATCTACCTTTGCTTCTATATTTCAGTTTCAGATATCATTTTCAAATACAAGTGTTTCAGCTAAAATAAAACAATTTAAAATCTGGCATAAAATAGGGTACATTTGAAAATTATACTATTGAATGACTCATGTCTCCACTTGTTTATGTTATTGCTAACAGTTTGGAAATTTCAAAAGGAGTGATTTTCTAACAGTGTTTGTAATTTTCCAACTTCACAGTTTGTGTAATGCATATTCCCCATTAACTCTACAGTAATTAAGAGTTGGGAGACCATATGCTCTTGTGACATAAAGAAATGAAAGTGATTATTGTGCAGGTAGTGATAATTTGTGGAGCCATGAACCTCTATTGTAACATTTTTGAAAGTACATTTTAACCTACCTGGCAGAGAAAATCTTGAAAATAAATCTTGAGTGTCTCCAAAGTCTATGAAAGCAAAAAGGAAACAGAAATAATCAATGTTGCATTATCTTTTAAAATATGATGATTATGAACTAGTCATGTAAGGCCTGGCTGACATGATTCGAATGTGACAAAATGGTTTGTAAAATGATTAGTTTTACCTTTTTTGCTAGCAATCAAGTCACATTTTAAAATCACACACTTAGCTTTACCTAGACACTGGATATTAATGAGTTAAATCAATGTGCCAGTTAAGTCAATGTGCTATAAATGAATGTATAGTTACTGTCTGTAAAAACTCTGATCCTGAAAAGACTTCAAAATATGCTGAACTTATCAGTATCAGTTATTTCTGCATGTGGAAAGACAAAGTCCTTATAGGACTAAGCCTGGTTAGAATGCAGTCAGAATTATTTTTAAGAAGGAAATAGTACTGTTGCAGGCTGGGGATATATAAACTGCTTCATGCATATATATCAGTGAGGTTACCTGATTTGGAGAATGCAAGAGAAAAGAATATAACCATCCACTTTAGACTAGGTTTTTAATGACATTCATACAAAGTATTTATCTTGGGGTTTATGTTAATTAAAAGTATAGGACTCGTCTACATAATTTCTTGTGTTTAGTTATGTGTACTTCAAAGTTTTAGTGCTGATATTTTCAATACGAGTATAAATCTATATAATGTCTTTAAATCCCTGAGTATTAATAACAAAATATTAGCTAATATCCATTATATCCAAGAGCAATTAATGAAAAGACTGCAAGATAAAATCATATGACATGAAGAAAAAAACAGTAAAATAAAATTGCATGGAGAGAAAATACACTTTTTCCTTTAACAACTAGAATAACCATGATTAATACTTGCTGCTGTAAATGACCTATAGGCACTCTCACATGCAGCACAAATAGATAGCCCCCTTCCCAATGAAGTACTTATTCTGTTCTAGGTTGACAGTGGAAATACCTTCACTGGGTTTTGGTTTCAAAACTCATACTTATTATATACCAATACTTCTTTTTTAGATTGCAGCTGATTATAACTTCTGTTCTGCAAGCATTTTGTGACTCTTATAATGACTGTATTGCAGGTCTCCACTTCATGACAACACAATAACAAACGTGATGCGTTTATGTGTCAAATACATGAAGGATTGGCCCATTCTGTGAATAAATACAAATAGGAATAATATACAAATAAGTAGGAACGGGAATGCTATCATTTTAGAGTCACATACATTTCCTCAGACAGGATAATCTACTGAGAAGCAGTAGATTATTGTGTTACGCTCAACATGTGTGAAAGGCTGCAGAGTCTGTACAATGATTACACTTTGTAAAACAAACTAAGGTCATATGAATTGCAAATAGCTTTGGCTTGATATGCAGGATATTGTAATAAGCGTCCTCCCAAACTTCAGCAATCAATGGAAGAGCCACTTAGAACTGCAGTCTTTGATGTCAAGATAATTCTGGATGTGTTTTGCCACTAAAATTACTCATTTCTCCCGAGGCACCTATAAGAGAGCAGAGCTAAGGCCACGCTTAGTTGTTTTTACTACACCTTTAAGGGAACGATCATTACCTTGGGCAGATGGTCACATTGTCCTAAACACCTCATATGGGCAGATTGGCCCAAAATACATAATCAACACCCGAAATACTGTTTTTTACAGATTTTATAATTTTTTTTCAAATATGTTCAAAGTATATGCAATGTTTCCTGTGGCATACATGGGGGTCATCTGTTTCATGGTTCATAAGAAACTCGATGATGGGGAAGGTAAGATCACAAGCTGTCAATTTAAAGCTAATTTAACCCCCCCTTCAATGCTGTTTCTTCCATCTTTACCACAAATGCGAGAATCCCATTTTTCTTTTAATGTAAAATTGTTCATTAACTTCTTTTGGAGGTAAAGAAATACTCCCTTTTAGGAATAATTTTATTGAATAGACCGGATTACATTGGAATGCAGAGATGATTGCTACTGGTTATCTCCTGAAGTGAAATTACTCACTTTTATCAGCAAGGTCTGGACCTGATTCCAGAGGTGTAAATAACCTGTCTAGCCGCCAACTGACTTCAGTGGGCTTTACATCTGGTCCAATGAGAGGTACCTTGTGGCACTTCTGTGAAGTCAGAGAGAGTGAGACTACCACCTGATCTTGCAATACCTTTGCTGTACCAACCACCATGCATGCACCTCATGCACATGGAGTGTCTCACAAGCCCCCTGAACCATACAACCTGTTGACAAGCTACAGTTCAAATACTGTCATTATTTGATGGTCTCTAAAGAAATGCTGTCATGCTGTGGCAACTGCTGTTCAGAGGCATACCTCACTTTGCCTCAGTGTCTCTTTTCTGACGACTAGATCCCATTTCTTCTCTGTCTTCAGACACTGACATCCAGCTGAGAGTGTCTTGCTGTGCAGAAGAAGTAAACCCAGCCTCTCCATGCTGCCCACCCATGGGCAGGTTTGTGTGGCTATGAGGAGGGGAGGAAGAGGTGTTTTGCATGCTACTTATTGTGGCAGGTTGCACTGGTATGACATAACGTGTCAGAAGACTGCTCAGCTGAACAGGCTCCCATTGCCGCTGCAAACCAAATGTGAGACAGTTATTGGGTCAAGAGACTGGGAAGAGGCAGCATTTTGGCCATGTAGCTTTTGGTTAGCCGGTGTAGTTAGCTCTGGGAATATGAGGGAGGGAATAGCAAACTGCACTGAGAATAGCCCTACAGTTGAAATGTAACTAGCACACAGGTCATTGAAACTGAGCAGGATATTTTTTTCAGCAGTCCAGACAGTCTTCCCCTGTCTCCTTCCCTGGCACCACAAGGCCTCACACCTTTAGAAATGCTTAAAATGAAAACAAACTCTCTTCTACACACACTTTCTAATAGCATTAAAATAAATCATCATATATAAAGCCAAACAATGTCACAAATCTGTTTCCAGCCACGAGTTGGTTTCAGTAGTGCTTACCAGCAGCCAATATTGAGTTACAGTATTTTCTTTCTATTTAAAGAACTAAATGGGGAGCTTTTTCCAAATCCCAAGTCAACTTTTTAAAATAGAAAGTAACATACAAGAGCTTGCAAATCTGCTTGTAATCAGGACTCCTGAAAGTTACATCTGGCTGACAGATTTAGAGCACCACAAGCGTAGAAAAAGGAAGGGGTGAAGAACAGCAACAGCAGCAGCAAGAGTGGGAGGAGATAAACAGAATGGCAGCAGCAGAAATTAAAGGAAGCATCTAGAAAACAGAAATGACGGATAACAATGAATAAAAAGTATTTTGTGCTAAAAATAAATACCATGGGATATTGAAAGAAGAGGTAGTCAAATATTGTCTGTCTGCCTAAAATGATTAAGAAATACATAATAACAATTTCTTGATAAATTTTGGTCTAAAAATAATTAGAAGTATTGCTAAGTGCTTCTGAGGAGTATGTAAAGATATGGCATTGATGACTTAAATGCCTCACAAGTGGGTAGGAAAGAACTGGTTCTTATAGCTACCCAGCAAAATAAGACCCTTTAACAAAATACATTTCTTCACGAGACTGAATACATACAGGTCTCTCACACTTAGCCCTTTAATAAATATAAGACTATGGAGTCATTCGTTTACTGTGTTTTACTTCTAACACACAGAAGTGTTGCAAAACCTTGGGGAGTTTTGTGAAGCCAAGCTTTGTTGATCCTCATCCTTTTCAGTTCAGGAATTCTCAAGTTCCGAGTTCCAACCTTGAGCAATTATTGTTAGCTTTGTTGAAAGCAGCATTGCCAGCTTGTGACAATACTATAGTATTATATCTTTAACCTAAAGCTGCTCATAGTTGTACTTTACCAGACTTATCACAAAAGCAGCTCTCAAAATTTGGTGAATACTTTATTAAAACTTAAAAAAGAAAAAGATTAAATGTATGATTTAGAAAGGCAATGCTACTTTAATAATATGCACAGACACAGATACATGCATACAGACAGAGAGAAGTGGCTAAAATTTGACTGAACCTTTCTCCATCTCTCTCTCTGGCTCTTGTTTTTTTAATGACAGAAAAACTACTACTGAAGTATCAATCACTTCAGAGGCATTTATGAGTATCAAAGGGAGCTCAGCACAAAAACACCCTACAAATTCTGAGGCAGATATATGCTGCTTGTCACCAAATGTATGTTGCTCTGGAAGAGTCAGAAGAGGGTGAACCATCTGAACATCCTCTTTATGCAAGGGCTGTTTTGAAAAACTATATTTCACTGCCACTATATTTTGTGATAGGTTTGCTTGGTTTTGGCAATTTAAGCTTTGGTCTTGGAGAACTTGATATTTTCCAGAGGAACTAACGGCATAGGGAAGTTTCCAACTTAACTGTAGAATGTTGTAGCGAAGGAAAGTTTGTTTTGTTGCTTCCTCTCATAGGGGAAAAATGGGGGAAGACAGACACCCAAAAAAACCCCAAGGCAGAAAAGCAGGTAAGGAGAAAGATTGTTTTAGTTTCCCTTTCTCATAAGACACATGATAGAGTGTAAGCAAGCAAAAGGGAACAAATCATAAAGTTTGGCAGGGTAAATGTAAAAACAACATGACAATCCAAACAAAATTTGATGAATAACTTTCAAAAGGTACAAACAAATTTCATAAAGCTTTTTTCAAACACATCAGAGTTGAGAAATGTGCCAAGGAATCAGTAAAGAAGGTGGATGACCAGGATATGAAAAGACAGTTGAAGGAAGAAAATGTACCAGTTAAAAAATTAAAATAAAAGAAAATAAAACAAAATAAAACTCTTTATTAGTCTTTACTTTATTAGTGTTTGATATGAAAAAGCTGGTTAAATTCCTAAGCCACAATTCTTCTAAAGTAAGAGGCCATCAGAAAGTCCACCTCAAAATGAAATGTTTCTAAACAAGCTTAGTCTAAACTAAGTCTAAAACAAGTTTATCAGACAAAAAGATAATATGAACAGTGCCAAGTCACCAGCATGAGATGGTACCTATCCAAGAATCCTAAGATAATGGAAGAATGAACTATACTAATTGTGATGCACAGTCTTAGTTTGAAACAATTTATTAACTAAGCAATGGTGGAAACATTTTTTTTAAAAGCTTCTTACGGATATTGAAGGAACTACAGACCAGTAACTCTAACATCTGTATTGCGCAAATCAGCAGGAATTACTATAAAGAACAGAATGAATGGACATATTAATAAATGACATGTAATAGGAAGGAGCTACAACTACTTCTGTAAAGAGAAATAATGCCTCACAAATCAATGCAATTTCTTTAAATGCAGCACAAGAGAATGAATAAGATTCACCTTGATGATACAGATTATTTGGATTTCCAGAAGGCATTTGACAAGGTCCCTTACCAAGGGCTCTTACAGAAACTAAAAAGCCAGAAGATTAAAAAGAAGACTCTTGCATGTATAAATAATTGGTTAAAGGATTGGAAACAAAGATTAAGAGTCCATTCTCAATGTAGAAAAAGAGAATCCCTGTGGAGCTCTACAGTCGTGTTTTTGGGCGTACTGCTCAACATATTTCTAAATAACTGGAAGGAAGAGAGGGTGAATATAAAAAGTCAACATTTCCTTATGATGCTAAGCTATTTTAGGCAGCAGAAAAAAGGACTCACTGTGAAGAAGTGCAGGTAGGATACTGGGATTCAGATACTGCAGATACTTCTTAGTCTTAACCTGGAACTATATCGTACCTTCAGAGATGGGCAAAAAAAGGGTAGATGAAATTCATTGAAGGTAAGTATATAGGTAAAGATGCAGACAGAAAAATGATAACCCTTATTTCAGATATAGTCTCACAGACTCTAAGCCAGCCTCTACCATTTAGGAGCAAGGTCTTCCAGTTACAGCAATGAAGAGACTCTTTTGAATCTTTAATGCTGACCTCAAGTAAGTACTGGGGAAATTTCAGAAGAGTGGGAAAAACCTAGTGTGCCAATCTTTCAAAAGGGCAAATAATATGAATAAACAAAAGCCAGTTATCCTGATTATCTGGGATGTATGGCAGGATAGTAACACTCCGTGATTTCATCCAAAACAGCTCATGTACAAATTAACTCAATATAATTTGTTGACAGAATGACAAATATAATTAATAAAAGTAAATTGTGTTATATGCTTAGGCTTCCATAGACTTCATAGTGTTTTATGAAAATCTGATAAAAATTTGAGTATAAAACCCACAACAATATAGCACTTAGTACTTGATTGAGTGAGAGTGCAGAAATGACTGCAGACAAGGAATAAGCTTCACAGGATTTAGAATTCACCGTATTCTTCCAGAGAGATGAAAACCTGTGCAGAACCCTTTCTAACCTGGGTTAGAAAGCCCAGGTGTTCTTCAAACAAGAATATAACACTCATGATAAATGCATTTGTACCATAGATTAGACAACTAATTTTGTGGTGGAGTTACTGACTGAAAGAACACCTCAAAAAGAACTTGTTGTAGGCATAAAAGGAAAGGAAGTTGTGGCTTAAAGGTGTCATCACAGCATCACAGAATCTTCCACCTGATGCTTCCTAAAGTATAGTATAAACATACAGGCAATCTCAGCAACCTCTTTCAAAGCCAATACCTCCAACTACAATGGAAAACCTGCATTGAAATTGTAATTTCAATAACTTGAAATTGCCTACAACCAAAAAGCTCTAATTCATATTCAGGTCAGGCTAATCTCACACACACAAAAAAAACCCCTAAAAAAAAAAGAAAAAAAGAAGCCTATCAATTCATTAAAGACTAAGCTTGAAATCATGAAAACAATTTCCAGATTAAGGTTACACTGAAAATGTTATCTATTATTTCCTATCACTTGAATGTTTATTTATCTTTAATTTATTTATCTGTTTATCTTTAATTGCATTCTTTCAACCTTTTTTTTTTCAGTTATATGCAGGTCTGTAGGTTTTTATTTTTAAAAGCAAGCAAAAAATTTGATACATTGACTATCAAGAGGTTTGTCCACAGCCAAGTTACTTTAGATTTGATTTTTGAATATCTGTCACCTCAAGTAAAAGAAGGAATGGCTGTGAAGATAGAGCTGCATTTTCTCTTCAGAGTCATTCAAATGCAGTTGATCCAGTCTGTCACCCATTTCTTTCTGTCCTGTTTCCATTTCACTTCTTGTTTAGCCATGTCTGTCTTTGTATCCCAGCAACATTTTTATTTAAATATTTTTAACCCAATCTTTTCCTATCCTGTCCTAATCCTTAATTTAGATTAGCAAATTACTTTTGCTAATAACCAATCACCTTCCACCTAATCATAATCTGTTTCCCCTCATCCCAATCCCTTCCTTTTACTAGGTCTTCATCACATTTCCATACCTCACCTCATTACAAGTCTTTCTTTGTTATAACAGCTTGTCAGAGTTTCTCACAAGACTTGTTGAATGAATTGTGCTCCTTATCTTTCCTCAGATCTGTCTTTTGAACCCCTCCTTTCTCCAGGTTGCTTGCGTTATAGCTGGAGGCCACTTACAACACAAAAAACACAGGACAACTTGACTTTAATTCTGGCATTGGCTCCTACCTTCCCCTTGCCCTGCACAAAGCAGCAAGTAAAAAGGAAGAGTCTCTGACTAGTGATAAGATCCAGGATAGGGACTCACCTTCTGTAAAAGAGGCCACATACGGTTCAACTAACAGTAGACACTGTGAAAGGATAGCACATGCTTGGGGAAGAAGATTCTTTTGAAATTTTAGCTTTTTAATATGAAGGAAGTTGGCTGAGCTTATATTTCAAATGTTTATTATTTGGCCAAATTTCAACAGATTTTGAAGGGGCCAGCAAAAAACACATCTCTGACCCATATTTCAAGTCTCTGTTGGAAAGGAGGGGGCTGCTGTTCAAAGAAACATGACAAAAATAATGTATTGCTGAACCACTTTGGTTGAAATTAAAATAAAATGCAAAAATAAAAAATCTTAGCCTGAGGCTGACACAAAACATAGAGAAATTTCCACCAAAAGGACTGAAGTTGTGCCAAGTCATAAGCAACTGAAAATAGGGACTTATAATGAAAATTATTGATAATATTAATTTTAATATTACTAATTATGTGATGTCACAATCCTGCCTACAATAACTGGCAAGTAGCACTCTCTTATATAATCTAAAAGTAAAGGCATATAATTTACCACAACTGTATGGAGAAGAAACCATATAATTATGTATCTTTCTCTTACAGCAAAGTGGGTGAGATAAGAAACTAGGTGATGGAGGATTTTGCTTCTCCACAGAAATAGGATTTTCACTGGTTTCACCAGTTGTGCAAATTTGTTTTTGTACAGCTGTATTTTCTTTTAAATCTTGAGGAGCAGACATTTGTCCCCTAGGACAATTTTTCAAACATGTATGAAAATATCCCTAGCTGCTGTGTAGGGTGAACCAAATCCATATCCAATATCCGTATACAATTATGTTCCATTAGTCACCCTTCCCTCCACCCCCTCCTTCCTTCCTATTACTCTTTTACCAAAGACACCTGGCTTTTTATTAACTATTGCAGAGATTGAGGATGTCATCCTCAAGCTACTGAGTACCAACTTTTCACTTGACATTTTGTCAGAAAAACTCTGCTTCCTTAAAGACTGAGTGCTGTAAGCACTTTTGTCACCAGTATTGCTGATCAGTGTACTCTCCTAGTTTACCTAAATAAGTAGCAGTCCACTTAACCTTTAAGAATTCTAGCATCTCTAATAAAAGTCTCATTATTTTCCCCCTCGTACTCCAACACCTTGCTTGTCAAAGGTCAGTAAGGGAGTGTTTACCATTCAGGTTCAGAAACATCTCTCAGCAAATAATATGAATTGTCAGGTGTTGTCTTGCATATAATACTTCCAAATTGCAGTCTGAGGTTGGTGGGGTCTCTGTCCTGGGTTAGATTCATGTCTGTTTTGTAATGGATTTCACTAGGCATAAACTTGGAAAGGGAGAGGGGACCAAGCTGTAATAACTCAATATAGAATAAGCCTAAATTAGTGTAGGTAGGGATCTGATCTATGTGCAATCTAAGTGGCATCATATGCATATGAGAAGGTATAATTTGTGCATTTTTCCTTATTCAAGCCAGCCTGAGCTCTTTGTAAATATGATTTTCTAATCTGCAACTGTAATTAAAAAAAAAAAGGCAAAATATTATTAATTTATCTTGCTAACCCTTTTCTATTGTTGCCAATGAAAATTCCTTCTGATTGTCAAGGCGTGTGCCTAGGTTTTGGAGTCCTTTATTTAAAGCTTTCTCTTAAAGAAAACAATGGCTTCAACAAGATTTCTTATCTCTTGAATGTATTTGCTAGTATGATACCTGAGCTTCTTACTGTTCATAGAAGGTATAAAATGCCTATCTGCCACTTAGATCAGAAGGTCTCCAGTTGTCTCTTCACATTTCTTACATCTTTATACAGGAACACATGTGGTCCTGCATGTGTATTAAATGCATGTTGCGGTAAGCATGCATACTAGAACCACATTTTGCATTAACCTATTTATGTAGAAACATCCTTGGTTTATCACAGAGCACAAGGTTGACTTTAAAATCGTGCTGCCCTTTAGTATAACCTTCATGGCACACTCTATTGGTTGCATTATGCAGTAGCTTTATAAGGCAGTAATATTATGCCTGATGCTCTGATGTCCTATCATACCTCGGAGAACACACCAATTAGCCACATCCTGGATGGTAATCAGCCTGCTCCCCACCATTGTACTGAGAGAGGGTCTAGCTGTGCTTTTGAGCAATGCGTGAAACTCTGACGTGCTTTTCACTTCTTGTGGTGGTTAGACGAAAAGATGCTGCCCATGGCACCACACAGAATTTCCTTAAATCATTTTCAGTGCCAGAAATGCTGTGCTGAGTTGGACAAAGTAGTGGGGTTGGGTTCATATTCAGTACTAGGGAGTGAAGTCTCCTTGACCATAAAAGGTGATAACAAGTATTTCCAGTAGCAGAAGGCCTTTAACTGTTCAGGAGTAGTACATGCAAGGATGTGTAGACACCACATTGCTTCAAGGCATGACTGCGGCTTTGCCAGTTGCCTTTGAACAGATAGGAAAGCAGCCTGTCATTTGGAGGAAGAAGTTGGGGTTTTCTGGTCCTCTTTTCTCTAGCTGTGAAAATAACTGGGGTCTGTCACTTCTTACACACTGCAGTACATTTTTCCAACACACAAGTTAGTTATAGAGGTTGCATATTATTGTTCTAACCTCAGCTCTTTGAGTAACAAAGCAAACACTCCATATATTCCTCACTCTATAGTATGAAAGAGATACAGAAGTACCACATACTCTCCCCACACATATACTACAGGCACCCATTTTCCCTTGCATGACTGGAAAGGTTATGCTAATCTCCTCAAACTTAAGGGTTCAGAGGGCACGGTTAAGCCTACAAGCCTGAGTGTGGGTCACCAACCCTACAAAGGGAGACTAAGTGGTAAGAATGGCTGATGGTGACACCCCAAAATTTCATGCCAAAAATCCCTTCATACTTCAAGGAATTCCAAACCCAACTTTCCCCATTCTTCCTGGCTAAAGATATATTTCTTCTAGAGCTCTATCTTACCAGTCCTCCCGTTTCAAAGCATTGCTGCCTTTCCACATAAGCTCTAAATTCTGTCACCCAATTCCATTGGCTCTAGAGCTCAGAGCCCTGGATGATACCTTTTACTCAATAGCACTGCTGTCCTTGAACATTACCCTACCTGTGCTCTGAGGTTTCCACTCGTACTTACTGCTGATTTCCCACTGGAGCACCATCTCCTTACCAGGTGTCCCCATGATAACTATGCTTACCAGAAATCTTCCCACGTGGAATTTAGACTGAAAAAAAAAAAAGATATGTCAGAAATAAATATGCACATAAAAATGCTACCAGATTCACTCTATTATTATTAATAAAACTATCATTTTGGTTTGTTCTTCAAAATACATCCTTCTACCCAGGGACATTATTGTCTCTTCCTAGTCTAGAACAGGCTATTAATTCAAGTAATTAAACATTTCAGCTAACAACTTTTATCTCTCTTTTTAATCAAAGGCCTGTGTGCACAGACAAGTTTATTTCTGAAAAATCAGTATCTTCTTATCAATATTTTAACAAAATATTTTCTGTTATTGCACCAATAAATATAGATCTGGAAAGGAAATGCATTACTGAGGAAACACTACCTAGTTAGCTCCAAAATTTGTGCAACTTACCTGGCCATGTTTATCACAAAACAGCCAGAACAGAAAAAGAACAAAAAAAATAGTAACGTGGGCAAATGTGATAGTATGTGTGTGTCTTCATGTAAAACTTTATGATTTTGTACTTCACTGAATCCCAGTTCTTAGTCGTATTAAGAAAAATTGATGCATGTTATTTCCACTGTCAACCAGACAAGGAATAAAACCAGATTCAGTCATGTCCTGGTATGGAAAACATTATTTAAAGCCATAGGTAACATGGACAGTTGAAGGAAGTTGCAGCAGGGAGTAAGGAAGCCTTCAAGAGGTGAAAATTAAATCAAAGAAGAAGAAATTCTGATATTTCATATCTAAAGCTCCGCTGTGGAGACAAGGACTGGGCATGACCTTGATCTTGCATCACTGCTTGCAGAAACAGGCTGTCCACCAGCTCTGCCTACCCTCAGCAAGGGGTGATATACTATGTAGAGGAGCTCTCTTTTATTGCTGAGCTCGATTGTAATGGCCTTGACAGACCACAAGCTACACATTGCATCTTCTTTTTACCTACCTTTTTGTTCGTATGCTATTGCTAGAATAGCTTTGGCTGTGTTTTATTCTGTGCCACTAGCTTCTGAGACATAGATGTTCTGCAGTTAATGACCAACAGACATTGAAATTTTTGGGTTTATTGTATCGAGAAATAAAAAAAGAGTTCTTGAAAAGTAAAAGAACTGATAGCACCCCTCAAAACATGTTTCCCAGATTTGAAAAAGTGGTTGTTATGAAATATTTGTTAAAAAGGGAAAAAGGTTTTGTTTTTCTTTTTTTTTTCAGTAGATCGTCTATTGCCAAGTAGGATGGGAGTTATCCAGGGTAACAAAGAGAAGATATACCAAGATATAGAAGATATCTACTGTCTTGTTACTATATATTTATGCATTATGCTGGTGATCTGCCATGTGGTTAACATCTTTCACTTTTTAGGCTTCTTTTTTTCTTCCCCTCCTTCTCTTTCCAACAGCCCTGTGAGTCACTCTTTATATTAAATGCTTTCTTATTCCACCATCCCCAGCTTTCTAATTTCTATCAAACCTGATAGTCTCTGCAGACAACATGAAAGTGAATGTTGCTTTTCCTTTCAAGACTTGTAGTTCTGATGCAGACATGTAGCCTTAATGTTGCTTCAGTGCTGTTCACTAAAGCTGCACAATAGCCATGGGTTCAAGAACGCTGTATCTCCATGACGGTATCACGGAAAGATAACGCTACAGCTGTAAATACTTGCAGAGGTACAATAAAAAAACATATTAGGTGTTCCTGCTTTTTGAGATCTTCTGTCCTGAGGACTGTGCACATATACAAGAACAATCTGTTGCTACCAAGCAATGTAATTTCCTCTTTCATTCTTCTAACTATTCAGTCAGGATCTAGTTGTGATCCCACTTCACGTTATGGTTAAAGCTAAAGCAGAGACACCAGAGAAGCACATTCTAGCAGACACTGTTTTAAAACTGCAGTAATTGCATTGTCTGGAGTTCCAGATGTAATAGCACAAAATTATAGCTCTTTAAGTGCTTTATAGGCACAGGTACTTCCTTTGTTACAGAAGTGAGAATTCCCATTCAACATTGAGTGACATTTACTTCAATGGTCATTCAGTAACCTCCATAATGTGAATAATAAAAATTAATTGGGGACTGAAGCAAAAGTGTTATATATCTTTGCTAAATCCTTCCATGTCCTGGGTATCATAAAGCTTTCAACCAAACCTTTTTTCCTGTTATCTATCAATATACAATAACATTTTGGGAGAGCTTCTCAACACCTTGTTCCAGCTGCTAAGCAGCGTGTCAAGTCATGTCCGTGTGTTTTTCTCAAAAATATGGTTGAATGGTTCCTAAGAATCCCACTACTGGAATGAATATTCTTTGATACGCTGTCTACTGAAAAACAACTCAGAAGATTTTTTGGCCACTGCCTGTAAAGAGAAAGGAGATGATTATCCTCTAGAGAGCAAGTGATTAAACAGCAGCTTATTGATAGCTAAGTTAAACAGCAGGTGGTTCCCAGTCTTCAAAACTGTATTGATTTGCTTTCATTATTTAATGTGGTTTAGGTCTGGTTTTGTATCACCTCAACTTTAAGAAAAAAATGTTAGTATAAAAAATTTTCAGTTGGGGAACAAAGGCATTAAGACTACTAGAACTATAAAATAATATTTTAAAAATTCCATTAAAATTATAAAATTCAGGTATAAAAGTTTATATAATGGATATCTAGCTATGTATCTGGTAAATATGTTATATAGCTTTTGTATATATTTACTACCTTGTAAATACAATGGTGACATTCATATGATTTCCATTAGTATATTACTTTTGGTCAATCATTTTTCTTATTTAATCGTAGTTATATACAATCAATAAAGCCAAATAAAAGAACACTGCTATCTGAAGGTTGAAGGAGAAGGCAATAGGATGCCATAGATATTTCTAAAGGAAAAGAGAAAGTTTGCTGTAACTCCAGAAGATCTAGAAAATCTCAGGACTCTGCAGATGAAAACTACCAGATATGCTATTGCTATATTTATGTTGAGGTTTTAGATCAATGATCTAAACTGATCCACTAGATATATTTTAGCTGGATTGTTAACAGTAAAGTTAAAAAATAGAAAAAGCATCTTAAATGCTTAATGAAAACAAGGAACTTAGAAAGTATTATAAGGTGAAGTTTGGGAGGGAGTGATACTGGACTGATTTTGCAAATTTGACATTGGTTTGCAACAAGTTGCAAACTAATCGAGGAAGAAAAACTCCTTCTCATAGTAAGGAGTTTTATTTACCCTAAACAAGGATGCCATATCATCTCATGAGATGTTAACAGTCTTAATGCATGCATTCAAGCAGCCATTAGGCAAATTCATGCATCAGCTTTCAGCATCAGTAACTTAAAGGCCTCTAAGAGAGAAAATCAGTAATTTGGTTATAAACCTATTGTATACGCTTGACCTCGAAAGACATATTGAAAAGCAAATATTTTAACATTAAAAACATCCATGATTTTACTATCATGCTTAAATCATTTTACTAACTCTTCTTTAACTTCCATATTGCCTGATGAAAGGATACTTCATTATTCCTCACCATTCATGGTGTTCACCTCAAGTCATGGACATGAATTTTGTTTCATTAACAATTTTCAGAAATCACTTATGACAACATAAGATTTTTTTCCTGTTTGATTTTTTATTGTGACTCTTCCCTACCAAAAACTTTAATGTGTGTTTCTACACTCTTATTCACAATGTACCTTTTCAATGTATTTGTGAACAAATGTAGATGTCATTTTCTAGATGTCTATTTAGACACCTAGCATATTAGCTACGTACAGTAGTTATGCAAGCAAAGTTGTCCAGGCAGTGAAAGGATTTGTAAAGAATATGTACACTGCCTTAAGAAAACCAGGCAAATCTGTGCCCTGCACACTGCTGAGCAGAGCTCCGTGAGACCCCACTGCAGTGTGTGTTTCACCTGGGATTCAGGCTACCTGTAACTGCACTATACAGGTGGAGTCTGAGCCTACAAATCCCACTTACCATCAAGTGAGGTGATATCTCGTTAGCCTGACTTTAGTGTCATTGGGTTTTTGTGACTAGATGGGCTACAGGGTCAAGGCATGTGAGGACACACGTTTATTTCTGGGCATGGAAGTACATTGGCTTGGATTTCCCCTTAGTCTGCCCTGAAACTCACTGCAGTCAGAGTGGACACAGAGCCGCACAGTGTGGACAGCTATTGGTTTTGTGTTTGTGTAGAAAGGTGCACTGGATGGTTTCAGCAGGAATGGATATGGACAACACAAAGTTAGACAGCATTTCCTGATCACAGTTCAACTACATTTCCCAGTACCTCTTTTACCTTTCCTCTATACGTTGTTCTTAACCAATGGGTATATGTCACAGCCTACCAATAGGTCCTTGTCTTCAAAGACCCAATCACCTAATAAGCGTACTACCTTTACCATGGCCTGCCGCAGTCAAAACTTCTTTAAAGAGAGAAAAATATTGCCACCTTTAGACCTGAGGATGAAAAAGATTTAAAATAACCCTTCTTTAGGAATGCAGTAAGTCACCCTGTATTCCTATTTGAGCCCCCACTCAAGGAATATTTTTTCCCAATACCATGGATAAGTTTTCCCTGGAATAGTACTGAATTCAACTTTCTCCCCAAAGAATCTGTAGAGCCATGGTTATAATATCCCTCCAGGAATCACAGAATTGCATTTCCTTTGGTACATTAAAGTGTTTTCTGACATGCTCAGTATGTATTATGGACAATATATGGAAGACAGGGAAAACATTCTTCCTTTAGCCTTCTTCAAAGGAAGTGTGTCAGACACTACTGCACTTCTGGGGGGCCTAACAAGCCAGTACCTGACTAAGATGGACTCTCTTAAAACTACAGTGTTCCTAAGCATTAAAAAAAAGCAAGTTTTCTGGCGCCCAAGGCACTTCATTCTAGAAAAATGGCATATATCCGGAGTTCAGGAATCTCTTTCTTATGGGAAATAATTTGATCCTTAGTTGTTATTTTCCTTTTAAAAATTGTTCCACTTTTACACTATTTCTGTTAATTTGACTTTTTTCTTGGTCTCTTCATTTCCATTCAGTACTGAGAAATTATGCACCTATTTCTAAGCTTAGTTTTTTCTCTTTAGTGGCTCCTGGCTGTGTACTCTTTTTTATGGGTTAGAAATAAATTGTGCTGAGCAAAAAACAGTACTGGTGACAGCACCTGGATTAGAGTAGAGTAGAGGGAAAAGGAAGGGAAGGGAAGGGAAGGGAAGGGGAGGGGAGGGGAGGGGAGGGAAGGAGAGGGGAGGGAAGGGGAGGGGAGGGGAGGGGAGGGGAGGGGAGGGGAGGGGAGGGGAGGGGAGGGGAGGGGAGGGAAAGTTAAGTTGGCGGGGACCTATAATGATCATCTAGTCCAACCACCTGACCAATTCAGCGCTGCCCAAAAGTTAAAGCATCTTATTAAGCACATTGTCCAAATGCCTCTTAAATACTGACAGGCAAGGGGCATTGACCACCTCTCTAGGAAGTCTTTTCCACTGTTTGTCCACCCTCTCCGTAAAGAAGTGCTTCCTAATGTTAAGTCTGAACTTCCCCTGGTGCAGCTTTGAACCATTCCTGTAAGTCCTATCACTGGATTCCAGGAAGAAGGGATCAGAACCTCCCTCTCCACTTCCCCTCCTCAGGAAGCTGGAGAGAGCAATAAGGGTCACACTTCAGCCTCTTTTTCTCCAAACTAGACAAACCCAAAGTCTTTAGCTACTTCTCATAGGCCTTCCAGGCCCTTCACCAGCTTTCTTGCCTTCCTCTGGATGCATTCAAGTACCTTAATATCTGTTTCAAATTGCTTTTTCTTTAAATCTGTTCCCCTGTTTTTCCACCTCTGCAGGTCCCTCTTCATAACTACATCAATTGTGCATTTGGGTGAAGCAATTTTGTGGGGTGGTCCCATACTCCCAGCAATTAAGACATGTCAAACTACTGTTTATCTGTTTTACTGCTGCAGTGTGATCACACTCACAGGTCGACAGTTCTCATCAGCTCTATAAGGCAACACTAAAACAAAGATGTTTCACCTTTGATCAGTGAATAACATTTAGGTGAGGGAAGATTCAGACATCACATCTCTCCCCATGACCATCCACTAAACCACTTCCACACTAAAGAAATCTGCCAGAGCAATCAAGAGTTTTCTCCCTGGTTGCTTTACTAAGCTGAGATAACAAGGGTAAAAAGCAGAAAGCATACTGACTCAAGCAGAAAGTATGCTGAAGAAGTCACCTACACCCAGGTAAAGTTAAAAACTCCTCAGAGCTATCCAGTTTTTAAAATAAATTCAAGGCAGGCTCCCTTATAATTTTAAAGCTCTGGAATATCTGTAATATTCTTACCTCGTTTTGTTCCATGGCGAGAAGAAAAAGACTTGTAGAGCACAATGCCAGAAAATATCACCAAATCACTAAACCTGATGATCATGTGGCCTTCTCCCTTTTTTATATCACAATCCTTATATATCACTCAGTTTCACACAAACCCTAAGGTTTTAATTAGACCAAAAGAGTTTCAGAATATACTCTGTGCTACAGACAGAGAAGAGGAGATCAAGGCATCAGTAATGCCAAAGGATCCTTTGATGTTAGAAAACTGACGAAGTGAGAGCTGCCCTGATGATTCCCAAAAGCTGAACCACGTCCTATGTTGCAGAGGAAGTTGAAAACACCTTTCCCCCAACACACACACCCACACACCAGCACCTAGATCCCTGTCAATCTAAATCAGGTTTGACCCTCATCAGACAATCATCCCAATCCTCAGCCTTGAAGCAAACCACAGCCACCAGGAACCAAAGAAAGGAGCTTCTCTTTCCTAGTTCTGGGTGACCTATTGTCCTATGTCTAGTTGTGGTCAATCTCTGATATGAGGAAGGCCAGGAAAAATAAAAAGAATACCCACCTCAGAGTACAGCTTGTAATTACAGCTGGACTTATCCCTGAGAGTTCCCATCCTGTTTTGTGGATACAACAGATGGTATATTTGAAGCAACAACATTTCTAGATTCTGCTAAAGATGAAGATTGTGGATGTTTGCGCTATAGGGCAGAGAGATCTAAGCTAGCTCAGGATAATACTAAGACTGGAAGCAGCGTAGCCGCATCAGCATAACTACACTAGCCAGAGCATAATGCAGTGCAGCAATGACGTGTCTGTGTTGCTTCCAGGACCCAGAGCAAAATTTCTTTTCAGCACTGTACAGATGTGTAGCTGGAGCTAGTCTGAAAGTCCTAAATAGAATCCTGCACTGTAAGGCAGCTCTCCCCTCATACATGCTTCCTATTGTTTCAGGTCACGCAAGGGAGAACTTTTAGACATTAAACACATTCAGTGTCTGGCAATGCAGCATCTCCTTTGCATTATTAAAAACCGCTGGATCCCTTCTTAACAACAGTTACTTGCTGAATATCTTCCCTAACACTGATCAGGCAAGACTGAATGCTGCCCATTTCTAGGAAATCTCGATGACCACTTTATAACCAATATCACTGTGTGTTCAACACCAGGAGAATAGGAGCAATCCTTCAAATAGGCAATGTCTCTTCTTTAAGAACAGTCTCAGGAAAATAGGTTGGATCTTGTTTATTTTCATTATTGTCCTTGGGGTTTTTTTTGTGAAAAGTGTATACAATTTAAGCACGAGCACTAATATCCTTTGCTTCCTCTCACAGTTATTCCTTTTTCACCCATATCTTTTTATACATAATTTGAGAACTGACCTGACTAGTAACCACCTGCTCTCCTCAGAAAATCTATTCATCTGTCCTACCCATTGGTCATTTAAAACAAATTAAAACACAGAGAGCAAAGCCACATTAACTGACTTCCTTCCTTGATCCCTTGAGGAAAAGCCTTTCCAACATTGACTGTGGGTCTTATTTGACTGACTTTTTCACTTTTGATTGGTCCTTGGATACAGCATTGAGAAGATATTTCCTGTGTTGTAGAGTGTAATAAGAGCAACAGATTTTACCCTGAGCCATGAGCTGAACAAGGGAGGAAATTGGAGTGCCTCACAGTAATTAATCATTGTACGATGAGACCTGTCAAAACCCTTTCTAATGCAGATATTGCTGTCAATAACCAGCTAGTACATCACCATCTGTGATTGTTTAAAATATCAGCCTATACTGCGATCAACATATTTTACACTTACACTTCTTTTTTATTTACCAAATACAATTCTCCTAAGTACTGTATGTGCTACAATGTTTGCCAGATGACAGTACTGCTGGTGTCAATATCTAAACTAAATGCTTTTGCCCATAGTAAGTATCCAACAAATCCCCTGAGCTGTAAAATAAAGTACCAGCTAAATTACATTTGTATCTAGTCTAAATTCCAGTGGTAAGAAAAATTTATCACCAAACATTTGTACTCTGGATGTTGGCTTATGGTTGAATAAGAGAAGAGAGAAGTATCTTAGAATAGTTTCATGTCATACTGAAAGTTAAAATAAATAATAACTGCCAGATTCTCAGCTGATATGAAAGAAAATAATTCAACTGTACCTATATAAAATTACGTTGTTTTACACCAGTTGAGGATCTGGTCCACATGCCCAAGAAAATCTGAATCTAAATTTTGTATTTTCTAAATTTTTTGTTTTACCTCGCTAATTGAAAACAGCAGCAGCACCGACTTCCTCTAAAAACTACTAACTTGCTCTTTCCTTTATCAAATATCTGTGTGCTTTGTGGAGTAGGCCAAGAAGTTATGAGGTAAGGCTCAATTTACCTCTAATATTATCTTACTGAACAATAAAAAAGATTGAAGTTTCTTTTCCTCTAACTCAGTGGCTGCATGCAGCCTGTGAGACACTATTCTCTTGCCTGCAGCCACCAAAAATGGAAATGTTCAAATAGAGGTTAACAAGGAAAGTAGAGGAGGATGCTTGCCACAGTCAATTATTTGTGCAGTACTGTTTTCCAGGGATTTTTGTGTTTCACATGCTGATAGCTTAGTATTCTGTTTCTTCCAGATCCCACTGTAAGGGAACTAACTGTCCCTGGAGATTGCATGAGGAACTTACTTGGTTAACTCAGTCATACTCCAAGATTCAGGCTACACACTTAATGTATAAGCACTGTGTACTCTTCTGTGTTTTGTCTGTAGAGCCCTACAGAACTCAAACTCTCCCCATTTACAGCCAAGATTTTGAATGTAGTTATTGTCTTTAAAGAGCATGTGATACACAGGTAGCTTCTCAGCAACTGAAGTTCTGCTCCTTGCTGTCACAGGAAACTACAAAATGTGATTTATGGGACACTGCAAGGTGAAAAGGAACACTAAAGTTCTAGAATTTCTGGGGACCGAAGCAGGGAGGCCACGATGGAAGGCTGTGAGTGATAAAATATCCCATGATGAGCCTTTCCATAAAGGATGGGCATTGGAGAGGTTGCCAGCAGGTTCTGACTGTGGAAAAGTATGTAGACTGTACCATCTCCTGGGTTGGCTTCTAGTAGTCAGTGAGCATAGCTTCTCTGCTTCCCTTGTCTCTCCTCATCCCATTCTTTGTAAAAGTCTAGAAAATGAAAACCAACTCCATTGTTCCTTGTGGTCTGGGTGTGATGAAAGGAACCTGTATAACCCTGTCACATGGCACTGGTCCTTGGTGTTCTACTCTCTAACTCACCACAATAAATCCCATGATTTGATTGCACTCACATAACCCAGATAAACAGATTATTCTGCTGCAGTAACCTATCCTGTTCATTAACTATCTCTCAAAACTTTTCCACTATCGGAAATGGTGGAAATATAGCAATTCTCAATATTTTTGTTTCTGGTCACTGATACAAAGTATTAAATAGATTAGGACAATGAAAAAAATCCCTGCAAGACTTAGTTAGACCTCACACACTCAGTGTGTCTACATGTTAGGAAGATAACCTCTTTCACTGTGTACCGTGTTAATTCTGAATCACTGTTTTTTGAACCAGAATGATGTATATAACTACATATGTCATATACATATGTCTGTAAGACATGTCATGTCTTACAGAAACCTAGGTTCCTTGTATTAATGCAATTCCATTTTGCAACTGAAGTAGTAATCTCACACAAAACAAAGTTATTTTGACAGGATCTACTTTCCAAATGCTTATGTTGATTGGCATCCATTCTATTTTCCTCCTTTAATTCTTTGGTAACAGAGTCCCATATCAGTCACTCTATTATTTTGCCTAGGATCGATGTCATGCTGACAGCCCTATAATTATGTGGGTTGGCTCATTTAGTCTTTTTAAGTACTGGCATGGTATTATCTTTCATCCAATCCTCTGGAATGTCCTTAGTGTTCACAGGGTTATTGCAAAACAACATCCTGGTACACACCAGTTGAATACGTGCTGGTTTACCACTCACCAGTAATTTACTTCTGTAATCCATCTTACGGAAGTTTCCAGCTGATGAGAATCTTGGACAACTTTGTGTAACTGCACTTTTTTGCCTTAGTTGCAGTTTCTGAATGAGAACTGTAACAGTGTCGTCACTGAAGTCAGAACAAAACTTCAAAACTTTTTTCTTGTATATTTTTATTTAAAAAAAACAGCAGATAGTTCTACCTTAAAGCATGCAGGACATGTTTTCATATATATATGCTTGTATATGTGTGTGTTTATATATACATAAAATCACATATCAAGTTAAAATGTGTAACTGAATTGCATGAAAAATTATTTGTGGCCATGATAATATTGGCCACGTCTAGGCTAACAAGTGATTTAGTGCAACAGGAGGAGTCGGCAGATCAAAGCAGTTGCTGCTGTGGCTCCTACATCTAAACGGTATTTCAGTCAGGGTCTTACTCACTGCTCAGTTTAGTTTGGTCCCCTGCACTGAGTGTCCTCACCATGTAATTGATTCTTAGCTATCTGAGGGCCAAGTCATAGGTATGGATGATTATGCCTTTACTGGGCGTTGGAGTTGAACTTGGTGTGCAACAAGGGCAGAATTTTCTTCCTCTGAAAAAATCCAGTTGCATGCAGTGAAACCGCTCTACAATCCAAATCAATCTGCAGTAAATGCTTTGGCCAGGGAATTTGCATACAAGCTGCACTGTTGTTCTCAACCAAAATGCAAATGTACACACAATCATTGGCAGTATTTCGTCGTATGGAAAGTACTTGTTACAGAATGTTTCAGTTAGCTTGTTTCTTATATTTTAATTGACGTTTTAGAATCTTTTTTTCACTAATGGATTATATGACGTTACATCAAAGATGAGAATTAGATCTACCATGTATCTACCGCTATTATTAATTTATTGAAGAAAAACAAAAGAGAAATTTAATTCCTCACCGTTTAGCAATGTTAGCTATTTGTTACATGTACTGAACCTAAAACCAGGTTGAATCTAAAACAGATGCCACAGATGAGCCCCCGAGAAGAGGGTGCTGAAGGAGATTTAATTCTACCCATGTCAAGCATTTAGATCAATGTATAGCTGTACAGGCTATTGTTCTAACTACATTCTATACTGCATAGATTAATTATCACTTCAGTAGTTGAAAAAGGCAGTTAATTCCTTTATTTCCTTGGTCATAAAATTAAAAACTGCAGCGTTACATATGTCTTGGGCAGAAAGTGAATGTCATGAGGAACTTACAGTCGATAAAACATAAGACCATCTTTTTCTGTGTATCACAGAGCAGTATGAACGACTTCCTTCATGTGGCACTATTTCCTTGCTGTATATCAGATCTGACAGAATGTCTTGATATAGGTTCCACGCACGTAACAGAGATATGACTAGCTTGTCTAGGGGCTGCTGCTCTGACTCTGTGACCATGACATAATGCAACATTTATATTTGCTATGTACTGCAAAGCTTACTCAGCTTGTAGTAACCTGTAGTTTCTAAGGGTTTGCGTATGGCCTCGTATTACTTTAGACACTGCAATGTATAACACTTACTGCCTGAGCATCATCTAAATTTTTTTTGTTAAGATTTGTGCAAAGAATCCTGCTTTCAATTTCCAGTCTACATTAATTCATGGCCATTTCATAGCCTTTGGTTATTGTACAAGCATTGTTCTTTGGCATTAGTTGTTTTTCCCCCCTCTCTAATATTTTTCGCAATATATTGGAAGATATAAAAAATTATAACTTTACTTAGCTTTCTCTTTGTTACAGTGAATGAAAAAACCCTTTCAAGTACTCAGTTGACCAACAAGCATTTGAGAAACAGGTAAAAATACTTCTTCTTACATTCTTAAAAGAAACTCTCATCCTTTGTCCCAAAGCTTGATAACTTCAAAGGAAAAAAAGATGTTTTAAATAGGGAATTATTATAATAAATTTTAAATTATTTGAATATGCTTTAGACATATTTAACATGTAATATCTTTCCTCCGAAGACCTCCGAGGAATTAAAAATTCACTAATTAAGTACTGTAACATCCTTGAGAGGCATATACCATAATTATCTCCATTTTACAGATGGAGTAAGTGAAGCACACGGAAGCTGAGTGATTTGTCCAAACTAACACATTCCACTGGAGTGCAGCCAGGAGAGATACCCACGCTTTCTAATTTCCAGTGAAACAATAGATTATGCTACACACACCAGCCCCCAAAGGCAGGATGCTACTGTTTCTTCACTAGAAATTGTTGGCTTCCTTTTTGAAAATAAGATGCAAAACTTTGCCTTAGTTCAGATTGTCTAGTAGCTGCCAAGCAGTCTAAAAATGTATAAACATACAAATAATTATAAAGGTTGTACTCAATGAAATGACACCCAAACACTCTTGTTCAATGGCAGCCTTCAGTCTTGTACCTTCTTTCCTAGCTGCATATCTGATCATACAAAATTCAGGCATCTCCCTTCGTATGACAAAATCATGTCTGATTAGGTAGTAGAAGACTGCATATGCATCAGGTCATATCACTGGAGGCTGCTAGCATGTCCCTTTGACTAATCAAACATGCAACCATTACAATGATAGGGAATATCTTCATTTTGGACAGGATCCTGGCATAGGTCCAGTCATATGAGAGGGCAGAGGCTATAATTCCTGATTATCTCCATGAAAAGCTGTGTGGCTTTCTCTAGCCAAAATCTTTGTTGTCTACTAGTAGAAGTTTATAAGGTTCTGGAAACCTTCTGAGAAATGTCTGTATTCTCTTTGAAATAGCATACTTTATCTGAAATTAAATTCAGTTTTGAGAGTCAGCACTGAAATTTGGGAACCTCACCGTTTCGGTTCCTCTGTTTCCTGCATCTCTTAATTATTACTGGTGATTCTCCTCTTTTTCACATTCACTTTCTGACACCTGACTTCTCTGTTAATTTAGGATACAGCCTCAAAAGGAGAGTAACACATCTGTCTCTATCTTCCCTAATTAACATGAACCGTAGAAGGAGCTAAATGACTCTTTCCAGAGAAGCACGATATGAAACATCTGGTTTAGACGACTTAGAGTAGGACATTGATTCTGGTCTTCCCTAACAAATTTCTAACTACTAGGCTACTCCATAAAAGATGGGAAATGCAACTCTTCCACTCTGAGTGAGGAAGAAATGAGTGGACCATGTTCATTTCTTCTGAAATAGTGTGGTCTGTGTGCCTGAGACTCCTAGTGGGTTTGCTCAAGTTGTGATTTAACTTCCTAAGTAGTTCTGAATAGTTCCTTTCTCAACATTTTGGCTGCTTGGGATACAGTCTCAGATGCTACCTCCCCTATAGCATGTTGTTTCGGACTGAGTAATGGGTCCATTGTGTTAAAATTTGACAAAATGCCAAAAATAGTAGAAATGTATAGCTCTTACAACTTGCCTGTCTTCCAGAAGTTGGTGACTATGAAACACCGGAGCTGATTATTTTACTGATTCATGTTTTATGCAACTCCTGCTCAGACTAAAAGGAATTGTACATGCTTATTTAGAGGAGGAGAATATAATAAATCTGGGAAAAAATAGGTTTATCATTACAAAATTTAACATTATGAAAGTACATGAATCTGGTTTTGCTGTTTGCATGACAAATACAGAGATTAAAACTCACTCTCAGAATTTCAACCTTACAGAACCTCTGCTGTCTTAAAAAGAATACAATATCCTCTTACCATGACCTGTTATTTGAAAAAATGTGGAGAAACATGATATTGAATACATATGGGTTTTAAATACTAGATAATCACAATTTATTATAGAATTAATATATAGATTTATTTTCAGCACTGAGTTACATTTTAAAGTAATTTTTACAGAGTAAGCATCTGTTTTACATATAGAATTATTCTGACACCTGTTATTATCCAAATACATTTAAAAGTCTGAACTAAATAAATATGCTGAGAAATATGATCCAAAATTGTCATTAGTTTTGAGATTGTCAGTGGAGCTTTTTCCCATTCTTAAATATTATGCATCAATTTTCACGGGATAGACAGTGAATAAATATGATAACATAAAAAAAATTATCATGAGTCTTGTATTTAAAATGAATATATACATACAGCCAGTAAAACTTGCCAGTGATGCATGAAAAAACTTATATGTTAAACTCTTTACATCTACTTTTATGTTACTATATATTCATTAATTAAAGAGCAAGAGCAAAAAATGTATAAAGTTGATGAAAGGTTTACAGACCCAGTGACCTATCCCAACCCCAAGGATTAGTACGGAAACTGTGTGTGACTGCAAATTATTACACCAGCCTTATTAGGATAATGATTTCCCACCTTCCATGGTGCTGCATTGTTATCCATAAGCTCCCAAAGGTCCTTAAGCTTGTTAATAACCATTATAGATGTGCAATGAAGTGAATCAAGACTAAAATGAACTCACCTGAGCCTAAGTAGATTAACCCTGTTCAAGTCTGATGATGTCCATATAAATTCATCTGGATCTCCTTCCATCAACAAATAGAAAAGTGCAATAAAGAGGTAAGACAAGGGTATATTTTACCTGTTCTTTTAAAAGTAACTGCAGGAAATTATACAGGACAAAAATTCAGGAATCACTATTTAAACTGCAAAAGAGGGTCACCTTTTCCTAGTGGGAACAGATCTGGGCTCCTGGGACTGTATTTTATACGTGTCAGCACTTAGCATTCTTGAGTCCTGGTCACAGGCTGAGGGCACTGTGACTTGTAAGCTGACTGCAAAAATGTGTATTAAACAAAGCTGGACATCTTCTGCATTAGATTATTAGCTAGTCCCTGAGAAAGTCATTGAAAAGATGATGCGTGCAAAAATGAAGAAACATTCACATTCAAAATAAAGATGCCGACAACAATTTCTGAAATTTTTAGACTACTTTTGTATTTCTGGAGACAGAAAACAAACCTTGAATTTGTTCTATTTTAGAGGAAAACCAAAACGTTTATAAAATAGTCTGCTAGGATTTGTAAACAATACTTAAATCAAAAAGACAAAATGAACTTAAACATACCACCAGGGGGATTTCACACACAGCCTAATATCTTATTTTTACAGATATTTAAGTCACAGTATTTCTGTAATTAATATATAACTATGACATGTTTTAGTTTGCAGGAATCTTCATCTAATACACTAAATGTTCAGAGTTATTATTTTATAATATATTGTCACAAAATGTGAAAGAGGTGGGGTTTAATGGGAAATTTAAAAGTGGAAATGGTGTCTCAATGTTTGAAATTGATAATGAAGAGTGAGCTTATGATGCTGCTTAGATGAACAGTGGAAAGAGAAGATAGAATTTAATTACAGAGTCCTGACCATGATGACATCTGAATTTCATGTGGAAAGACACGACAGGTGGACTTTGCAAAGTGTAATGTGAGTAACAGAAGAGAGATAAGTATGGAAGTAATATTTTAGACAGGAATGATCATTCAGAGCTGAAAAAAACAGATCAGTAGTTAGACAGGAAACCATTCTCCATGACAGCTCAGGCAGCAGCAGCAAGGAAGGGATATTTTAGTGTTATTGTTCAAAAATAAATAAGATTAAGTACCTGGATATAATCTGTAGGTTGTATGTGAAGAAGAAAGGTATCATATAAGGACAGGGAAGAGAAATCTGAACCTAGAAGGAAGGCATGGTAGATTCATCTGTTTTGATGGAGAAAGAAGACCAGGGTGATTTGGAAGAAAAGAGGAGACATGCATTTGCCATATTGTTGTCAAAACCAGAACATTTGGTGAAAGGAGAAGGAGGGCAATAAGAAGAACCATTTCAGTTATGGGAGTGAGTACACAGCAAGTGTTGTTAGAGACCAGATGTAAGGAATGAAAGGGAAAACCCTCAAAAAGAGGCCTAGTAAGGGGTCTTTGAAGAAATATGTTATATGAAGCTTCTCATATTGGATGATTAGCATCATATCTGTGTGGAGGGAGAGATAGGAAGATAACCATTTTCTTTAACAGGAAAAATCTAGCATCGAGAAATATCCTCCGTGATGGACTAAACAGAGGCAACAGGAAGCAAATGTCCCTGCCATCCAAACTGCCTGCCGCCTTAGAGATTTATGTGACGCTCTGTCTCTTGTGCCCTTCCCCATTTATACAGCCTGCGGAAGACAGACAGTTGGGGAGTGATATTTTACCAAGAATACTAACACTCTGCTTTTCGTTAAGAGTTGAAGCCAGTACAACAGCAGGAGAAGACCTAGGTGCAAACGCATCTCTTGATACAAGGGATTCAGCAGGCTCTGCTCTAGAAGCTGCTTGTTCTCACTCCTTGTCGTTCAGTTGTTGATTCTGGCTCATCTCTCCCTTTGCCCTCTTGCTGCACCTCTGCCCTCTTATTCTCATACAATATTCTTATTAAGTTGATGAATGAACAACTTTTTGCTTTTGTTTCTATGCAACACCCTTATCCTTTACACCACTCCTGTTTTGTCTATATGGATCAGAAGCTATCTAGGGTATTTTAATCGACCTCACAGAACCACTCAGAAGTTTTGAGAATAAACTAACGCAGAAAATTATACTTTTTACTGTAATTACCTAATCTATGCTTTCCTTTATCCTGGTACCTTTTCAAGAACAGCAAAAACCAGAAGATAGCAATGCCAACTTTTCAGGTGATTTTCAGACATTCATAGGAAAGCAATTAAAAATAAGATCATGGAGCATAAGATCATGGAGCATAAGACCATGGAGCTGAGAACCAAAATCATGCAAAACCAACCTATTTCCAGGGGAAGAAAAATGTAACATTACTGTTAATTTTATAGAAGGGAAAACATGGGTGTTTTGTTTGGTTGGGGTTTTTTTTTTCATTTTGCTTCATTTTGGTTTAGCTCATCCATCTCAAACAAGGCTACAGTATTTTCTGATTACTTAGAATAAAACCTACCAGAACTGGAGTTCCAGTTTCTTATGTTCAACTGTTGTTTTTCCCCACTGAGCAGCAAGAGTTCAGACAGATGTATGTAATAAATTCAGAAATGTTGATCTGCACTGCAGATGAAAGGCTGAATAACAGTATAGTCATAAAACTGAAACTTTTCATACCATGCAAGCAGCCTGTACTATATTTTACTCCACACTTCAAGATATATCACAATGACAGATTTTCTAATGTCAGGATATCGTATCAAAAGAATTCAAAGAAGTTTCTCAGCAGCTGCTGTTAGAATAGTTGCAATTGACTTATAAATCTGTCTGAATCATAGTAGTTTTCCCTATTTCTTACACTTTTGGAGTACTTTTTTGTTAGTTATAATCATATTCAGAACAATCTAACTAATATATTAAACCATTCTACAAGACTGCTAAAGGTAATGTCTGCAGCAATAAACTGAACTGGAAAGTTTATAGTAACAGGAAAAGTATGTAAAGAGAACTTTGAGAAGGTAAGTGGTTTTTATTCAGACTATCCAAAACAATTTATTTTTTTACTTTATAAACATGTATTTAACTCAAAGTCCTGAAAAAGGTGGCTTGACAGTTCTGACCGGGGTCGTAATCAACATCTGAACCTGTCAAAGCAGCTTCCAGCAAAGCCAGGAGAAAACACTGACACTCCTGAGGCTCCCAGTTCTCCCCTTTTTCTCATTTTTCCTGTTTCAGATTTCTTTGCTTTATGAAACAGTACATTTTCCATCCTTTCTATGGCAACTTTCATACTCTTCTTAAAAATTTAAATGGACAATAAGAATATTTTCCTCAGCTTCTCAATGAGCATTGTAAACCACCAAAAGGGATGCTATCAGGAGCTTTGCTAATTAAATAAGCAAAATGAGGCATTAGAGACAACACTATTCAGAGGAAAAAAAAGCATTTTTGAACAAAATTATGCATTCCAAATTTCAGAAGACATCTTTATCTGTGGAACATAATGTCGCAGATTTTTCCCAAACTTCTGTGCACACTTGCAGGTCATTGGTACAGCAATACCAGTTTAATTCCCCCAGATCCGTACTAAAGTTCTATGTGCCAGCAAAATTGAATAAGATTAATTATGAGGAAGCCGTTTGCAGCTTAAAAATTAGGCCGTTGGCTTACCATTTATAGTTTGTGATCAAACTCCAATACAGGTTTTTCTTCCAATAAATACATACAACTTGCTTTTTCAAAAGGTTAGTAGCATTAAGATTTCTAGAATACAATTACTGACAAATAACTTCTTAATTCCTTTTTTACAGGTAGCTTATGTTATGGCTGCTCTGTATGCAGGAGGTTGAAAAGTCAATATCCATGGAAAACTTCTGAGGCACTTTTAGCAAATGTACTATCAAACTTTATCAGTCACAGCAGGCAGATACAATTGTAAACATGTTTAGTTTGGAAAAGAAACAGCTTGGCTAGTGGTAGGGATAAATATTGGTTTGCATTTTTAACATTTACTTTGTGCTAATAGACTGTTTCATTTCATAAGCATATAAGCAGTCATGGTAAAGTTATGGCAGGACTACAGTATACTGGCATATTTATTCCTTGAAGTTCCCCAATCAAAGACAAAACTCAGTTGTTTGCTTTGATATTTATTTAATGATGTGAGCCTTGACTGGACTTGAGTCAACCTCAAGTATTTCATAGAGCAGTGAGTTTCTTTTGAAATGGAGCAATGTAAACATGCTTTCAGGTGTTGTATAAATAGCAAAACTGTAACGTATAATATTTCTTTAAATTAGCACAGTGTTAATAATTGATGGGGGAGGGGGTCATATATAGGTTACCTGGCATAAAAACAAAGCTATTTCTCAATATGTAGGAAAATACATAACACAAGTTACGAATGTGCAAAATATACGATAGAATAATCAAGATTATTTAGAACTGTCCCTGGATAGCTGAAAAAGACTTACAAAGTGCTTCAATTATATATTGATATACACTGTTTTTCCCAAAGTGACTTTTTTATCTTGCCAGCCGTATTATCATTACAGTAACTATCTTAGAGTTACTTATTATAATCAACCTTTCTGAGAGATCTCAGATGCTTCATGGACTCACTGCAGGTATTTTGATAAGGGTGTTCTTGCTGCCTGTTCCTGAGCATTTGCAATTTCCAGCCTCGTCCTAAAGTGAATCAAGATCAGTCCAGTCAATCAAGGGTAAAAGTTGGAAAAATATATTAATAAGCAATGAGTCATAAAAGGAATAATTAACAGACAAGTGACACTATGGTGTTGCTGTATAGGTGCAGTTTAGCAGTGACATTTTCATTTCTGTATTCTCTGTAGGAAACAGAGATTCTCTGTAGTAGCCAATACTGTCTACTGAAGGCAGTTCAGTCAATATGCTGACACACACACACAACATTTGCTTAATGTTGAGAAGATGCCTAAATTGTAGCTAGACCCTAACATTACTAAAATTAACAGTAAAGGAGTTTATGACATTAAGAGTAAAGTGTTATATGACAGTATGGTAATTACTCCAATGGAAAAGTAGTATCATTCAAACTATGACAGTTCAAAAGTGTTTGGGAACTTATTTTGGAGATAGTTTTCAGAAGTGAAGAGACACAGAAATTCCTCTCAATATAAGACTAGAACTGAGGACATCAAATGGAACAAGAAAGATAAATTCCAGCAAAAAAACACTTTTCAGAAATTATTAGAAGATCCAGGCTGATAAATTCCCTCTCTGTCTCTTCACTCAACCAACGGAAATGTCTTCCCTCACCAGAAATGCTTCTACCTGTTTACCAAGGCCCCATGCTGTTCTGGCCCTTGAAGGGGTCACACCTTTCCTCTCATCCATTTTACCAGCACAGCTCCCTACCTTCCTCCTCAGCCTGGTAAGACAGTATTTGACTTCATGCCATGATCAAAAGTCACTTCTCAAAAAGTTGTCTCAAAAGTCTTCCCCAGTTGCCAGGGCCAGCCCCTTGGCTGGCCAGAAAAAGAGAAGTGAGCAATACTTGTCTCCATTTTAGGAGTCAGGAAGGCAGGAAGAGGTAGAAATTAAAATAGCTGTAGAGCCTGCCACAAAGCTCCCTGTGAGGAACCAACATGCAAGGGCAGGTGAGGAACTATCGGAATTGGGACACAGTCCTTCAGGGAATACTGAATCAAAGTCAGGCGAAAGGGAAGCAATGCCAGGCAACTGCATTTCCCATGACTATTTCTTTTCTCATTGCTCTCCTGACTCAGCCTCTAACATCCATTCCTCAACAGGAGAAAATTAGTCTTTCTGCCTTACAAAGATACATCCCACCAGACACTTGCAGAGACAAAAAGTGACTGCTCTTG
Organism: Phaethon aethereus; assembly: GCF_964289735.1. Lineage (NCBI taxonomy): Eukaryota > Metazoa > Chordata > Aves > Phaethontiformes > Phaethontidae > Phaethon > Phaethon aethereus. Next base: position 71,666,326 of record NC_138582.1, read on the forward strand.
CTATCCATCTGCTGAATGTTATTTCCACTCAGAGGTGGCACACTCCCTGTATCATCTCCTCAAAGCCTTTATTTCTACACCTGACTCTTCTGCCTGTCTTTCTCTTCACTGCCACTAACAGTAAGACTATACATGTAAGTGCTACAAAAATAGAATAATTCAATGAGTGTGGATACAAAGGGCATCTCCCATAGTTATGAAGGTTCTATTTAGGCAATAGTCTTCACTGGTTTTTGAAAAACAAGTTGCTAATAAGCATAAAACTCTCTTAATGTTCTGTATATCTAAAAGATTATGTCTATTATTCCTGAACTTGAGAACAACGTTAAGTTACCTTGTTTCTACTTTCAGATTACAAATTCTTTTATCTTCTTCCACCTAAATCCCTAGTTTGATCAGCACATCCAGTTTAGATGAGTGCAAGCCATGATCGAAGGTAAAACACTCCATCTCTAAGAGCCTTAAACACATCTGATCTAACACTGGAGGCAATATAAAGTAACATTCTATACCATAAAGGATTATTGACAGTGTCTGTCTAAACCAGCCTTGCATTTGTGGCCTGGTCATCAGGATTAGCACATTTGACAAAGACAACGAAGGTAGATCCACATGAATGAAACTATCTGTGGGTCCTAAACTGCAGAATATTCAAAGAGGGACTGGACTCTGTTCTACACTATCCACGTGAATTGCAACTAAGTTCAATTTACAACTTTTACAAAACCATTAGAAGAGCTTGATGTCCATAAAGGTGAGATGAACTTAATATTTTTTTAAGTCTTTATATCTTCTACAGTCAGTATTTCAGCTAATAAGTAGCCCAATATTTTAGAAAGTTTTATAAAGGAATATATACAATACACATGCACTTCTGTAGGCAGAAGAAAAGCAAATAATTGACCACAAATGAAATGCTTTCAGGAATATTCCACTACAGCTACCAGCACTAGTGTTTCGTGTCAAGTAGAAGTCCAAACGGCATATCCATTGTGTATCCACCAGAGGTGGATGGCATACAATACCTTAAAGTTTTTCCATCAGTATCATACTATAACCCTGACAGATAAGGACTTGTGCTTGATGTCAGCAGTTCTCTGAATGCCAGGTCCACAGCAGATTTCACTAGGAATGACTTTCATCTGCACTGACAACCAAAATATAGTGAACAATATTGTTACACTTCTGAGATGAGAGTGAAAGGGCTATGTGTGACATGCCAGTCAGAAACAGCAGAATATGAATACACATTACTTAAAGTCACTTGTAAATATAAAACACTTAGGAGATACTAGAATGCTGACTTCATCAGTAGAAGGGAGGGGGGTAAGATTCACAAAGAAATTTAATATTTTTTAAACAGAAAAAAGTCAGCACATGGCACAGGGTAGGGCTCAACTTGAGTAACCTTCATGAACAAGCATTGATTTCTGCCCTTGGAATCAATAGCAAAATTATACCCTGGGATCCTGAATACATGCTTCTTGGACCTGTTGACTTGTGCTTTTGACAAGTGAGGCTTCTAGATGGGTATCTATACTCATGCAAATTCTTTCGGTATCACAGTCAGTGAACTAATTCATCCAAAGATTTCTGAATTCTACAAACTTTCCTCAGTATATTCCCTAAAACATGCGAATTCCACAAAATGAGAACTCTACCTTACCCACAGTAAAAATAGCAAAATCAGTTTTTCACATTTTAGAAGATACTAAAATATCCAGACTTAATTTAGCTCCTTGGTGCACCAAGAAAATGCTAATATGTAGTGATGTGACTTTAGACTGAATACAGACTAAAAAAATACCTTCCAGAAAACTTTGTTTCTATACCCACACTTTAAAAGACTGTTGAAAACCTGAAGAGGATTAAGAACAGACATACAGGAATGCTTCCAGTTCTAGAAAACATAATGGACATCAAAGGAGTTATTTAGCTCTACTTAGCTACAGGGGATTTACAGTCACAGTATAAAACATATAAAACAATTTCTGTCTGTATTAATGGACCTAAATGGTCAAGAGATGACTGCTGAGCACGTATGAAGGCAAAGAAGAGCCTATGGTCATCTTTAAATAGTGATCTTTAATGTTCCTCACTTTCTTCTGTCTTTCATTCACCTGCCCATTTCTTGTATTGTAAGGTCTGCTCTACAATTGCCAGCCATGCCTCATTCTTGCACTCTTCTACTCTGATCGTACTGTTACCATTAGTGAATGTCTCTAAGAAATATCTGACTTCATGATGTTCTTCAGTTTTGACATTTATCTAACGAGCAGGTCTATGTACATGCTAAACAGATCTGCTTTTCTTCCTAGTGGAACCCATGTTCCGTGTCCATGTCATCATTTCTGACATTTGGCTTATTCTTCAAATTTCTGTTTGTTTCAGCACACAGGAGCTCACCAATTTACTTTAGATAATGACTGACAAAACCCAAGACCAAACCCATCCTACATTCTCACTAGTGAATCCAGTCCATTTGCTGATCCTTCCTGAGTTCATTCTCATGCATTTTCTTGTTTTTCTACTCTTCTAACTCTCCTCTGTAATAAACATACAGCTTATTGTCTTCCATCTCACAAAAAATGCTTTTGATCTGCTTGCCTACCTAGTCCATCTGTCTTGCACCTCTGAGCACAATGAAATACTATACTATACTCAAATTAAAATGCATTTCCATCCTAGATCATCTCAAACAAGTTCCTGTATGTTGCAATAAATCAAAAACACTTTCATGTAAATGTCTAATGGCATCTTCCTAGGCAAACCTTAGAACTAGCATTCATTCTCCTCCTGGTTCTCACATCTACCCGTCAACTCCAATCTTTTTAGAAACCTCCTATCCTCTTATGACTATCCTCCATTACTTTTTTCAGGTTATTTTTTTAATCTCTGCAATTGCTCTGTCAGTGTGTCCTTCCTCAAAGTATTTGTTAAATGTGATACTCGTAAAAACATTCCAATAATTTGATGTCTGAATGTTGTAACCAATATCATTCATTGTTTCTTTAAAATCTCACTTGCTGCTTCTTTAGTTAGTAAGCTCTGCATTTTATGAGTGTAGTATCCAGCACAACAAAGCTCATGAGTTAGAGCTCCAAATTATAGTAATGTTACTCATACCAAAATTAGCTTTCAGCATTCTGGAAGGAATTACCTTTTTGGATTCCCCACATTTCTGTGAAACCATCACACCTCAGTACAGACATACAAAACCATTTTTTGTATTTTTCTTTAGAATGAATTCTTGGAGTTAGGTAGTTTCAACATCTGAGTCACAAAGGTGAAAATGAGCCAGGTAGGCAGATGATTGTCATGTGTCAGTAAGTTGAATAAGGAAAGATAAGTGTACTTGAGTGTTTAAATTCTGGATCCATAAGAGATTAAGTGTTCTGAGGAAAGCACATGATCAGATGCTAGGTAGAGGTATGAATAGGCTAAAAATCATAACAGTAATTATTATTACTTCTGGTTTTGTTATAGAATGTCAAGAGAAAAAAAATTAAACTTGTTTCCACAGGAAAATCTAAAATTTCTTATAAAGAAATAATTCTCTACTTCATATCATCATGTGAATAAAACTGCTGGATTCATATCACTCAAACAATTTTTAAAAGTAGATCAAATCAGAACTGTTCCAAAGTTCAAATAATGAAATTGTATACGTGATTTAAATCTCTGACGCACAATTCAGACTATGGCCAACAGTCATGGCATAAAACAAAGTGACCACAAAGTCATATCTAGATTTGGACCTTAAGCTTATATCCAGTCTTTAGCTATAACAAACTCAGAGAGAAAACCAACTAAATTTTAGTAAACCCATTTTGCTTTTCAAAAAGGCTCACTGTGTAACTGAACTATTTCTCATTTTAATAATATAAGCAAAACAGTCAAAAATCTGTTACAATTTCAGGGGTTGCTATATTTTTTCATATTTGGCACATTATCTGTAAATACTTGCTTGCAAATTAGAAGATTTGTTAAAATAAGATATTCTTAAGTAATATTTTTTACACCAGAATAAGTCATGTCTTAAAAGAACTATCCTCCTGTACTTAGGTGTTTTTTTTCTTTTTTCTCTAACTTTATGCAGAATCTTAAAGTTCTTCACGGTACCTTATTCTCGCGAGATTTCATCACTTCTACTTCTCTGCAATGTAGTAAATGTGAAAGTTGACCCCACAGGTCTTAAATAGGTGCCCTTTGCTTTTATGCTAGTCATGAAAATCACAATTGCTGTAATAATTTGCTCCTAGCAGTAGTCTAGCAGCTGTCTAAATTTACAAGGTCAGTTCTAGCACAACCTAAGCCAAACTTTTTAGAGACCTCAGGGTCAGGTTTCAAATAACTGCACATTCCTACTTTAACCAAAAGCAATCCCTGAGACTCAGCACACTTTAAAGATGAATGTTCATCTCTTCTCACATTTGAAACTTCAAAGGCCCAATTACTACTGGGCTGACATGGGCTGTTTCATGATACTTCCTGTGCAAAGTGCTACCTCTCTGCACTCCGTGTTTCTGATGCTTCTGTTATCACTGGTCATTTCTCTTAGGCAACACAAAATTCAATACCAGGTTTCCTCTCACTCCTTCCTTGCACTTGTTAAAAGCAATTACTGTTAGCATCCATATTTGAACTTTGAGTTCTGTTTCCAGGATTGTTTATATTCTTTACGATGGCTACATTAATCACCAGCTATTGGGTTATCTTGCAGTCAAAACTATTGGAAACACCTGGCTGGAAGATAAAAACAAAAGTAATGCTACCAAAAATATCAGGGTTAAACTCAAGATAATACCACTATAACACTGTCTGTAGGCAATTTGCTTTCAGGGAAAAACATTGACAAACCTAGTCAGTTGACTAAAAGATAATGTTCATCTTGGTAACAGCAAAGCTCTTCAACGTGTATTTGTGCATTTTTGTTATTGGTAGAGCTTTAGTTGCTATTTTCATTTCTATTCAGTGATTTAAAGGCTTTTTAAAATGGAAAAATTCAAGTGTAAAAATCTGCATCAGGCACAGAGGCAAAGCACACATCCTTTGCTCACAACTTTCCTTTCCTAAGTGGGTAATTTCATCAATATGGACTTAATCTTCTGGTGTCAAATCAAAACTTTATTATTCTCCATTTAGTATCAATATTTGATTTTTTAAATAATCCTGTGTGATACATCATACACAAAAGACCACGGTTAATTCATTAAAACTCTCAGTCAATATAAGACAGAAAAGGAGAACAAGCCCAGCATGGTCAGTTCTTGAAAAGAACTATGAATTCATAGGACAGACGGGATGGGTTGGGAGTGGGTAGGGTGGAAAGGATAAGATTCATTGCATAAAATAGTTACAATTTTATTTTTGTTTTTATTTCAGTGCAATGTTATTTAATAGAATAAGGTATAATGATATAGTTTGTACTGGAATGTTCCCTTAAGAAATAATCAACTATGACTTCTGAACCATGTTTTAAAAGATGTGAAGACTTATAATGTATTTAAGAAGCTTAAACCTAATTCAGCTGCAAAAAATTTGAAAATGTGTCTTGATATTAACTTGCAATCTTGAAATTGTTTGTCCTTTATAAGAAAAAAAAAAAAAAAAAAGAAATAATTCCCAGTAACTTAATACCCTTAAATGGTTTATACTAAAATGGTTTGCTCTCCTTTCAGGGATTTACCTTAATGATATCATTCCAAAGGAGTCTGGTTTAGATCAAACTGGGTTAAAGATCATGACTGTCAAAAGATGATGTCACTTAGATTCCATTACTAATAAAACCAGGGGTCATTTTGAGTACAGAAACAGATTGATATTCATGCTTTCTTTACCTCCAATATCTTTAGTCATACATTAAGAAGTTATGCATTACAAAGGTAAAATTTAGCCCATTCCAGCATAGTTCAACAGCATAGCACATCAACATTGCATTTACAGTGGTTTAGCACCATTATTTCTAAAGTATACTGCAAGAAACATCCAAAATCAATTTTAGTAAATGAAATCACCTTGTGTAGCAGATCCTAATTTCTACATTTCACAAAAATTAAGGACGGAAATGCAAAAATCACATATAGATGTAAATGCAAGCATAGTTAGTACAGCCAGTACTCAGTACAATGCAAAGTTAGAATAAGCTAAGATTAGCTTGGAAGGCTAAAAATTTCTAACACATTTACGATAGTTCAACAGTGATTCTTCCCTTGCCTGCCTTATTTATTATTTGGTAGCTCCCTATCCTGTGCCTGGCATTTTCCAGAACTGTTCAACTTCCACTTATGCCTAGAAAATATCACATACATAACAAAAACCAAAATAAGGTGAGAATAGCAAAATAAAGCAAGATTATCCACCTGCAATGAAGGATTGCAATTATAATTTTAAGTGAGAAATAACAGAAGTCCAATTAAACAAAGGAATATTTGCCACCATGAGATAGCCAAGTTGCATGAAATGGTAACTTTCAGCAAAGTGGCCAAGCCAAACAAAATAAACCCCTATGATTTTCATTAAGGGTTCAGGTCTTGCTATCAGCAGCCTAACATGCGAAAGGAAAAACAGACACAGAAGATTGAGCACTTGATGAGCATTAAAACAAATATGTATCTAACTGTGATGGAGTTTGGTCTGCATATTTAGGATCCTACTCATCAACTCCTGCTTGCCTGAGTTCATGGTTTTAACAATTAAAATTCGGATAAATCTATTGTTAAAAGTTCAGAAAAGATTCAGAACTAATCCATTCTACTAGCCAAGATTTCATTTTGTACGTAGTGGTAATCTTAGTAGGAACCACTAGATGGTAGTATGACAGACAGTGCAACGACTTCTCTTCCTTGGATGTTTGTGGGCACCTCCTAAAAGATCTGCTGTTTGTTAGCTGACACACAAGTCAGCATGAAATGCTATGGTTCTTATCTGTATTCATCTGTATTTCCCATTCGTTGATACAGTTGCTGCAAACTTAACTTAAATGTTACCTGTCACCAAAACATTTAATTCAAAAGTATTTTAGAATGTGTTCTTCCACAGCTTGTCCCCAGCTATTCAAACAGTGACCATATTACTCTTTGATTTCTCCTTTTTTCCATGCCAAATCTCCTGTGTCTGCTTTATTTTCAAGGTTTCTTTCAAATTAATTTCTGCTATGCATCCTGTAAGATGTAAAAGAATTAAAAACAAGCAAAAAATATAGATAACCATTTGTCAAGAGTGAACCATCATATTCTGAACTCTGAATCTTTCCCCTACTCTCCTTTTATTTTTTTTCATCCTTTTGGTACGAAACATCTCCAAAAAAATCTTCTTTTGTTTCTAAGATTTCAAGATGATAACTGAACAAAACATAATATTAATAGAAGGATAATGTTTAGAAACAAAACTTACCACAAGGGAATGCTCTTCTGCTTAAAATTCAGAAGGGCTGTATAAATATATTTAAATGAATACTTTATAATATACATTCCCAGTAAAATGTTTGACTTGCACTTAAATCAATGTGCCATATGGAGAACTGGACAAAGTTCATCCCAATATGGATAAACCATCCTTTAGGAAAAATAAACACTGCCAGATACTTCACAGGTTGAGTCAGCTATACAACCTGTTGAAACATGTGAATTACCTGCTGAATCAGGTATTTAATCTACTAAATCAAAGTTAACACCTACTGAGTCAAGCATAGCACCTAGTAAGAAACTATTAGTACAGATTTATATGTGTTCAAGTCAATTACAGTAAACACATTGCCCAAGAAATATAAAGTGGACTACATTAGCCGTGTTATTTATTGCATTATGTTTACATGGTAACAAATGTTCTGCTATGAGGGAATTTCCCATTCAAATAGCAAGAAATAAGGTCTTCCTTTGGTGAGTCAGTTTTCTTCATTAGATGGCACAGATTTTTGCCAGTGAATTCATAGATATCCTAACATCTAAGCAGAACTTGTAGGAGTAATCAGGGGGAGGGGCAGTGAGAAGACATCTGTGCAGAGTTGCTTTGCTCCCTGCTTCTTTTATTATTCTTTCCCTCATATATCATGCTGCTACATATGTAACTGCAATGAAAGCATGTGGGAAGAAGGGGCTCTTGTCCAACGCGACTCATGAGAATTTCAGTTTGTAAATTCACTGTTTCAGCAGCAGATGGTTCTGCACACTATGTCTTTTCTCAAATATTCCAGTCCTACTTGTACAAGCTTGTATATAGGCTGTTTTTTTTAATATTTACCTTAAACTTTTTGGAATGAAGCGTGCTACATCCATGGTGCCATTTGCCCCTACACAGATTTCTTTGGTGAATATTTGTGCTTTTTCAGTATTTTGGTTGAGACACCTTCTTCATCTAGAAACCAATGAATGTTGCTTTTTATACCATTTTTTCCTTAATATTCTGAAGGAGATACTAATTTCCCTTACCTGTAGTATCAACAGATGTCGATTTGCTTGGTTTTTTCTACAGCTCATAGCTTCTCATCAGGTTTCAGCATTCATTTTCTTCCCCTGGTTTTGTACACAGATACCTGTAATAGGTATATTTTTCCTTTAGACCTGCCATTTCTTAGGTCATACTGTTGTCTTTTCAAAGCTGTTTCCTTTCTTTTTGATTATGGCTTGATTATGGTTTTTGAGACACAGAACATGTGCCTACATTTGTGTTTCAATTTGTATCAGGAGAGCATTTTTTAATTGCCAATTGTCCCTATTTACTGTACTTTGGTTTGCATCATGGAGCTGCCACGGAGCACATGAACTGAAATTCTTTTAGGTGAAACTAAACAAGAAATATACCCAATGCACACCAGCTGCAAATGGGCTGCTGTCTACAGGACAGCCTAGACCTTATCCCCTCATTAAAATATATGTTGTGCAGGCATGAACACCAAGTGTTTCATACTACAAATCTTGCTTCTACTGGTCTGCACTAATTGCTACTGTAGGCATAACATAGACATAGACAATCCCAACTACTTTTCACATTTTCCTCTAGCAAATCTAAGACCCAAACTTACACCCACATACCCAGACATATACAGAGATGATGATTTGTTGTGATTAAGAATACTTACGTTGACTCTGCACAGGAGGAAAGATGTATTATCATTTTTATGTAGACAATAATAAAAAAAATCTTTCTTACTTTTTAAAGATCCATGCAGGGCAGGTACAAAACCCTAAAATAATTTCACAGTAAAATAAGCCCTCCCCAAATGAAAACTCATACTTAACACATATTTGGGTAAAGATGCTGTAATATTGAAAGTGAGCCAAAATGCAAAAAATATCAAGCTTTTCTTATTAGATTTTGAATATACTGAGCAGTAATCTATCTCTGTTTCACTGTAGGGAACCTTCCACTCTGATGCAGTACTTAACAGTTACATCTTGGTAACAGGCATGCAGAAATAAGTAAATTATAGTCTTCTCATAATTTGGGTGTGCTTGGTTTGCTTTTCTATTGTTCTTCCCCTCTTTTGTTTTATTATTACATAAGAAGTACAATGAAATCTTCTGAATTCTGGATTATAAACAATAAAATAACAGAGTTTCTGTAAAAAGTTTTGTTGACTCAGTGACCTAAGATATTTAGGTATTTGGGCTGTTTATCAATAGCTTAACATGATACTGGAAATAGAACATTGACTGCTACAGAAAGGTTGAGTGTTGTCCAGCAACCACATTATGTTTCCAGAGGATAAATTTTCATATGGCACGTAACTGTGACACAGGTTTTACTCATTAATACATGACTTGTTACTGGCCTAAAAGAAAATTGATTAGTTATTTGCACTGCACCATGCTTGAGATACTGAGAAACAGCTGCATATGTCTTTTATCTATGGATTTGTCACACAGTATTTTCTGTTCATACACACAGGATCAAAAAAATGTATTTGTTTTACCTAAAGCAAACAACGACATCCATTATGAACCCACTTCAGCTCCTTTGGTATCTTGGAATAGGCACACACTAAACACAAATTGACATATATGGTACGTCTTTCATAAACTGAAATACTTTTTTTATGGCAGCTGAATATTTCTTAAAACCATAAGATAGTTACAATTACTTTAGACTGAACACTCAAAGGAAGAGCACTCATTACCTGTTTTATAAAAACCTGCAAACTAATCTAACATTGTGTGATACTGTGGTTCCTAAAAATTACAACTTTTAGAAGGTTAGGCAACTAATTGTAGTAAAAATACAAACTGTTCTGCATATTAATGAAAAATTACCTTTTATTGTTGTTAAATACAATAGAATCTTCATCCATCTGTTTTTGAATGGTTACTCTCAACTTATATCATAAGAGAAAACATCGTCTCTGTAATAATAATAGTATTATATTAATTGTTATTAGTAGCGGTAGCAGTAAGTACTACTAAGGCAGACATGTAAAAAGTTCTTACTTAAAAACTGAGAATAGAAATACACAGCAGCACAAGTGAAATTAAATCAAAAAGACTAGATAGGGCAAAAATGTGAGTTTGTAAGTTAATAAGGTTGCATATATATGTTAAAGGATTTTATATGGGGATGATTTGGCATTGATTAGGGCTCTCCAAAGCAAAAGTGTTGGTTGGACAGAACTAGATTTCCAGTGCACCTGCTAGCACTTCACTTTCTTTTTCAACTCAGTCACCCTCATAGCATAGCTGCATTAATAGAGGTAAGTGGTGACTTCAGCACAAGAACAGTTGTAATCACTGTGCTCTCTTTCTCCTCCTTCAAGTTCCCAGATGCATCTTACTCTCCTCTGCCACTGGAAAAACATTTATGAGGTGGCTGTCAGAGACATGACCTAGTGCCATGCTGCTCCCCATTCCAGCTTCCCCGGACCATGCCTCATACTTCACTTACTCTGTACCTGGGCTCTTCCCAAACCACTCAGAAAAAACTGTAAATTCAGGTGTCCTGACCATTAAAAAGCACAGACCCATCCTGACTATGAAAGAGCAAAGAACAAATCACTACTGTCTTCCATCACTTTGACCTCTGTTCTTTTAACACCCTGCATTTACTCCAGGTTAGCACACTTCTTTTAAGGACTTCGGTGTCAGGGCCCTTAGTGCAACACCCCCCTGGGACGTGGCTGTCAGGCTCAGGGACAGCTCAGCCCCAGTGTAGCCACAGGTGTCCCTGTCCCTGCTGACGATGAGCAGAGGTGCTCGGGCAGCACCCTGACATCTGTTTAGGAAACAATCCTAAACAAATTCAACGAGTTTCAGTTTGGTGGGAAAGTTAGCTTCTGAGCAAGAAGAAAACACAATTGATGAAATCCTGAATAGTCTCATGCAACTCAGAGACGTGCTTAACACCTGGTAGAAGTTATTTGTTTATTAATTAGAAGCAAGGGTGAACGAATCAAATGCCAGCTACTACAGTATCAGGATGACTTTATGGTAGAAGTTTCACTTAATATGTATCTACCATCAGTTTTACTTTTTCCCCTAAAAGGCTGCATTTCTATAGAAACTATGAAACCAGGCAGCCCTGTTTAGTAAATTTTTACATAAACATAAGAAAAAAAGCAGTGAAAAACCAGTATTCTTGCAAATCCAATCTTGAGTCTACTGAAGTACTCTTACATACAGCATTGAAAATGGAATGCTTGGTTGAAACCAGAATGGACTCATTCCAGCACGACTTTATTTGCATGGCTTATAATTACTACAGTTGTTATCACTTGACTATGCAATGAACTTTTTAAAAGAAAAATAGGGTCATGTGCAAACAAGTGCGTAAACATACCTTTTCAGTTATAATTGAAAAAAATACCCAATATATAATCTTCTCATTTGTAATATAAGAAACCTGTGCAAACTTTTAGGGGATAGTTTTGTTTAAAGTGTTTTAAACCACTCTAGATTTGAAGAAAAATTTTGCTGTGAATCATCAGGGGAGGTTTAGACTAGATATTAGGAAAAATGTCTTTACGGAGAGAGTGGTCAGGCATTGGAACAGGCTGCCCAGGGAGGCGGTGGAGTCACCATCACTGGAAGTGTTCAAAAAATGTGTAGATGTGGCACTTCAGGACATGGTTTAGTGGGCATGGTGGTGTTGGGTTGATGGTTGGACTTGATGATCTTGAACATCTTTTTGAACCTTAATGATTCTGTGATTCTGTGAAAAGAAGGCTTTAATTGAGGTTAAAATTTAAGAAATAAGTACACAAAATAGTGAAACCTTTTATCCTGCATAGAACTGTGGTTGCTCTTATGCTGCTTATATCTTCTCCCCAATTCTTCCCACCACTTTCCTTACAGAACTGTATCCTATGTTGGACATTGTACTGGGAATTAAGGCAATATACAATTTTAAGTCTACCTTAGGTTAATGTCTTCATTCTTTTTTTTTTATTGCTTCAGAAAATCCTTCTGTAAAAATTGCATTAAAATCCCTCCATTATTTTTGAGAAGGATGGGGGCAAGGGAAGCCATCCAGCAGATGCAGATCTAGCATACATAAACAAATAACCAATGGGCCCAGTAATATCACTAGTGACACAGAAATTAACCAAAACGGAGGAGCCACACGCCAATGAAACTGTATGCCTGGTGCGCTCTCAACACACATTCCCTTCATTGGGATCAAAGTTTAAAAAAAATCAGAACATTTATGAAAAAGACACCTTTACCGGCCTCCTTCAATGTACGAAAGTCAAGGCACCCACAAATATCCACACTTTTCTCTGCAACTCCTCCTCTAAAAAAGAGACAGACCGCGCACACAAAGGAGGCTTTTTCTCTCAGCTTGACAGCCCACTGCACGCGGGCAGATAAAAGCATTTTGGAAGCTTGCCAGGCGAGAAACCTTAAAGCAGCTTCATTAGGCGAAAGTAAGATAATCAGAGTAAATATACAATGCTGCCTTTGTTACTTAAGCTGTTTGATTGGCTGTTATGCTATTGGCTGCCCAATTAATACCCTGAGTACAGGGCACTGACAGTTCTGGGCGCCTCAGGGTGCACGCGGGAGTGTCAGCATCCGACGCGTGGCAGGATTTGCAAAAATGGCTATGCATCTTTCCCGCTTGTTCAAAGCTGAGAAGATATCTGCCCAAGAGGTCACTCCAACATGCTAATTATGATTTGTGTATGTTAATTATGTCAATGCATGCAAAAGTGTGCAGCTCAGGAGGAAAAATATTAATTTGTAGTAACAACCTGAGTGCGGTCCCCAGCAGTGCAAAGAGGTAGGTAGCAGAAAGGGCAAGCAGAGTAAAAAAGTGTCCGGTGATGCTAATGGAGAGATCTGTGACTCCGTAAGTAAAAGAGAGGTGCTAAAGAAATTCCTTAGAGAATTGCCATGAAACGGTGACCCTGGAACCAGGGAGTTGGATAAATGCTATGAAGCAGAACCGCGAAGGAAATGAACATTAAAACATCCTACGCTACAGTGGGAATACTATAGGACCTTTGAGCCAATCTCCACAGACGAGCTGAAGATCTGTTCCCACCACTTCCGTCATTAAGATTGCAGGCCATTTAAACAATTCCTCAGAGACCAAGGAAGAATGTAGTGTATCTGAAATGTTTTTTAAGTATTTATATTCACAGTTCCCCTTCAGCTTAACCACATTCTGCAGGCAACCTCAGCCAACATACTCCACGTCAAAATCCTCTACCACCCATCACAGAACCCCTCCCACCACATTCATGTACAAGTGCATGACCGTAACAGTGCCTGTCTTTGCCACCAGCTTTCCAAAAACTGAAGGAAATCTTGAAAATCTGAGGCCATTTGTTTAAAGTACTTAAGCTGCTTAAGGATGCACGGGAAAAGCTTGGTTCTTGCCAGTCCAGCCACAAGGAGGAAAAGTAGGAGGAAAACTCTGAAGGCTAAAGTCCCCGACCTGCATAGTAGCATTTTCTGAAATCCTGCACGGTGTGAGGGGCAGGCAGGGACCCATAATCTCCACGTATGGCAAAGAACAAACCTGTATTAGAAAGACTTGGCTGCACCTTCATTGTAATAGGACCAAACTGTCCGCAGTGGAAACTAAAAAAGTCACAGGTGTCTCTAAAGTGGAAGTTTAACTGGCAGCAGATGACAAGCCCTGTGTAAGGCATTTCAGAGTCTGAATAGGAGGATAATTTTGGGCTTGCGTTCTTAGGCTGCTAACTTCTTGTGAGTGGTGAATTAGGATGTGCTCCAAACTGGCAGTTACAACTGCAGGAGTCATAGGACTCTTAAGCCCATTTCTGTGGCAATGACCACGTCTGGTATGGCTACAACCCAGTAGCCTTTGCCTCCTTTGTCTCCGCAGCTCAGAAGGAGGTAGTGGATATAGAGAATGTGCATATGGAGAAGAAAAACTAAAATGCTCAAGGAGATGGAGTAGCTACTTCATAAGTACAGATTAGCATTCTTTCTGGAGAGAAGGTTAAGGAAAGGATGTGACCAGGATTTATAAATTCAAAGGGGTAGGTAAGTGGAAATGAAGAGCTGTTGTTCACTAAACTCAGCAATACACGAATGCTGTGGCAGTGAGCAAAGTGGCACCAGGCTAGTACCAGATTGATTTAAAGTAAAACACCAGTTTTACCAGTGTTTGGAGATTATCTGGAACTTGCTGCCCCAGGAGGCAGTAGTAGCAGATAGATCTGAAGAAAAAAGGACCAGACAAATTCATTAACAACAGAGTCACAGATGGATAATAAAAACATGAGTTAAGATCTAACTTGCAATGTTCCTGATACAGTAGCTGTAGAAATTGGGAGAGTATGTGAGTAATGGCTTGCAAGTTGGTCAGGCTCATGCACTCTGCTTAAAAAGCATCCTCTGACCCGTCCCTGACATAACACTGGGCTAGGTGGAGTGCTGGCCTGCCCTAGGGAGGGCATTCCTCATTAACAGCGGGATCTTTACACTGCAGTGTCTGTTGTACTATGTCAATTACGTAAACAGACTGGTGAAGCTAATCCTGAGAATACCTGATCATCAGTCCAACAGTGTAAACCTATCTGAAAGCCTTAATGTCTGAAGTTTGCCCTTGGCAGCTGTAAATATTCACCTCAGTTTCTTCACTGTAATCCATTCACACCTTGTTCTACCAAACATACTTCTTACAGATACTCACACCATGCAGATAAATTAACTTTCCAGTGAACAAGAATTAAGTTACAATTCCTCAATGAGGAGTGATGTCATCAAGCATAATGCCAATAAGACAAGAAAGATTAATTCTGTGTGCCTTAAGCAAGTGATCGTGTTTATCTAAGACTTAGTTATAGTAGTTAGCTCAATCGCCCAAGATACCTTATTACAGTCCTTATTACTGTATTACTTTATTACTTATTACTCACACTAAGAGAGGTAGGCTGGCTCCAATTCTCTGGCTAACACAAGAGATTGAATCTACCACTCTAGGTGAGGACTTAAGCAGCGTATGATAGCTGCTCTTTGAGGAACCATATAACACTGAAAGGTGTCAGAACTTTTTGTGGAAGTCCAACACTTCAGTCC
Source organism: Phaethon aethereus (assembly GCF_964289735.1). Taxonomy (NCBI): domain Eukaryota; kingdom Metazoa; phylum Chordata; class Aves; order Phaethontiformes; family Phaethontidae; genus Phaethon; species Phaethon aethereus. Next base: position 71,681,808 of record NC_138582.1, read on the forward strand.
ATTATAGAACGTTTTCCTAGACAGAACATGCTCTTGAAATCAAATTGCAAATGCACTGTAGTGTCCCAAAAGGCATGCTAGATATAGTGATGTTATTTCACTATGTTCCCTCATTTCAAAACAGCAAGTAAATCTGTGCTTGTTCTCATTCAGGAAGGCACAGTTCAAATCAATCTAAATTGCTCAGGTAACTGACTGTTAGAGTATTTGTGTTCCAAAGATTTACTATTCACAGCATAAAGAATTATTTCCTTTTATCACTTTTAAATTTGCTAACACTCAGAGTAATTGACTGTCTTCTTGTTCTCACATTATGAGACTAAATTAAGAGCACCAAACAATCCATCTTCATTAAACAATTCAGTATATCTCTTCATTCTTTCTTTTTCTAAATTACTTAAGTTAGTTTTTTCGCACCAGTTTTCATGTGCTGCTTGTCCTGTTAGTTCATCTATCCTGAATATTTTTTTCCCATTCGTTTTTTGATCGTTCAAAAGAGAGGTAATCCAAGATGAATGCCTTGTTTTCATATGGTTGCTGAGTAAGAACTTTATTAATTCAAAACTAAACAAGTCTTTTTTCACCTATATTTTCAGGCATGGAGTTTGCATAATTTTCCATGAGAGCTCTTAGGGACTTCTATGAACTAATGTAACCTTTGTTTGGACATGCTGATGACTGAACTTTTTTCTTCTTCTCTTCTTTCTCAGCTTGATCAAATGAATGGTCAACAAAATCTTGAGCTCTGCTAAACAAAGAGAGGATAGAGGTCAGCTGTAGACCACAACTGGAGAAACTCAGTATCTTCCAGAGACAGGCAGAAAAGCTTGCTTTCTTCTTTGAGGTGTGTTTTCCCAGAAATTCCAGTAAGTAAAATAGGAGAGGCACTGACTGAACAGGTAACTGTTTTCAGCACTGTCTATTTCTCAGGGAGTCAGTTCCTGATAGTGTTATTTGCTACCCTTATAGATGGCAAATCAAAGAGAGCAAGAAAATGCATCTAAAAAGGTAGGGAAGGACAAGTGAAAAATGTATTCCCAGAAGCATAATACCCACCTCATATGACATTTACCCTGGCTGCAGTAAATCTATTTTTCAATCTAGTTCAACAGAGCCCCCAAAATTACTTTACTGGGGCCAAATGCATAGATAATTCCCAAAAGTAAGACCATTCTACTAGAATGCCTCTTTTTGAATGGAGATACTGTCTTAAGAGATACATTACAAACATGATGTAAGGAAAATAAGTAATAAGGCCGTAATTACAAGGTACAAGTCGTTCAAGCATTTGGCCATGCTGGGAGCACTGTCCTATAAACAGGGTCAAATGAGAAAGGGGATCTCTATCAATCAGCAGTGTTCAGGGATCTCTATCAATCAGCAGTGTTCAGTCCCTATGACTGAAAAAAATAGAAAGTGGGTAATACTATGGTTATGCTAATAATTTCCCCATTACTCTCCAAATCATGATAAACACAGTGACTGGGGACACAGAAAGGCAAACTAGAAAGGCTGCAGCAGAAGAAAACTCAAGAATGATAGCAGACATCAGTCATGGACAGCCTGGCTAAATATCAGGTCAGGACATGACAGAGATGACACTCCAGTATCTCAGAGGTACTGAAAGCACATATTTGCAGCAGCTAGTTAGCAAATCCAAGAGAAGACAGCTAATGCTTGCCTTATTCCCAGCACTGACTAGGGTACCATTCAAAATTTTACTACCAAAAATCTACTCTGCAGTAGCTTGATAGACTGTCATCACACATTCATTCACTGGTGGGAGCAGAGGTGTGGGGGGGTGGGACTTAATTTCAAATAGGGAAATTATCTAATGTGATAGAATATTAAAAAGAAAATAGAAAGTGCATTTGAAAAGGTATAATACTTGCAGGCTGCTTGGATATTGCTTGCAGAGCACAAAAACAACTCAACAAAAAGTTCAGATATAGTCAATAACATTGTGTAAGTATATGGAAAGAATTCCATGCAAGGAACAACTAAAAAGATACAATGCTTCATCTTGGAAAAGTGATAATCAAGGATGGATAAGATGGAAGTCTGTGAATTTAATGAGTGTCTGTAAACTTAATAAAGATGCTGAAAAGGGAATAAGTTTCCTTGCAAGAAGTAAAACAGGAAAGAAAACAGAAGGATCTGGTTCTTTGTGCACAGTATACAGTTACTGTATGGTACTCTTTGCCATGGGATCTTGCAGATCTGAAAAGTCAGTCCAGCCTTCTCTGCAACTAGTAGAAGGTTCGCAGAAGAAAAAATCATTAACAGTTTCAAAATTAACAGATTATTTGAGCTCCAGCAGTCTCTGAACCACAAATAGTTGAAGGCCAGGGGAGAATTTAGAGGAACTATCATAACACCTTTCCTTCTTATAATCTTCCCTAGACATCTGGTGTTGGCCAAGAATGATACCGAGATAACCTTTGGTCTGGTGTAGTGCAGTCATTCTTACATTTTTATGAAGAACAAATCAATAACATGAGTTGTGGAAAATTGCAAGGACCAGATGGTACTCACCTAGGAGTTTCAAAGGGGCTAAAATATGAAAAAGATGCATTGCAGCAAGCGATTCAGTTAAAACATAAAATGATCTTGGTAGCATGGCTAGTGGCAAATAAAGCTTCAGTTCATAGAAAGGTTCTCAGACTGAACTGTGGAATTTCAGACTAGAAAGCCAAATTTCCTACTGGAGAAAATGGTAGAAACTATAACAAAAAATAGACTTGGTATATCTATGGATAGTTGTGAACATGAAGTGGAAGGCATAATTTGCCTCTTGTAAATATATTTTTGGAGTTTATTCAAAGAATCAATGACCAAGCTGAAAACAGTCATTTGACACTGGCTTTTCAGGAGGTTTTTGAACAAGATATCTCAGTAAAGATTTGTAATGAAACTAAGTTCTCATGGACAATAATTATAATATAGAAAGCTAGGAATTAAATGTGGTTGATATTAACACTGGAAAAGGTTACCACTAGGGTTCTGGGACCTCCATTTTATAACGTGCATAAATGATCTAAGAAAGAGAATAATTAGGTGACAAAACTGCAGGACAATGTCATGATACTGAGTGACTGGGAGATAAAATGGCAGACAATATCAATGTTGGTAAATGCAACGTAATGTACTTGGGACAATAATCCTAACTGTTCATATACACCATTGAATAAAAAACTATATGTTATCACTCAGAAAATTCTGAATTTCCTGCAATTAGTTTTCTGAAAAACTCAAGCCAATACACTGAGGTGCTTAGAAAAGCAAACAAATTTTAAGAGTTATAATAAAAGGAATGGAAGACAAAACAGAAAGCATTTTGACTGAGTTGTGTTGTTCTGACTACTCAAGAACTTGAACACAGTATATTTTTCTAGCCCACTCACCTCAGAAGTATATGGTAAGATTATAAATATATAGGGGAGGATTACAAAGGTGTACAGAAAAGTCTCTATGACGAGTGTCTAAAAAGATTGGGATTTTTTAATCCAAATTAAGAAATTACAAGTAAGGAACCCACAGAGAGGTAACTGATGAAGTACAGGATCATGGCTTATAAAATAATGAGTGAAACAAGGAAGATGGGTAAAGAGGTTGCTGCTTAGAGAAGTGAGGAGGCATCAAATGAGATTACCAACTGCAGGCACAAATCAAACAAAATAAGAATATGGGTTTTTTTCCATATATTATTCAATTGACCTGTGGAAATCTGTTATGCTACCACAAATTCCAAAAAGGAAGGGGACGAGGGGATGGGGGAAGAAGGGAGATGGTTTATGCAAATCAATGGAAGAAAAATTCCTCAAGATCTCTTACCCCTAAATATATTCATCTCCAGGTCAAAAAACTCCTAAATGGAGGACATCCTGGAAGATTCACAACTATCTAGTCAGAAATATACCCTCTGCTGGGCCTGGTCTTACCTTCTCAGGTGGAAATCTCTGAGAGTATGGGAGTGGGGAAGCAGTTAAAAGACAGACTATCATTCCCAAGCACTTGCAATAACACTGGCAAAACTCTAAGATCTGATGAATGAACTAGATTTGCCCCATACAATTGTTCATTCTGGAAAAAAAATATTTTTCATTAATGTTACATACCAGAAATGCTTTCTCAGTGCAATGTGACTTTCTGCTTTTTTGAAAAAGATTTCTTCAAAATGTCAGTGACTACTTTTTAATTTATTGTAATACAAACAGATTTCCTTTGGGCTTAGGTCCCTAATTTTTTGACCAAACATGTGTTTGGTACACTCAGTACAATTCAATTTAAAAAGACTCCTTAAAGACACTGCTATTTCTACCACTTGCTTCCTCTTCTACTCTGTTACATTCCTCTTGCTCTGTTTCCTGCCATCTCTTTCTCTTCTGAATCAGTTAATAATTCCTGCTTCTACATGTCTTCTCTCTCACTTCTCCACCTTTTTTCCATTGCCTTTGCTTTCAGAGGAATCAATTAGATAACGGTGGCAATGAAGTGTCATTACTAATAGGGGATAAGAGACTTCATACCCCTGAGTCACTGTTAGAAGTAGGGTTAAGATTTGAATGGACACTGCTGTTTCAGCTATGGCTCTATTCACATCTGGAAGACTTCTCCACAATCTTCAGAATTAAGAGTGCATATTTGGGTTTATTTATTTGCTGTCCTGGTTACAGCCAGGGTAGAGCTGGTTTTCTTCACAGAAGCTAGTGTGAGACTATGTTTTGGATTTGGGATGAGAAAATGTTGATAACGTGCTGATGTTTTGAGTTGTTGCTAAGTAGTCAAGGACAATCCAGCTTCTCGTGCTGGCCTGCTGGTGAGCAGGCTAGGGATGCACAGAAAGTTGGGAGGGGACACAGCTGGGACAGCTGACCCAGGCTGGCCAAAGAGATATTCCATACCGTATAACGTCATGCTCAGTATATAAAGCTGGGATGAAGAAGAAGGAAGGGGTGGAGGGACGTTTGGAGTTATGGTGTCTGTCTTCCCAAGAAACCATTATGCGTGATGGAGCCCTGCTTCCCTGGAGATGGCTGAACACCTGCCTGCCCATGGGGAGTGGTGAATGGATTCCTTGTTTTGCTTTGCTTGTGTGCGCGGCTTTTGCTTTCCCTATTAAACTGTCTTTATCTCAAACCATGAATTTCCTCAGTTTTACTCTTCTGTTTCTCTCCCCTGTCCCACCGTGGGAGAGTGAGCAAGCAGCTGTGTGGGTCTTAGTTGCCAGCTGAGGCTAAACCACGACATTTGCCTGTAGAAAATCTTCAGTATTAGATGATCTAAATGCATATAGATTAATAAAAGCCAATGGATGGTATATTTAACATACAGTTAACAGATTCAGCTTTCTTCTCTTTCATTGGTTGTGAAAATAAAGGCAATCTTAAAGCTTTTTGAGATAACTACCTGTACAAAAAAGAGAGAAGAGAGCTTATTAAAGAGGACGATTATTTTTTCTTGTCATTGGTTAGTCTTCCTTCAAAGAATTAATAATCATCATCATCATCATCTCTGGCCTGTCAAATGTTTCAGAAAGATAGACTACCATATTCTAAATGATCACCATCACCTTTGGTCCCCAGTAAAACTGAAACCTGAAGAAACTCACCGTAAACATTAACTCCTCAGGATGACTTTTAAGGGAGGGAGGGAAGGTTGAGTCCACAGAGAGCTCTGGACAAAGATAGCCATGTACTTGTTATTCCTAGGTCTCCATAAGAATTAGGCCACATTTTTTTTAGGAATATAGGTAAATTCCTCTTTCTTCTAGCTCCATTGACAGGATGTGCAAAATTATGTGGTGAATGGAATTGATGGTTATGTTTGTAGGTTTCAGAATCGGGTCTCAGATCTCTTGGCCCAGTTCTCAGTTCCTGCCACAATGCTCTCTCTAATATTTTCTCTGGATACCTACACATCACCTGAAACTCAGCATGGCTAAAGCAGGCTCCTAACAATTTATTCGTGTTACTTCAGGTCCTCCACTATTCCCCTTTCGCTGTGAAGAAAGATGACTGTGGCTATGGCCATTCTTAGGATCATAGTTATTTGTGCCATCTCTGATTATGCCCTCTCATTAAACACTTCAGATCTGGGTGGCATTTGTTTTGCAGTGTCTTTCAGTATGCTTTGTCTAATGTTTTCTTCCATGTTTGTTCATGTTCTTATTACCTTGTATCTCAACTTTCATGGCATCTTTTTGCCTGCATTTTGAAAGTGCTAATATCCAATCAGAATTAAGCTGCAAGGATCACTTCCTTTGTCTATATTTTTTATTATTTCAGCAGGTTTAATTGCTCTATTCAGAATTTAAAGTAAAACTTTAGTTGCACGTCTGTGTTCAGTTTTGAGCCAATTGAAAAGAGTCTGAAAGACAGCACTGAGGTTGATGAGAAGGCTTATATGGAAAGATTTGATGAGTCAAGGTTGTTTAACCTAAAGAAGGTATTTAACATAGAATGGCATGAAAGTTTTTAACTATGCAAAAGGCTGCTGCAGGGAGGAAAGGAAAAATCTGTTTTCCATGTTCAAGTTGGATAGGATAGGAAATAATGGGTTTCAACTGCAACAGGGAAGATTTAGGTTACTAATACAAAATACTTTTATAGTGATCAAAGTTAGTGAAGCATTGGAACAGATTGTCTGGGGAGTCTGGGAAACTCCTCTTTCGGAGACATTTAAAAATAGCTTGGACCAATATATTTCTGAGGTGATATTGGCCTTGTTGTTATGCCTTCTGGCAGGAAGGATGGATTAGATGATATCTTCATGTAACCTTCCAGCCTTATTATGATTATAATGATTATATTGCTAAATTTATCCACTCTCTTGAGAGCTTTGAAGACCAAGAACTAAGAGCTGAAATTTGATTTGATAACTGAGGAATAGTCACCATTTAATCAAAGAAAGTAAAAGTGGCTTGTTGAAGTGCATCTATTGTATTTAAATGTTAAAACATTGGAAATTTTTCCATATATAGGAATGTATTCCCATGTGAAGTGTGTTACTCTAATACCCCAACTCAAAAGATAAAAAATATATGGCTCACTGTGGGCACACTAGCATCTGACAAGCTGGAATACTGCCTCCTCACTATCCACAGATGAAAGAAAGTGCAGCAGCTGTTACTGTTCAGGTAGCTAGTAGTGATGAAGAGCCCAGGAGGAGCCTGAGGCAGTCTCCTGCCTTGACAATCGCAGGACAGATGGCCTTAGTTGTGATTTATATTACTAAATATTTCCCTCTTTCCACCTCTGTGTTGCCTGAATCTAGCACCGTCCAGGTGGTCTTCACCCAGGGACTGACTCGGGTAATGAGGCATTACTCTTATAAGAGGTGCAGAATTATATACTACCAGCGTGTGTGTAAGACTATACAGAAACTTTTGTTTAAGAGTCAGTCTTAAGTGTTTCTGAATTCCTCTTTTTTATGTTTTTGAATTATGGTATGTTTATTCCTTCTAGGAGTAAGATTGTGTGAGTAGTGAGTTTCAATAAGGCAACTTCAGAACAGACAATCATTCTTTCATCCAGTCAAAAGGCTTTCTTTAAAACTTTCTTGCAGTAATGCTGCACTCCCAGTAGCAGAAACGTGAGATTCAGCAAGAGCACTTCTCAACAAACTGATGTAAATATTTCTGATCAATTAAAAATAAGTGAAGAAAAGGGTTCACAGCATGAATTGTAGAACTTTGATGTTTTGAACTGTTAATGATGGTTTTAAGCCAAAGATTTAAGATTCTGACTTGTTGAAGTCCAAAAACTTTTCTAAGATTTGTTATTTGGGAGGGATGGATTAAATAGGTAAGAGAATGCATTTTTGAGCGTTAAGCTGCAGATAAAAATCTTCTGAATTGGCAAAACACATTTACACTCTAGAATAATTCAGCTAAATATGCTTTAAGTGCCTGCAATCAAAAAGGAGAAGATAGATTGCTTAATTTCAATTTTTGCTATTAGGTAGGACAGACTGCCTTTCTAGGCCCTACCTTGTCCAAATTTGCTTTTCTTTTTCTATAAATACTAAAATTGATTTTTTAAAAATTTTTCACGATTCCTTAATAAATAACATTTACTAAGGGAAAACAATAAAAAAGATGTTTTTCTTCTTTGATGTAGATATGCATTCAAAATGTTTCAATAGCTTCTTCATGCCTTTGATCTCTTGGTTGGATATCTCTTTTCTTGGAGTGTTCTTCAGGTTAGCATTTTAAAAGACTCTGGGCAGATGATGCTACTCTTTCTTTTCCTTATTGGGATTTTCAGCAGAAAACATTGTAATAGATATTTTGTAGAATACATAGATGTATATATATAGAGAGAGAGACACTTATGTATGTATGCATATGTATATATGTCATAGAAAAGGTTGGAAGAAACCTCAGGAGATCATCTAGGAAGGGTAACTTCAGAGTTGGATCATGCTGCTCATGGCCTTTTCAAGTCAGGCTTAGAAAATCTCCATTTCCATTGCTTAACTACGTTCACTGTGAATTTTCTTTTCCTCATATGTAGTCAGTATTTCCCTTGCTTCAACTTGTGACTGTTGCCTCTTTTGCTGTGCACGCCTGAGAAGAGTCTGGTTCTGTCTTTTTAATAACTGCTACTTTAGATAGCTCAGTTTTAAGCACACATATGTATGTCTGCTTAATGAGATAAACAGTTGCACAAAAATGTTTTAGGGAAGTTATCATCTAAACTATCACATTTATGGAGTAATTATTATGTTTTCATTCTCTACCAGATCATTTGCCATTCATGGCACATTTTTTCAAGCAGTTGTCTGTTTTCTGTGCTATGAAGTGGGCAGACTTGACATCTGACAAAATCCTAAATTCTTCAGATATTCAGAGGTAGTGAATACATCATAGAACCACAAAAAGGTTCCATCAAGAAAAATAAAGGATGCTGGCTCTTCTCTATACAGCTTTCTTGGCTGTCCCACTCTTAGCAGCTGTTTGACTTGCCATACATATTCAGATAATGTTCTCACAAATTGCTTCAGTTACTATTAAAACACAGCAGAAGAGGATTCAGCCTTAGAAAAAATCATTACAGAATCTAAGCAGAACAATTAGCCATGCAATAACTGTGTGCAATGTAAACATTCATGACTTACAAACGTATAACCTTACTACATCCAACTACAGTTCTAAAAAAGAGAAAGTAAACACTGAAAAAAGGCTTTCTTGGAGGGGGCAGGGGACAAAGAGGGAAAGATGAGACTGAAGAAGGAGTCATCTTTTCTAACTTTCAAAAGAGACCCTGAAATGTTTTTTCATTAAAATAACTGAATTCTAAAAAGTTCTAGTCAGACATTAGTTTTTGTCAGCTAGAGGGCCTACTTCTCCACAACTGTGATTCTTTTTTCATTAACATCAAAGGGTCTTAGTTTTTATCAAAACAGAGGGTCTACAGTGTTTTGTTCTGCCCTCATAATTTCCTGTATTTTTAAAAATATGTTTAAACTATGGCAAGGTAAGAACAAAGACTCCTCATTTTTCCTCCAATTATTTGTATACAAAAGTTCATTTTTAGCAAAGCTTTTCAAGAGTCAACTGGAAAGTTTAAAGTAAGGACATGTGAGACTTCAGAGATAATGTGCTGTTTTACGCTTGGATTATGCTCATGCAGTCTGGAGCCACACATATGTTGAACTCATGTCCTGTAAAATGCTCACTGTAAAAAAAAAATCCATACATATTTGTTTTATTATAACTAATGGCAAAAGTCAAGATATGTAGTCATTGATTCCAAATGTAGTGGCTACTGCCTAAAGTACAGATCCAACATCACTGATGAAACCCATTTTCTAGAGAGAAAATTAAATATTATTTACATTAATATAACTGCATTTTCACTCTGTTTTATAAAGACATTGAAAACTGTATTTCAGATATACTGCCTGTATAGCAAACTATTTTTGATCAGATTGCCTTTCATAGTAAGATTTATTCATCATCTATCACACATTTAATAATGAGAATGTTTAGTTTACAATTATCAATAGACACTAAAGGCCAATAATTTCTTCCTCTTGGTGACTGACCAACAAAAGAAGAAAAAAGCAGGGTCTCAAATGGGTGGGAAGTTTTAGAGAAGCTGGAGACTTTCCCGTAGAAAGTCAGCAGTGGAAATGGATGGATTTTTGAGACGCAAAACCACAAACTTCATAAGGAACAAAATGTAAGACCTTATCACAAAGATAAAAGAGAGGCAGTGATCTCATTTTAATCAAAGTATAGACCTAGTACACTGAAAAATATTCTGGTGAAGGTCCTAAAATAGAGTTTTGTGCTGAGCAAGGTGTGTCATGTAATAATTGGAGCCTAGGAATTTTCCAGCAAGGCTAGATGCTGAAGTTAATCGGCACCCAGCTCCTCACTGCTAGGCATCCCACCAGAGCCTCTCAAACATAAGCTCTCCAAATAATTTTACTGTTATGTTAACAGAGGACGTTGTTTGGTTAAAAGAATCTGAAAACGTGTTTTGTTTGGCTAAAAAGGAGCAAACTACTACCCACACAATGATACTCTGTTACTCCAAGGCACCTTCAGACATCAGTGCTGCTGCTGTCAGGAGTCTGTTAGCTCTGGTTGTGATGCATCCTATGGCTCAGCTGTTTCCACCTGCTCTGGCTCTCTGCCTGAGGCTCTCGGAGCCTCTTGTAGTTTTTGCCTCATGGAATCTGAATGAAGTGCTGGCTGCTTCCCTGCCAAATGTGTCTCTGTGCATTGAGGACTTGATATGACCACAGGACCAATCTCTCAGGATCCCACCATTGCATGTGACTGTTGTTTCTCATTATAAATATGCAGTATCCACCTCTGGGATGTGGTGGCACCAAACACACATGATATTTAGTTTTTTATTTCACACTCTGCCACCTGATACATCTGGAGGTTCCCAAATCTTTGGCATAGCTTTTCTCACAGTACAAGTATGCTTATTTTCATTAATTCTCTACTGAAGAAAATATTACTGTCAAATCCCATGTTTCAGCAGTGCTGTATTGTATTTTGAGAGCTGAATGTAACTACGTAGCCTTTTGGGTATGTTTCTTCTTCTGACATCAATCTTCAGAAACCCATTAGGCTGGAGATAACAAAGACTATCTTTGATATTTTACAATAGATATTCTAGAACATTTTGCAAGTACCTGCAAGAAACATTCCATAGCGATCTGATGGATGGGATAGAGACATAGAACACGGTCGTCTTTTTTTTTTTAACACAACTGTAAAAGGCTGGGAACTTCAATTCTCCTTTTTCTGTAAAATACTCAGGTTTTCATACTTGCATGAGAAACATCACCCAGTTCTGTAGTTCTGTGGTATCTGTTGAACTTCAACCACCTGGGATGACGATCTAGGCTTAGGCATCCATAACCTAACAATTTTATCGCAACTCTTTCCATGTAGAAATTCATTTGGCATCTTCTGAACAGTTGTTTTGAGCAAAGATCTAATACACCTCTACTAGACCTTTGCTCAAAACAATTCAGAAGACGTGAAATAAAGGAAAGTCTGTAGCAAAGGTTTGTAAACTCTATTTCAAACTTATACTGAAGTATTCAACTTCTCAGCTTGAAGATAGTATACAGATATTATGGTGTGTGCTCTCTGAACACTGTAAATCAACACATAGGTATAAAAGCTACTTCCAACCTTTTCTGAAATTATTTATCATAATGGTGACTTCAGGACACTCAAGTGGTACACTGTCAAATGGATTGACACTACGAGTGGTGAGGTTTCATGAATCTGGGAAATAGCATGTTGTTTTATCACTTCATGGTATTGTGCATGTCAAATGGCCACTAGGAAGTAACACAAGAGTTTAGAGTTCCTTAAACCTGAATATCCTATTGTGGCAACCAATGCTTACTTTTGAGTCAGAATTTTGAGCTAACATTTCATTAGGCTGCATGATATTTTTTCCTCTTTTCAGCACAACAAATGAGTATATCACACCACATATCTAGTTCATAGCTGTTCTGCCACATGATATATGGAACAGTGAACCTTATACCAAGTTATTCAGTATTTTTAAGCATATCACTGTCAGGACTTCAACAGTTTTCTGATAATTTAGACATGTTAGGCAAACAGTTTTAAATTTAAAATTCTATGTTAATGCAATAATTGCCTTTGCATTTCAATCATCTGGTGAAGTGCCTAATGAAGAACAAGCACTCAAAGTGATCTTTTGTCTTATATATTTTGTTCTTGGAATATAACTCTTGTCATATGAGACCAGAAGGAATCTCAGAAGCTCTGTGATTATTCAGAACCCCACCCTTCTGAGTCCTTGTTTTCTCACACTGTCACCAAGTTATCTATGGCTGTTCTGAATCTGTGTCTTCCATAGCAGAATCTCCATCTTTGTGTAGCCAATATGCAAATAAGAACTTTCTTGTGCTTATTCTTCTCTTGTTACTTTTTTCAAAAGTACTTTCTCTGGAAAACAAACATAATGATCCTCTTAGAATAGTTATGATTATTGGTAAAAAATTTCCTAGTCAATCTGAGCCTCCAGTCATCACAGGTATAGTTAACACAGAACCAAATAATGTAAGATCTTAGGTGACTATGTTCAAAGATTTTTTTTTTCCTCCTTAGGAACTAGCCGACAGCAGTCCAGGATGGGCATGTGGGTCTATGAAGAGATGCTTGTAACAGCTCCAAATCAGTGTAAATGGAATGTAGTTTCCAGCCAGGGAATTAAATACAATGAAGTTTTCTGTGAATCTTCATGGGTATTCATTAAATGAATGTAATTGCAGAGAAATCATTTGTACCATGTTCTACTTTTGTTTGAGACACTGTTTCCTCCTCCTCCTCCCCCTTCAAGAAAGGCCTGTTTCCCTTTAGAGACGTTTGGGCAACATTTTGTTTCAGCCTAGTTGAAATGATGCTTCTCATGACTTCCAGTAATCTTTCCAAGCATAGTAATGCCACCCAGGCAATTCTGGAGTCCAGGCAGCCTGCAGAGAAACATGGACATCAGTCTCCAAAAGTACTAGTTGCAAAATACATATATACACAGCATTTTTTACACTTATTGGGCTATTTATTCTATAAGGCTTTTGTTCTCACACAAAACCACACAGAAATCCATGATCTCTAGACAGAATTAAATGCAGGCATGCATTTGATACTGCTCTACAGGATAAATATAGCAAATAAAGAGACACTATCACATCTTACTTCAATAGTCTGATTTGGTGTACACATGTGGGATTTTGGGAGATTGCTTTGGGTTTTTTTCACCAGTGTAGCAAAAACATTAGGAGCGCCCTTCTACAGAGCACCTATGACTGCAACTATTCATGTCCAAAACAGAACCCACTCTCCTGGAGACATCACATATTTTAGATTTGGATCAATGATAATGCCAGGAGATAATGTCTGTCCTTTCCCCAAAGTTTGCATTTCTCTAGTAGGTTCACAATAATTTTCAGGTTTTGTGTAGATTCTCATCAACAGCACAGTTTTCCTTGTATGTTAAAAATTTCCCAAGTTTATAGCTTTACAAATGTAGCATCGTTGCCAGTTTCCTCAGCCTCTAGTCTAAACCCTAAACATTTCTAATTCCAGCCAAGTCGCAACAGTGACAGTATGCCTGATTCAAGCAATAAGTGCTCCCTAACGCATGGTGTTACTGTAATCATGTCGTATGCCATGTTCTATGACCATTTTAGCTTCCAAAGTTGCATGGGAGAATCAGCTTCCTTACAACAGTTTCTCAGACCAGGTCTGTGTTGACAAAACTCAAAGCATTCAGCTAAGGTGAGTCTTTTAGACAAGGGAAGAAAAAAAATGAACATGAATGATACAATATTTAACACCTGCAAAGAGTGAGTAGAGAGTACCTGCTGGTTTCTGCTCCAAGACCATGTAAAAGCAGCAACACTCATTCCTCAAAAAGCTGTGTTGCAAATTACAAGTTCCTTGTTTTCCAACACTGATCCAAGTACTATAAGGGATTGTAGGCATGCCTTGGAGCCGCAGAAACAATATGTACTGATGTGGGAGACAGAGGGATTTCTTTTTTATCACCAATTTGTCCTGCCCAATGGAAGTGTGCATCAACTTCTGGTAATTTAGAGGACTGCACAGGAAAAAGATTGCAACAGCCCAGCATGGCCCCGAGGGCAGGGTACACCACGGAGCTACACGCGTTCAGGAGCGCCCGTGTCTCCCTTCACTTCAGCACAAATAAGCAGTGCCCTCTCCTGTCCAGCACCAATACTACAGCGCACGCCTCACTGGGGATTCGTTTATGGAAGTGAAAATAATGACCCAGTGCGAGGGCATAGACCTTCTTTTCCTTTGCCCCCTAGTTTTCCTAATTTTTTCCAGGTACTCAGTTTTTCCTGTGCATCAGCAAATGGGTTCTTTTTCCAGGTTTGACCCATATTATCATACCATGTCAAAAACTGTAGTATTTTTGATGTTACAGCCCCATTTGAGTCCAATGTGAAGTACATGTATTTGGCCTTTGTCTAGGGTTTTCTAACTTTTTAATGATTTCCATGATTCATGGTAACAATTTTTAATGACCTATAACACCATCCCAAACCCAGGAACCACAGCCCTCATCTCTTTGCACTAAGTACAGATTAGTGTAAAAATCTTCCTCTTGCTAGTGTGGTAGAAGCAGCTAGGAAGAGGGCTTTCAGTCACCTGAAATAGTAACCTTAATTATTTTCTGTGACTTCCTATCCTCAGTGGTTCTGACAATCATAATACATACTTAATAATTTTTGTTTTGAATAGATTAGACTGACATACACAAAGCAGTTCTGGATTTAGCTCCATATCAAAGTTCACTTATCAAGTGGCCAAGTTAACACGTATACAAGCATCTCAGCTTCCCCGGGTTTGTGTTCAGTGTGCAGATCTGAGATTTGTGCTTTCGAGATGGGTTGGAAGGGCCCATATGACAATGACATTAACATGTATATGGTTGATGTCAACCAAAACACATGTCTTTTCTGTAAGCTTGTAAGCTTTTTTTGCCTTTCTATTTGGGCCAA
This sequence comes from Phaethon aethereus, assembly GCF_964289735.1. Classification (NCBI taxonomy): domain Eukaryota; kingdom Metazoa; phylum Chordata; class Aves; order Phaethontiformes; family Phaethontidae; genus Phaethon; species Phaethon aethereus. The sequence continues at coordinate 71,696,850 of NC_138582.1, forward strand.
GGTCTTCTTTTCCCATTTAGTGAATGACTCTGCAGCGTTAGTTATATACTCAGCATGGGAACTTACGGCCTGTAGTTTTCATTCCCTAACTTTACAATAGTTTTGTCAACATATTCATTAAAGATATTAATGGGCAACTTTAATTTTATGTTTATTGCCATAGCATCTCATAGCATATTAAGGCCCCTTAATATACACTTAGGTAATTTGTAATACTTTCTTACACATTTCAGTGGACAGCTTTGCATAGCAGTATGATTGGGTGCTGCTTTGGGTAAATAATTAGTGCTAATTAGTCACACATTTCTCTACATTGTTCAGTGCTCCCTTGAAGCTTCGATCATCTTCCTGGTTGGGTAAGAATGTCTTTATGGTGGTCTCTCTGCTTATCCTGCCTTGAATTTCCCCATATATGTTGTTGCTGTTATGTGAAGACTTGTACTTTTGTTTGTCTACATTCAGAGTATCCATTTTACTCCCCCCAAAGGTGCCCCCAAAACTACAGACATTTTGCCCTGCCCCAACTTGGAGACCAAATTATCGGTACCTTTTAGCCATTCACATTTTCCAGTGAAATATCTCAGTTGCCATCTGCACACTTACAACAGTGGGAACAGTGTCTACCTGAGGATTAGAAGAATGAAACTGCATACCATGGTCCCTTCAAAGTCATTGGTGAAAATCTGCAAAAAACTTTGACATAGAAAAATATTTAGTGTCAGTTCTGAATGTTTTCTAGTTAGCAGTATAAGCAAGTGAGCATTTTCATATTATTTATATCTTGCTCTTGTCAATCTGTGTGTAAGTGAAGGCTTTAATCTCTTTTTTTTTCCTAAAGTGTCTCTCATTGTTGCAGAAGACCTTCCCCAGCCCCAGTCTCGAGGTTCTGGTTCTTCAAGAGTCATTCCACAAGCCATTTTATTTTGATTTAGGATTTCTAAAGGCATAATGTGCCTTAATTTGTCAAATTATCTCAATTAAACTTGTTTCCACAGTAACAAATTGGCTTAACGTTAAAAAAGAGAAAAGACATGCATTAAGCAAAACTTAGAGTTAGAAATTTAGAGGCAAATTTGTAAACAAAAAGTAAACAAAACACACAAAAAAATCCCAGCTTGTATTGTACAAAGTTGTTTTGTAGATGGCTTGGCATATCACACCTAAAAGTCCTCCTGTATGTCCTACCTTCAAAAAACTGGTGTGTGTAGCATTCACAGGGTCATCCTTCCTGCCATAAAGCATTGATGGTTTCCTTTTGCTGTGTGATATGGTGTCTAGAACTAGAAACAGATCTGGATGCAATATTTTTAAAAGTGAGATCACTGGATTTACACTGTGGTTTCCTGTGTTTTCTTTTCTGTTTCTAATAAACCTTCCCATCTTAGGCGTCTCTTTGTCAGATGAACTGAACATTAAACTAATGTTTTTAAAACACTATCCACAATAACTTTGAGACTTCTTTCTTCAGTGGTAATAACTGCAGGTCCCTCACTCTGTGTGTACAGTTAGGCTTATGTTTCCTCATATAATTTACTGATCATTCATCAGTATTTTTTCTATAATTTTAGACATACCAGAGATGGAAAAGTGTACAAATACCCATTAAGAACTACAAGGGCATTACCAGGGTGTGCAGAAATGCATGGAAAGTTAGGAAAGCAAAAGCTCAGCTCAAGTTGAAATTGGCCAGAGATGTCAAAAACTACAAGAAAGGGTTCTTCAGGTATGTAAACAACAAGTAGAAACAGAATTAAAATATTGGCCCACTGTTAATCAGGAGAGGTGAATTAGTCACCAACAATACTGAAAGGGCAGAGGTTCTCAACACTTTCTTCACCTCTGTCTTTACCAACACTGTTGGGCCCCAGGCCTTAGGAGCAAAAATCCAAGCTGATGCAAACACAGACTCATCATCAGCAAAGGAAGAGGTGGTATGTGACCTGGGAGTCCTGATAGACAACAAGCTCAGTAAGAGTGAACAGTGCTCTGCTGTGGCAAAGCAAGCTAGCAGGATGCTGGGTTGCCGCAACGAGGGCATCACCAGCAGAGATAAAGAAGTCTTTATCCCACTCTACTCAGCACTTGGCAGGCCACACCTGGAATACTGTCTTCAGTTTTGGTCCCCACCATACAAAAAAGATGTGGACAGGCTGAAGAGAATCCAGAGAAAGGCTGCAAAGATGATCAAAGGACTGTGAAGCCTGCCATATGAGGAAAGGCTGAGAGAATTGGGTTTGTTCAGACTTGAGAAAAGAAGGCTTAGGGTACACCTTACCACCATGTTTCATTATTTAAAGAGTGGCTACAAAGAAGATGGAGACTCCCTTTATACAAGGAATCAGATAGAAAAGACCAGGGGTAATGGGAGTTACTCTTAGGGAGACTCCGATTAGACACAAGAGGAAAATTTTTCACAATGAGAATAATCAAGCATTGGTATCATCTCCCCAGGGAAGTGGTGGATTCCCCAACATTGGACACTTTTTAAGATTTGGCTAGGCAGGGTGCTGGTCCATTTTGTCTAGACCATGCTTTTGCCAAAAAATGTTGTACCAGATGATCCTTGAGGTCCCTTCCAACCTGGTATTCTATGATTTTATGACTGTCATTCAGTATCACAAGATCTCATGAAAGTTTGTCACCTTTGTTACTCCTTTCTCTAGACTCATAGATGCCTAGGTCACTCTTTGAGGCCCCTTTAAAAATTTTTGCCAATTTCCACTTCTGACACTAAGGCTGGTAGATTTTGTGTGAGCTGCTTCTCATCTAATGATCAGGTTCTGGGGATCCATTTGCTCAAAAATTAATGCTGTATTCATTTTCTGCTGGCATGTTTTCCATAGGCACTCTGAAAAAAATTCCTTACAGCCAATGATACTATTCTCACAACCTGAGCATACCTTGCTGGCAGCAGCATTCTTTTCAACTGCAAGTATCTGTTTGTGATGTTTACCACAGAACAAGCTCAGTGCCATCTTTTGTCAGCTGGTGTCCAGTGTCCTTTCTTCCATAGGTCCCTCTTCTCTGTCATGTCCCAATGTCAGAGCAATGTAAAGCCTTCAGGAGATTCACACTAAAACAGGTGGACTTCTGGTGCTTGGCAAACTGTAATTGCTTTATTTCTAATTATCTTTAAAATATTTACACAAACACAGTTCAACCTCTGGGTCCCACACCATTGCAAGACTATTTTTCCACATAATACCGGATGCATATTCTTTGGTATATCTTGTATGTTGTATCTTTTTACGAATGTCTTTCTGTACCAGTGCAGGTGCCCAGGCTCTGCCAGTGGGGGGCTGCAGGGGTAGCCTCTGGGAGGAGAAGCTGGGGGATGCCCTGTGCTGGACACAGTGACACTTCCAGACAGTTCTAGCTGGCTCAAACAGACCCACAGCAGGACACAGCTGAGCCCATCAGCCAAACTAGTGGCACCGCTGGGAAAGTGTATCTAAGAAAGGACAAAAAATGCTGGACAGCAGAGGTGGGGGAACAAACAGAATGAGAAGCAGCAGAAGGAAAACCAAGGTCAGAGGAGGAGGAGGAGATGCTCCATGGTACCATACTATTCATTGCAGACTGTGGAGAACTTGCACTGGAGCAGGTGGATATTCCTGACAGGAGCTGTGGCTTGTGGACAGCACACACTGGAGCTGAGAAAAAGTGTGCAGAGGAAAGAAACTGTTACGTACTGACTATAACCCCCACCCTCTATCCCGTTTGCGCAGCTTGGGGCAGGGGTGGGGAGGGTAGAAGAGTCTGGACCAAAGATGTGAAGTTGAGTCTGAGAAAAGAGGCAGGAAAGGTGTTGCTTTAACGTTTGTATTTTTTTTTACCACTACCAGAAAATATTTATTTTAATTGTCAATACATTCATTTCTCCTGAGTTGAGTCTGTTTTGCCCGTGACAGTAACTGATAAACAATATCCCTGTGTATACCTTGATCCATAAGGTTTCTCACTTCTGTTCTTCTTATTTTCTCCCTGTCCCACCCCACTTTTCACTAGGAGTGAAAGAGCAGCTAGGTGGGAGTTTGGCTGTTAGCCAAGGTTAACCAACCACATTTTCTCTTAAACTTATGTTTTTACTTGTCTCAGACAGAAAACTATTTAGTAAAATGCCTCCTTACTTAATGGACAGCTACTTCTTCTAAATACACACTGCAAATTTATTTAATCAGTACTACTTTCCTCATCTTTGGTGATTTTTTTCCCTTCCCACCCACCTCTCCCCACATGCATCAGTGACAGAAATGACGTTCATGAGTAATTTGTGTCATGCTTAGTTCTCTGTAGCTAGTAAGCCTGCCTTGTCTGAAAAGGAAGCTGGTCACGAGTCTGAGATTTTCTGGTATGTATTAACATGCATATCTTCTGCACTATTTGGGAAACAAGCACAACGTATTCTCATGGCACCTAACTTGAGCGGTGTGCAAACACTGGATTGGGGCACGCATATATATATATATATATACACACACACACATATATATATATGTATATATATATATGACCTAGCAGGAAGCAGTTGAAGAAAATTGTCTCTAATGTTATGTGCTACATATTTAAAGAGAGGCTGAAGATTTTAGGTGACTATAAAGAACAGAGTTTCACCAGCGTCTGTCTGCTACAAGAACAGAGCACAAAAAGGAGACCTAACTGGTAGAGACTTAATTTGGAAGTGTAGCATTGGAATTCTGGTAGTACTGTTCATGTAAATGTGATAGAACACAAGAATTAAGATATATGACGACTAGAATACAAGAAGGTGGCAGCAGTACTACATACAGTGAAGAAAGATGGTTTAACTGAAAGTTCCTTCAAAAACAGATTGGTTTTTGCTGTGCCATATAACTTTGGATACTTTATGAGTAATGGAGGGTTTATATCTTTCTTGGAAGCTACTGATCTAGTGAAACTGTCCAAAGCAAACCAAACAGGAAATCTACTTGACTGGGTATTACTAGTATCTTATGTTTGTTCACTCTTGGGTATATTTTCTGCAGTCTCAGTCCTGCAGTGGACTTCTTGTTATTAGAAAGCTCCACAGAAAAATGGATATTTTCTATGGCCAGGTAGCGTTACAGATTTCTGACCTTTCCTAACAATGCATTCAGTGGACGGGCACAGTAGAGCAGAAGAAGCTGTTTCAAACCTGCCGAGCTAGGATTTGTTCATTTGAGACATTACCTATCAGATCTCAAGACTATTGTGGGTTAGGCAGCCACTTCCACCTAGTTAGCAGGTGGGAGAGGTACCACAACAGCAGCAGAAGAGTAGCAATAGAGCGATACCACTTGTTCAGAGCACTGGGGTTTGTATACCTGGCCCTGTGGCAGCCATTAAGGAATTGTGGAGAAAGCGCAGAGAAACTACTTGGGAGTAGCTAATTAATTAAGGAACATAACAAGAGAGGCATTCAGGCAAAAGGGTGAACTGCCTAGAAAGCTGAAGATTTTAAGCTCTTTTAAGGAGCTGAGCAACAGCAGAAAGCTCCTTCACAAGAAAGACCAGAAGCTTTACAAAGATGATTGGAAGAAACAGACACAGCTAACACATTCAAATAATCGCAAGTGGATTTCTGAAGAGTGCATCTTATTAATGCTTAGAGAAAAGAATAACACTAAAATAGAAGAATTCTGTAACGGAAATCCTTTCTAATAAGAAGTTTTGATTTTCAAGTAATAATAGTCAAAGAAAAGTTCTGAAAGGTTTTTTTTTCAGAGTGCAAAGTATTTTTAAATAACTGAAGAGATTCAGGTATCTTACATCTAAGTATCTTGAGACTTATCATCTTAAGTCACACAGTAAACATTAGTAACTATTTTAATTTAAATTTTATAGTCTTTGCCACCTTTATGATTCTATAAACAAATAGCAGCTCTAGCTCTCTAAACTACAAATATGCATTCCCTTGCAATTTTTATCACTCTGAAATAGAAAAGGTCCCCACTGATTTCAAATGCAATGGATGGAGGTCTTCACTTCTCTAGCTGCAGTTGAATAAATCTGTTCTGTATAACACTAGGCCAGTTGCTTCATCCTGCTAAAGTCTCCAGGTGATTTGACTATAGATGTTATATAATGTAAATGTTAAAGTGTGATGTCAGAAATCTTTGTAGGAATGGGTAACACCAAAAAGAGCTGACGTTGTGACTACAACATTCTCAATCTTTAAGAACATCTTTTTTCTTGTATCAATTATTTTCACATTAACTTTATTTTCTTATAATAAAAAACAGTTGAACAATGTTATTTTGAATGTTTAAGTACACTTTGAAAAAGGTATTAGGGAAAGTACAAGATAACAATACTCTGTAAATACTTAAATATGACTTTAAAAAACCCTTACATTTTTGTCATGTAGTAATACCCCTCTTAAATCAACTTATTCATAGAGTAACTGCCTTATGAAATCATGCTAATGACATACCAAATTAACATAGGCAGTTGTTTTATATTTTACTAGACAAGATTTTTCAGGTTTTTTCCCATTTGAATTTGTCAGCACCATTTCATGCATTTGGAAAGCTGTTCTTTCAAGTATATTTATATGTACAATATACTACAGGAATTGAAAGCAGGCATTTAAGACTGACTCCTTTCTGTGAACCAACTAGAGATGCTTCTGAAATGTACATTTCATCAAAAAAGATCAACCAACCTGAATAAGGTAAATATTGCCTAGAAGCACATGCTCACAAAAGGCAGCTAATATAATTAAGATCCTCAAACTGAAAGATGGTTATAACAGTTCTATAAATTTACCCAGATTTTTTAGGTGTTTTGTTTTTCCTGCATTCACATTTTCTCTGTTTCACTTCATATATGTACTTCAAATTTTTGAGCTCTTCAGACACTGAAATATAAGAAGAGATTAAAATTATTTAACATTCAGTCATTAACCATACAGTAAGGTTTCACAGGTTCTTGTCCTAGAAATGAAATGTTAGCTGTCTCTTGTCAGTTATTCTTTGATGTTTTACACACATACACAGAATAATAAAGATGTATTGATTGACTTCTGTTGAGGTTAACCTTAAGATTTGTTACACTGAGCAGTGAGCACTGACTTAGTCAAGACAAGGAAGGAGAATCAATCTCTTATTTTCATCAAAACATCAAGACATTTCTGGATAGGCATAGAATTTACTTATATTTGGAACTGAGTTTTGTCATGAATGAAAATCAAGAGGTGGAAATACAACAACTTTTTCTAACAGTTTAAGGAAAGGAATAAAAGTGTTTCTGCACTAGTGAATGGCTTGCCAAGAATGAATTTAATTTCCAGGAAACTGAACATTTGCATGTGAGGATTGTCCCAAAAGATAGGGTTTATGGTCTTTGAAAGTGCAAAAAGTGAAACTTATCACTATACTGTTGTTATATACTCCAAAGTTTTCTACTGATCTGTGAGGTTAGACAGAAACAGACAAACAGAAAACATCTACTTTAAATGATGGCAGGATTAGTCTTTTTTTTTTAAATTCTTATTTAAAAAAAAAGAAAAAATCATGTATCAGAACAAGTAAGGTAAACCACTTTCTGGAATTCATTCTAGGTCTAATAATTAAAAAAATCCCTCAACAACAACAAACTGGATGTCTCTCCATTTTTTAATTCACCATATATTTACTTCAATCTGTTCATTCCATGCATAAAGTTAATTTTCTGCATGAAAGTTAGTGGAATTAGGAGAAATGCAAAAGAAGATCTGATCATCTTTAGAATTCTTAAAATTCCTTACTATGCATATGAGAAAGAATAAATATTTTGTAGGCTTCAACTGAAATGAAAAATCAGCACCAAAATTCTGTATATATCCTCTTTACCAAGTCTTTCTTCTCGAAGAGTTATAATGGAGTCACAAGCAGTTATTAATAATTCTGCAAATACAAATCCATGGCGGTTAGGTTAGGCACCTAGGTTAGGATCCTAGGTTAACATCTCTCAGCTCAGTGCAGAAGTCTAGACACATCTGCCATCTTCTTGATGAGCATGCCACAGTCACTAAACAAATGGGTTTTATTCTTTTTTGCCATATGAAACTAACTTTGTGTACCTGATTTCTCTGAATTTAAGTTTCCCAGCTTATTATTGTTTTCAGAAGACAAGACTGTCTTAAAAAAAAGGATGAACAAGCCTACTGTCATGATGGGATACCAAGTCTTCAATCCCATATTAACAGAGTCCCCACACATATAAATACTCTCAAGTCAAGCAGCTCAGGTGTTTCAGTAGCCCATCTGTCCTCAGTGTGTTTTCCTGTCTAACATGAGATGATTCTTTACTCAACTTGTGCATGTGTCTGGGTTACCCTATTGCTACTGCAAAGGATGCCAAACTGGATTACGTTTCAGGTGTCAGAGAAAAGAAATCTATCACCTTTGGTCTTCTTCCGTCTAATATTTTTTGTCTCTGACACATCTGAAAAAAATCTTATATATTATTATACATAATATATAAGTTTGCTGATGAGCAGATGGAAGGAATCTTCCACCTGGCAGCACCACACTTTTTTGACAGTAACAGATGCTTGCTCGGCACATGTTTATTGTGAATGGTTTTCTTTTACTCTCCTGTTGAATGCATTATGTTGTGGAAAACAAAGGAGCAGTTATCAGGGGTATTTGGATCTAAATGGATGATAATTAGTAACGGCAAAAAAATAGACAGAGCACAAGAAAAAAAGATAAAATTAACTAATTGTAAAAAGGTAATTCTACAATGCCTCAGTTTCCTGAGATAGGAGTAAATGATGGTACAAGGAGAACAAACATATTGTTTGTTGAAAACTTGGGTATTTAGAATTTGTATCCCTTTATGTCCAGATTTTAAACTGTAGATAAAGTGTGGATGGAGCTAAAAATATTTGTCCTGAAGACTGCAATTACCAGTTGGTATAGATATGTACATGCTGAAAATGTATGAAATACGGAAATGGCTAGAGAGACAAGTGAAGGCTACATCACCGTCAGATACAAAATTTGTACTTGAGATATCTAATGATCCAAAAATATGAACACGACCCTCTTCTGGATCATCCTTACAAAAGGGAATCTCTCTGTGGTCTCACTGTACTAGAGGTCTTTCCCAGTTACCTAGCACCATGTAGCGAGGATGTACCTTTCCGTCCTCCCTACCCGAAGACTCAACTTGGAAAACTGTAAAATTTGAGCTAGTGGACTTCTTTCTGAGGGCAGGCTCATTCTTTTGTATCTTCCTCTCACTTTTTAATATAATGGCATTAAGGAAGGCATACATCTTCATTAGATGTAAACCCAAAACAACACTAAGGCTTGAATATTTGTACATCTCTTACATGTGCTTCAGCTTTATAGCAGAGATACCAAACATGAACTGGACTATGAAAATCCTTATAAGAGTTTTTGGAGAAGGCAAATAAGTCTGTTAACCACAGAGTTAAAAATAAAATATTTTACCAATATTTTTTTCATTTCTCCGCTACTGCTGAAGAATAGGCCAGAAGATTAAGGAGGACAAAACTGTAAACTAAAAAAACTAAAGGTCACTGCTTGATTCTTTTATCTGGCCACTTACTAAAAACAAAGAACTAGGGGATCCAATAGGAACTTCACTTTCTTCTTCCCATAGTAAAGAGAGGTTGGATAAGAGAAGGGGAATATTGGTGTTTTTTCCCTTTGAAAGTAAAACACACATCTTCATGAATCACAGCTTTCACAGATAACCTCCTTTATACTTTCAACAGAGGTCCTGCTAGGTTCTTCATCTCACAGTGCCCTCATACAATCAGGACTTTATGAGGAATTTATTATCTCCCCTTTTGGACTATGGTTTCATATTTTCTTTTCTCTGGACACCTTGCTGACTTAATATTTAGAGGGGTAACCAGAAAAAATTTCGCCACCTTCTGAGAATTTCTGAGATTTAAAAGTTTCCCATCCTACATGCATGTTGAAAATGGAAATCCTTAACTTCTAAAAAATAATTGAGATTCATGAATTAAAATATTTTTAATGGTTCATTTTTGCATAAACCTCCAAATGCTTAATAATGTTTAATAGTGAATTAATGTAAATTTCTCAAAACTAGTAATTCTGGGAAAAAAATATTTTTTTCTTTTTTTTTGAACATGAATATTTTTGATACATTCTAAAATTTGTTCCATTTAATTTCATGCTTGTAAACAAATGGTGACAGTTTTGACATGATAATATTGTTTCATTGGAGGGAAAAATAAAAAACCATTAAAAGAAATCCAAATGATCTCTTGACCAAAAGTACAGTATGCTAGCATGGTAGTGTGCTGATGCTTCTGTTGTCAGAGAAAGACTAGACAAATAGGTAGTGGTACGTAGACAGGTACATTTGTCTTGATAGTTTACATTGCTGCTCAGCACCTGTATAAAGATGTGGATCCCTGAAGAATATTTACAAGTTCAGGTATATCTTGTTTGCCTAACTTCAGTAGGTTGTTCTGCACTTCCAAAATTTTTTTCTCTTTTATGTTTCATTCCCGGCCTATTTCAGCTTTTCTTCCCTTCCCTGTATCTAGTCCCCTTCTACTTCTGCCCTCCTCTTCCTGTCCTAGCTCTCAGTCTCCATTCATTCATCCATACTCCAGCTTCCAACACCGTACATTATGAATTTCATTTTGTATTGGGTTTGCATTGCAAGGTTTTGGTAGTGGGGGGACTACAGCGGTGGCTTCTGTGAGAAGCTGCCAGAAGCTTCCCCCTATGTCCAATAGAGCCAACACCAGCTGGCTCCAAGCTGGACCCACCGCTGGCCAAGGCCGAGCCCATCAGCGACGGTGGCAGCGCCTCTGGGACGGGATAACATACTTAAGAAGGCGGAAAAAAAACCTGCACAACTGCAGTCAGAGAAGAGAGGAGTGAGAAGGTGTGGGAGCAGCAGCCCTGCAGCCCCCCGGCCAGGGCAGCAGGAGGGGCAGGAGGGGCTCCAGGCGCCGGAGCAGAGGTTCCCCAGCAGCCCCTGGGGAAGAGCCTGGTGAGGCCGGCTGTGCCCTGGCAGCCATGGAGCTCCACGGGGGAGCAGATCTGCACCCGCACCCGGGGAGGGCCCCACGCCGCAGCAGGGGGATGCCCGAAGGAGGCCGTGACCCCATGGGCAGCCCGCGCTGGAGCCGGCTCCTGGCAGGGCCTGTGGACCTATGAGAGACCCAGGCTGGAGCAGTTCATGAAGAACTGAAGCCTGTGGGGAGGACTCACACCACAGAAGTTCATGGAGGACTGTCTCCCGTGGGAGGGACCCCAGGCTGGAGCAGGGCAGAGTGTGAGGAGTCCTCCCCTGAGGGGGAAGGAGCGGCAGAGACCACACGTGTGATGAACGGGCTGCAATTACCACTCCCTGTCCCCCTGTGACACTGGGGGGAAGGAGGTAGAGAATTAAGGAGTAAAGTTAAGCCCAAGAAGAAGGGAAACGTAGGGGGAAGGTATTTTAAGATTTGGTTTTATTTCTCATTATTCTACTCTGATTTGATTGGTAATAACTCAAACTAAATTTTTCCCAAGTTGAGTCTGTTTTGCCTGTGACAGTAATTGGTGGGTGATCTCTCCCTGTCCTTATATCAACCAACGAGCTTTTCATTATACTTTTTTCTCCCCTGTCCAGCTGAGGAGGAGGAGTGACAGAGCAGCTTTGGTGGGCACCAAACCACACAGGGTCAACCCACCAAACATTTTCAAGAACAGAAAATAATCTTCTCAGCACCATGGCAGTGGAAATATTTGTGCAAAAGCTACAAAACAGGTAGCTTTAAAAAAAAAAAAAAAACAGAAATCAAAGAAAATTTTCAAAAGGAGATTCATTTGAAATCTTATTTCTTGAGGGTCCTACTCATGTGTTTTGAAAGCTTTGAAGTGTCAACGTTATTTGCTGTAGTACTGTTGCTAGTGGGTGTAAGTATCCTGTTGGGTCCAAAGGAGAAAAGGCAAACCTTTTCAACCTGCGCTATAAACCTATCTCTGACTTATACGGTCCTACAGCAAAAAAGGGCAAAGTGGTTGTTTTGGAATTGCTTCCTGGTGATGCTGTGGGCATAGAGTAATTGCTCTGGCAGACACTAAACTCTGTCTGGCCTTTTAATACTCAGGAAAACATTTTGTATGTATACATCTACACACATACATATTACGTATTTTACATACATATATATACCCACATGCACAAACTCAGAAACTCAAGCATGCATAGGCTGTTTAGGGGTACTTATAAGTGTTTCACTATTGCTGGGATAGGATTAATACCTCAGCATTTTAACAAAAGACCCTTTCAATTACATATATCAGCAGTAGCTAGTTACAAATATGTAAATTGTGTGTGCAATGTCTATTGAAGATGTAGTATAATGCCAGGACTTTATTAATAGGAATAAATACCAGAGGTAAAAATAGATTATTGTCTTTGCACCCACCCTAAAGACATGAAATGTATTGTTTTTCAGAGATTTTTGTTAGATCTTGTGAGATCTTCCAGAAGCACTCGGTGTAAAGTGCACTTCCTAAATGCCTTTTAAGGTTTCACTGTCTGCAAGTGCCCCTCTGCTCCCACTTCTCCCTTCCTCTTCCTCCACCCCCACTTACCTCAAGTCTCAGGAAGAGTGTACTCCAGCCTTCACTGACTATAAACAGATAAAACTGACATGGTCAATAGTATTTTAGGGCCTGCAAGTTGTGGTGAATATTCAGCATTTTTTTTTAACTTCAAAGAGAGTTGTTTTTCTATCTCTCCATGGCCATCTTACTATCATTCATGCAAGGCAAGAAAGACAGGGAAGATCTGAACATCTAGGATTTTCTTCTCTCCTTTGACAGGCAGTAATGCTGTTCCTAAGTGCTGCCACTTTTCACCCACAGAAAAGAATCTTTTCTGACCTGCACGGCTGTCAAAACTGGACACATATGAATAAGCCCGATCTAGGCTGAGAACTGCAATATCAAAGCACCATTATTTACACACCCTTCCTGAAAACACTGGTCCTAGGCACCCCTTGCCCTGTCTCCTGCTTACTTTAACCCCAGGCCACACAGCACAGCTCACTAATTGTGGAATGCTGTTTTGAATACAAGGTTCAAATAGCAAATTTAAACTGTAGATTTAATCTTCCAAGAACTGTTGAGATGTATGTAATTTTCTTGCACAAAAGCTGAACAAAGAGATGGTATAACATCATGATTGTGTAAATCTTCTTTCAACACCTTCATTGTACAAAGTGTAGTCTCAGTGATTGAATAGCAACAAACAAAAGTCTCTCTTCAATTAAACCTCTGTGACTCACAAACACACAGAAAGCTTCATCTAACATATCTGCTATAATTAGATTCCTCCTTTAAGGTAAAGTGCTTTTGTTTTAATACATGATTGGAATTATCCCTGAAAATAACTATATGATAAAGATCAAATATCTGTTTTGTTCTGAATCATTCCTTTAAAGAAAAGTCAGAGTTTTTCTTTGGATCTGTTTAAATATAGCTATAGAATTACATACACACACACAAAAAAGCATGAAGTTTTGCTGCTGTCACATGGTTATTCATCACAATCCAACACCTATAGTCAATTGATATGCAGTAGGCAAATGACAGTCTGTAAGTTCTAAAGTATTTCAGCAGTGGTAGCTAGGAGGAAAAAATCAGTATGTTGCCATTTTCAACAACTGAACAAATTTAGTGGAAGCTTAAAATAACTTTCAAATGAGAAGTAGAGAAGTAGACACAATGTGTGGTAAGAAAACTGTAAAATATTCATCGTGCAGCAACATTCAAAGGCAGTGGGACATCAGTATTCATTGTTCAGAATTAAATATAATGGATATAGCTATTTTGTAATAAACGTTAGCTTTCTGTGTAAAAAGATAGCATGGGATGTTATCCTTGAGGCCTTAATATGCCACATTCTTTCTCATATAGACATGCAAATCTTTTGTACACAGACAGTGCAAAACTACTTCTGTTTTAAGGGCTATTCTGTTAAAATCAGACTGGTGTGACAGATATTCCTTCACATGAAGAGACGAGGGGGTGAAAGTGGTGCGCTCCCCCTAATCCAGGAGAGGTGCTGTTATACCTGTACTATATATTTAAGACTTTTCCTTCACCTATTGGTCCAAGCAGCCCCAAGATGCTCCATAGAAGATTGAGGATATAGCCAAACAGAATAAGCAGACTCTTGTGTTTATACGGCAATGCTGCAAGATTTCCATCCATGGATTGAAAAGATAGAGGACAGGCTGACCTCAGACACATGCAACTGAAAATGGAGTTATTTTGAGCATTATTGACATACATATGTGTTAGCAGGGTAGATTGGACCTGTAGGTTAGCCAAAGTTAGACTAAATGTTAAATTATTATTAATACTTGCCTTTATGTTCTAAATGATACTGACATTTTCTTAGAAGTAAAACTGGGCAGATAATGAAGGATTTTTTTCAGGGTCCTGCACTTCGGTCACAACAACCGCATGCAACGCTACAGGCTTGGGGAGGAGTGGCTGGAGAGCTGCCCAGCAGAAAGGGACCTGGGGGTGCTGGTTGACAGCCGGCTGAACATGAGCCGTCAGTGTGCCCAGGTGGCCAAGAAGGCCAACAGCGTCCTGGCCTGTATCAGAAACAGTGTGGCCAGCAGGAGTAGGGAAGTGATCGTGCCCCTGTACTCGGCACTGGTGAGGCCGCACCTTGAATCCTGTGTTCAGTTTTGGGCCCCTCACTACAAGAAGGCCATTGAGGTGCTGGAGCGTGTCCAGAAAAGGGCAACGAAGCTGGTGAGGGGGCTGGAGCACAAGTCTTATGAGGAGCGGCTGAGGGAACTGGGGTTGTTTAGTCTGGAGAAGAGGAGGCTGAGAGGAGACCTTATCGCTCTCTACAACTACCTGAAAGGGGGTTGTGGCGACGAGGGTGTTGGCCTCTTCTCCCAAGTAACTAGTGATAGGACAAGAGGAAATGGCCTCAGGTTGCGCCAGGGGAGGTTTAGATTGGATATTAGGAAAAATTTCTTCACCGAGAGAGTAGTCGGGCATTGGAACAGGCTGCCCAGGGAGGTGGTGGAGTCGTCATCTCTGGAAGTGTTTAAAAAACATGTGGATGTGGCACTTCAGGACATGGTTTAGGGCACATGGTGGCACTGGATTAATGGTTGGACTTGATGATCTTGAAGGTCCTTTCCAACCTAGTGATTCGGTGTGTGATTCTGTGTGTGATATAAGAGGAGCAGAGGTCAGGGGTCAGTCTGCATCCAACAAGGGCTGATGTTTTTTGAGGCTTTTAGGACAGCCAGTAGTGTTTGATTATGGCCTTCATAAGACTAGTCTAGAATGTCTTTTTCTCCTAGGATAGGTGAAAAAACAATGACTCAAAGCTCCTTCCAGCTTGCTTCTTTCCAAGAGTCAGAGAGGGGATTTTTCTGTCTCCTATATGCTGAAATACTAGCCTAGTATTGCAGCATATCCTGTCATAGTAGGAAATAACAATCCTCCTGTTACCATTAATGGAGAAAGATCTGAGAGGAATCAGATGGTGGACATCTCTTCTCATAGTTGTGGGCAAGGGAAGACTTCTTTCTGTTCTTGTTTTGTGCTGGTTTTATTCCACTGTAGGTGCCAAAATATTTTCAGGTGTCTACAGGCATAAGTGGTCTGCTTCCACCAATGCCGGTGCCACTCAGCCCCCTTGAAACCTTTCCAGTTCTCTTTACAAGCAGGTGTGGGACCCACCTGGGAAGCCATATATTCGTGTGTCTTGTTCTTCCCTCTGTGGAAGAGACTGGGCTAAATACATCTTTTTCTACCTACAACTCAACATTGCTATTATATATGATGATTTTTGTCCAAGAGACTAAAATACTTTCTCTCCAAAGGTTATCTCTTTTGTTCTGCAGAGAAGAACTATACAATAAAAACAGCCTTAATTTCAAAGGAGACCACATATGTGTCCTTCATGATTGTTTTACTCTTTTGGTCATAAAGCCATTGTCACCATAGGTGGCATGAATGACTTTCCTTTCCTTTTACACAGGTCATTTTTGGAACCTGTCTGTGTCTTCTGCAGTATTTAAATGATGTTATCTATACAGAAGCTCTTTTCAAGCCCTCTTCCCCATTACTGACTTAGAGGTCATGCTCTAATATGCAAAGCTCCAAATGAAACGGAGTTCAACCAGTGGTAGATCAAGGTGTGCTACAGCTATACAATCATTATTTTACTATTTTGTTATTGTTATTTTTTTATCTGTGAAGCGGTATGTTAGAATAAAAGTCATATCAATAACAGAAGGAAGTGTGCAATTTCTACATCAGTAAGTTTCAGGTCAATCTTTTCCCATTCCCTGAATCATTGTAAAATGTTTTTTTTTTCCATTCTATTGTTGTTGGCAAAGCTTCTGGAAGCCCTATCTATGTATTTAACACAGAATAAAATAATTAGTTTTACAATTCATCTGCTTCTTTCTTCTCCAAAATGGAAAAAAAGTAAAGGACCTTCCCAGCTACACAAATATTTAAAGTCTCATTGAAATAAAACAATACAGTTTATTCCAAGAAGGGAACATATTCTCTAGAAGAAAATTGAAAAGCAATTGGTGCTATTTTATTTACAGAGCCCTGAATTCCAACAACAATATTCCTCTTAGTCCTTGAGGAAGTAATATACTCTCACCCTTAAAACGCTGTAAGTAGTCGATAATCCATTATTACAGTAAGCCGTACACTCTCACAGTAATTATCTAATAACCTCTTATAAAAGACCGTAGCTTCCTAATCTGTTTATAATTATCATTTCAATGATCCTGTGCATTAATGTCTGACCTTCAGCAACTCTGACCTGATCTTAATTAGCTCTAATATCAAATCATCACTATATAAGAAACTAGCCATGACCAAATGAATGAACCCCAGGTACAGTTAATTTCTGGAGCAATTATCTTTTCATGTAGGGAGATTTAAATGATTATCTGCACAATTTCACACAGTTTTATGTAATTCTATGACATTATAAATTCTGTTTTAAATCATATTTCAAAGGCATAGCTCTGCAGACTGACTTCATATAATACGCTAAGCTATCAGGATACTATATCATACTACCAGTGTATAAGAGTAGATGATTTTTGTGTCATTATTTTCAATTACACAAAGTGTATTTCACAAAGTGATAAACTGTAGCTGAAATATATAAATATGTGCCAAGGCAGTCTAGAGACTAGTGACATCCAGTATAAATTGTATGTAATTTAAAGAAATGTTACATTATATTAAAATAGTGTAAGTAATTGATAACACCATATGTGTTAAAGCAAGATTAGAAAATTCTGAAATGTGTATTGTTAATATGCATGCAGTATCTACAATGCATTTGAAGATGAGTATCATTTATCATATTTAAAAAGCTACTGTATAAAACATGAGAATACCACAGAAAATATTTAAAGCTGTTATCTAACTCATAATTATCCAGTATTAAGGGCATAGGGACTATTTAATGTGTTACTAAAATACCCAGACAATTTATAGTTTAATCTGACTGGAACATAACACAAACCTTCATGCCAACCCAGTTATTTGCTTCATGCTTTTCTAAACACACACAAACATGCACACACTAGTGGGAAAATTCACAGTCTTTCAGATAAAGAAAGTAATTTAAGATTCAGAAGAAAATTCTACAACCAAAACATAGGTGTGCCATGATAGTGCATTTTTGAGTAGTACATCTCTGGGAGAACCCAGTAAGTATTTGCTCTAGGTTTTTCAGGGACACATTTTTTACTTAGTTCAGAAAAAACAAAAAATTATAAAGCAGCCCTTTTTATTTCAGAAATTGCAAACCAATTGCATGAAGTGTTTCAACAAGCATATTATTTAACTGTCCTTTCTTAACACAATTTATCAAAGTTAACCATTGAACCTTCTTTCTCGAGGTCTTTCAAATGCTAACATTTCCTACCTATAAGCCAAAACATTTGTCCTACAGCCATCAGATGAAGATAGCGGCCTGATGAGAGTGATTGATTTGAAAGGTAATTTGAATGGAAGATGTTGTGTACATCCTCTTAGTGATGCCACAATGACAGCTCAGACAACCTTTCCATGATATATCACCCAGGGAAGCGGAAAAGAGTAAATTTAACAAGTGGCATTGCCTTCTTATCACATTTTTCTTTTCTTCTAATTTAGTATCTTCATTCTATATTATGCCTTGTTATTTTTAAATATCAAAGATAATCAACAGATGTCTTGTCTTACCATTTAATTAAGTCAAATATTCACTAAGTGATGTATAAAATCAGACAATTAGTATCCACAAGCTAAATAAACTAAGGAAATAATTCTTAGAAATTATCAAAAAGTGATTGCAAAGAAATCCTAGCCAGTTTTCTGATCAAATGGAACCATCTGTTATCCTCTTTACAGGACCATTTCTTTTCTTTTTTACTTCCTTTCCATATACACACATATTTAATTCCTTCCATATAGTTAAAATCAACCATGTGCTTTATAGGTCCTGGCAATTTTCTCCTTTACACTTTCAGCATATTTCTGTCAAAGAAAAAATTGTCTTTAGCTATATCAAACAGTGAATAGTTTAAATCATTAAATAAACTTCAGCCATTTTAAAGGGTGAGGTTTTGAAAATGTACAATGAGTTGTTTTCATAGGAAATGAAATATTCTCTTTAAAAATACTAGAATATATATCTTCTTGAAATATTATCGTCTTCCTCTAAAATTATTTTCTGTTTCAGATCTTCTGTCCTGTATTTCATTTTCATATCTTACAGTTGAGATACACATATGGACACTTCAGGAGGCTTAAAATCAAAATCAAATTCCTCTCTTCTTCAAAAGAAAATAAGTTTACATTTTAATCAAAGACATTTAAGGAGAATACATATTTCCTTCTTTTTCACTTTCGATAATTTTAGTGTGAAATTTTGCATTTTTTCCCACACACATTTCACTTCAGAAAGTAAACTAGTAAAAGTTTATATGAATATTATGACATTCACTCACGGATTTTAGAAGAGAGTGAGAGCAAGTATACCATCTAATCGGCAAGAGCTGGAAGCATTAAATTTGTGTAGGAGACAAATGTTTTTTGTTCTGCAGAGAAGAACCATACAAAATTCTTTGTATGGATTACACTTACTTTGGAAGAGAAGTAGCTACCTGGAAACAAGACTTTCTTCCATAAAACCCACACACATACAGATAAGTCTTTCATCTTATTCTGGAGAATATCAAGCCAGAGGCAGATAGATTTTGGGTCTAAATTACAATTACAATATTTCTTATGAGTCAGTCAAGTGTCACATATGGCCCAGTGCCAAACACTATAAACTCTTCTAGCATATTCACCCAAGTCTTTATTAATCTGTTTGTCAGAAAGCTAGTATATGAAAGAGGATGATAAAGAAGCATTGTTAGAGGTGAACAAATAAACAGAAATGAGCTGGAAAATGATGACACAGAACTTGTGTAAGTCCAAACAAATAGCATTGGTTCTTTTATTTTTTGTTCTGGGAGGTTGTATGTTCAAAATGAAGTATAGCTCTTAGTGTTACTTAGCTTAGAAGCTGTACAAAACCGGGATCATGCATTTGTTCCATGTTTACTCAGTGCCTGGTATAACAGAAAACCAGTTTGCAATGATGAGTCACAAAGTCTACTGTAAAAATAGGAAGCATTCCATCTACATTAAAAATCAGTGATACTACAGGTTGAAGAAACTGACCTTAGGTTTCAGCAAAAGTGCTAAGGACCTTGTAATGGTGACTTACAGGTGTGTACAATGAAAAATTGTTTGGGACTGTCTAGAAAGTATTCATATATGGAACTGAACTTATTTAGTTATGACAAAAATTTCCCTCATGAAGTTTGGTTCTTGGGAGGTTATGAACTGAGGACACATAGCCAACGTTTGCTGTAGCTCACATTCATCAATGACAATTTTTCCCCAGCTAATATAAGTGTTTTCTAGACTCTTGAATAGCCAGTCTGTACACAGGACACACATGTAAGCCTGAGTGTGGGTCTGCCTCATAAAAGTTTAACTCTAATGCCAGCTAAGCATGTGATTTCAAGGGCTCCTAGCAGTGAGGATGCCTGTGATTTCCTGGTACAATGACTGTGTTCGTTGCGTTACTTGTAGTTCTTTGTCTAAAGGCAGGGGAGGAGATCTGACTTCATGAAGGAACTTTTCTAAGAGTGCAGGAGGTATGCTGAAGTTTTCACACCAGCTTCGGGCAGTGACTTGAACAATGGGGCTTGTTCCCAAATAGAACTTTATTTTTTCAAGTGAAACAAGACAGAAGGCACATATTTGCTTTCAGGCAGAGAAAGGAAACAGACATCTGAGAGTTTTACTGGTTTTGTATTGTTACTTCTGTTTTTGTTTTTAAAATTACTTAACAAGATCCATCATACCTCAGAAATTTAGACTCAGGTGAGCTTGTTTCAGAACTGTGGAAAACAGTTTTTGAAACATCCTGACATTGTTTTTAGGTATTTCCCCAAAGGCTGCAGTCTTCCTTTTGAATTGAGGTTTTACTGAGATGAAAAGAAATTCTCTCTCATTGATCCCCATAGGAAAGACATTTGTCTTTGAACTCTATTTTTAGAGAGGTTTTAACACATATTTACACTTGGGGGGATATGGATAAATGTAGTTTTGTTTAAAATTAACATGTTTTTGTTTACTTTATAGGCAGGTAGAATTCAGGATTTGTACATGAACTCAGCTAACATATACACCTCCTGAGAGCCAACGTTTCCTTTGAAGAATTTCTTTCTTACCTGCATGCTCCACTCTACTGGGCCAAGTGTGGTGGATACGGAAGAGAGTTTTCCATGTGTTATTATTACAACTCAGAAGTGCCATTCAAAATAAGGCTCCTGAAATTACTAAGAGTTGTGCTAAATTCAACCTTTCACTCATTCTACATCTGTCAACCAATAACTTTGTAGAATGACCTTATGACTTTTACAATGGGACAACATAAAAGGTTTTGATCAACTTTTATGAATCATCTTCATAGTTTAAGATTCAGTGGAAGTTTTTACCCAATTTTTCTAAAAGCTCATTAGCTGCACACCATATCTATTCTTTGAATTAAAAGGGCTATACCATGTTGTGACCCCTGTTTCATACCAATCTAATAGAAAACTGAATCAGGCTATAAATTTTTAAGCTTTACTTATTGAACACCAAGACTGAAGTTTCAGACCTAGGATTTCACTGCAAAGGGAAGGCAAGACGTTTAGGAAGTCAGGTCTTTCTTAACATGCCAGGTATGCCAGCATTATTTCCTTGACAGAGTCTTTTTGCATATGATAGGAGGTCTTTCCTGGGGGGAATTTCCCTTCACTTTCACAGCTTACAGTTAGATTCCTCATAACTTCAGGACACATTTACATGGAAAACTTTTTCACAATGGACAACAGGTGTGAATTTAATGCATACTTTCTAGTCAGGAGTAATTTGCCATGTCAGCAACGTTAACACACTGTGAGATGAAAGTAGACAAAGTTACCTTGCAGACCGTGAACATCCACATGGAAGTCATCTATTGTGTGATTCAGCTGTACATGCTTTTTTGCTTCATGTACAAATGAGCTCTCATAGTACACAGTTCTCACACACTGACAAAAGGTATTGCTTGTGGCCTCTGCCGTTAAGTTTATGTACATAAGATCACAAAATCCCACTGTTGTGTGGTGGGGGCCAGAATGTTTAAATGAATTAATTAACAATGTGTAAATTAATCTAGGATAGTAGCTGCAGCAGATGCTGGTTTTGACTGGAAAATAATGCCTCTTAAAAAAGGCAGGAGGCATGAAAGGACTTTTAGGTCATCAAGTCCAGTTCTCTTCCATTGATTTCTCTATGGTAATTAAAATATTTCCCCTTATTTCCTAGTTTTGTTAATATCCTAACCTTATTCATGGCCCTGCAGTTCTTTGAGCAAAACTGTATTTAAGCATATGTAGTTCATCATTCCGTGATTCTATGATCTTTTTTACAGTTATTGTGGTTTAACCCCAGCTGGCAACTAAGCACCACATAGACACTTGCTCACTTGCTTCCCTCACAGCAGGATGGAGGAGACGATCACAAGAGTAAAAGTGAGAAAGCTCATGGGTTGAGATAAAGACAGTTTAATAGGGAAAGCAAAAGCCGTGCACACAAGCAAAGCAAAACAAGGAATTCATTCGCCACTTCCCATGGGCAGGCAGGTGTTCAGCCATCTCCAGGAAAGCAGGGCTCCATCATGTGCAACGCTTATTTGGGAAGACAAACACCATCACTCTAAACATCCTGTCCTGTTCCTTCTTCTTCCTCCAGCTTTACATGCTGAGCCTGATGTCATATGGTATGGAATATCCCTTTGGTCAGTTGGGGTCAGCTGTCCCAGCTGTGTCCCCTCCCAATTTCTTCTGCACACCCCAGCCTACTTGCTGGTGGGGTGGTGTGAGAAGCAGAAAAGGCCTTGACTCCGTGTAAGCACTGCTCAGCAATATTGTAAACATCCCTGTGTTATCAACATTGTTTTCAGCACAAAACCAAAACATGGCCCCATACCAACTACTATGAACAAAATTAACTCCACCTCAGCCAAAACCAGCACAACAGTCAATCTTCTGCTTTTCCATCCTTCTCCTGGTACACCTACAGACAGCAGTAGTCCATTTCATAACCTCTTACCACTTATTTTGCTACGACAAGCAACACCATTCCTTTAACTCTTCATCAGCTGTCCTTTCCATTCTCCTGATTACTGTAGTAGTCCTCTGCATTTTATTGATGTAACTCATCTTCAAAATGTATAATTGGAATCATATATTGTGTCCACAAATAACTTCTCTGAATATGTCAAATGATTGTATATGTACAGAAAAAAAATTGATAGTTCAAATTTCAACTGTTATCCCATTTCTGCTGTGTCTGTCTCTGAGGTCATCTGATTCTTCTTAGATGATTTTTCAATATTGCCTTGTATTAACATTTAATTTTCTCAGTACCCTCTCTTTTGTGTTAAGTCATTAATGCCAGTATGAAAACATTCCGTCCCAGGCCTGATCTGATACCTATCAGCTTCTTTCCAATTTCTACTTCTACTAATTACTGTCTTCTTTACTTTAACTAAAATATTTACTGCGCATCATCATATCAGCACCTCTGTCCAGTGTTGTTTCAGAGTAAAGAAAAAAAAGGATTCATTAAACATGGTTTTTAAGAATGTTTGTCAATATGGAAAGTTGGGAAGTTACCGTTGAGACTGCTTGAAGTTAATAGAGTGTTAGTACGTCACATTCAGATCAGATCTGTCTGATTGTAGTTAGATGCCAAATATATTTAATATCAATGCTAATTTTTACACTTTGTCTCATTGCATGAGGGAATGAATAAAACCCTGAATCGTGAGTCTCTTCCCAACTGCCAGGATGGAAAGAGTAAAACAAAAGTTCTGTAGATGCGTAAAAGAAAATGATAAAGTGAGTAGTGACGCGTGAGAAATAGAAAAGAGCAAGCCAGCCTTTGGGCTTCACCAGAAAGAGACAGCTAGTAAGATAGAGATGGATCTTGTTTACTTACTGCAAACCAAAGGCCTGGTGGCTTCTTGAGAGATTTGTGTGGCCACCTATTCTTTCAGGCTTGCTAGGTGTTCAGTCTTCTCTGCTTAGTTTCCCCCTCCCCACCACTATTTTAATTTATGGTGTCCTCCATTATTTCAAACTATGTTTTCGAGAAGCTGATGCTAGATTTTTTCCACCTTTATTTCTTCCACTCCTGAGCTCCTTCCTTTTAAGCACTGGGCCTCCAGGACTTTTTCCCTCCTTCCCACCTTCTTACGCTCCTGCTTCTGTTTACCTTGCAGGCAGAGTGTCTCCCATTCTGTTGCATAGTAGCAACTGCCAGTGGTTAGACGGTAGCAGCATTACCAAGCTGTGCTCACAGCAGCACGAACCGGCACAGGAATTAAAGTACTGGTAGCTCTACGTACAGATACTCTCACCGTTCACTCCCATCCGTGGAACTAAAGCTGTGTAGGAACAACTGGAAACTTTACTGACACAAGGCTCTCCAGCTCTGATTACAGGACATCCCAGATTCTGAATGAAGCCCTTGAGTACCATTAGTATTCACTAATAAACTAATCAACTGACCATGCCTTTGTGATGCTATAGCAAGAAGAAATAATAAGTTAATCCTGCTTGAAATTCATTAGATAAAAATGGAAACCCAGAACCACCCATTTAAATCAAGAATATTTTCAAAATATGTGTATATTTGTGATACTATTCGATCTCATATTTTGTAGTTGTTGAAGTAATGGGTGAATGTATCCCATCTACTGGTGACTAATTAGAACAAGTTATCATCTGTTTGGCCTCTGAGCAGAGTTACTTCTAACATGCAACTGGAAAAGCTGTCCATTCCACACACCACTATTCAAACTATCAACAGCTTCATGGTTTTGCTGTAGGTGGTGTCTGGAAATAATGGCTGTAAATGTCACTGGGAAGGACTGATGGGAAGGGGGAGCTTAATGAAATGACCCCTTTTTTAATTGTAGCAAACATACCTAGAGGTAGAGGAAATTAGGAAAAGTAAGAAGTCCACATCTACTAGTGAATAATCATGCCAAATTAAAATAGGACTTTGAAATACAAATTTGCATGCATTTTGATTGAAATTCATCATTGCTGTAATGATATTTATTTGAATAAATGAAGGACTAGGGAATCAATTCAGAAGGAATTCTGTGGTTCAGTTGAGCATTGAGGGGCTGTACACTACATTAAAGCTTCTTTTTCATTTTTGCTTTTTAAAGCAGTAAAACAAAAGTAGATCAGTAAAATGGGAAGTGCATTTTACAGGTGATTGACACTGCACATACAGCTGTACAATATTTATGTGCTCACTATTTGTTTATTCTATATAATGAAAACCTACTAAAGTCTTAGATTGCTAAAAAATGGGAAGAAACCAGTTTAGAGTGAACAGTACATTGTAATCCAAGTTATACACTGTGCATTTCTTGTAAAGTTTTCCAATGGGGAATAAAAGAATCATGCAGGGTCCTGTGAGCACTAAACGTTAACCATGATTCAAGAACCCAGTCTAACATTAATCAAAAAACGAGAACAAAACAAAACAAAACAAACCTAGATTGCTGAGATACAGAAGACACTGACAGCTATGGAAGTCACTCCTGTGATCTTGGTTAGTTGTATGATACCAAAGTTAGAGGCATTTCTATTGACACCCTAGAGAATTAAGCATGTTCTTCCAAAGGTTTGCTTAAGATGTAGTTATTAGGTTACATTTGATTTTTTAAGGGGTAGAAAATCAAATATGGATTTAAAGAAATCCATATTCATACAGATGCCAATCAGTTAACTTCTGTCTCCATAAAGCTGCATGCCAGATTTAAAATTATTCAACAGGAAGCTCCTTTTAAGTTAAATTCCATAGTCTACTATATATGTTTTATGACAGTTTCATATAGGCCCAGTCACTTCATCCTTATAAAAAAATGAATACAATCTCTACTATGTGCACACTCTGTACTGTTTATTTTTATTTTAAAGTCAGATTGAATGTAATATATTAAAAACACTTTAATCATTTAGCTATAAGAATTCACTCAATAGATTTTTTTCCTCTCTTTTTAATAGGACTTTCTGAACAGAGTTCTTTTGATCTCCTTGACTGCTTTCTATATTGTAAGTCTAATCCTATATTTAAACATTTTCCTACATTTCATCAAACACTCTGATTTAAATTTTCCTTAATCTAGCTAGTCATATTAATCTACTCCTTCACTTCACATTGTAGAGCATGTAATTTCCTTTTAAAAATAAATAAAAATAAAAATGGCTAATGAAAAGGATTGCTACAACATATTTGAAAATACTCCACAATTTAGCATCACAAAAAGTGAACATTTAAGGATTCTGCTTCTAAATGCCACCCTAATTAAAGGAACGTTCCTTTTAAATGTGCTTTTTTCACATGCATAAGAGGCCTTATTCAAATGAAGGGGAAGACCTTTCACATACATGAGGCTATAATAGAGAGCTTAGCATAACTTCTACCTGATTTTCAATGCAAATGGCAGAGGAGAAGTTAGTGTGTTGATGCAGATTATGGTTTATCCTTCTCACACACCACAGAATTCTTCACGCTCTGGAAATATTTTGCTTATCAGTGAGAAGCAATGATCAACACCTCGCACCCCCAATCCCAGAGAGACTTGGAAAGTGAGATCATCAATATTCAGATATAGTCAGATTCTCACGGTTCCAGACTATTAATTTGCTCCTAAACTGAAGGTTTCCTGTACAGTTTGCAATATAAACATTTTACTGCTACATATCAAATATCAGAATGATTAAAAGACAACTTAACAATGTTATGTTGGTGAAAAGCAGCAGACAATTGGTATTTAAATGCATTACATACAGGGAGACTGTTCCTTTTACTCTTCATTGAAAAAATTTACTGCTTTAATTTTCATCTATACAAAAAGCACACTGTAGGAAGAGATTTCTATGCCCGATATGGCAAATATTCTCAAATTAGACTTAACAAGTGCATATATTGTTCACAACCCTCTAGTCAGCTTCTGTATTTGTTTTTTACAAAAGCTTGAAGTCACTGCTCATGTCACACATAGGTTCTCCTTTCTCTGAAAACAGGCACTATTTATTACACGATAGACGAAAGAGACGAGACGTAAAACCACACCAAGCATCACTGCCCAGAACCAAATGAATTTATGCTAACACTAATTTAGACTAGCATCTCTGACTGCTCAGGAACAGTGTTACAGTTGAAGAGGAGAAGTATATGCTTGGTGTGCAGTTTTCACAGGCTTCCCGACCATCTCGCTGGACTGATAGCTCTAGGTTGTCTTCAAAACAAGGCGGAGGGGGGATTAAAAAGAAGATTAAAACAATAAAAAAAAAATCTCTCTTCACTATCAAGTCAAAAATTTGCCCCTTTCTCTTGGTGTCAGTCCTCTGTAGAACAATGTGGTGGGATTTGAGGCCGATCTTTGCTTAGGACAGCATAGTGAGGGCTTTGTCATTTTTAGCATTTATTCAGGTACAACTTCCAACGGAGCGAAGTCTTTTAAGAAATTAATAATGGAAAAGTTTCTGCAAGAGATTCCTGACGTGCTTCCACTCCAGCTTTGTATGTAGTGACGGCCTGACATAAAGCATCATTACCAAGTATTAATAAACCTGTTATAAGTGGACATCTTACACACATAGCCTGCCAGGATCTTCCAGCTGGATAGCAAATCCTTCTGTAAGCTATTTTACCACTTTCAAGCTCTCCCAGAAGACACAGCTGGGACTTGGCAATAACTAGAGAAAAGAGGACACTATTTTCCAAGTTGCTCCAGAATGTGAAAAGCAGACTTCTGGGCTTCAAAAGTTTGAAATAAAATACTCCAAGAGTTTCAGGATATTTATCAAAAACATGGAATGTGAAATTAATCAAAGCAGAGCTCTATGTGCTATACTTGAAAAGCGGAGATTTTGTTTAGTCAGCAATTTAATTGAGGTGAAAATTGCTTAGTCAACAAATTTTTAAGGTGGTTATATTTCTAATATTCCAGAGGTTGGCTCAGAAGGGGTCCAGAAGAGCTCTGACTTGTAATTCAGCATATTCAGAAAAGGTCATCGGGACAGTGTTTTGTGCAGTAGAGGCATAAAGTAGTCAATTAATATTCACTTTTATATCTCAGGTGCATCAAACATATGTTCCAGAGGAGCATGAAATGGTGTCCAGGAAAATAATGACCAGGCATGTTGACTTTTCCTCTACATCTGCCTGAACCTGACACTACGGTGGTTTCTTTCTAATAGAGACCTTGCTGCTATGCTATGTGTTTGCCACAGTGAGACTAGATTGCTGTGCTTCCGCACTATGCCAAATTATGCAGTAGCACTTTTTGGAAGCTAGCAGTAGATTCAGTTCACCGTAATCTCCTTGGTGAGAATTTTTTTTTTTACTGAAATCACATCATCGGCACACCTGAAGTGCCTGAATGCCTCTGGATTTCCAGACACCATCAAAATGTTGGAAGTTTTTGCCTTATAAAAAAAAAAAGTAGGATTTTCTGACTCACTTGCTCCAGTTAAACTGTGCTGTCTCCGAAGTCATTGAGAGGAAAATTAGGCCAGTGATGAGCTCTTCTGAAAATCCCCCTCTAGATAACTCTTGATGTCTGTAAGGTGTTTGTAGTATGTCCTCACACATTTTTTATATAATGTTCCAGAAGCAGAAGAGTCTCCTTAAATCCTAAAGCTTCTCCCAAACAGACTGAAGATTATAATTTGCCCACACAGCTGAAGAATACAGTTTTTGTTGAAAATGTCTTGTTCATGCAGGTTACATATAAAGTGTTCAGCAGTTTTTCATGCTGGTTCATTTTTTTGTACTGCCGTCTTTTACAATGTAAAAACATATCTGAAGTAACAGATCAGCCTTCTATTTTACATCTGATTAACAATAAGTTTAATATAACTTCACAAATTTCCTAGGCTCTAGCTTAGATCAGGATAGGATGAAAATAAACTAACTGAAAGACAGTCCTGAGAATACCTTTTGGTTGATTTAAATATCCAGAGAAACAGCTCTGGATATCAGAGAAGCAATCTCTCGCTTAGCTAATTGGATTAGATTTTTAAAATGGTACTATATATATTAAAACTGACAAAGGCTCTTAAAAATCATTATTTATGCCTTTCTATAAATCCTTAGAAATGCAATGCAAAATACTGATGCTATGTCAAGTAATAGGGCAACATGGCTAAGATCAAAGTCTCAGCAGATTTCTTCCAAGAGAAAGAAGAGCAGAACATAAGCTTTTAATATTGCAACTTTCTTTATATGCAGTGGACTTGTTTCTCAGAGCAATGTTATGACTGTTTCATGTATGACCAAGCAAGCACTTAAAATAAGTGCTAAAATATTTCTACCTCAGATCATTAGGAGAAGGTGCAAAGAGTCTTAAAAATATACCATTTCTGAAAGTCAGCTAAGAGGATTTTCTGTGAGCATTAAAAATGTCGCACAAACCCAAGACTCAAACAATCATCTTCATTCTTTGCCTTCCTTGTAAATGTCATCAGTTCTTTCCAGGAGACCTGCAAATTCTTCAACTGATATCCTGTGCATGAGTTATAAAGGTAATTATTTTAGAGTATTCTCTTTTAAACATAAGAAAATACAGTAAAACATATGTATAAACAAGAAACTGGAAATTTGCTTAGTTTGCACATGCCAAAAGGAATTATTAGAGTTCTGAACAACAGAGGAAAATAGAGCATAAGAGACCCAAGGATTTACAAACAGGTCTCTGAGATAAGAATCTAAAACCCAGAGTACAGTACCTAAGCTTCCCACTCAGTGAATGAAGTTTAGATACCTCAGAAAAACGATCCTTAAAACCCAGTCAAAAATAACGCTTTACACAGTTGTCTCTCTTAACGCCTGTGATTTTGCAGAGGCTGAGCACCTGGTTCGGGGTTGCAAGCTTCTCTCCTCGTGTACGACCAGAGGCCTGAGTCCTGCTCTCAGGTCATGTATACCATGACCATGTATTAAAATATGCAAGGACAGCCCTAGGCACAACTCTGCAAGACCATTTTTATAGACAAAACTCTAGAGTTCCTATATATGACATCATCATGTGTTCACAAGCACTTTGGGAAAATTCTTTCAGTGAAGTAAGGTTTACAGTACACCAGCTGTTCTTCAATGCTGTTTCACTGCTTGCTTTTCACTTCCCTAAGAAGTGGACTGTGAAATATTGCTATGCTTTATATAAGCAATATTAGTCCATAATTCTCAAGCATGGTGCTTATTGTACCTTCCTTAAAAGAAAAATGCTGTATCTCAAAGAGGTACAGATTCAATACAGCTATAGGACAGTATAACTTATCCACTGGCTCTGGGATTTTCTCTCTTTTAGGAATTTCCTCAAATCCGCACACTTTTCTTAATGCAGCGTTCTACATTTGGATTTTCAATTTAGCTGAAGTATGTATAGAAACTTGTGTAGCCCCAAAAATCCCAGTTGACCATGCAGAAGAGACAGCCCAGGAATATCAATTATCCTTGTCAACTGTAATTTACACTCGCTAAAACTACCTGGCAGATCTCCTCCTTCCAGATGCTGTAATAGGAATAACGTATACAGTAAGTTGAAAAATTCATCTTAATAATATTGTGCTTCTGTAATGTTTTTCATTCTAATGAAATGCCAAAAAGATTTAGATGTTACACAGAAGAATCTGTTTGAATACCATTTGTACAGTCCCTCATAGTCAAACAGAGCCAAGAAAAAAAAAAGGAAAAAAAGAAGGTGGTTAAATAGATGGAGCTCTGAAATTCTGAAATAATTTTGAAATTGTCTTGGTTTTTATTGTCCTATCATTCCCCTTACTTGTATGTTTTTCTATATTAATCTGTTAATGCTTGTCCTTAGCTCAGTTTGCAAGCCATTCAGTGTAAGGACAGTGATATTGCTCTATACTTGCCTAGCATGATGGGAACAGACTTTTATGTTATGTTCCTCATACTACAAGCATATAAAGATCAAGATTAAATAATAAACCAGCTTAGCATGCAGCCTGAAAAAGTCTCCTGTCTAGCAGCAGGATATGCTTTTCTACTACTCCAGCTGTCATGGCTTCAGTACTGTTCTACAAAGAAGGGCTGTCTTTAAGTATCCTGAATTTCTCTTGAAATTTTTGTGCCCATGTCCTGATCAAACTTGTTCTGGCCAACCCTGTGAGAAGTAAAGGAACTTTAACCACAGGGGATGTAGCTGGGAGCAGATTTAGATAATGACTCCTGGAGATTTATTACTAACAAGGCAGATGTATCAGCAAGATTGAGTGATTCCTTGGCCATGGAATTTAACTCTTGTTACTAACACGTGTTCTGGAGTGTCAGCTTTCAATTGGGAAATGTTGTGTTCTTAGTCCTTAAGGTGGGGTCTAGAAAACCAATTGCAAATCTGTGGTATTTTCCACTTTGCTAAGAGCAAACGTCGAGTATTATTTTCTGTCTACTTGCTTCTCAGAGTCATCTCTGCCTGTTGCTGCTTCCTACCCCCTTTTTCCCACAAGAGGGAGAGAAATATTATTACACAGCTGTATTTCCAGCACTGTTGGTCCAAGAGTAGGACAATGGTATGAAAGGATGTTGACAAGTGACTATGGAAGTAGTTGAGATAAATGGCATATGAGAAGAAGAGCTGCAGAAAAAAAACCCAAAACATTGAAAAATAGTGAGTGAAGAGGAGTGTAGAGACAGGTTCTGAGGTGATTCTCCTTAACAGTATTTTAGGTCCTAACACCTTCCTACAGCCCAAGAATGTTACAGATCCAAAAGAATCCCCACTTTTTCAAATTATAGCTATAGAAATAATCAAGTATTTTGTACAAGTTGCATATATTCAAGTCTAAGCCATAACTGTGTACATGCTTAAAAATGGGAATAAGGAATGGAGTTGTAAGCTGTTTCAACAATGAATTAACATTGTCATGGAATTTAGGCACACTTACCACAGGCTACATAGTGTGCTGACCATCAAAATGGTGGCTAAGAGGATCGTGATGTTCACATGTTATAAAGTTTTAGATCTTCACATGACAGCACAGCAGCTCTGGATTAAAAGATTTAGAAAGACTACACTTCTTCCCACTCTTACACAGCTCAATCTTAATTAATTATTGCAGCTGCAATGCTTGGCACCAATTCATACTCATAGGCCTGTTGAAGTCAATAAAACTCTGCAAGGCCAAAGAGTACCTCACAACAAATCTTTTTGCAATTGTTTTGAAGCATAGCAGCTGTGTGAACATTATAATTAGAGCATGTCCTCATTCTGCGGTCAAATTCAAACAAATATATATCCTCATCTTGACTGGGCCTGTTCCTACAAGTGAATACAACAACTTCAAATCATTTGTCAGTTAAGGCATACATACACTAGCAACTTTAGCTTACTTTAGACATCTAACTAAGGTTACAATTCAGATTCCTGAAATTTAGGGACCTAAATGACCTGTGGTCAATGGAAAGATACAAGTGTCTTCCCAGGTGATTCAAAGCAGCTGCACTGACTTTCTTAAATGCAATGGTATGCTAAAACTGTTCTGAATTGCTACTTTCTTTTTCAAGGCCCATCTAACCTCAAGCAAGACCAAGACTCAGGAAAACTGATTTTAGGAGGGGGGCAGGGGAGACTGCTGTCTTAGAATTATGTTAATTCATGATGAAGATTTAAAATAAAGCTACTTAGAAGAATTGGAAAATAACAGTGAAATTTTTATTTTGAAAAAAAATTAACCACAAAGAATAAAAGAAGACAAGTTATTCTGTAGTAGGTAGTTATTTCTACAGTTTTTCCCTTTGAAATGTTAAAAAAGAAACTCCATTTAACTTCATAAATGTCTTTTTAAAGTCTTCAGAAAAAAAATATTTACACACAAGACTTTTCCAGTTATCAGAAGGGGTAATGAGGAACAGAGAATCATGAGCAACAGTCATGGAACTAAAGAAAGAAATTAGGTCAATCTAATTTTTAAACAAATATAGAGGATGCTGGGTGCAGCTGGAAAAAAGGTGGACCTTTTTAACTGTGTATTGCATGGATACAGAGGTCCTATTGCTGAACAAACAATGCTGAAAACACACATTGCACATCCACGTTTCAAGCATGAATAATTCCAGGTCAGGGTATGTCATGACCATGAAGCACTAAGAGGCTGATGAGAGATCAGAAGAGTACTGAACGTCATGATTTCTAGAGATGAAGCTTGATTTCTAGATTGTGAAGTTTGCAGAGCCCAGCTGTTAGGTATTCCTCTGCTAGAGGGCAGGGCTTGGGCTCTAGTCTCCACTTGCCTAGCACAACACACTTCACCGGAGCCCACAAGAGTCTCCTGTCTACTCGGCTGCATCTTTCTGGAAACAGGGATGGCTATTCCAGCAGCCAGCACTACCAGAATGACTGAAAAGTTTCTTGAGCCTGATAGCCTTTCAGCAGACTGGTCTTCCTTCTACCAACCTTTCTACAACCACTCCAGCAACAAGGGCCTGGACTAAGCTCAGCATCCTGAAGTACCAGCACTGGATTTCTCCCAGTTCTGCTTCTCTCCTTTTCTCTCTTCCACCCTCCTACCTTCAGCAGCATCTGGATTGCATGGAACGGATGCAGCTATTCATTTCACCTCCGGCTACTCTATTCTCTTCCCCATACCAGCCACCCATGCCAACAGGTACAAGTGGGGATAGATTTCTTGGTGACAGCTGCTACTGGTGATGTGAAAAGGCAAATGGTTGTTTCCTTGAAAAGGAGCACAGTGGCCTGTGGTGGGGACGGGGAGGGGGTTGGACAGTGTGTCTCCAGATACTGTAGCTGCCAAGACTGTACGATCTTAGACTAAGGCACTAAGGAACTAGACTAAGGAACCATTTCAGATTTCAGAATTCCTTTCTCTGGGTGTGTCAGTACTAATTGGGAGTGACACCTTCTTGTTCTACCTCCTTGTCCCACTTTCCCAGGCCAGACTATCCTATCAGAAAATTTGTGGTATGGATTTTGTATCCCTATAAGCCAGGGAAGGAACTGGACAGAAAGTATGTGCCAAGGTCTGTCCCCCTTTTAGCATCTTTCTTCTTTCTAAAAGTCTATGCACTGACAAGATAGAAATAACAGAAATTTTTAGTCTGGGTTTTGCAGGTGTGAGGTACATATATATATGTGTATATATTAAAAGTAAGTGTTCTATACCACCTCACTGAGATGCCTACGGCTGCCTATTGAGACACCTCAGCTGGTGTTCCACGCCAAAGGCAATCATGTCCAATCTCTAGATTGACATGCCATTTTTATTTTTAAAAACTGCAGCAGTGGATTGTACTACCATCCCCTGAAAAGTTAGAAAGGAAAATAATGCTAGAGAGTCTGTGTCATGGAATAGCTTAATATCTT
Source organism: Phaethon aethereus (assembly GCF_964289735.1). Classification (NCBI taxonomy): domain Eukaryota; kingdom Metazoa; phylum Chordata; class Aves; order Phaethontiformes; family Phaethontidae; genus Phaethon; species Phaethon aethereus. The sequence continues at coordinate 71,730,873 of NC_138582.1, forward strand.
GATAGGAACATGATAGGAACACACTAGCTTCAAGTCTTGCTTTCCCTACTTTGGAATATAAACTCACACTTTCATCTTCCATCTTCCACATCATGGGCAAGTATAATAACCAGTGCTCTGCAAAGTCAGTCTTTTTTTTCCCAACTTCTCTTGTTGATGCTATTCCACTTCACATAAATAATTAAATATTACTGTTAAATAATAAATATTAAATAAATGGGCCAGAGAGAGAGCAGGAGAAATACTGGCACTAAGATCTTTCTCATAACAATTTCACAGCTTTTATTGGGTTTTTTGGGGGGAAATGCCTCATTTTTTATCTGCCTTCCAAGAAAAAAGTAATTATAAATATTTTTGATGAAATTATTTTTCTTGTTATTGATAGCATAAGTTCACAAAACTGAAGATGAGTACATATAGATGTAAACATTGTTCATTTTTCAAATCTCTGGCAGTAAATGACAGAAACTATCCAAATTAATTATAGTATGGGTAAGAATTGCAGAGGTAGATCTATTCCAACTCATAATCTTGCCTTTTTTACAGGTGCCATGTTTTATGAGAAGGTTTTCTTTTCCGTGTGCACATGAACGTGTATTCAGGCAGCTATCTAAACAAGAGGTGTATTGAAATAACCCAAACACAGTGATGTTAAACTCCTGGAGTAGCTGTTGAAGTGGGAAATGTTTGCAAGCCATTGCTTATCTTCTATCCCTGAGTCTTCTTTCGCTTTCAGAATATTTTTCTCCCTCTCCTTAAAAAAAACAACGAAGTAATAAATATTATGTTCAGTAACACTGCTTGAATGGGTAAATAACAAATATGAGGCCAGATTTTGAGCAGTCTACAGAAGAAGGACTTGAAAACTGCAGAAATTAAACACCAGATACTAAGTGATTGATGTTTAGTAAAAAAATCCCCAGATGCAACTTTATTTTCAGAGACTTCTTTCCTCCAGAACACTAAGCACAGACTTACACAGTCTTTCTGCAGCTATTATAATGAACCATTTTTTGTTGTGTAAATTTCAGAATGTTCAGAAGACAAAAGTTGAACTGGTTATTTCAAAATGAGTTATTAGACATATATTTAACAACATACAAAAGTAGCACTTCAAACTTAACATCTGTGTGAAGCTTCATGTGCAGTATAATTAAAATGTATTTCATTACTCTAAATGGTTGCACTGCTCTAGCTTGGTTTTAGTCCTTGGACATCTTTACTGTAACTTTAATCTACAAAGTGTGTTGTATATTGTAAACTGAGACTAAGAAAAAGGGACTTTGGGCATTTCTTCTGGGTTTTTGGTTTTGGTTTTGTTTTCTTTTCAGCAAGACCACTTTCCCTTAGCATTTAAGACTAAATAAATGTTTTTGGTAACCTGTAACTGGTGAGTTTGCCTTGTGGGATGAACTTTCAGTAGTGTTATGCTGTTAAAATGCACATTCTATTTTAAAATTATAAAAATGGCTTGGTGCAGCTTTATTACTACATACAGTTATGCAGACCCATCTTTCGTAGAACTTGGAAAGCAAACATTCACCTAGAGATGGGCTGATGTGATGACTGAGCTGATTGCATAAGACAGTGATGTTATGAAGTAACGTTTGAAGGTTATTCAAGCTCAAGTTTGGTGTTACTAAAATGCAGCGAGCTGTTCTGAAGACATGTCTGCCATTTTGGGCTGACAATTCACAGAAGTTGTTTTTGAACCGGAATGGGGTTGCGCCTGCCCTGTAACTAGGAAACAGAGCTGTTCTAGTTTTGGCTCCAATCCATTACCAGAGATTATATGACAGGTTCAGATTGAATTAATCTCTCCTCCTCAGAATTCAAAGGCATTAAGTCAGGAAGTTTTATTTTCTGTATATCCCTCTACAACAATATGTCTCAGAATTAAAACAACAAACTTGCTCCTCAACACAAAGGTTATGACAGCATGTATTAATGGCTAAAATAAATACATTTTCCAACAAGACGAATTATGCACCAATATTCAGTGTACCTGGAAAGGTCAACACAGAACTCGTCTGGGAGCAGAACCAATAAATTATTTGTGTGATAAAAGCAATGTGTTGCCTAGAACAAAATGCACTGTGTTTTTTAACTCTGACAATTTATTTTCCTTATAAATAAAACATTATCCATGGTAAAACAATGTAGTGTGCAGTGAACAGAAATAATCTACAATTTTTAGCATGCACTTTAACAATGGTGTGAGTAACAGTGAAACAAGTTCAGCAGTAGATGGAGACTAAGAGCTGGCTCTACAGGTAGGAAGGAAGAACTGTGGTTGTAATGTTTCTAAAAATATTACAATATTATCAGCTCTTGTTGCAAGATGAGCAGCCAGCTGGAGTGAAAATTCATAATTATAAGGAGGTTTGTATACTCTTTCAAAGTTTCCATTTGCTTCATTTTTTTCATACATACGGTACCTTGCATTTATGCTGAATGCTATATCTGTCTTCAAAACCCATTAATAAGCCTTCTGAAAATTCCTTTAATTTATAGTGCATATTTCTTTTACTGTATATTATAGTCAGAAAAAGTTGTTTTCAAAAATGTCCTTAAAATTTTTTTTGCTTTAGAAATCTTTGTGTTTCTAGTCAACATGAAAGAAGTGTTTAGGTCATAACACGCAAGTCTATATTAGCACATCCTGCTCTCTTCCCCCAATGAAAGCCACTGTAGAGCCTTCATTGATTGAAACCTGATGGACTCTCCTGTAAGTATCGAGATGAAATTAGGGAAATAGCAGCTGCAATTTTTGTTACATGCAAGCTCTGTCCCATGGTATTCCAGCTCAGGTACTTCAATATTTACGGATGACAGGAACAGATCAAGGCGCCTTTCCTTAAACACCTAGTTACAAGTATTTTGGCTTCAATAGATGACCTGAAAACTCAGGGGTGTGCTGCCACTTTTCTAGCAATATGTGAATTACCTCACCTTATCCGTGATGCTTATAAATCATGGGCAAGACAAAGTGTAAGTCACGACTAATGTTTATTCAGCTGAGAGACAGTTGTTCTTCTGTTACCTTATTGTTAACTTCAGTTCTCTTTTCTCCTTCTCCTCAGTATTTTCCATCCTTTTTTTTTTCCTAATAGAGTGTGAACCTTGCGCGGGTAATTATTAGTAGAGATATACACAGTATCTCCCTTTTGTACAATATTATAGCATATATAAACACTGATGTCTTTTTCATGTTTTTTTTCCTTTTTTGTTGTAAACCATCTGATGATATAATTGCTTGTTTCTTTAAAAAAAGAAATAAAAATCTGTGAATGCATTTCTGAATTACACATTGGCCAGAGATGAGATCTTTAATGGTTTTAACTCTTCATACTTCCATAGCTATGGCAGGGTATGATTCTTGAGGCAATGAGCTGAAGTCCCTGAATTTATCCTGAAGCCTGTGTTCAGTTCTGATTCAGATTCCACCATAACCACTTGTTGGCATGAAAGTTTATTTATTTCTTTTTAGGAAAAAACTTCTACTGCCTTTTGGAACCAATGACTTAAAGAAACAAAGAAAAGATAATGGCATTGGGGTACAATTTGCTCATACTGTGTAGCATTCACCTGAATTCACCTTAGAGTTGTACATCTAAGCTAATCATTAGACTGCAGTTACATTCGGTAGAGAGCGGTAATCATCTTAAATGGTACCTCTTTATAAGGAAAGCCTAAAAAATCAGCCAGATATAATATCTATAATGTTGAAATGTGGATGAGCTGAATCCAATAGCCATGGTCTATAGAACTGGGAGCACAATAAAAACTGAATTCTGTTCAGTTGATTGGTACCACAGCTGCTCTGATGGCAACAAATTTTCCTGACATACCCCAAGATTAAAATGGTTACCATTGGCAAAGAAATTATGAACCCACTCCAAAGCATTCCAATTAAGTGCCTTCCACATAAAAAAGATGAATTATAAATTAACTATTTTACATAAAAGATAGCAACTATATTTTCCCCAAACAAAATCCAAAATTTCTTTACAATAATGTTTTCATTCAGGAAACTTGTCATTAATAGCTTAATATAAACTATAATGTAATTGTGTATCATATGTAATTGTACATATGAGATAACATTGAAGTTCTAAGTCTAAAAAAAAGAAGCAGAAATGAAATTTTTCAGTAGTCTTGAACCAAATTAATTTGAATTTTTAATGAAATTTCTAAGTTTTAGCTTTTCATTCTGAGCTAAGACTTTTTTTATTTCTTAAACATCTTTTTTAAATGCATTATTTGTTTCTCAACCAGGTTAGCTAAGAAACCTTTCAGCTTAAATATATGTTCATGTTTGCTATAATCAATGTCAAGGGGTGATTTTTTGGAGAGAGGTTAGAGGTCCTTTTTCCTCTCCCAGTGTTTCCCAGTGAGTCACTCTCCTGAGATCCTCCCAGCCCTCTAGGATGCCACTGGTCACTGTACTCCAGTACCCACCTTGGCTCATCTCCCATTAACTATGGCATGATGATAAGTAAGGTGCAGGTAAGTTCCAATACCCACTCAGACTGGAAACGACAAGCTTGATGTTTGGTGTGATAGGTAAAGGGCAATTGCTGAAAGGCACCAGAACTGTAAGTTAATACCTTCTTAACAAAGCAGTTTTTAGAGAACTATCCTGAACAAACATAAACAAGACAGGACTTCATTTGTCAAAACCAGAAAAAGAGTATTGCATTCAAGTGAGATGCAAATGATAGGAATTTGTGCTGGGGTTTTGCCGCCATGGTTGGGCGGGAGACACAGCTGTACACCAGCCACAGGACAGCTGAGGTGTCAGCATCTCTGTGTCCAACCTGCTTTCTTGTCTCTTCTGCATGGTTTGGAAGAGGAAACACTGGTATGTCTTGCTGTAAGTGCTGGAAGAGAATGTGCCAATTATCCATGCAGCTGGTCTCAGTTACAAGGATAGAAATATTTTTGCATGAGACCTAGAAGTTCCTAGTAATTTTAAAAATAAATGGAACCATTGAAATCACGTAACATTTATGTCTTCTTTACTCTTTTCCTACTTTGTTTATCCTCTGGAGAGTGCTGAAATTTCCAGGAAATTAGTGAAATTTCTCATGTATATTACAGGTAAGGTTCTGAAAACATCAACTGCAATGCAGAATGTCAGTGCACAAAAACTTTTTCACCTTATATTTTACATTAAATCTGACTAAAGAACCTATCAAGAGACTTAGCAAATCATCATGTCTTACTGTAAAGTAATTTACAGTTGCATTTGCAGGCAGGCATCAGCAGGCTCAAAACCTATTACAGCCAAAGATAACGACATTAACTTAATCCTGACAGGCAAAATACTCTAGTCAATACAGTTGCAGGTATGGTGTGTTGAAATATCCAGCTGCAAACAATCCTGAGAAAGGTCAGTGCAGCACAAGTGTTTAACAATACAAGTGTTCCAGTCTGGTGTTTTAGACAAAGATTATCACCAATGTTCAAATCAGAGAAATTCACAATGAATCATTGCCTTTGAAGTTTTTGTAACACCGTGCTTTCACCACAACCACAAGCAGTAGTATTCAAGTATCACCAATCTTTTGTTTAAAAACCTGATTAGAAAATGCATACAACTCAAAAACATGCACAGAGAAGTAGTTAACCATTTATTTGCATTTTTACATTCTGTAATCTTTCTGTCCATGATATCTGGATTACAAGGGAAGGTAGGCAAATACCTGAACATTTGCATTACTTCCAAGGTCATATTCCCTATAGCACTAGTAATTCCTAGATAGTCTACTGTTTTCACAAGATCTTTTGATTTATGTTAATAATCAAGCTAGAAGATCTGTGACTTGCCAGAGTATACAAATGAAGTATTAAATAAAGCTTAGCTGAATTCATTTTTCAGAGGGACAAACAGCTGTTTGGAAATCAAGCTCTACGAAAAAAATTTAGCTATAAAAGTAGTAGTCATCTTCTGATTAGCAAAATTTCAAGAAAGGGAAAGAAAAGAACTCTTGAAGTATTATTATATTATATTATATTATATTATATTATATTATATTATATTATATTATATTATATTATATTATATTATATTATATCATATTATATCATATTATATTATATCATATTATATCATATTAATTATATTATATGTTCCTCTATAATTACTTAATACCAAGCTACTGAGGTCCCAACTTCTAGTTATACGTGTAATTTTTCAAACTAGTTAATGTAAGTCTCGTATATGTTAAGGCTAGTATTCGCAAGGTGACATTAAACCAGGAAGCTTGTTCCTACTATTTTTAGGTTCAGACTTTGCTAAGAAAATTACTACTATATTTATCAGACTTTGAGACCTCATTTTTCTAGTGAATCCAGTCATGTAAGGGATTAATGGATGAAAAACAAATTTAGAAGTCCAGGACTGGATTCCTTCAGCATTTTCCAATAAACCAATGTTTATTATATTCTAGTAATGGGTTAACACTTCATGTGAAGAGCAACGTGTACAGTTAGTTACAAAAGATTATCAAATTACTCTTTGCTGTGGGGGATCAGTTATTATTGCAGTAATAACTGGCATGTTACTGTGTCATGACTCAATTTCTAGGAGAGAGCTGATGCTTCTCAGGGAGGGACAATCTAGAAGGTTAAAGCAACCATGCTTCATTAAACAAATGCATACCACTAGATCAAGTGCCAATAATGACATAACTGACATACAGCAGAAGAGGTCTGCAGTAGTGTTCCCACCTTGTTTCCACTAGCATGTGTCATTGTGGATGCCTGTACTGAGGCCCAGCACGAGCAAGGGGAAGAAAACAAATGATGCCTTCGTAGGGAGAGATGGGCACAACGTACAACTGTAATTTATCAAAACAAAAGGAGAGACTGGAGCTGAACATCTGCATACATGTGTGTCTGATACACCTTAATTTCAAAGGCGTTGCAGGGTATACCCCGGGGAGAGAAATAAGGATGCTTTTTAAAGCACTTGTATCGTGGCCTTGCTGTGGAACTGTAGGCGGAAATATGCAATACAGAGACAATTGTGTTTAATCCACAATTCATGTAAAGCATCTGACTGCTTGCATCTCCATTTTGAATTTATCTGAGCAGGTTTGTAAAAGTTAGCATGCAAGTATTAACAGGTATTAACATAAACTGAAATCTCCAGCTGTTTGCATAAATACTCTTTATAAAACTTCATAAAATTCAGCAGTTTATACCATTAATTCATTCTTACTCCAGCTGTCAACTCTAGCAAAGGGACAGGATGGACAGCTAACCAACAATAATTTTTTCAGGTATCCCAGCTATATTTATTGCCAGGTAAACTTTAACATCAGAAACACTGTAAGATCAAACCACAACAATTTTCTCCTTCATGTCTCATTAAATATGTTCCAGAAATGCTGAAACTAGATGTTTATTAAGTGTTTATGTAAGTGCTCTTCCAGGACTACTTTCCACCAAACACTCAAAATGCTTTTACTTTCATTCAACCCACACTGGCCACCCGTATTTGAATTTACTTTGGGATTTTTAGCCTGTCTGCTTTGCAGGGACTGACTCGTTTGGGCACTGAGGGTCAGCAGCACCTCCTGAGTGTCCTCAGTGCTCCACACGAACTACTGCCCGCATCCCCGGGGAAAAATCACAGAGCACTCGGACTACTATTGCCGCAGAAAAGCATGAGAAATACCCTGGAAACTGTAACACCACAGAGAATCGGTGAAGGCGACATAGTTATGCTGCCATTGTCCCTTACGCTCCGCCTGAGGTGCAGTATAAAAGGCCAGATTCTTTTGGCTACCCGCAGTGCTTGCCTTTGGGCATATGGTCAGGGCTGAGGTAAGGAGGGCGAGGCTGGGGTGGTCGCGGCCAGAACCATGCATCTTCTCCGTACGTTAGGGCGCCGAAAGGTACAGTCGCCCGTCACCGGCACACCGCGCTGCTGGGCTGATTCCGTGCATTCTGGCTACCGCCGAGATGCAAACTGGGCAGAAAAGACGGTTTGTGACTCTTCAGAAAGGACCCGCTGTCATTATTAAAAGGTCAGGTGGGTTTTCTAGAGAACTTAACTTCAGACCGAGTTGCCTGCGAAAGCGATAGTTTGCACATACGCGCGTGCTTGAGGCCTGCAGGTGCACACACACGCGCACGCGCACACACACACGCCCGTGGTGTTGGGCCTTTGCTGTAGTCCAAGCTGCGGCTGCCCCAGGCACCGGCTGCCCCCGGAGCAGCCTGCGCACCGCAGCGACTGCCAAGTGGGGGACTGCTAGGCCAGTGTGGATCTTTACACTGAAGCGTCAATCAGCCCTCCATCTCACTCACACAACTAGCGATTAAAGTGACGAGGGTGCCTGGCTCCTGCTTGACAAGAAAGCTGAGAGGTTTCTTTAGCTCTTCCGAGGACCTCATGTCTATAGCTGCTATACTGTTTAAATCTTACCACTTGACGAGCATGGCTGTGCTATTTTCTGTTCAGGTCATCAGGGTTCAAGCCTGCAAACAGGCCCTTTAAAGGGACATTCTGACTGTTGGTCACATTTGCTACCCTTAGATGTGCAGACCACCTACAGTCTTCTTTCCCGGTTTTATAGCAAGCCAATAATCACACCTTCAGTCTGATGAGCTTCACCAGCAGCAAGACCATTTTTTAAGAGGGATGGTAGTGTGGAAATGGAGAGGAACAGAGAATGGGAGTTTGCTGCTTCTGTCTGTGCTTCAGTTAAACGAACAGTGGAGAAGCAGTATAAGTCACCTTTCTCCTGTGTGTGTGTTTGTGTTTACAGTGCACACACATTCAACACGTGTGAATGCACTTTCCTGTTCACTATTTTGAAAAACCTGAAAAAGAATTGACTCCTCCAGCTATTCCTCCATTATAGTGACAGAGAATAGAAACACCTCAAAAGTTACTACTTGGATATAAAAGCTAACAAGCAATAATTAAGGTTGAAAAGGCTTGTTGTTTTTTAACTAAGCTAAACTGTTATACGATATCCAATATAGCAGGATATTTGGAGGCCAGGAAAGGTTAATCACTAAAATATAGCACATAGCCACTATGGCAAAGCACTTTAGGGACTTCAAATTAGGGTTAACTGGCTTGCCCCCACCTTAGTCACCCCTTGTCTGTGCACCTGTGTAGTTAAGCACCTATTAGAGTACAAATTAATAGGTCTGAGGTACTTAAGATGATCTCAAGACTTATATTGATGTAATCTGTTTAAGATGATGTAAAGGTTTAGCATAGATTATGATACTTATGTATCTGAAAGCTTTAGTTTGGTTTAACTGCAAAAATCCTTCCAAGACACAGTTTGGAGGGAATAGAGGTAAAGAGGGAAAAGGGGAACATCAGGAATGTTGAAGAATAGTTAAGAAGCGAAGGAGTATATTTTGCTTCAAGCCATGCACTTGAAAGAATGTACAAGTACAGGTCTAGAAACTCATGATTAGCCTGGAATACTAAGAAGACGCTCACCAAGCTAGTCTATTAAATATCTCCCATATGTGTTCATAGGAAATTACTGCTGACATTATTAGGTAGTTGCTAGATTTGTTATTTGGGAACCATTAGAGTTGTTTGACTTTTAAAAAAGATAGAAATGAAATTTTAATTTCTGGGCTAAATATATACATTTTGACCAAGTTTATTTAAACAAAAACATATACAAAAGAGAACTTTAAGAAGAATTGACAGCATTCATCACCTTCCAATTTCCATCCAGCACTGTGAGAGGATAGATGTCACTTGTGATGGTTGTTGGGAATTGCTATAGTTACCTAATTATAGGTTACAATGTCATGCATATGTACAAGGCAGGGAGACCTAAGTAAGGCATTCAACCCTAACTGTCATGCTCCCTCATCTTTAAGAGCTTAACTGAAGGATCTTAAACTTGTTTTTCCTTATGAATCCATCTTTGCCCCCTGAAAAAAAATTGGATTTTTACTACTGATTTGGAAAGGTACACAATAATGGCATCAATGATTTGCATTTAATAAAATAAGAAAGCATTTAAGGTTTGTTAGAGTTTCAATTTTTGCCTTCCAAAGCAACGTGAACTTTTCAGCCTATGCACTAAAGATTGAAGTTCCACAAAGACAAAAACAGACAATGTTTCTTTAGCAGACAATTTGTCACATAGCCTTTAAGTTTTACTAGCCCGGAGAGATATCCGACAACTAAATAGTGAAAGGAAAGTGAATGATTAGCTGGCAGACCTTCAGGCTACTGAAAGATAGTTTTAGTAGCCTGTCATGAAAATCTGTGGCCTCAGGCTGCGGGGCTACTTTTTATTTCCAAGCCTGTTATTGATTTTGGTATGAAGAAAATAATTTGGTATTGTTGCTTAAGGTGTCACTGAGAAAGGAAAAAAAAAAAGAAAGAGAAAACCAACCACGTTTCATTTGTTAACAGTTTTTACTTCAAATTTACCTTTTTATTACAACAGGGATTGAACTGGTAGATGAAGGGCATTTACTACTTAAAGGTACTACCATCTTTATGAAACATGGCACACTAATCGAAAACACAAGTAAACTGAAAATTAAATTTAAAAGCCTATAATTTAGTATCTTCCTTGCCAGGAATGATGACTTTCATTTACAGAGGGAATCCAGAGCTGCTCAGGGTCAGTCTGATGTGTGCCATTTTCAGGCCTATCGCGGAGGCTGATGGAGTTGATTAATTTCTTGGAACTCAGCTTTGTCTTCTCCAGCTCACTGAACAACTTCATTTCAGCTGATGAGTTCAAACAGGGGTCAGAGCAATCCTCATTTCTGACAATCCCACAAAATGGGAATTAATTTTATGAGTTAGTACTATTGCGTTCAAAACTAAGCAGAAAGCAGTCAGCTAACTTAACCTAAGGAGGGAAAGAAATATTCCATTTATAAAGCCTACTAAGATAGACTGAACTGTTTAAAAATACAGGAAAATATTTACATTAACCACAGAAAATTGTTAAACATCCCACAGAATCTAATGCTTGAAAACTCATTTAAGGTCTGTGTCAGAGCAAACACTTAAATTGTAGCTGTTGCTCTTCTTTAAAAAACACATTCAGGTGGATTAAAATGAGACAGGGAGAACTGAAAGATGCAGGGCATGAAGAGCATACCTGCTTTAGAGGGAACAAGACTACAAGCTCTAATTTTGTTTCAGTGGCTGCTGAGACATAATAAAGCAATGCTGCTCATGTAAGTAGTAATGGCATTTAGCATTATGAATATTGATACTCTTTTCAGAAGTGAGTATTTCACAATGTAATCTTCAATCTTTCTTCTCAAACATGATTAAATACAAGTAACATTACTAAATTAATGCAATTTTAAAAAACAATATAGAAACAACATCACTTGACCTTATTGTATTCACATCTTTCAGATACTACTGGGACTTATTGTAAAGATTTTTTTATAACTATTATTTGCATAGAATGATTTAGAACTACTCATATCGTGACATAAATATACAAGCTAAACTTACATATTAGAAGCATTTACTAAGGATGTCACCTCTGGCACTGTTCTTCCCAGGAACCTAGTTTAACAAACTTGCAAGGTCTGAAACACCTCCTAGACATGTGGAAGAGGTTTTTCCCTTTCGGTGTGCTGGGGTCCGGCTGAATAGTAGAGATCAGGGACAAGGACAGCACCATACACAGAAGCAGTGAATTGTCAAATAGACAATTACCTTTTCTTGATTTGATGTAGAAAAGTTAAAACACGGCCTTTAAAATGGAGTTATGTTCAAGTCCTGTGGTTTCCTATTCATATATAATCTGAGCAGTGCAACAACAAGCTAGAAGCTGTAGATTTTTCTGTTTTGCCTGGTTTCTGATGTGAGTGCAATGTCTGATTGGTACCTCTACCAGTTCATAAGCAAAAACTGTTATCTTGTTCCTTTCTTGAGGGTACAACACAACTCGGGATGGCATGGTGGAAGTAGACAGAAGAGTCAAATACAGTGAGATTACAAAGCTCACATTGCTGTTACTTTAATGTTTTATCTTTCCTCCAATTTGTAAAAGGACCTATTTAGTCATTCTCCAACTTGGTGATAGGAAAAACCACAACATCCAAAAACCATCAATCCAACACTGATTATCTAGAAGGCTTGAGTCAGAAATCCTGTCTTGAATGAAATAACCATGGTCATGGATTTATCCTGCCAGGAAATTACTCATTTCTATGCATTATTAACCAACATATATATGAAGACAGTTTCTCTAATTCAAATGTTGTGATGTGAATTTTTTCACAGACATGTTACATTTTCTAGTGTCTTTTGAATATTTTTATTATAATTATTAAAAGTTCAAACCACTTACAAGTCTGAACTAGTTAAATGAGATCAGTACCAAGAAATATTGTTGTATGTCTTTGCATTTTCTACACCTTTGATATTCAGATTTTCATAATAATTTGACAAATTTCACACAACAGGTGATGTTCAGACATCAGACTAGTTCTACCAGTTTGAAAATCCCTAACACAAAACATCCAAGTCAGTCATTACTAAGCCGTACATGTAATAAGAACATTTGCCCCATGAGATTCCTAGCTAGTATCTTAGACTTCTCTTAGAATTGACCAAATGTTTTATTCTACAGAAGCCAACATTTATGTAGTCCATAAATGTTAAAAAGGTAGCATTATTAAAATACATAATTTTGTATCGTTTTCTCATTCCATGCAACATATGTAAATAAAGTCAGCTTTTCAAGGGAAAAAAAGTATGGGAAAGAATAATTTAAGGACTTCAGTAGGTCAGGTAACTATTGGATTTTTGTTCACAGCAATTTGATCAGATAGTAGAATTATATTTAAAAAAATCAGTTTTGAACATCAGACACTTTATTAAATATAACAATTCACCCTTCTGCTTGCACCATCCCCCCATTACTTTATAATTAGATCTAGCAAAATGTAGTATTCGACGACTCAATTTATCTAATGATTGACTCCAAAAGCAATCAAAAAACCCAGCAGTTTTTTACTTACATTCATTTCGTACTAACTCTTTAAGTGGTGATAAAATGCATATGAAAACAGAAGAGAAAAACTTGTATTTTAAATTATACACCTGAGAAGAGTCTAAGCTGAAGATATATTATTCAAATCACAGAGGATGTTGCTCTGGTGTCTCTTTTAGAAGTTTTTCTGTATATTTTATTTCTATGGTAAAACTGTTTAGTCATAGATTTCTTCTAGTTTATTCCTAGCTTTCTAACTATTGTATCAGAGCGAACCATTTTGAAAAAAAGAACAAAAAAAAAGAACAATTACTCTGTCAGTGAGTAAGTCTCTGAGCTTCTCTCTGCAAAACACACAAACCCCAAATGCTTAAAAAGAAAAAGTGATACTAAGGTACAAGGGATTAATCTTTTGTGTTGTTTTGCATAATTTTGCACAATCCTTTTGGTGCAGGCACTAAACAAAGACACTAACTTTCTTTCCCAGCAATTCATTGCAGTGCCTGTGCAGGCATTGATTTTTAACTCTGCCCCTTTTCTCACCCTTTACTTGCCTGGGAGACAGGGAGATGAGTTAGAGCTTTTGCTTATCTGTATGGTCTTCTGGGTTGCCCTCTTAAATAGGGTTGATTCATGAAATTGCAAACCTTGGGTTCAAAACATGAATCACTTTTCTGAGAGGAATAAAAGAAACATTTTCCAAGTGAACCCTTCCAACTTCCATTGTTTTGTATATTGAAAGATATGGCAAATCATTAGCTCAGAGCTGGAAGACAAAAGAGTAATTTCTGCTGTCACCAATGAGTGCAACAATTGTTGAAGCACAAACTCTGTGCTGGTGGAGTATATGGAGTTTAGGAGTTTTCATTCAACAGCTGTTGTTTGACACTAACTCATGTAAATCCTATAAATCTCCTTGTCCAATGAAGCTGAGATCTTGACGCAGATCTTATTAGCAGCAGACGTGAATGATATGATGTTTTTAATTGATAAGTATATTTACATTCTCAGGTATTTCACTCAGAATAAATTACCCCATTCTAATTTGCAATGAAACAAAGCAAATTCTGAATAACAGCTTAAAATGTCACTATGACAATGAGCCTTGGCTACTTAGAAGTGAATTTTTCTGTAAGTCTTCTTTAAACAGAAATACTTATCATTTGGGTAGCGAGACTTGGGGGGGGGAAATCTGAGCATAGTTTAGTTCCACTACAGAAGTCTTGAAATGCTACGAATCACAGTCCATGGCCTACAAAGATTATATGCTGGCAAAAAAGGTGATATGCAACTAATTCTTACTTTGAATTATGCATAGAATCTTCACCACCAAAGGTATCATCCTCTTCAGGGTAAAAAAAAAAAAAAAAATATATATATATATTCATCTTATTCCTTTTGAGCAAGGTATTGCTCATTTTTCTTCAAACCACTCCTATTGCTGAGTTTACTTAAGTAATTATCCCATTCATAACTGCAATTACTAGTTATCAGATTATACACAATCCAGTTCTGCAAATGGTAACACGTTTTGAAAAGTGAAAGTCTCTGGTTTTAGACTAATTTTCCCAGCTGTCTCTCCTTCCAGCATGTGCAAAACTTTCACATTGCCCCTGCTTTTCTAAGTCACAGGATCATAACTTATGTTTTGCTCACAGCTATCCACAGTTCCTCTAACCCCCAGCTCAAAGAGTCTTATTACAATGGTTTTACCTTTTCTTTTCCTCAGTAAGGGATAAAGTTAGGCTATTAGAATACAGAGTCCTACTATTTATCCAGATTACAATGCTGTGCCATTTCTCTAGTGACACTGCAACTCCTCAACATTTGGTATTTTCTGTGTTAGAATGAAGTCAGACTGTGAGTGCCACAGATTAAAACAATTTCCAAATCCCAGATACCTTGAACACAAGGGTTACAAGCAGTGTAGCTTATATTTTGATTGATGTAATTTGCTTCAAACTCATGGGCATTGTTTATGTAATCTTCTGAGTAGCACTGCTGGTCATTTTTGGACATACATGACGTTCTGTTAGCTGCAGAACTGTGTCTTTCATTGGCACTGTACAGTATAAAAATCAAATTGATCTTTCAATAGCACAAGTTTCAGCCACAATTTTAAGATCTGGAAAGTGCAAGTATGCTTGTATGTGTGTAGGCTGTAGTTTGGAGTTGCAGCTTTTTCTGCAGTAAAAATGAAATTATATACCATTCAAAACTAACTATAGGATGAAAAATGAGTGTCACTATGTAGTCAGGTTTGACACATATACATTATGTTTATTTCAGACACTGCTGTTTCTGCTGAACTAAGTATGGAAAGATTCTAGCAGCCTTCTGGCCCGATATATGAAAGCAGTAAGAACTACTGAAGCTTAAATTAATACATAACAGCAAACACTTCTGCATCAGCTACTTGCCATCTTTCCTTGTAACACAAGAAAATGGACAATACACATGGGAACTGTGTGCTATCCATTCAGAGGTCTTCAAATAGCATTCCTTAATTAATCCCCATGGGATACAGTTCTGAGAAGTGGAGTAACTAGTTTCTCTCATTACTGAGTTCTTCTCTATGTTAAGAGTATGTTACACCAATGGGATGGCAAACTGTTATGAATTGGGATTTTACGTTTATTTTATCATCCTTAATCCAGTCTTTCACAAACAAAACCTCACATACACTGTGCTTCACTCTGCTCTGTCCATTTATGCCTATAAAAGATAAAGCACAGATGGCAACCATCGCGACACTGCTACGCAGTCCTAGCAATTCACTGCTGATCTGGCAATCTGACCTGAAGGGACCAGTTTTAGGGAGAATGTAATTTAGTCATTATGTCCATTGAGTTTTAGGATTATCTCAGTCTCTCAGTAGCTGCACCACAGGCATTGTCAGTTATAGTGTTCTGAACAGTTGCTCATGAATTAATATGCAGTCTCTGATGCACCTGGCCATGACACTGGGACTTGAACTGCTGACTTTAAAGTCAAGTGTTAGCCAACAGAAAATAAGAAAATCCTGGGAAAAATGTTTATCTTCTCCAGCCAATGGGATTACACCTACATTCTGCAAAGTCAAGAGGTTGTGAAGATCCCTCATCATATTTAAAGATTCATCCCAAACATACTCACTACCAAAGAACACAATAATGACTACCCCTAGGGCACAAAATCTGTCAACTAATTAAACTATATTTCTCCTACAAAGAACAGGTATCATCATCCTTTCTTATACACATTGATAACTGATGTGCAAAATAAATTACAAATATTATCTGAGGAGATCCTCTGGAAATCAGATAAAAGCCTTCTTTTTTTTTTTAAATGCTTGAATAATTTGCCCATTTCTTCATCTTCATGTTTATTTCAGCAAGTAGCAGACATAAAATTGAAGAAAGAAAAAAAAAGTTGCAAATGTCAGGGATATGATAACAAAAATACAGTAAGCAATCCATATTAGGCTTCTAACAGGCTTATTTAAAAAAAAAAGAATAAAAATAGGAAAAAGAATAGTTCAGAATAGATGAGGTAAAAACCAACAAAGCCCAAAATTTTAAGTTTAAATTGTGTTCATCGGACATGTGCTATGTTTTTTTCATATTCTAAAATGTCAGTTACAGTTTGTAGTTTTATACAGTTGCCAGATACAAAATCACAGAATTACAGAATCATTAAGGTTGGAAAAGACCTTTAAGATCATCAAGTCCAACCATCAACCCAACACCATCATGCCCACTAAACCATGTCCTGAAGTGCCACATCCACATGTTTTTTGAACACTTCCAGTGATGGTGACTCCACCACCTCCCTGGGCAGCCTGCTCCAATGCTTGACCACTCTCTCAGTAAAGAAATTTTTCCTAATATCTAGTCTAAACCTCCCCTGGTGCAACCTGAGGCCATTTCCTCTCGTCCTATCACTAGTTACTTGGGAGAAAAGACCAACACCCTCGTTGCCACAACCCCCTTTCAGGTAGTTGTAGGGAGCGATAAGGTCTCCCCTCAGCCTCATCTTCTCCAGACTAAACAACCCCAGTTTCCTCAGCCGCTCCTCATAAGACTTGTGCCTTTCAGCATTTACTGTAGCCAGGTTTTGTGTGGGGACTTTTTTCAGCTTAGTGTGATCTGTATATTGACAGCATAGCTGTCAAATCAAAATCACAGCATGTCTGAGATTCAAAGGGACCTCAGGAGGTCATCTGGTCCAATGTTGCTGCTTAGGCAGGGCTACCTAGAGCAAGTTCTGATGGTTTCTGACTATCTCCAAGGTGGGAGACTCCACAACCTCTCTGGGCAACCTGTGCCAGTATTTCATGATGTTCAGATAGAGCCTGCTGTGTTTCAGCTTGTGCCCATTGCCTGTCAGTGGGCATCACTGAAAAGAGCCTGGCTCCATCCTATTTTGCACCCTCCCTTCAGTTATTTATATATATTATTGATGAGATCCCCCCTGAGCCTTCTCTTCTCCAGGCTGAACAGTCCCAGCTCTCTCAGCTTCTCCTTATATGTGAGATGCTCCAATCTCTTCATCACTTTAGTGGTCCTTTGCTGGACTCTCTCCAGTATGTCCATGTCTCTCTTGTAGCCCAGAATTGGACCCAGCATTCCAGATGTGGCCTCACCAGTGCTGAGTAGAAAGGAAGGATCGCCACTCTGGCAACACTCATGACACTGCTAGATACCATTTGCCTTTTTGCCACAAGGGCACATTGTCAGCTCATGTTCAACTTGGTGCCCACCAGGCCCCCCAGGTCCTTTTCTGCAGAACTGTTTTCCAGCCTGTCAGCCCCCAGTGTGTACTTGTGCCGGGGGCTGTTCCTCCCCAGGCACAGGACTTGGCACTTCCCCTTGTTGAACACTTCAAGAAACAGATGTACAAGAGAGTGCACACAAAACTCACAAACTAGCAAAATAAAACATGTACAAAAGACAAACTTCCTTTTCCTTCAGTTCCCACCCTTTATATGTATGAAAAAAAAGCTGTATAACTAGTACACTGAGCATATCAGAATACACAAAATGGGGTAGCCAACACCTTTCCACATCTTGAGTGTGCCTTATATTCCTTTGTCAACCAGCAGGCATCAAGGATTCAGGATATCTAGGCCCCTTCATGTCTTCTCCCTGATGTCATTTTCCATGGGATTTAACCATGAGAGTCAGAACAAACCATGCTTTCAGGGCTCCCCGCCATGTAGCTTGTCCGCTCCCTACTCTGCCTTTGGGAATCCCTTTCTGAAGATTTTGCCTCCTGTAATGGATTTTATAGTGGACTTTCTAACTGGAAATATGGCTGCCTACTCTACTACAGATGTTGTGCCTTAATCCACAGGTTTTATACATCTGGTCTTTGCACTTTTACATATAGACAGATCTTTATAGATCCATGTATAGGTATTTATACATACCAACATAGATATTCCCTATATACAAATTATATACTATAGGTCTCTGATATTACACACACAGTTATGTGTAAAAAGACAGATATTTATGAAGACCTTAATTTTATAGTTGCAGGTTATATCTAAAGGTTTATATTTACATCTAAGTATCTATCCTCATTAATTGTATTATGCTGTGTTACACTGAAGGAGACATCAGCAACACATATACACCTCAGAAAGGAAGTATAAAATTAATGTGCATCTTATAGTGATAGGCTATCTGCCGCTTCAGTTCCCCTCAGAACAGCCAGGACAGCAGGAACAGAAGCTTGACTGACAGTGTTGGAGAGTGGCAGTAGAAAGCTGTAAATTATGACTGTATATCTGTGTATACATCAGTGTGTCTTAAAGCACTGGGAAATATGACAACTGGTTTGCTGCTTATCCATTTTGTTTGTGCATCGTTGATATAATTATCACTTGTGCAATTTATGCTTTTAAAACTCAATAATTGTGGTTTGGGCATTAAAAAAAAAAAGAAAAAAAAAAGGAAAAATGACCCGTCAATTCCTCTAGCACAGTCTTTTGTTAGCTATGTGCCATGGCACAGATCTTACTTTGCTCAGGGACTGTTTTTTTTTTTTCTCGAAACTACTGGAGGAAGTGAGGTAGTATTCTTTCATTTTCATGTCTTTTTTTATCATTAAATTGAACAAGTAGGAATGGGAAAGCTGAGCAGATGGTTTCAGGACACCCAAAGTAGCTTATCTCTTGGACAGAATGAATGTTAGGCTATGGAAACTATTAACTAATGGTTATAATTTGTAGGAGTTCTCAACATTTGACATTGAAAATATCATTAGTCTCCCACATAGCTTTTTTTTTAAACGTTATTTTAAAGTTAAGAGTAAATTTGTCAGTCTCCAGTGTAAGTCAAATGGAAGTAGCTGTCATAAAATGATGGACAGTACCATTGGAAGTCTTCACGATAGTGATACAGAAACAAGATATTGTGGTATGGACATATACCACCATGGGGATGATCAGAGTTTTGGAAAGTTATAGGCGGAGAAAAACAACATCTCTTTCCTCACATCAGTACATCTACTCCAGAGCTGATCTGATTTTTCTGCAGAGCCAGGCTCTGTTCCTTGGAAAAGTGCATTTGTGATGGAGGTTACAGTGCAAGCCAGAGGTAGGGACACTGGGAGTGCATATCCTTCTACAGCTGCCCTCCCTTTCAGACACTATTGTCCACAGACTCTTAACAGCAGTTTTTTATGAACTAGAAGGAAGAGAAAAGGAAGTAAATATTCATTTACTGTAATATTTTAAAGAAAGAGTGGAAAACAGTAAAGCTACTTTTATAGAGTGCAACATTTTCCCAGTAGAGAAAAGAAAGTATATTGAAAATTAAAAAGTCATGAATGAATATTTAACATACATAAACAGAAGTCTATAAAATCTGCAACAGCTGTTTTAGATAAGATTTGTAACAGCCATTTACTTTTTCTCAAGTTTGATAAAGTTTTCTGGCAAAAGAAACATAATTCAACAAGTTAGTAAAACACAACAAAGTGACCATTCCATTTAGGTCACAGTGATATTCTCAAGCACATAAACTTTCCCTGAATTTAGGGGGCAGCTCTTACAAATCAAACTACATTTATAAACACCACTATGGGAATGAAGTGGGGGTGAAACAAAACCTGAAGTTTATTAAGATTGAAGTTGGCGAATGCTCACTTTTATTTTCCCTTGTGCTAATATCTTTCAAAAGTAAGGAGTACAGAAGGGAAAAGTCAGCAAGTGACTAGCATGGAGAAACAGGGAAGAAATAAGTACTGACAGTGATTGAATTATGTTGATCATATCAGCAAAACAGCTATCATTGGCACAGGAGACCCGGGACCATCAGCCTGGGACCATCTGGCAGTGATCATTGCAGTGCCTGATATCAAGCAGGTAATGTTAACTCCACCACTGAAAGGGGGCTATGAACTATGATCAGAGATACAGCCCCATCAATAGACATCTATTTTCCTGCTTTGCCATAAATGTCAGTGTCCATAGACCCCTCAATTATTCAGTGTTCTGCTGAAGGTTAAAGGCTTAGAACTGATTTTATAAGCCAGTCTTGACACATTATTTCCCCTGACCACACACATGCACACACACAAAATGCAGGCTGGGAATGCCACAGTAGATAAAGATCAGCTGTAACTCATTTGTGATAATTAAACAAAAAATGAGCTGTCCTTAAGGTGAGGAAAAAGCAACAGACTTTGTTTCTTTGGAAAAGATTCTTTGAAAGTAAAAGGCTAAACACATTCGGCTTTTTGTTGTTGTTGTTTTTCCCATTTTCAAAACCAACATTACAATTTTATGATGCACAAAATGGAAAACTTTCAAAAATGTCAGGTTTTGAAAAAGATTACTATGAATAATGTATTTCAATACAGCTTTGTCAAACTGTTCTATAGTACATACATTTGTAATTTCTTAACACTGAATTTACTGGGAAGTGACACTACTGTGCTCATGCTGTTCACACTTGTTTACAAATAGAGGCAGTCAGGCTTTGAGCTTCAAATTCAAGTGTCCAGATACTGACGTGACTTGCCTGAAAGCGCTGGCAGGAAAAGTGTGCCGTGTTAAAAATTCATAAAGAACACTGCTTTTTATTTCAAGAGTAACAGGAGCAAAAGGTTTTTGCAGTGCCCTGGGAAAGAGAAAGTTCAAATATTGTGAAGTTGCAGGAGTAGATCAGAGCATACTATTCACAGTTAAAGCCTACAAGGCAGTTCTTTATAGTGTCTTGGGTGAGACAACTGAAGGAGAACTGAACCTAAGGAGCCAATTTGCTGAGTTTTGTTCAGTCTGTAAATTGAGTAGTTTTTATTATAGAACCATGAGCTGCAAGAACTGCATATTGAACAATGGAAAACTGTATTTGAATCTGTGTATTTCTAAGTTATCTGAAGTTATGTTTCTATAACTCCTAGGAAATGTCAAATGGACCCGTGAGGGGCTGACAGAACAGGTTAGGTCTTTCAAAATTCTGAGTCTCACCAATTATTGATCCCATAGCTACCTACTTTTTCAGGCACCCTCATGTGGGAAGTAGCTGTGTTCAGGTTCCAAGCTAGAAGGAGACAAGTTTGGTTTTTTTTTAAAATGTTTTTGTGCTCAAACTTCCCTTTCAGAAATGCATGCACTCACTTTGAGTTAGATCTAAAAGTTTACTACCTAAGGCGAAACATTTCTTTAACCTCTTGTCCTCTTTATCCTGAAGTCTATACTGACTGCTAGCAAAACTACTATTGTATCACATATTTTAAAATATCTTTAAATGAATATTCAGCAAAACATGTTTGTATTTTGGACAGTTTCTGAACCAGATCCTTCTAGAAGAGACAAACAACTAGAAACACTTGTCAAATATGTTATTTCGTACATTTAATTAATATCTATCAAATGTCTGTCAGATGGCTGACTGAATCCTTTGAGGAAAAATTAGTAGAGTAAAACTTCAGTGTTTGACAGTAGTCAAATTATGCAAAGGGTGTCCACCTCAAGCATATGCATACAAATAAGGAAGTGCCAAGACAGCAGCATTATGGAGAAAGCTCTCACGCTTCTCGGAGGGGAAATCAGCACGACTGGGTAACCATCTGAAGTGCCAATACTCTAATGCACGCAACATGGGCAACAAAGAGGAGGAATTAGAGATCTGTGTGCAGGTGCAGGCTACGATCATCTTGGGGTCACAGAGATGTTGTAGGAAGACTCCCATGACTGAAGTTCTACAACAGATAGGTACATACTCTTTAGGAAGGGCAGGCTGGGGACAAAAGGAGAGGGAGTTGCCCTTCCTGTGAAAAAATAGCAAGCCCACATGGGACTCTGCCTTGGGATGGATGACAAGCTAGTCAAGAGCTTATGGGTTAGAGGGTAGACAGACATAGGTGATGTTGTCATGGGTGTCTGCTAGAGGCTTCCTCAACAGGAAGAAGCAGATGAGCCCTTCTGACAACAGGAGGAAATGTCATATTCATATGCCCTTGTCTTCATGGGACACTTTTAACTACCCTGACATCTGCTGGTAGGGCAATACAGCAGGCCACAAGCAATCCAGGGAATTGTGGAGAGTATTGTTGATAACTTCTTAACACAGGCCATCAATGACTGGACAAGGGTAGGTCCTCTTCTGAAAGTGCTGTCTACAGACAAGACAGACCTTGTGGAAGAAGAGAAGGTCAGAGAAAGCCTTGGTTGTGTTGAACAGGAGATGATGGAGTTCAGGATCCAGAGAGGAGGGAACAAGGCAAAAAGTAGGATCACAACTCTGGACTCCAGTAGAGCAGGTTTTGTCCTATTCAGGGAACTGTGTGGAAGACGACAGCTGTGGGCAGAAGAGGGTCCAGGAGAGCTTGGTTTTTGGATCACATCCAAGCTCAAGAATGGCTTATTCCCATGACCAGGTTATCAAGATAAGGTGGCAGAAGGCCTGTATGGAGCTCTTGATTAAACTCAAATATCAAAAGGAAGTATACAGAACGTGGAAGGAGGGTCAGGCAGCCCAGGACAAATGTACAGACACTACATGCTGGGATGGGTTTAGGAAAGTCAAAACTCATCTGGAGTTGGACTGGAAAATCTCCAGATGTCCCTTTTAACCTGGAACATTCTATGATTCTGCAATTCAGAATTTGTGAAATATTCACGGAAATGTCCAGATCTCCCTCATGTGTCTTAGTGAAATTTCACTATTTTTTCTTAGCTTCATTCAGCCTTCTCATTCCTTCTCCATCCTCTGTTACAATATGTGTTTCCAGGTCATCTAGAACATATACCTTCTGTACAAACACATGCAGTCTTAAAGCCTACTACAGTTTTCTTACCTGCTGAGAGCCAGCATTCTTAATACCTGGTGAAATGTCAACACACTCGTCCTTTCCAGGCTAAAAAGAGTGGCACAGAGAGGACTAAAATTCCTATGTCATGAGGCATCTATGAAGAAGCTCACTATCATTCATGACGAAGCTTCTAGGAAAGGATATAATGCTGTGATTTGTGAAGTTAACTGCTAGTGGCCCAGGCAACATAAAAGACTTCAGAAGTATGTCCTTCCAATCTCAGAGCCTTTAAGAGCAGTGGAGTGGAACATCAACAACTTCCATGCCCCTGCCACTGTGGCAGAGCTGCTTGATATTCTCATTGGTATCATATACATGTCCAGTATGTTATGTCCTCCTCTTTTTTTCCTGTCCTCCTCTTTTTTTGCAAGTTTATAAGGGAAGTAGTTGTCATTTTTTCCTTACGTCCTCTAACCAGAAAGAGAAAGGACTTTGGTATGGCAAACCTTGGGATGAAGGCAACCTTTTTGTTATTCCCCATTGATGACTCCTGGGTATTAACTATTTTTGGTTTATTTGGAAAACCAGACCCTAGATGCAAGTATATTTAAGGGTCTTGATGTAGGTTTTCCTTGCTACTGAAGATTTTTAAGCATATTTTGATAATGCACCAGTATAACAAGATGATTGGCTGCTTTGTAAACACTAGAACAAGATCAGTTTGATGCAGTATTCCTTTTTTTCTAATGACATAGTACATGTAAACAGCTGGATTGGAAAACTGAGCATCCTGAACTCACAAATGCGTGACCACAAACTTTCTCTTTATGCAAAATCCTATTTCAACTGATTTTGTTGGATGAAGCAGCAGTCCCCTGCAGCGTCTTCTCTGACAGCTCTGTCAGCTCCCATGTAATACAGATTTCCACTTCTAGCAATAGATATGCAAGCATTTTTCCCATATCTAATTCAAGCTTTTTGTTTCTCACTGCCTAGCCTTCTAGTCTCTGCTTTTCACTCTCACCAAAGCAAAAAATCCAAGGTTCCTGCAGCTCTGCTACAGCTGCGTGCAGTTGCAGCAATGACTATACAAAGTCTTGAAGCTCAAATAACACTTGAGTACAGGTTCAGTGCCTATTAGCTCAGGTTTTAATGACATCTTTATTCACCAAGAACATTTTGGAAATTCTCCCTGTTAGACACTCCAACACTATAATAGAAGTTCATCTTTTTAAAATTAGCCTATGTATAAGGCAAAAACTTCATCTTGAAAATGCTGCCACAGTAAAGGAAAGTATCTCCCAATGAGTAAGAATGTAGAGATATGCAGTTATAAATAAAATGCCTTCTACTTATTTCAAAAATAAAATAATGTGGAGATAATTCTTGTCAAAATTAGGTGCATTATCTTTGAAATTTATTAATTTTAAATCTGATCACCTTTTTCTACCAGGAAAAGACTTTGTCAGGTTGATACTAAAAGAAACCATTAATCATGTGATAATCATAGTCAGAAGATGCAGAACAGTTTAGCTAATGTATTCTGCTACATGACTGTATTCTTGCCCATTTATAGAGTACCATTAGAAAATCCAAATTAAATAATGGTTTATCTAATAAGAAACAATGGGCAGATAGGATTTATCATAGCTTGTATCATTCTGATTCTAGTGAAAAAAGCTATGTACTTCACTATTCTGAAAAAAACAACATACTTTGTAAGAAATCCCTGATGAAACGATTGATATGTGGATAGGTAGATCCCTAAGACAGAAATGAATGTGAGGAAATGGATAGTACTTACATCTAATAGGGATTATGGAAGAAAATGTTTTTGTTGTGTTTCTCCTGTTTCAAATACTAAAAAAAAGCAAAAAACAAAACAAACAAATACACTGAAAGAAAACAAAATTCACTTCCTTACTTGGATTGTTATCAGCAAGTATTCTAGGTACTAACATCCTGTTCTCCTATCAGTTGTCAACATGGAATTTCAATCAGAATTTGGATGTTCAGACTTCCAAAACCAGGAGTTCCCTTTTGCTTGAATTTTAAGGGGTCATTGACAGACCTTTTCATATGACCAAATTTTAACCTTGAATAAATTACTCAGTACATACTTTTTTCCCAGTTTCAATGTATTATTACAGTTCCGGAAACTATTAATCAGATTTCTTTGAACTCTCCTTATGCTTGAAAACAAAGCAAGCTGTTTTCTTTAGATTTGTTTCTTCCTTTTATTCCTCTACCGGGTTTAGACATTTGAAATATTTTCCTTTTATCAAAATGATTACAGTGATTTTTAATAAAATTTTCAGTTGTGGCTTATTTAAATTCAGGGATGATTCTGGCTGCCTTAATATATACTTTTAACTCTCTAGGAATAAGTCCATCCAGAATCATATCCTCACCTGGTCTTATTTCTTTTGTATACAGGGATTTTTAATGATTTATATATCCACTCATTTCCCTTTTTAGTGCTCCAGATTTTGTCCAATTCCCAATTTTCAACATCATAAATTATATTGAACCTGCTCTGAAAAAAAATCTTCCCTTGTTAAATCTTTCTTTGTGTACTTTCACTCTACAATTTTTTTTCAGTATAATATTACAAACAAGTGGGATTATCTTCCCATCCCCAATTTCCTTGTAATTTCATGATAGAGACAACAAATAATTTATAATCTAAGAGATTTCCCATTTCAAATTATTGCCAATTACTGCTGTTGGGGTCTATACTGATACCTCACATTCTTTTGTCTCTAGTACCCTTTTATACTCATTACAAAAAGTCTGAAACATACTTTTATGTTTCAGATACTACTTCAGCTTGCTCCTCTGGAATAATATCTATTACCTAATACCTATTGTCCTAACAGAATATATGCTTTCTAGAAAGCAGTTCTGGCAATTTAAGAAGAGTTGATAAATTATGTACGCTTCTTTTGTCAGCATGCCCATATCAATGCATTCAAACCTTCATCAGACCTTTCCACACTTTTCATACAGCAGGTCCAAGACACTCCACAATGTGTTCTGCTATAAGCAAGCAGTCAAAGAATAATCTAAAATCATCTGTATTCAGGACAACACTTATATATTTAACCTTGAATGTTTATCTTATAGACTTTGATAAGACTTAATATGTTGAAGATCCACATGGGATAGCCTTAACTGTTGCAACTGACTGTATATTGTACAAAAGTGCTTTTCTACAGAGATACCTAAGTATAAAATGTCATTAAGACAGCAAGTAAAATGAAGTGTCTAAAAGACAAGTTTCATCAAAGAGTAAAGAAGAACAAATATGGTATCGTAGCACAATCCCCCTATGTCACTGAACCTGGTACTACTCACAGCCTGACCCTAGTCCTAGATGCTAAAAACATTTGACAAATCAAGTTCAATCAATAAATGACTCCTGTGAGGACCACAGCTATTTGTTTCCCTTTTGGCTAAATGTTTCTTCTGTTATCATTTATCACATTTGGTACAACGATTGAGTTATTGCAAATTCTAACTGATTAATCTTCTTTGAGTATTCTGCTTCGCTGGACCTGTCAATTACTTTCTTTTTTACTTCAGACAGTTCTTGAATGTTCACTAGCTTTCGAAGAGGTTGCTGCTAGGTTGAGTGCAGTGGGAAGCATGACCAAAATGTAATGCAGCCTTTAGTGTACAAAGTTAAGAAACCTTCCTTTATTCTCAAATGTTCTGTATTTTTTTCACAGTTGTATTTAGAATTACTGTTGTATATGGACTGGAGAAGCTGGAAAACTTCCCTTGCTGCTTGAGAGACTAGTGCTTGCTCAGTAAAGCTCCAAATGGGAATGTCTTCTCATAATACACAATCTCATATGCAATGTTGACTCAGCCCTGGTTTCCAGACGACTTTAAAATTAATCAGTTTTACTTTGCAGATAGGAGAAAAAATTCTAAAACAGTAAAATAAATTGCACAGTTTCAGCACCTGTCCAGTGGAGCCACTTTATCCTGCGTCCTGCCTGTCCACTTTGGCACATGGCTTCAGGACCACAGAATACTGCCACTGAGTTTGCCATGCTCATGTAGTTCGTACTCTCAAATAGTATCTAGCCTTGTAATGAATGTGAAGCTTCCAGAGGAAGATAAAGCCAACGTTTGTATTTTTTAGTATAGTAGCAAAGAAACACATGAAAGATTAAACCAGTTAGGAAACAACAAAGAAATATCTCCTGCACCCCTCTCCACTTTCATCTCCTCCCCCCTCAAAAAAAGAGAAAACATGTGGCAATGTTGCCTCCTGCTGATAATGGAATTTTCAGTTTTCATTTTCCAATCCATCACACAGGAGTCTTCAATAAAAACACTTAAAGAAATATGGGTACATCAGACTGTTGCTACTGCTTGAAAAAGTTTTTAATCTATTTGTGGCAGAGATTGTGTTCCTAAGTAAGTTAACAAGATGATGCTATCACATCACCTTGCTGATGATAAATCTTGACACATTTCCTCTACCTTGTTTCTAGCTGAAAGTGTTTATGTTATAGTGCCTGTGTTGAGCTGAATGTTTATAGAATGCCATGACTACCTGAATCATCAGTTTCGTCATCTGCTTCTATGGTCATATGGATTGTAAAAGTCTCTAAGTAGGCATCTTCTGCTGAGATTCAAATCTTGTTCTTCTTTCAACATATGTAATCTTTCCCACATTTTGTTTATATCTGCATCTCAATGCAAGAGATGCCTTTCTGTACTTTGCATGATAGAATTGTAAAAATGATCAAAATATTTTTGCTTTTCCTTTGGCCCCGCTTTCCTCTCATTGAGTTCTGTGAATGCATCAGCATGTAAGCTTCAGCACAAGAGTTTTGCACTGTTACATTTTTGCTCTGCCAGTCATTATATATACACCTCTATTTCTTCCTCATCAGTCATACTTGTCAATTTGAGCGTACATTTCTTAGGTGTGTAAAAATTGTGACAGCAGATTCCAGTAGTGATGCTTAAAACTTTATCCTCCCTCTGAAAAGGAGGGCTAGTAAGATCTCAAATCACCACAACGAAAGGACAAGGTCTATTCTTATGAAACTTTCAGCTATTATAGTTGCAGCCTATTGGCCATATTTAGAAAGACCAAGAATTCTGCAGCAAGAATTGGAGAATATTATTAACTGTCTTATTAAAACAAAGCGCAAAATCACAACTTCTATGGACATATTAGAAGAAACTTTGCTACAGATTGGGGTCTCACTAACAAAATGAATAGGCAACTGGATGCAATTGTTGATGATAAAGCAATCTGAGTGCCATATAGCCGTGAACAACTTAATTCCAGGAGGCAGCAGGTGGGGTATTTTAAGTAAAGAGAAGGAAATATTAATTCTTATCATACAAGTCTTTACTAAGACTTCATTAGAATATAAAGCTCAGTTCTGATTAGCTATGTTCAGAATGGTAATTTGAAAGCAAATCCAGACTACTCAGATGACAAGCAGTTTTAGAGAACAAACCTTAAAAGAGACTAGTGAAACGAAAGTTGGGGCAAGATGATTATTTTCTATAAATACACTTACTTGATAATCACAATGGAAAGACAAGGACTGTCAAAACTAAATTTGCTTGTAGAAGATCAAAAGAATGTAAAAATTGTTCATGAATATATCTTCCCAGCAAATAAAAAGCGCATTTCTAACCATTAGAGATGAAGTTCTGGTGTAGTTTTTTGAATGATGCAGTGGAGGCCTGGAACATACATTCACTAAAGATGTTATTTGAAAACATCTGCTGGACTCCATGTGGTCACCAAAATAAAAGCAAACAATGGTAATATTGATACATTTCATAACTATATATACTTGTAATTTGAGCTGCATACATGTGTAATACATACATATATAAAAATACATGTTTATACACATGCATGCACATATGTATTCTTGCAAGCCTAATGTTTGAAGTGTTATATATCCTTTACTTAATAGAACTAAAAATATTGCTTGTTTGCTTTACTTGGCTGTGACACTGTACTGAACAGATGTGTACACTGAGCTGCTAAAATCTAGAGATTTTTCTTGAATAATTGTAGCGCATGCAATTAAAAAACCCTTTAAGAACAGGATCAACTCAAAGATCAGGGTACATTGTCTTGTTCATTGGTAACAGTTCTCCTAGCTTTGCTAGATTCCTACAGACTTATCCTAAGACACAAGCAATCTTGAGCAATTCAACAAAACTGTTCCAGCCCTTCATCCAGTTCATCAATGGAAATATCTAAGCACTTATAAAGCCTCTTTAGATAGCCTTTTTGTATTATTATAAGTTGTATTATCAGCTTCCTTTTGTATTAGAATAAACCATTTTTTTCCTTCTCGTTCACTGCTGTTTCTCAATCAACATTGATATTCCCTTGTCCAACTCCGTTGTGAATGAAATTTCAAGAACAGACTGTTCTTTGAAACACTAACATAGACATTCACTGTACATAAATGAAGTTATTTGTAACTTGGCTAACAATGTTTATATAGACAAAGATAAGATATCAAGAGGAAGAAAAAGATTTTTCATTTTTTTCATCAATGATACTGGAAATGTATTCCCATAATGAGCAGTTTGAGATTCAGGTAACATCCATTTTTACAATAGCTCCTTAACTAATTTTTTGTGTGTGTTTGTTTTTTATCTGTTTCAGCAGAGGTATTTTACAGCTATTTGACAGAAAATGTGATTTTGAATTCCCTTACACCAATTGATAATTTTCCAGTCTTCCAGTGTGTGGGTTGACCCTGGCTGGATGTCAGATGCCCACCAAAGCAGCTCTATCGCTTCCCTCCTCTGCTGGACAAGGTAAAGAAAAATATAATGCAAGACTTGTGGGTTACGATAAGGACAGGTAGAGATCAGTCACCCATTACAGTCATAGGGAAAACAGACTTGACTTGAGAAAAAAATTAATTTAATTTATTACCAATGAAATCACAGTAGGATAATGAGAAATAATGCCAAATCATAAAAACAACTTGCCCCTACAACTCCCTGCTTCCCAGGCTTAACTTTAAGTCCCGAGTTCTCTACCTCCTCCCCTCTGAGCAGCACAGGGGGACGGGGAATGGGGGTTGTGGTCAGTTCATCACATGTGGTCTCTGCCGCTCCTTCCTCCTCAGGGGGAGGATTCTTCACACCCTTCCCCTGCTCCAGCCTGGGGTCCCTGTCATGGGAGACAGTCCTTTACAAACTTTTCCAGTGTGAGTCCTTCCCACAGGCTTCAGTTCTTCATGAACTGCTCCAGTCTGGGTCTCTCATAGGTCCACAGGTCCTGCCAGGAGCTTGCTCCAGCATGGGCTTCCCACAGGGTCACGGCCTCCTTCGGGCATCCCCCTGCTGCGGCGTGGGGCCCTCCCTGGGTGGGGGTGGAGATCTGCTCCCCTGTGGAGCTCCACGGCTGCAGGAGCACAGCCGGCCTCACCAGGCTCTTCCCCAGGGGCTGCCGGGGAACCTCTGCTCCGGCGCCTGGAGCCCCTCCTGCCCCTCCTGCTGCCATGGCCGGGGGGGCTGTAGGGCTGCTGCTCCCACACCTTCTCACTCTTCTCTCCGGCTGCAGCTACACACAGGGTTTTTTCTCCTTCTTAAATACGTTATCCCAGAGGTGCTACTACCGTCGCTGATGGGCTCAGCCTTGGCCAGTGGTGGGTCCATCTTAGAGCCAACTGGCACTGGCTCTATTGGACATAGGGGAACCTTCTGGCAGCTTCTCACAGAAGCCACCGCTGTAGTCCCCCCATTACCAAAACCTTGCCACACCAATCAAATACAACCAGTCATTCCAAATATGATTCAGACCAGTTTTGTTTTTCCTATTTTCTTTTAATGTGAATCTGCATGACCTGAAAGATATTTGATTGTGGCAGAAGAGAGTACATCCATTTAGCTAAGTTCTGCCACCTGGAGCATATGGCTGAAAGAGGAGAAGTTTCTCTTCAGACTACACAAGTCTGCAAGGAAATCTGGGAACCTCAACCAAAATGCAGACCAGACCATGAGGCTGGAGCAGCCAGCCTGACTGATGTCTAGGTCATAAATATCTGCTTGTTGGCCAAAATATATTAAACTTTCAACATGTTAATGAGAACCAGAATGAATATGACCAAGTATGGACCCATGTGTGAGATTCGGGGTCTTGTCCCCTAAAGCAAAAAGTGTCTGCAGAAATGTTTAACACCAGCATCAGTAATCTAGGCAAGGACTCTTTTGCCAAAGATAAATCTCAACATCCATCTCAGGTGGAAGGGCACTACCTGAGCATTACATTTTTGGTGTTTCAGAGGGAAAATTCTCTCTTTACTCTTCAGTTTAAATAGATGTTCATACAGGCAAACATAGTTCAAAGACCTTCTAAATTATCTGAATTAGAATCACTTCCCCTGTCAATCAAATTTATTTTCCTTAGTATTTATGAAGCTGTAATCCTGTTAATGTTCTCGTTGGTCAGAAAATCTTCGCTGGCAATAGGCACTGAATTTTCAATTTTAAAAAATGTGGAAAAGATGCACGACTTTTCATAAAGAATGAGGAGGGGAAGAAACTTATTATTTTACATTAAGGGTACAGGTAGAGTTGTTTGCCAAGAGATGAAAAATGGCAGCCTCGAGAATCTTGCCAGCAGTATCAGCTTTTGCATAAACACTATCAGGGACTTGCCTCGTAACAGTGTAGATGTTGCATCACCACAGTGAAGAAATAAGGAATGGAAGGGAGAAGAAAACTGCCATACAACAGAAGAGCTCACATGACAGAAGAGAGGATAAGATGTAGTCAGTGATATGTATGACTTCATAAATAACTGGTCACTTGCTGCGTGCTTCAGGAGAGGAGTGACGAACAGACAAAAAGGAGCCTTTTGATTTTCCTAGTGTGACATATGAATGTTTTGCTGTTGCTCTTACCAGCAGCAAGGAAGACTGTCAATACAGTCTTACTGGGTATATGGTTCCCTATTGTGCTATGGGAAACTGCCACCAAAAAAGTAAGAAGCAACTTGAACATGCTGTGTTTGGTTTGGCTGAACTGTAACAGATACTAAACTGGGTCCTAAGAGAGCTTTAATATACTCTGAACCCAACATATTTTGATAATAACCTCTCCATTATATTAGTCATTAAGGAAACTTGAAAATACCAGTTCACAAACTAAACAGAATAACTCTTCTCCATTCCAGACTTTTACTACAATTAGAGTAATTTATTTTGGGGAAAAGCCAGGAAAAGATAGAATGAGGGGGAAGTCTGAAAGAAAGCAGTAACAATTAGATCACTTCTGCCTCTGCTTGCTGGGTGGGTCCTCTGAATGTCAGCCTCATTATTCTGGACATCAACCCCAGGCAGCAGCTCCTAAATGCCGTTCCAAATGGTGGCCTAAATGGCAGTCCCTGTTGTACATTCTTTCTCCAGTAATAGTGGCAGGCTGTTGGGAACTTCTTTTAGTTCATAATAAATTTCAGGAGCGCTAGTTTGAGAACAATGTTTGAGGCTTACGCCAACCCAGACTGGCAGATAAATGCTTTGAATCCACAATTCCATTATCACTTCTGAAAGTCTGTAGGCTGCAAGTCTTGTTCACTGGTGGGGAAGAGCCCAGATATTCTGAGGTGACAAGGATGACTTACATAAAACTTATATAATCTCAATGTCTCAAGGGCCTTGCATGGCTCAGTTCACCAGGGACTCTAAGCCCCTCACAAACATTAAAGAAAGCATCTTCATTGTGGTTGCATTAAAGAAAGAATCCTTCTGTGAGGTCAGTTGAGATCCAAAACATGGACAAATTAAGCGAACAGACAACAAATCTGTGGCAGTGCCAGGAAATCATGTTGTAATTCTCGGTCCACAGCCACAACCACAAGAGTAATCCCCTTGTACATTTCTGGTAGCAAAAGAGAGGTGGGGGGGGAAAAAAGTCCCTCACAGAAGCCTCTTCATTCTTATTTAACATGGATTTTACCATGCATGGAAACAACCGTTCCATTTTCTCATGTAGACTGCAGCAGGCTGTGTGAAGCTGGGCTGTTTGAAACAAGAGATTCAGATGTCAGATCAGCTCAAAATGCAGACTCTCTTTCTTACTAGCAGCTGTGCCTCAAGCACTAACAGATCTTCATGTCTCTCTGTCATTTGTTTGGAGGGACAGCCAGTACCTTCAGCCACAGGAGGTTGATCCATGGCTATAAAAGTAACTTGGTCTGTCATGAGCTGAGGGCAAATCCTTCCTCAAGCTATTCTTTCTGTTAGTTTAGCTAAAAGGTGGCTAGGCAGCCACATCTTGTCATGGGCACTTCATAGCTGCCAGAGCTGCCTCTCCACTTCTCAGCAGTGCCAAAATCCATCCAGTTATACCTCAGTCCTCATGCATGGCCATTATGGTAGAGGAGCTTGCAAGACGAGGGCAGAATATGCAAACACATTTCTCCTGATCACAATGCTCCTGTTCAGGGCAGGTTTACCATTGTTTGCCTGGGAGAACGCAAAGTACGTGGCTAGTTTTTCTCCCTTCTGACCGCTGTTGCTTTCCTTCTCTGAACTGTTTAAATGAAATACATTTGAACAATATAAAAACATCAAAAGAGCGTATTTACTTTGGGTTTATGTTTTTATGAAGTTCAGCTACCAGGGAGAAGTGAAAGAGTCCAGGGTAGAAACACATAAATTGAGCCACATTCTCCAGTTTGCTTTAGTTGTTTCACTTGCCAAGGCAAAGGCAAGCCCAAGTCCTAACACTTTCACTTAGTGTCACAATCCTGCTATGGCTGCGGGAAGGAGTAGCTGGTTACTGCCCTGCCTGTGTTCTCCACCTCCTCTCATGTAAGTTACCTGGTGGATAAGTGAGAAGATATTCCCTGTCCCTATCCCCCATACGGACAGGGATATACACCAGTGGATGGATACATTAGCAAGTTCCAGCCCATGCTCAAGGTCTCCCACATTTCTGCAGGTGTGACTCTACATTCTGCAAATGCTGGTTACAGAATGGAGGACTCACTGCAGTGAATTGATTCTCTACTTTGGCTCAGAACATGACTTCAGTTTTCTGTGCAGCATTACATTTTCCGTGGTGTAATTTTGTTTTAAGCCTTCTCTTGAGAAGCAGTGTAGAACAGAAAAATTAAACTAGTATTTCAATATCCCGTGGCTCCAGTAACTAGACCCCTAGGCACATGCTGCGCCTGCATCTGACTAATCTGTGTCTCCCTGCTAGCAATAAGAAGCATCACGAAGTCAGGAAGCTTCCTGGCTGCTTTGGGCTCCCAGGGCAGGCTCCTTGAATGACTGAATGGTGCTGTGACTGGGTCATCTCCATGTGACAATGGTCCTCAACAAATGTAAGCATGCCCTTGAAGCCACAAACAGCAGGAAAGAACTGAGTGGTGAATGTGGCTGTGGAATTGTCTGTATCATCTAAATCTGGCTGAATCTGGCATTCCTGCAAAAAGGCTCTATTAGGTAAGATGCCAGAATGCAGCTGTGGCACCTTATTTAAAAAAAAAAAAAAAGAAAAAGAAAGAGAGCATTTTCGTGCTGAGTGGTGATTTTTCCCAGTTTAGCATTGATGCATTGGCATTAACCAACGGGTTAGCATTGGTAACAGGAAAGTATAGAAACCGCCTGGTTTACTGGAGGAGGGAGGGGAGAGGGAAGTCCTGAGCTATCACTGCTGACTCGCCAAATGAGGGAGTGTTTATGATGCCTTTAGCCAAGTCTATGCACAGCTACATCTTCATTTCTACTCTTCCCCTCATCTCTTCCTTGGGCCATGTGGTATCCTTGCAAATGGGGGATATTTCATGTTCTTCGGAGCTTACTTAGGAATAGTACTTCTCCCTGCAAACAGCCACAAAGTCTACGACTTGATGGCTCTAGAGAATTTAATAATGAAAAAGACAAAAAAATATACGCCAGCTGTGAGTCAAAGCAAATGTAAACACAAAATAATACTCTTAGATATGTAGTCACCCACTGTTATGAAAACAAAAACGTACGGGTTTTAGGGGTGACTGTCTACTACAGTCAACAGAGGGGACAAAAAAGGTATCAGATAAAGGGAACGATACATGTCCACATTTGTTTCAGTCATTTAAGCAACCAGCTTCCGAAAGAAAAAGCAAACCATTTTTAGAAGATAAAATTTCAGTGAGTCCAGACCAGAATGAAATTTTAACTGGAAGGTGCTCCTATGCTAAAGGAAGTCAGCATGACTTATCAAATCTGTTTTGAGTATTGCTCTCTATAAGTGCCATTTCAAAAGATTCATTGGCTATGTAGGCTTTTACTATCAGCATATTTATTTCACCTCCTAAATGAAATCCAATTTGAGGCTATTAATATTAATGTGCTGAGATAATTCTGATGATGAATTAATAAAACACTTGGCCTCTCAATATGCTGTTTGCTCTTACCATTTAATGATGCTCTTAACTGGAAAAAGGAAGAGATAGAGCTGACTCCAGCAGGAGCCTGAAAATTAGAAACCACTTCATTGTTTTTAGCTTGCCGCTTTAACGACAATCGATGACATTGATTTTGGACTAGAAAAGTATTTACTAAATCTTTACCATGTGCTGCAGTCCCTATTTAGATTCCTTAAGCATAATTTGTATGTAACACCTGCTTAAAGTACTGCAACTACTTGACGAGAATAACTTAAAAAATATTTAATGCATTTCTGTCGTTTGTTAGAGATTTGACCCTATTTCTTATGTTTATTATAAAAATTGGGGTTTTTTTTCAAAACAGTTCTCCTGCCACTGAAAGCACAGCTGTACCTTAGAAAAATCAGATGGCATCAACAATCTCATTCCTTTACAAGAGGAATTTCAGTTCACTGAACATTTCAGTTCACATAAGGCTAATTCACCTACCTTATTATGCTAGAATAGATTTCCATTTGAAGAACTGAACTCAGTTAATGTACATGATTTTTACATTAGTCTTCACAGCACACAATCCTAATAGAAATAAAATCTAAATAATAATAGGATATTTCTACAGACAGCTAATGTAAAAACATATGTGTAGACATCTATAGTGTCACATTCATAATTTATACAGGTTTTTATTATTGATATAAGTGAACATGGAAAACATTTCATTCTAATCTTGCAAATACATATAATTTATCATGGTTAAAACATAGAACCTTAATGCTAGTCATTTTTAGTTTTCATCTAGGAAAAAATGAAAAAATTCTAGCACTGTGATTGCAAACAATTGCAATTTCAAATGAGATTTCATTCCTGGAAAGCCTGTCAAAATGGTGGTTAGCAGAACACATACAATGTAATTTTCAAAGTATGAGGTGTTCTTTAAAAATTCTAGCAGGATGCAAGCATGAAAGTGCTTTCCCAACACACTTCATGTTTAAGCCTGGAGTCTTCATTCAAGCCAAATTGTCTCTCTTTGAAATGGGTCAGATCTTCAAGTGGTATAGACTGTTTTAACCTTAACTGCATTGTAGTGGTATGCAAAAAATTCAGGAGACAAAGACGCAACAGCTGTAGCATATTATTATTGAGATCAATAATATTATTAATAACTAGGTTTCTGAAACAGGAAATCTAAACAAATTACTACCTTCAAAGTGCTTCTTCAGAGAGAAAACAAAGAGAAGAAATGTACTGTTGTTCTTTTTCATTAAATTATGAAGCACTCAATGTGGTAAAAGCCCTGTATGTGTCTGGAGAAATCTCTCCGATGTGGAAGAGAAATATTTATAAACTCCAAAATTATGCTAATTAAGAGTCAGATATTCATTTTTATTATTTGTGACATGATAATAGCAAGTGGGTTTAGGTGGTAAGGGAGATGGATGATGTCAGAGTACTGATTGTGTATCAGCTCTTTTTGATTCTGCTTCGTTTGAGCAGGCATGGAAGGGAAACCTATACAAGAAGTCATAATGCAACCTGTACTTCATAGAATTTTCCCTCTGCAGCCATGTCCGAGTACAAACCAGGTAACAGTCACTGAATGACCACATTAAAAATCCAGTCAGGGCACTCTTATTTTTTTAACCTATTTCCATTTCCCTCCTACTTGGATGAAATGTTTCATTTCTTTCAGAGTTTCTAATGACCTAAAAAGGCAGACCAAACGATAACCTGTGATAATAAATACAAGTATGAAGATTTAGATGTTCCACCTCTAAGCACATTGCAAAGACAATGTTCCTTCAGCAGTTATCATATTATTTCTTTAGAACTAATATTGATTATCAAATATATCTTAAAACTTGCATGAGGCATAATGTAGTGGTCATCACTTTAACTTCCTTCACTGGAAGTGCTCTGAGCCTTTTCTTTCTGCAAGACAGTATCATTTCTTCTGTTTAGATATACCCAGTTGCCAATACACTCTCATTATTTCTCTCAGAAGACTGGCATATGAGATCTTCAGTTACAAATTCAGGATTCACACTACATATGAAGAATGAATTTCAAACATGGTATTACTCATGACTTTTTCTTCTATATAGTCTTGGTTGAAAATTACAAGTTTGCAGAAGTTGTATAGGTTTGTATACTTCTTCCCAGTATTTCATCTTTGGACTGAGAACTGTAATTAAGAGAAATTAAACAAAACCCACATAGCTGGTACCAACTCCTTCCAAAACAATCAAAGTTAGTGACTTTGGTAGCCACTCCAACCATCAACACAATACTCATGTTACAGCTGTTGGAATGATAGTGGTAGCCAAAATTTTGATATTATATAGATATTTAGTTTACTCTAAATAAAGACTTAATCTTCTTAATTGTGTACATGATGGAAGGGTAAGGCTTTCAAAATGCACTCGGTGCTTTGAGAATTACATTGGCTATGTGTCTTTGGCCACCATTCTGATGATTATGATCCTAAGAAGACTTTCATGTGTGGTTGGTTTCACGCAGTTCAAACAGTCCTGTCAAAATCAGAGTGGTTACTCTGATGTCTGTATGTTATTCAGAACTAAAGTTATAACATGCAAATCAGCTGACTTGAGTAAGCGATCTGTTACTCTTAAATCCCCATCAATGCTCTGAATAACAATAATATTTCTAGGAAGTGTACCTACTTTCAGTCACTCTTGGAATATTTGCATGACCATACTTTGTGTGAAAGTTCTGACCTCTGAGAGAAAAAGGAAATAAATGAGAAGAATCTGGACACGTTTAATTTGAAAATGTTTCTAAAAGACTGATTTTAGAGGCTGTTTTATTTTCTTCTTTCTATCACGAAATATTACACTTATTTTAAATTGGTTAATTTGGTGAAAGAAAACTGATTGTAAGATATTAAAATGCATTTGAAAATGTCGGGTAGCCTTTTTACATACTGTTCTATGATAATAGACTACAATATTCCTATATTTCAGGTACAGTATATTTTCTTAAGCAACCATAGTGACATTTCATAATTAGATAACCTAGGGCTAAACACTGGGAGTTTCTAACTGTTGAGTACCTTAAACTTTTGATAAAACAAGAACAGAGAATACTCGGTGCCTCAAAGGATAGGTCAGTGTTTATATAACAATGTGTGAGTATCAGTTTTTGTCTTGTTTTTCTTAGACATAATTTGATGTTTTACAATAGAAAAAAAGTGTAAGCACACCCCAGCATATCACTTCTATCACTGGTATGTATAAAAACGTTTCCCCTATGCTTTTAAGGTGATGAAAAGGACAACTAGCTTGTGTCTAAATCAGGAGAGCTTGATACGATGTCAAAGCCTTTGGCTAAACATAGATTGACTTAATTCTTTCAATAATGAACTTTGGTCCAGAGCATTTAACAACCACAAGAGGAGAAACCCAATATAAAAGAGAAAATCTCCTCATTCAGGTTATCTTGACTCTGCTGCAGGCAAAACATAGAAATATTTTTTTTAATCGAGATTCTCTGCAGCAGCCCGTTCCAAATGCCAGTATCCATCACTGATGACTGGATCAATAGCTCTGTTTTGGCCCCAGTCTCCTACGAGAGATGGCATGCCATCAGTGACAGACAAATATCACAGTTAAGCAAAGTATCCAGCCAGACCTAGTAACATTTTTATTGATTTTTGTTGTGCAAATAATGTCTTTTTGGGCTGAATAAATGGCTTTGAGCCAAACAGTCATTGTTTATGATTCCAAAATGCAATAAAGGGACAGGAAATATATTATAGCCCATGTCTCAAGGCACACAACATAATCATCCTTTGGTGGTGAAAAACTATCCAGCTGAAACCATGAGTGCATATTTATCCATGCTTAAAGGTACCTGTAGGACTTGCAAATCTTACACAAAATGTCCTGTTAGGAAACAGATGGTATTGCCCTTTAACCTATTGAATAACTACTAGAAAACCAAGCAAAAAATAAGCACTATATTTCTTCAATCAATACAAAGAAAGCACTTTATTATTTTCCCTTCAAATGAAATATCAAACTTGCCAAAATGGTATTAGGAAGCTTTGAAAAAAGGAGAAAACAGAAAGTACCTTGACAGTTTTTCAAATGGTACAAAATTATATTAATAGTAGTCCAGCAACAATATTTGTTGGTTTTGTCTTCTGTTCTTTTTTTCAGGAATTGCTAAAACACATTTTGGGGTTTTTTTTTTTTAGTATTAAAGGATCATGTTATTTATCTTTCTTAAGCAAAAAAAAAAATCTTTTTTGTTTTGCTAATATAATTATTATTTAGTCATTTAAGCTAGCAATATAAACAACAGTATTTCTTTATGTTTTTCTTTTATATATATATATACACACACACATATGTTTATATCTGTGCACTACATCCCAAACATTTTCTACTGGATACGTGTCTAATATATCCAGTAGATTTAATGAGAAATCTCTCTTAATCTCAGCAAGTGGCCAGTGGCCAGACATGCAGGTGTCATAAACAAATATTCTCTTTCAACGATATTTTTAAGTCACAAGCACAAATCATCAGCAGTGAAGGTCTGAGGAAAGAAATATTCTTATAACTGCCACACTATCTACAATGAAATATTTTAACAGGTTTGCTGTTGTTGTTTCCAGTTAACTAGAAATAAGCAGTATTAGTTCACGTTATTTCAAGGCTGGTAAAACTATTTTGCCCTCATTGCACAGCCCTGTGTTTTCATGGAAAATATCAATAATTCAAACACCTCTCAGAAAAATTCAAGAATATCTATCCTCACCCCAGAAGAGTCCATTCATCTGTAGGAAAATGCTACAGTAATCAAGTGCCAGCTTAAATCCTGTCTCTCTCCACCTTTAAATTTCAAGCTTTTATTAACTCTCACATGACAGCCCTAAATATACTTTTGAAAGCTTTTAGAATACAAGACAAAGGCTGTTCCTAAGAAATTATACACAAAATCAGGAGGTTTATTTGTAACATTTTGAAAATTAAATTGCAGAAAATAGGATGGAAGTCAATTGGAAACTTTAAGAACTATCATGGCTGTATTAGCCTATATTTGTTAATGACCTTATTATTTCTACCATAAAACAAAAGCTTTGACCCTCTTCCCAGTAAGCCAGTTGCAAAATTTTTATATCTTGCAGCAGAAGTAGGTATTCTCTTTGAATTGCTTAAAATCATTCCAACAAGACTCCCAATCGTACATCTCTGCTGTATGTCTTTTTAAAGAGTTATTCAACTTAATCAGAATGTTGTTGAATGCTTTCAAAAGTTTTTAGGGGATTTAAGCTTTTTTGTTTTTTCAAATGAAATTTCCCAAAGTCTCAACCCTGGAAAGATTACACCTGTGGTCAGAAATCATATGCAAGGACAGCTTCTCTGAGTCAGGACATCTCATGAGCCCAAAGTTACTCCCATGTCTAAATGTTTGTGAGGGTAGAATGTGAAAAGGCAGAATAGAGATTCAAATGAGATTGACTTCTGACATATCACAGATGATACAGGATACTCATAGACCGGGCACCTCTTTTCCCCTTGCCCACTTCACTTCTTAGGTATTTGAAAACTATCAGATCATAGACTTGGTCTTCTGTCCTTTGCCTTCACTGACTGTTTTTTGTATACATGACAGGCTCATACCGTGAGCAACATCTTATCTTGCAACCTAAAGAGAAATAAATTATCATTCTTCCATTTCATAGGGATCAAGTCTACCAGACAAAAATCTCTTGTTCTTTGAACCCCTGCCTTTGGCAACAAGTACACTGAAGCATGTGTGAGCCAAGTCTCCCTGAACCTGCTGTTTTAGCCCTGACAATTGTTTTTTTGCTCCAAGAGAGAGAATAAGAAAACGGTAAGAAACACCTACTGGGTGTGATTCATCTGGCCTATTTCTAGATAACTCTCTTAGCAGGAGATGAATAGTCCTCTGAAAGTGTCTGTTTCTTCCCATTAACTACAAGGGGAGCCCAGAATTACTGGTTTAGACATAGATGTCTGTCCTACTTTTAGATATCTAAGTTAAGATAAATGAATCCCAATTTTGGTCACTCAGATGGTTTCAGGCTGCAGATCCTGAGCAGATGATGGTCTCTGTGTCCATTAGGGCTGAACTCGGCAGGATTTCAGGCACACTGTTTCTTTGTATTTTGAACTGTCATCCACCCTGAGAAGTGTGTTTACTTATTTGGGAGCCTCACTTTAATTTTAACCCAGAAAGCTGGTACCTAATACTAGATGTTTTGATTTCTGTCTTTAGATATTCAAATGTTTTATTGGATTTGACCTAAAATGTAAGGTTGGTTTGGGCTGAAATCAAACTAGGAGTCAGGTGGAAGTAATTGGACCTGCGTATTGTACTGAAAACATGTACACTAAGTTTCATATCACTTCATTTGAAATTTTAAACACAGTGTAAATCAGAAACGTTAAACCATGGAGTATGAAGCTATTGGCATACACTTCAGTAATCAGACAGGTTACCGGTTCTCTGGAGTAGGTGGCCCTTGGTAAACTCAGACCCATAGTGAATCATTCCCAAGCTGGAGGAGCAGGCCTATGTAAAACCCAAGCTGGGTATTAAAAGATCTGTAACTACTCCTCCTGCAGACCTCAGGAACATATGTTCACATGCTTGACACGAATCGTCTGTGCCAATAAAACCCAGGCCATTGTCATGCTAAGGAAATTCAACCCTCCCTGCAGACTAAGCCCTGTCTATGTCAGTTGGTCAGGCACTTCTTCTCCTGGGGGAGTTGAATCCCACCGAGTACATGGTTTCAAGAGGGCAAATAAATATGCTGTAACTGGATAGTATGTGAAATCTTCCTGCAAACAGTAGTCACCTGGGTGTAATGAACTGTGAAGATACTAGAATGAGTATTGTTACAGCATGAAATCACCTTCCCTGATGAGGCTAAAAATCATGGAATAAAAATGTTTTGTTTATCATCCTTTTATTACAGAACCTGTTTTCTCCTTAGGTAAGAACCCCCTACCCATTGCTCTCACTTCAAGAGTACAATTTAAAGTATTTTTTTATAGCAAATGCGGCAAGGTAGAAACAGACATACTTTACTGGCTGGCTTTTAAAGACAATGGCAGCTGTGGCCAGACTGATCTCATCACCCCACCGGCAATATTTTTACAGAAGTTAGAGTAATGGTAAGGCAGAGGCTCTCATACTTACTTTTACCTAACTGTTTTCTTTCCAACTCCTTCTTCTCTGATGATATCTAAGTTTCTAATCCATTTTGTAGGTGAAATTTTCCATGCATAGGCTCTATCCACAGGTAAGTTTCTGGGAATGCTTTATTGACACTTGGAGGTGTGTGAATTAGAGCTTTGCACTGGACTTCGCTTCTTGGATGGAGAGAAAGGCTGATGGGGAGTAAGGCTTGGGAATATGCAAACATGAGGTCTGCTCAGATGCACTTAACCCGCACAGGCCTGGATATGGAGCAGCTGAGATTTGCATGAGACAGGCTTCCTGGAGGAAACAGCATGAGCCAGTGGATAGGCCCCTAACAAAGCAATCCAGATGTCTTGTGATCTATCTCTAGTTTTCTCTAGGTTGCCATGTGATCTTGGGAAAGCTGCTTCCCCTCTGGGCCTTAATTTCACAGTCTGTAGATGCTTAGAGGGGCACCTAACCTACAATGTGATTTCAGATCTTTCTGAAATGCCCATTTCCAGCAACTACGATGCCTACAAAGCATTAGCTGACTAATAATAGT
Source organism: Phaethon aethereus (assembly GCF_964289735.1). Classification (NCBI taxonomy): domain Eukaryota; kingdom Metazoa; phylum Chordata; class Aves; order Phaethontiformes; family Phaethontidae; genus Phaethon; species Phaethon aethereus. The sequence goes on from NC_138582.1 coordinate 71,774,239, forward strand.
AAGTTTAAGAGGGAACAAAGGGTCGTCTATTATATGCTTGAGAGGCAAATCTCCAGCTTGATCACTTTGTGTGAGCTCTGGTTTTCCCTTATCAGCAATATCTTTTTGCTTTGTCTTTTTCACTGGGTACATTTTGTACATTATTCTTACGCTCTCAAATATTAACAGTAAATTTTAAAAGACTGTTCTAAGAGGAGGAGGAAAGTGAGATTTCTGCCTCACATAGAGTGTGATTTTCTCTTCAGAACTTCTGAATAAGTTTGCCTTTGAAAAAACAAGCAGACCTAGGCAGTATTTAAGCTTAAACAAGCTGCAGGAGTTTTTATTAAAAGCAACAAACTCTATAAGCCATCATGGGCTGAAACAGAGTTGCTCATGACTGTACCTCCTCTATTGGCTGTGTAACATAATAAAGATGTGATTATAGTATATATGATATATATATATTATGGTATATGTAAGCATATACAAGCAATGATATTCACACTGAACATCACAGGCATAGGTCACAAATCAGAGCAAGAGAAATGAAGTAGCAGCAGCATTAGCATTTAGTGCACAGCTTCTGCAAAGTCCCTGAGAATATCACTGGCTTACTAGAGTACAATAAAGTCCACACCATTGCGTGTCTTCAGTGATACAACAGATACACTAGATAAACTTGTTTTGCTGGGGTGAGTAAGTCCAATATGAACTACAGGTTCATAGCCTGTAAACTGCATGGTTTCTCCAAGGATTAGGAGATTTCAAAGGTTGTTATAGGTTGGTTGAGGAAATCCTGACCTTTATGGGGAAACCATCTCAATGACTTTGGGTTTCTTCTGATACTCATGCTCAAGAAAGGAGACAATTAGAGCAGTAATACTCTCCCTCATACACGCACATTCTTGTGTATGAGGGAGAGTTCCATCTCCACACTTCCTCACTATTTAAGCCATGCTGAAGTACTCAGTCATTTGATCTCAGTATCATCTGTGGACCAGCTGTCCTGCCAGCTCTCCCACTCCCCATGTGGTCTCTGCACCCCATATGTTTCCGGTCCTTTTTCCCACATGCCTTGATCTCCCTGTATCTACCAGATACCCAGATTCCAGCTCCCTCACTTACCTTACAAGTTATCTGGGCATGGTACAAATGGTGGTTTCCACCTCCATTTTATCCTTAGCAGGTATCTGGCCAAGCTTAGCGCCAGTTTGCCATTGTGTGAAGCAAAAGTAACATTTCTGGAAAATTCCTGTGTTTCTTAGTAAAATAAATCAAAAGTGCAAAAGATGACAAAAAATGAGAGGCTAGAGGATTTTTTATCATCCTGATAATGTACTTATTGCCTGGAAAAAGATAGGGAAAGATACTATCTCTGAGGGCCAGTGACTGCCTCTCCAAAAATCAAAATTCTGCCGACAGCAGAAGGTGGGTCACGAGACAGAGTGAGTCCTTTACCTCTTTTCATCTGCTTCTTAATACTATATCATCCAACGTAATCTTGTATCTGATTCTATCCTACCAACCTTTTTCAAAGACTTTATGACTATTTAAGATTTCTCTATTAATATAAACCAAAATCTGTTGTTTCCAAACACTTCTTATATTGTTTTATATTTCATATATTGCATTTTATACATCCTGTAATCAATCATGAGTATGCAAAAAAAAATGTCTTCACTAATAAGACTAGTTTAGAATGTCACTTTGACTTGATTACGATCAAGGTAGAAACAAGAGATGTACACAGTCCCCATCTGAGCTCTGACAACATGCCTTGAGAACTAGAAATAATACAGTTTTGCCAGGGTAACACTCCACTAGCTTCTCAGCAGCATTTATTATCAGCGAAGAACTATTTGAAAAATATTTTCAAAAATACACATGTAATTGCAAGTTATATCTACACGATCCTTTGTTTACTTGCAGGTAGACATATTCTCTCCTTACATCAGTCTAAAATTAATGCATAACCACACCCTTCAACCTGGGATTTTGCTTTGGGTTGAGAAAGTTGTAGCAAACCCAGTAATGCAGCCACCTTCACAAGTGAAATGTTTAAAAACAATTAACCACTGTAGACAGTATCTGCAAAACATTCCCTGCACCATGCAACTCTACCATTCAGGATTAGAGCCTGAGATAGCAAAGCATGAAGCAGATGCATAATGTCAAACATCAGAGAAGTTCTATTTACTTCAATGAACTGGTGCCCAAGAGTTTTTCTGGATCAGAACTTTCACTCTCACATCAGTAAATAAGGCAGAGTCAGGCTAAAAATCTAGAAAGGAAACTGAAGATAGGGAGAAGGACCTTCTTCCCAGAGAGTTGTGCAAATTTGATGAGGCTTTCAGGACATGAGGACAGTCAAGCATTACAACATGTTGCCCAGAGAGGTTGATCTACCTCCATCTGCGGAGGATTTCAAGACCAGAGTGGATGAAGCCTTTAGAAACCTGGTCTAACCTTGTAGCTTACCCTGCTTTTATCAAGAGGCTGGACTGTAGACCTCCTGAGGACCTTTACAACCTTACAACAAATTATCCTATGACCTTATGAAGATAAGGATAGAAAAATTCAGAAATCAAAACATTAATTTGCATGAATTTATCAGTGGTCCTACTTCTCACATACAGTAACACTACCATAATTTGCAAAAATACGTGAAAAGGAAACATTGACAAAACAGACCTAAGATATCATCAAAGTTTTGGCCTCAACCTCTGAAATTTGTTGCCTAATGTTTCTCTCTCTTCTACCTCATGATTACTGAAAACACTTCCTAATAAGCATAATGTTTTCAAAAGCACACATTAACTGGAAGAAAGGACCAGTGTTTGTAGTCCCTGATGACGATCTTATCAGTATAACACAATATAATAAATGTTATATTAGGCATTTGGGAACAAACAGAAGTTGTCTAAAGATATTTCAGCAGCATATATCTGGACATGTAGCTGAAGACATTTTCTAAATGGGTGTCTCTGACCATGTTCCTCAGCTTACATGAATACTGAGAGGCAATGCTTATTCATATAGCAAAATATTTTTCTAGTTCCTTTGTTTCTTGATTGTAGCATAAGTAAAATGACAGAAAGTATCATTTTACAGAACAGAAAAGGACTTTAGCACTGAGATGGTCTTGAAAAAAAAAAAAAAACACTTTACAAAACTATTGCAACCATATTGTCATAGTAACCTATTCCTCCTGGACTGTGATTATAGGAATCAGGGAGTGAGCAAAGCAGTCATGAGGATTTTTCTGGGTTATCTGGCTTTGAAAGGATCATGTTCAAACCCTGAAAAGATAAAAGGGAGACTATACAGAATGTAAGCTGGACCGTTAAACATTTCCATATGACAAACTCCTCTCCTGAGATCTGACCTGCCTGTAGATTCCCCAGTTTGCAGATCTAAAGGAACCAGGCCCACCCGCGCCTGCTCTAAAGAGAAGAAGCTGGGTCTGACTAGCTTTTGAAAACTACTTTAAAATTCTCGCCAGAAAATACCTCAATAAAGAAGGAAGATATATCCATAAAACATTCAAAAGAAAGTCCCATGAACCAGGATTTTTAGAAGGTAACTCATCTAAAAATGACTGTAAAAACAATATCCCATGTAAGAATTTCTGAAAGAAATAGCTGCCCTCTATAGAAAACATTTCTTTTTCCTACAGATTACTGGTAAATTATGTCCTTAGGCAGCAATCCTGACGTTTATGCACATGCATAACACCAAGCACATGGCTAGTTTCATAAACCACAATGGAACTATCTGCATACTTAAAGTTAAACACATGTATAAGCATTTGCAGAATTGAGATCTGTAGTCCTAAATCAAACCTTTATCTGCCAGCAATAATTATGCTGGTGGGGTAGAAAATTGAAGGCACGAGTAGTCAGATGTAGATGTTTCTCCTTCATCCAAAAGAGTGTCTCTCCACTATAATTCTAGCATCTCCACGGATGCTAGAACCTGATCTCGCCTTCCATGCCCATGGCAAGGCAGGGCCTTAAGTAAGTCACAGGAAAATCTGCGTTTCTGCTGGCTCTTGGGATGGTCCTAGCTGCACACCTACCTACAGCAGTCAGTGACTGAGCACGCACACCAGCTGTCATTCTGTATCGCAGCTGTTTATGTCACACTGTCATGTGACTGATGTCGGGCAAATAATGTAGCTCAAGGTCATTCCAGAAAACTCGTAACATCATGTGTCACAAGACCAGGTGGGATTTGCAGGCAGCCTGAAACTAGTCTGCTCTTCAAACAAAACAAGCACCCACTGCAAAACTACAGGTACCTCCCGTACAGGAGAAAATATTGGTACTGCTAGAGCGCATTACTAAATAGCAAATATGCAATGTAATACCAGAATTCAAGGACAAAACTATCAAAATTATAATTTTTATAAATTATCAAAGTAAAATCAGGCACCCAGGTTAATATTGAGTAAGCAACCGTCATATAAATACAGATATAAAATCCTTTTTAACATTAATGGGAGTCAAGCTGAAATCCACCCATTAACTTCTGACACCCAAAATACATGGATGCATATGTCTTAAGAAAGCTTATCACTTAACTGTTTAAAATCTATTCTTAGCAAATGAAAAACAGCTCCTCTGGCAAGTTTCCCATGTGGATTCCCAGTAACTGTTGTAAACCCACTCAAAGCACTCATTTCTCATGATAAATTTCCTGTTACTTCAAAATAATAATATTGTTAATCACCTACGTCATCACATCCAGTGATTAAGAAAAGCTACTTTGGCAATGATTGAGAAAAGCTACTTTGACAATTCTGATTAGCTAGTGTTTTGTGAAATGGTTAATGGGTAATGGTCTGTCCTGTGTTCGGGAAAGCTGGTGCTCACTGGAGATGTAGCCACAGGTTGTGTCTCAGCTTAGCTTGATACCAAAGGCCCTCACTGACAGAAAGCCCCACTCAAATGCATGTCTAGCTCAAGAAGCTCATCTGCGTAGAGTAATCAATCTGAGGTTCTAAAACCTTCTTTCTCTTGCCATGCATATATTGCGTAACAGTAGAAACTTCTTGCTTTTGCCAATTATTCTTAGCAGATCCGCAAGCCTCCTCCCTGCTGCACATCCCTTAGGAACCTCTCAGCAGTCAGCTGCACATAGCACAATCACAGCCCAGACATCTGACAGCCCGGGGTGTTTCACTTCAGGCATCTTCTCCTAAATCAGGAGTTTTTCACAACTGCAAGTATCAATAGCAGCTGTAACTGTTATATGAACTACAGAAGTTAGGAAGCCTGGTTTCTTGTGACTTTTGTGGTTGAATTGCTCCATGTCTAATGGATTAATGCCTCCATAACACATTTCCACGTGGATCTTCTGATTCTAATGTTAGAAATCATGGTACATCTTTTATTTCTGCAGGCCCTTCTCCCTTCAGCCACCTCAAAGCCTGTGGAAACTTCTTAATTTTTGAAATGTCTATTCTTGTACCAAACTTGCTAGAAATTTGCTAGCGATTTCAAAAGACATTAGGCAGATGCTTTGATCCCCTGACTTCATAAAACATACTTCTTCAGGAATCCAGTGTGATAAATCTGCTAGGTTTTCACATTACTAAAACATCATTGTGAATAGTAGACCTCATCTTCACAGGCTCATTTATGATTTCCATGTGTTTTCACAAGTCATTCGAGTACAGCTTGTTTAGATCAATTTAAATAATTGGGTTTAACAACCATTAATAAATTGCTAACTTACAATTTAATCTAGCAGCCGACTCAGCCACCTTTTAAAATTTCTATATTTTTTTATATAGAGATGAATTCTTCATATTTAAAGTTTCACAGTCTCAGAACTGAGCGAGAATCTATACACAATTATTCCTTATCAGAGGAGTATCAAACACATGCATCTAATTATTAGTTATAGAATGATACTTCTTTCACTCCTACCACAGCCTACGGAGAAAAAAAATTTTCAAAACTTTCAGCCTTTTAGACTGACTGAGAATTTGAGGCCTGGAGTATGGAAAGTAATTCGATAGGTAGCAAATTCAGGGCTTTGAAATTTTGTGAGGCTGGAGATAAGTCATAGAAATTATGTCTATAAATTGAGGAGACAGTTGCAGAAAACACTTTTTAGTTACATGTGCTATAGAAAAATAAAGTCAATTGAAGAAAAAGTTTGCTATAATGATGGAAAGAATGGAGAGTTATTGCAACTGAGTATCTATATATCTATATATATCAGTGTATTAGAGATCACATTAGTGAGTAATAAATGAAGCCACTTTTATACATTAGAACAAAACTTTACCAAATTCTTTCAAAATTGACACACTTTTTGCTAAACATTTTTACACATTTTTAATTATTTTCACTATATATGGAAAATTATTAATTCTTAACATTTATATCCTTAGCTGTGACTATACAAATTAGCTGCGAGTATGCACAATTACAAGGTGATCAGGTTCAAGGGCACTTTTGGAAGATAAGTTGGAAAAGAAATGGGCTCATCATCTTTCTTCAATTTTCCTTGCTTTTGCCTGATTTTTAATGCTCTTTACTCACTTGTCAAAAGGGGTTGTCCTCAGCTAACTCGTGTGTTTTTTCTTTGTCTTCCAACTTTTTGTTACATGCATGTTTCTTACCTGCAACCACACAAACCTTTTCCCCTTTGATGGTCACATTATTCACATACTTATGCAAAATGCTTATACATTGTGTCTGGCTATGCCATCGCAATTTTGCAAAATATTTGTATACTGTTGTTGTTTAAACTATTTCAGTATGATTATATTTAACTAACCATTATTAATTATATACTGATTAATACAATTATAAGTTCTAAGTGTCACAGGTATCTGCCTTGGTTTCAGAGTCCATCTTACAAGAGGAGACTGAAATAACTTGGCAGAGATCATAATAAAAATAAGGTGGTGAAGGATTGCCTGCTGATGATGGCCATGAGATTCTGGAAGAATCCGCAGAGGAAACTAAGGGGGAAAGAGGAAAAAAAAAAGCTTGTAATTTTTAAGTGGAGCTGATCAGTTTGTTCTATATGTTTGAAAGGAGCAATATGTTGTGATTTCTGCAATGGCAGACAACCAGATATGATGACTCAGTTCAAGTTCTATAATCTTGTGTTCTCCTTTGATATGCTGGATGACGGCTAAATCACCCAAAGGTGGAGAGAATTAATAGTCCATGCAAATATTACTAGAGTGACCTGCCATTATGCACATCCAGGACAGAATAAGGTTCTTTTGGACCCCTTTGTGACTAAGCCATTCACGACCTGCTCCTGCTTTTGTAAGGAGGCAATGAGCATTTAATGTGTAACTTCAGGCTCCGCAGCCTTAAACAGGAATTGCACTGTTCCTCACGGGATTTGGTCTTGGATTTTCATTTCTATCCTATAAAGCCATAGAACTGAGACTGCTATATGACCATTTTGGAAGTTTTATCTATTTGGTCAAATTAGGATGACAGTTCAATATTTCTGCAAATGGGAATATTAAACAACACAATAGGAAAATAGAATTCATCTTCTATCTTTCACTTCTTAATATTGCAGTAGGAAACTGGAAAACACAGTACCCACTTTATACCTTACCAGCAGCTACTCAGTCAAAGCAGAATTCATAGCAGATAGAGACAAATCATCTGATGGCAGAGGTTAAAAGAAACCTGTTACTATGACAACAGATAGGGTCAGATAACAAAATGAACAGACACTTTTGATCTTCAAAAAATTCTTTTTCCTTTGCTCTCTTCTCTGTTATCTGGACCACTCCATCAAACACCTAGCAGATAACAGAGTTGAAAACCCAATCGACCTTCAAGGAAGACCAGACAAGTTGGAAAGTCTGTGGAAAGGTTACTATTACAGTCAAAATGCTTATGATTATTTTGTGTGTGTATGTGTATGTGCGTGTATTTTACCAAAGTAACAGAGTACTGTTCAAAAGGTGTTACAAAAACCTCTAATATTGCAACGTTGAGGTATTTTTTTTATAATGCCACTCAAGGAAAGGAAATAGAATATCATGTGCTCTGAAATTATCTGCTACATAGTCATATTGTACAGTTAGAATACTGTGGGTTAAAAAAAAAGATTTAGTTTTGGATTTTGGAGCAGTAATTTATTGTATGTGTCTTTCCACTAAATGTTACTTCACACATGTTACGAAAGCTGGAAAAATACCTCTGAATTCCAAGCCCTAAAAATATTACGGTGTCATATTTTAGTACTATTTTACAGTATTTCAAAGATTTGTATATTGATAAAAAGCAGTATATTATGCACTGATGAGTTGGAAAGAAAAACAAAGCACCATTGTTACTACACTTTACAGCTGAAATGACAAAAGAAGAGCAAAGAGGAAAAAAAGCAAAACTGCACTAACTAAAGGGAAAATGCTGCCTTTCCACCTGAGGTTACTAACGAAGTAAGTTTTCAATGCACGGGTTAATTGCCTGCGTAAGGAATGGCACTTCCTACACCTAGTATTCCTGCTGTCCTAAAAGGATGTCTCAACCCAGGAACTGGGTTGCATAGGTGAATGTCTTTGGGGCCAGGGTTCTACTCTGACATTGTTTTCCAGTCCTCCTCCATACGGCATTGCCACTGAATGGTTAAATGAGACGGTGACTGTTCCAGACACTGTGCTAATTTAAGTTAACTATGAAAGATCTTCAGTGCTGCATGCCATGCGTCAGGAATCTCTCCTGGTGACTCTGGCCCACATTCATCCATGGTGCTTGTGTAGTATATTAGATTTACTATGTGTGTCAGAGGAAATGTTTATTCTACTCAAAAGCAAAAGTTGTGTGACAATTTCACAGAGACCCTTGCCCTGATTTCCTCAAGTTTCACATAAAACCAATTGACTGACTTAATGCTAAAATTATCAGTCACCAAAAAAGGGATAACAAGGTGTGATGCTGTTACAGAAATTGCACTGCTACTTTCAATATTGTCAACAGAGAGAGACAAACAACCACTATCTTCACGTTAAGGAAACCAAATTTTTTTCCTTCTTTCTGTTTTCAGCAAGAAATCTAAAATCTCTATCTTTGACCAAAATCTGTATTTAAAAAATATTCATTTCACTTGGCAAATGTTCCTGTCAAGGCAAGAAAAGATGGTTCCATTTTAGCTGTTTCTACACTAGGACTATAAAAAGGCTCTGATTCCTGGATGAATAAGACCCTACACGTCAAAAAAAAAAAATTTCACACTTCATAACTTGCACAATCTTTTGTTTCATAACTAAAGTTTCAAAATATTATTCTAAAATTTTTCTATAACTATCAGAAAAGAAGAACTAAAGGTTCAGTGTTGGTATTACATAGAGTTGTGCTGACTTAATTTTTTGGACAAATATTTTATTTAAATTTTTGTTTTCTAAAAGTTTCAGAGATTTTGAATTCACTGTTTAATGGTTCCTTGTCCATACTAACAAGGTTAGGAGTTTGTTTGGGTTATATCACTTTTAATTTTCAATCTGAAAAGATATTTTTGTTTAGCTTAACTGATTGTAAATATCATGCTCTGAAACTCATATTGCTTCTGACCACAATTCTGATGGAGAACAAGGACAGAAGTGCTGTGCTATAAATGTTATACAGTACTAATCAATTTCTGTAAATTAATCAACTATATATAACCCTTCCATGAAAATCTTAGTACAAAGCAAAAAATAGGCATGGCATATCAATATAATTCCTTATGACTAACTGATCTTTGAATTTTTCAAAAAACCCGAAGGGATTCTTCTGTTCTCAGTGAAATGGTCTCAAAAAAACCCCAATTTGTGTTCTTTCTAAAAATTACTAAAAGATTGTCCATAGTTTAGAGGGGGGGTGGGAATGACACAGACTTTAGGAAATTCTGCATTTCAGCAAAGATAGTACTATCTTGCTAGTACCTGTTTACTGCAAAAAAGTATTGCTCTGTTTGCATACTGTGGATAAACAAAGTCAGGTTGAGGCAGCTTTCTATTTTGGAACAGTAACACATTGTACATGTCTCCCTCCTCACCATTAACATGCTTGATAACATGTTGTTGAGCCACAGCAGCTATGAGATTAGCTTTAATATAGTAGCTGTTTAAAACATGGTTCTATGTTTGTTTTTATTTTTCCTTGAGTTTTAAGTTCCATCTTCCTAAACTTTCCTTGTAATTCTTTATAATCTCCTCACCAACTTGTAACTTAGAGGGTGAGGCATGTAATTTTCTCTAAAAGTGAAAACATTTACATAATGACTTATGTCCTGGTGAGGTTTCAGCAGAAGCATCATGAGTTGTTAACACTTGGAAAAAAGACTGTTCATCAAAGTCTCAAGTTTGACTCTTAAACTCTCATGAGGCTCTTCATGCAGCCCTTGCAGAATTAAGAGGCTTTATGTTTTTACTGCTGGAACTTTTCACCAGATATCTCCTGTAAATTAGAATTATGCCCCAAAACTCAGAGGCCACTAGAAAACAAAGTAACCAAAGTAACTAGGATGTCCTGTCAGTAAAAATGGAAATCCTCATCTATTTATTTCCTTAGCAGTTGCATAATAGAGTTGAGTGGAACTGAACTGATTGGAGGGAGCCAAATCAGAGTAGTTCTAAACTATACTTCCAATGCTGGTCTACTGCCTCGTGGAAAGAGCTACTTACATTCGGAAAAGCTGCAGCCTCTTCTAAGGGGTGATTCAATGGCCAGACTACATCTTTTAATGTGACATTCGGAGCCATATAACCTTCCCGTTGGATTCTACAGCACTGGCTGCAGAAAGCTTCTCCAAGACATGGTGGGACACACAGTCCTGCCAGACAAACTGCTGCATGGGAGAGACATGGGACCAGCAGGTATTTCCAAGAAATACAGCTTGACAGTGAACTGATTTGAAGCTCAATGGTTATCATTTCTCAGTTTAAAATGCATGTAAAATGAGTTGTTGCAAGTATCTGAGAACTATGAGATACATACCTGAAGAAAAAAAACGAACAAAACCAAAAAACAACAGGCAACTTTACAAGTGTCTACAAATACTCCAAATTATTCTTAGACATTAGTGAGTTGGTATTGAACACTAAGTGTGCATACTACTGAATTAATACTCACAGAAGGAGCTGGGGCAAGTGCCTGGGAGCCCGAATCTCATTTGTTCATGTAGCAGACAGCATGATAGCAGCAGCTGCTGCACACTCTTCCTCCCCATGTCCTAGCAGGTCCTCTCTTCAAGTTACTCAGCCCCACTGTTGAAGGAACAGCAAGGCCACCTATTTGTGCTAATTACAAAAAACTGAACCCAGATATGGAAAGCCTTTTGTTCAGGCCACTGAAAAGTTGCTAGTCACCTCCAATTATTATTCACCAGATGTTGAGATGAACCAGAAAGAAAACAATCCATGTCAGAACATTTTCAAAGAACATATGCTATACATAAAGAAGAAAAAGTATCATTAATGAAAAAAATATATATGTGCTACATAGAATCATAGAATCATAGAATCTTTGGGTTGGAAGGGACCTTTTAAGGTCATCTAGTTCAAAACCCTGCAGTGAGCAGAGACATATTCAGCTAGATCAGGTTGCTCAGAGCTCCATCCAACATGACCTTGAATGTTGCCAGGGATGGGGCAGCTACAACCTCTGGGCAACCTGTACCAGTGTTTCACCACCCTCATCATAAAAAATTTCTTCCTTATATCTAGTCTAAATGTGCCCTTTTTTAGTTTCAAACCATCACCCCTTGTCCTGTTACTACAGGCCCTGCTAAAAAGTCTGTCCCCATCTTTCTTAGAAGCCCCCTTTAAGTACTGGAAGGCTGCAATAAGGTCTCTCCGGAGCCTTCTCTTCTCCAGGCTGAACAAACCCAACTCTCTCAGCCTGTCCTCATAGGAGAGGAGTTCCATCCCTCTGGTCATTTTTGTGGCCCTCCTCTGGACCTGCTCGCACAGGTCCATGTCTTTCCTGTGCTGAGGGCTCCAGAGCTGGATGGAGGACTCCAGGTGTGGTCTCACCAGAGTGGAGTAGAGGGGCAGAATCACCTCCCTCAACCGGCTAGCCACGCTTCTTTGGATGCAGCCCAGGATATGGTTGGCCTTCTGGGCTACGAGCACACATTGCCAGCTCATGTCCAGCTTTTCATCCACCAGTACCCCCAAGTCCTTCTCGGCAGGGCTGCTCTCAATCCCTTCATTCCCCAGTCTGTCCTGATACTGGGGGTTGCCCCGACCCAGATACAGGACCAGGCACTTGGCCTTGTTGAGCTTCATGAGGTTCACATAGCCCCACTTCTGCAGTTTGTCCAGGTCCCTCTGGATAGCATCCCGTCCCTCAGGCAGGTCAACCACACTACTCAGCTTGGTGTCATCTGCAAACTTGCTGAGGGTGCACTCGATCCCACTGCCTAGTCATTGATGAAGATATTAAACAGTACTTGTCCCAGCGTGGACGCCTGAAGGACACCACTTGTCACCAATATCCATTTGGACATTGAACCATTGACCACTACCCTCTGGGTGTGACCATCCAGACAATTCCTCATCCACCCAACAGTCCACCCATCAAATCCATCTCTTTCCAATTCAGAGAGAAGGATGTTGTGGGGGATCATGTCAAAGACCTTACAGAAGTCCAGATAGACAACATTGGTAGCTCTTCCTTTGTCCACCAATGTGGTTGCTCAATCACAGAAGGCCACTAGGTTGGTCAGGCAGGATTTGCCCTTGGTCAAGCCATGCTGGCTGTCTCAAATCACCTCCCTGTCCTCCATGTGCCTTAGCATAGATTCTAAGAGGATCTGTTCCATGACAGGCACAGAGGTGAGGCTGATGGGTCATTAGTTCCCACGGTCCTCCTTGCTACCCTTTTTAAAAATGGGTGCAATGTTTCCCTTTTTCCAGTCTCCAGGGACTTCACCTGACTGCCATGACTTTCCAAATATCATGGAGAGTGGCTTGGCAACTACATCAGCCAATTCCTTCAGGACTCTGTGATGCATCTCACCAAGTCCCATAGACATGTGCATGTTCAGGTTCCTCAGGTGGTCTCGAACCTGATCTTCTCTTACAGTGGGAGGGACTTTGCTCCTCCAGTCCCTGCCTTGCAGGCCATCCCCTTGAGAGGTGTGGGAAGAGGCACTGCCAGTGAAGACTGAGGCAAAGAATTCATTCAGTACCTCAGCCTTCTCCTCATCCATTGTTACCAGCCTGCCAGTCTTGCTCATCAGGGGAGGTACGCTTTCTTTGGCCTTCCTTTTCTGGCTAACATGCCTATAAAAGCCCTTCTTATTATTCTTTGCATCCCTTGCCAGGTTCAGCTCCAGCCACGCCTTGGCCCTCTTAACCTTATCCCTATACAACGAGGCAGCGTCCCTGTACTCTTCCCAGGACACCTGCTCCCAGGATACGCTCCCAACGTCCCTGCTTCCCCTGCCTGTGCAATTCCTTCTTGCCCTTTATTTTGCCCAGCAGGTCTCAACTCAGACATGCTGGTATCTTGCCTTCCTTTCCTGATTTCTTACACTTGGGGAGTGAGAGGTCTTGCACTCTATGGAAAGCATCCTTAAAGATCTGCCAGCTCCATTCTGCTCCCTTGTTCCAGCGGGCAATTTCCCAGGAGGTCCTGCTGACTAACTCCTTGAAGAGCTGGAATTTTGCTTTCCTAACATTCAGGGTCCTGACTTTACCCTTTGCTTGCCCCCTGTCCCTCAGGACTGCAAACTGCACCAGTGCATGATCACTGCAGCCCAGGCTGCCTCCAGTCTTGACATCACTGTTTAGCTCACATGCATTGGTGGCCAACAGTTCCAGTACGACATCCCCTCTGGTAGGGCTCTCTATACATAGTATGTACTTCATCAGTGCATCTACATCCCAAGATAGAAAGAAAAGCACAATCTCATTTTTATCCCACCTCTATTCAGAGAAAAGCAATTTCTGATTCTAGACAATGAATGTTTCCAGATAGTAAGTATAGATGTAGCACTTGTAGCAACCTAATTTTATTTATTTTGTTCTTTAATTTTCTTCCATTTAAGAAAACCTTTCAGAGAAAAGATTTTTAGATAATTACACAAAGTGTTGATGTCAAAAACCCTGTAAAAGACCACTGTTTGTTAACTATTCAACTTGCCTTTTTAACAAAAAAAAAAGTGTGCAGGTGAGTGTTGTACTGTATGTCAATAACTGAAAAAAAAAGAGATGTTAAAGCAAGCTAAATAATTGCCTAATGGTACTTGTACTAATGACCATAAACTTCTAGTATGCTAATTTTTCTCTACACTTTTAATTACAGATCAATAATACTTTGTGGTTGACATTTAAAAATGCTGAACTGCATGTAGGAACACAGACTGAATAAAAATATACAATGTGGTACTGAATTTGCCAAATCAATAAACTCTGCCATTTAACAAACAGTAGCATGTAAACAGTTACCAAGATTAGCAAGTGTAGAAGGCTATGTTTCAAGTGCTTAATTATTGTTTAATAACACTAAGCTTAATTTCATTGACAAAATTCCACTGCTGTGAAAATCAGCCATTCTATTGTTTGTTTACTTTATTTATGCATAGCATCTATTTCAAAGGTTTGAGTTCAGCTGAACCAAAAGCTAAACAGCACTCACATATTCTCTTTAGAAAATAAGGTTCTTAAAGATCAAAAGGTGAATAATTGCATAGGTTTTAGCTTACCTTCCCTTACTTAGACACATGTTTTTTTTCTTTTAAAAATGCTTTATTGTGACAGTACATTTAATAAATAAGATCATGGCATTGAATAGTAGTTACATAAGAGAATATCAATCTAATATCAACGATTCTGTTTGAAACTAAAGGCTAGAATCAATAAAATGCTATTCAACTTTCCTATACCAGCTCACGCTAAGATAAGCAGGAAAGAGCAATTTTTTCAATCTTCTGACCCTACAAACTGCTTTTCTTCTTTCTTTTTTTTCTTTTTTCTGCTATTTTTCTTTTCCTCCTCAGGGTTTTGTCTTCATTGCAGCAGTAGGCTGAAATTTAACTGAGCATTGTCACTACCTGATTCCTATGCACACTAAAATATTTCCAACCATGTTAAGTGGGGTTTTAACTCTGAGGAGTACGGAAGGTAACATAAGTGAGACTGAAACTAATAATTCAGTGGGAGAATCAGTGATTCTGTACTGCTAATGCACCTATTAAGTATGAGTGCTGTTCTACAGTCCGAATTTTCTGGCTTGATCTGGTATTTTTGAGTTGAGTGTGGGTAACTAAAGCTAAAATTGTAATCAGGATGACCTGTTCATGAATCTCTACAATATTACATAAAGCATGTGACCCCTGCATATAATTTATGACCTAAATGATCATCATAGTAACAGATGCTACAAGAGAAATGTTCCTTTTTTGTTACTGTGTGAGATACTGCAGATGCTCTGACACCAAAGCTAAAATGGAAATCCTAGCCTGTGAAAAATGTTACATTTTCTAGAAGAAAAAAAAAAACAGTTTGCATCAGGACACCAAAAAAAGTGGATGACACAGGTGTCTCATTCTTCCTGCAGCCAGACTTGGAGGAAGAAAGAGATGCCAGAGGCAGGTCATTGGGATCTTCTGCTTTCTGCCTATACTCCTACAAGAACATTAAACAAATATCTTCTTGGGAAGATCAAGTAACTGTCATTTTTGTATCAGGGTGGTGTATCAGGGTGGTATATCAGACTCTATAAAAAATTTCAGGTCAGGGAGGGAAAAAAAAGCGGGTTCCATTGGTAAAACATTTCATCAGGATACTACCAACAAGCCCTATTTGCTGTTTACTTCCTGGAGTTCTCAATCAGAGCTGAACAGATCAAGAAATTGTCTCATTAAGGCAGCTATTGCACATTTATAAATTTAGAGCTCACTTTTGCAACTGTTATTGACATTAAGGAGCACTTACTCTTGTAAGTGCTTCAAGCTAAGTCCCTTTTAAATCAATGGATTTACTATTTCCTAACTAGGTTAAGTATCTCCATAGCTCCTAAAGCTCACTTAGCAAAGTCTGCTTAGGACACTTTACACAAAAGTAGCCAATAAAAAATGTGTTCAGTGACTAGTCTTTTTCCCTAGGGAGTTTTCCCTGAGTGGTACTGGTCTCAGATCCGAGAGCCTCAGTTTCAGTTATTTCCTTGACAATTGCAATTGTGAACAGATATCTTGCGTTAGGTGTCAAGTATTTCTCATACAGACAGTGTTGTGTGGGAACTACGTCCCTACTACGAATGCCAAGATCTCAGGTAGAATATGGAAGGTCCAGGTTGCTGGTACATCTGATCCACATCTGATCTCATCTGATCCACATCAGGGATCAGAAACTCTCATAAGCCTAAGCAGGTACCTACTCGCTCACACTTCTTGGTTGACACTAGGCCTATATACAAAGTAAGTATTGTCTGTGCCAGAGATCAAGGCAATGTATGGATTCTTTATGTCAGGTTACTAGAATATACACTTGAGAATTAGGCTAAAGTCCCCAGTACAGCAACATTTAAATTATGCCTCAACTGTAGCAAAAAGAGAATATGAAACACATAACCACTTCTATCCCATCATTCTGTGTTAAGCAGAGGACATCCTCCATCTTGGTCCTCCACATCGTATCTGAGTGCTCATTGGAGTAAGGTAAAAGGCAGTGAGCAGCTCCTTTGACACTGTTTTGTGCAATACTCTTCACTCAGCACTTTCAGAGGACATCTGTTTGACTGGATCCCAACAGCGAGACAAGCAGAAGAGCATAAAGCTCATGTAGCGCCAACATTATTTTCTTCCGAGTATCCTGATGAGGTCAAGATGTGGTGGTCTTGTGACAGCATTTTAGGATGTAGATCATAAAAGAGTCTTTCACAAAGACTGCCAGTTCTCATTGTTCACCTTCACACTTTCTCTCTTGCCTCAACTCCCACCTTTGGCCATTTGTCCTTGCCCCATGTTGCCTTCTACACCCTGCTGGTGCATATGTCTGTCAGACAGTAAACCAGATCAGGACTCCATGCGTAACCAGCAGCCAGAGCAGTTTCTTAATCCATTTCACCTTGTGTGGGCACACAAACACTTATTTTGGCAGAGAAGAAACACAGCATGAGGACAGAAACTCTAGTCAAAGAACAGGGAGGAGAAAATTACAGATTTAGCAGCCTAAGCTGCCACTGAAAGTAAAGTTAGGATCTGTGTACCTAGAGTAACGTAATGAGGGAATTCAAGAACCTCCATGGCCTGCTGCAGCAAGAAAGTGGTTAGGAGATTTTTTTTATGATGACCTCAACCCTTTATTCCTATATCTTTTGTCTGCTTGTCACACTGTGACACTGTCTTGGTGCTCCACTTTGCTCTGTGCTTTGTACTCTGTGACTGATATCATATGCTATTTGATTACTACCTTAAATATTAAACTTCTGGTCACGGATGTCAGAATGAGTGAAGTTACTGTACCTCAGCTGAGGCCACTTACAGTGTTAGCATTCAAAACTTCAGCCATTCAGAAAAAGTAGTAGATATTTTGAAAGGCTTCTTCAAATACTGCATCAGCAGAAGCAATATGTTATTGCAGCAAACTAGAATTTCTGGGCACTTAAAGAGACGTTTCTTTGAAATGGGGAAGGTCTGGGAAAATATTTTGAGAAATATTTTGAGAAATACTAAGATAAAGTACAAAAAACTTGCTCTATGTTTTGCTGTACTTGCCAATGAGACTCGTTTCAGTTTGCCTGCCAACAATATGGTCAGTATTAAGCAATAACCACCACATTTAGTGAAAGCTTTTGGTTCGCTCTGATATGAGCATCAATATACCTTCAACCCTGAATACATTATAACAAGGCCTGACTGACCATGAGAATTTCCAATATACATTGCCAAGTTTCATCCATATCACTCAGAAATACAAGGGTAATGGCAAACCTAACTTCAGCCACATTAGTCTGCTTTGCTATTGCCTCTTCTGTTCTCTTTTTACAATTCGTCTTTGCATTATTAAAGTAAACTAGAAAATACGGTTACTAAAACCACATTCCAACAGCACTTGAAAGTTGTCTGTTCTCCAGTAAATACTTTACAGCTGTAAAAGAATTATAAACAGTGAAGTATTAAAGAGAAAAAAAAAATATTCTAAAAGAATAAATATTTTTCTAAATATAAAAAATAAATAAATTCTAAATATAAATAAATAAATGTATTCTAAATAAATATATTTAGTTGTACCTCTTTCGGGCAAAACTGAAAAGGGTTTTCAGACATCACCAATGGGTTTTTCAGATTCCATCAGTGTCCCAGGCTGGGATGTCATAGGCAAGTCCTGGGAACTTGGTGCCAGTGTTAGCAGAGCAGAGTCTGATGTCCAAAAAACAATCACACGCCTAGTATCAATGCATCTTTGAAGGAAGATAATGGAATTGTAAAGGGGATTCATATTG
This sequence comes from Phaethon aethereus, assembly GCF_964289735.1. Taxonomy (NCBI): domain Eukaryota; kingdom Metazoa; phylum Chordata; class Aves; order Phaethontiformes; family Phaethontidae; genus Phaethon; species Phaethon aethereus. The sequence goes on from NC_138582.1 coordinate 71,792,646, forward strand.
TCATAGGTCTTATTTTCCACCCTCAAAACACTGGCAAGGCCACACTTCCTTTCAAATGCTCATATGTTTACATTAAGCCATTCCATGCAAAGAAGTCTGTAGACAACCTGACTTATATTCCCAGAACATCTGTTTGAATTTTGCTGAATGCTCTGAACTGTCTGACTTGTAGACAGACTATGCACATTGAATAGAGCCAGAAGTTGGATATCAGCTGTGCTACTCACCTAGAAGTCAAGAGAGGTAATTAATCTGCTCCAAAGCCACGTATGCTACCACTACACAATGTCTGTGGTCCCAAAGTGCTCCCAAAGAACTTTGAATTCAGAGGCACTGCAGGGACCCAGAACCTAACATATTGCACTTTTTTGGCAGTCCACAATAAGCTTTAGTTCAAGATACAAGTCTCATCTTTCCCCTGTGTAAGGTGCATCTAAATACTAGCAGGAAGCATCCCAGAGTCCTGGGAGGAAGGAAACATGGTTGCATATTCTGCTGTCATTGCTGGGACCAGTGGGACAGTCACTGTCTGAACAGAGCACTCTGACTCATTTATACTCTGGCTAATGCTAAAGTATTGGTTCCTGTACTTTCTTTCTTGAGGTTAATGCGAGGTAGTTTAGGTCTCCTTTGTCCCTGTGAGCTCTATTTTCTCTAGTACTATCAGGTAATCAGCCTCATCCTATCACTTGTTACTTGGGAGAAGAGACCAACACCCACCTCACCACAACCCCCTTTCAGGTAGTTGTAGAGAGCGATAAGGTCTCCCCTCAGCCTCCTCTTCTCCAGACTGAAAAACCCCAGTTCCCCCAGCTTCTCCTTGTAAGACTTGTGCTCCAGACCCCTCACCAGCTTCGTTGCCCTTCTCTGGACACGCTCCAGCACCTCAACGTCCTTCTTGTAGTGAGGGGCCCAAAACTGAACACAGGATTCGAGGTGCGGCCTCACCAGTGCCGAGTACAGGGGCACAATCACTTCCCTACTCCTGCTGGCCACACTGTTTCTGATACAGGCCAGGATGCTGTTGGCCTTCTTGGCCACCTGGGCACACTGCCGGCTCATGTTCAGTCAGCTGTCAACCAGCACTCCCAGGTCCTTTTCTGCCTGGCAGCTCTCCAGCCACTCCTCCCCAAGCCTGTGGCGTTGCATGGGGTTGTTGTGACCAAAGTGCAGGACCCGGCACTTGGCCTTATTAAACCTCATACAGTTGACCTCAGCCCATCAATCCAGCCTGTCCAGATCCCTCTGCAGAGCCTTCCTACCCTGCAGCAGATCAACACTCCCACCCAACTTGGTGTCATCTGCAAACTTACTGAGGGAGCGCTCGATCCCCTCATCCAGATCATCTATAAAGATATTAAACAAGACCAGCCCCAAAACTGAGCCCTGGGGACCAGAACACAGAAGCAAGTAACCACTCAAATTCCTCTCATCTAAACAAAACTGATTGAGTTCCACTACTCTGTCCTTTAATGTAGTTTTCTAGACTAGGAAGTATTACTGTAGCTTTTTTCTGAATCCTTTGAGATGAAGGTAGCTTAGTTCTGGCATTGGTGGATATTTTATCAGGACTATTGGTGACCCAACACATATGTTAGTGGTTTGTTTACCTTAAAAATATGAACAAGGACTCTAAGGACATAATTGTGGCAAAGTTTATAGTACTTTTCCTTAGCTATGTTCAGCACTTGTAAAATACAAGATTGATTAATATGCAAACATGAATATTCTTGTCTTTAATTTATAAATTCACCTCTACATTTAACTGAATAAACAGTTTTTTCTCACTTTAAAAACATTTTCATTCCAAAAGATTTTGACTACTTTTATCAAACTTTCAACTATGTTTGTAAATATTTAAACAGTTACTAACAAACTTTTAGATTCCTGGTATCAGAGCTATTTATTTTAAGGGCTGTGTAAACTATGTAAACTATGTGTGTGTCACTCCTTGAACCAACTTGTCTGGTGTATAGAGCTTCAAAACAATATTAAGTGTGTTTTTTAAGATAGATCTCTTGCAAAAAGATATCTGCTTCTTAGTCCCATGAACTATAGAATTACTAAATTCCTAAACCTTAGAAGTTTACAATATTTTTGGACCAGCACTCTGTAAGTTCTACATGTTTCAATTACCATAAACCCTGTGGTAGACCTCTGAAAGATGTTTATAAAGTCTATTAAGATGTCATAATATTTTTGAGCTCTATGAAGCTCAAATATCCATTACCAAAATATTATCTAGCTGACTATATACAACATCAGGAAATATTTCTTGTGGAATGCAGGTGCCTGTGATTTACTGTAAAAGAAAAGCATTGCTAGATGCACATCAAATCAAGGTGAATCAGCTCCAGCCAGAAATTAATTTACTCTAATTATCTTGGCACCTACTTCAGATGTTACAGATAAACCAAAATGAGTTACAGATGTAAAAGCTGGAGAAAAGACAAGAGATAGTCACTGTAGCAGAGACTGGAGGCATGGATTGTAACAGCAGTTTTCCAAAACCTAGAAAAAGGGGGCCTATCAGAGGAAAATTACATTTCTCTTCACTCCCAAGTTCCTGAAAGAATTATGATTCTGCTGATCTCTGAGCTAGGATTGTGAGATCAAACTCCTCTCCTCAGCAACATAAGAATAGCTTTAAATTCTAGGAGACATCAGTTCTGTTTTTCAAGTACCTAACTTCCAGTCACAGCCCAAACACTTTGTCTAGTATACAACTCTATCTGTGAGGCCCATGCTCAGCCTGGCTAATGTGTTGATTGTCATGACAATTGGAAAAAACTGAGAGCATTTTAAGGACCAACTATCTTTTAGGATGTTGAAGCTGTCAAGCTCTTTCAACCAGGGTATTTCTAGCTTTACTGTGATGAATAATTCAGTCATTCCTCGCAAAGGCTTTGGCACGTTGTGGGGTAACTGGTGAACAAATTTATTGCTAATATATTCCCATCCTGTGTTTCAAGGAGAGGATCAACACTTTTTGTTTAGTCCAGCTATGGCATACAAAAGCTTTCAGACTATTTCAGATTGCTGAATGCTCTCCAGATGCAGAAGTTGAGTCAAACCAGTCCTAATACAACTGGTCTTGCTGTAGATAGCAGAGGAGGCAGTTGTCATGTACAAGGCAAAGGATTGTGGACAAAAATCTTAACTACAACCATAGGATAAGCAATTGTAAGTTTTTTCTAAATGTCTATGCTGAGATGGAACATCACATCTGTTTGAGCAGGTGTAGCCTATCTATCTGAGAAGTTAAAAAGTGAATATTTTAAAAGTATGTTTGAATGAAGAACATTAATCTGTTCGGGTATAGTATAGTTATAGATTATATATGTGTATGTATACCAAACAACTGTCATTTAATCTTTTCTGCCATCTAAAACAATATTATTTTACTGTCCTGATTTCATAATATAAGTAAGTTGTGTAAATGGAAAACTGCTCTATTTCTATTAAAGATTAAAAGTATTCAATGAGGAGAGGACTTGCAGAAATATAATTCAATTTAAGACCAGTAATTTGTGTAAATAAATGTCTAATATGAAAGAATCACCACAAGTGGAAATTAGGAATGTTCAATTTTTCATGATACTTATCAAAAGAACAAAAGAGTTCGTGCTCATTAAAAAAGTTCTAAAAATAACAAGGTTCAGTTTCTCCTATGGGTTCATATGAATTTTTTATTTTCCATTTTAAAATTACTATTTGTGCCATATACATGCTTTTTTGTGCATATGTGAATTGAATTTAAACTTTTCTGTTAAATTATTAACCATGGGTTTAGTATGCTTTAAGGTGAGTAAATTAAGAAATCTTGGATTGTAGGAGATGTAGGAAATGCCTGTATCAAAGGAACTAGTGATAAAATTGCGTGGAATTATCTAGGAATAGGTGCTTCAGATTTCTTTACAACAAGAAGAAATGTGATGCCTGATTTTAACCCTAGCTTTTTGGGGCTTTTGACTAGTTCACGGACTGACTGATTAATGCTGGTAGATTACAGCAGGCAATGCTCTTCCCCACAATAGAGTTCCATTGAAACTAAGAGGGTTGCACGATAAACAGGGGCTGCTTTGAGGTTAAGATCTATATTATTTAGGTACCTAAATATCAAGGCTGTCCTTAAAGTTTGGAAATATTTTTGCCCAAATGCTAAAGGAGCATACTTAAGTATGCTTACTTACTTTTAATAAGGTCAGTTTTGATCTTTAGCAACTGACCATGTGCTGTTCATACAAACCATTCTAGATTTGTGTTTTAACAAATTAGGTGTAAGCATGCGGTGAATGACTAACTTTCCAACAAAGTGAAAACAGAGGAAAGAAATGACAGGGAATAAACTCTTTGAGAGCAATAATGTCCAGCTAAGGGCTGGAGTTCAGAATTGTGTTTTTTTTCACAGAAGCACAATTGTTTCTCATGGTTTTAAATGTAATCATTCTGGAAGGGGTAAGTTCTGAGGTCTTTCACGACTGCGATGACAAAGACTCTTTCTGTGCAATTTACCACCTCACCGCTCCAGACTATACCTTCTTCAGTGTAGCAATTGCATCATTTGAACACTGCTGTGGCAGATGTTCAAGTCTCAGGCTGACAAGACAAACATCCTGTTGACTGCAGTTTTGGTCAGTTTTGTCTACTGAGATATAAAGACTTCTGGTAAACATCTAAGTGTATACCAGAGATCTGTAGTGTGCAAGCAACTTTCATGCTCAATACAGTCAGCTAGTATAAATAAATATTTGCCATTATAGAGATTGTTATTTTCTATAAAATGGTCTTTTTTCATAGGCTTCTGTGTAAGAAGGCCTCTCAGAGAAAATACTTTCCTTGTGAATTTTGACATTAGCTCAGTCTTTTTATCCATGGAGGTAACTTTGAACTTGATTAAGCTTAGATGTGATTAGGCTTAGATGTGGCAAAGACATTTAGCTGATCTCTAGGTTGAATATCAGTTCCCCATGGTGAGATTCTGATGGAGTTTTAGACAAATAAAAATTGATGTCTACATTTCAGTTATTTACTTTAGGCTGCCCTTACAATCAATGGAGAGAAGTGTTTCTTAAGGGCAGTTCAGCTGTCCTAGTTTAGATTATTACTTAGCATCTCTGCAGATGCCTATTTTCTTCCACTGACCACAGAGAGGACATAAGGTGACTGCATCAGGACTAGACATCATACTTATAAATGATAAAGTTACAGCAGAGGTATCCATCCTCAGTGATGAAGGTAAACTTGGGTTATATCGAGTCTTGAGCCCATTAACAGTCTTTTTATTCTCAGGCCACAGGATGTTGTTGACTTGTCTCCGGCTCCTAGGTAAGTAGAAGTGTTTTTCCTTTCTGAGCATTTGACCATCTGCCTGTAGCAATTTTTGCATAGGATTATGAAAATATCCATCTGCCATGTCCCTCATGTATAAAACACTGCGTGATATTCTGGGTGTGTTTATCTTTTTCCCATCAAACCTGGATGATTATGTCTTCAATTTCTGAAGTTCAGGTGAAGTCAGTATCTGTACTTCAGTCCATGTCAATAAAAATGAAGGAACTGTCAATGGTTCTCAACTGTAAATGTATGGTGGGGTAGTTGTTATCCCTTTATAGTGAATTACTTATTCTTTGCTCAAAAGATCTTTAATTTTTGGCAAGTGTTACAGCCTCTGTTCACACAACTTGAACTTAGCAAAGGAATAAAAATCAAAAGCAAGGAATACATTTTTTGAAAAGTAAGACATTTGAAGTCTGGCTAGTCATTTGTAAGTTGCTGTACTAAGCCAAGACTTTAGGGCCTCTGGAGTGAACCACTGGAAACATTTTTAACTGAGCATACCTAACATGACCATGTGAGTTAGTAGTGCTATTAACGAAGTCAAAATACATAAGAATAACAAAATACTAAAGAATATTACTTCAGCCATTGTATTTTAGAAGAAACTTTGTCTAATCTTTCTACTTCACCTAATGAAGTGTTTAATACTGACAATACTTATTGAAATAATTACCTTTATTTGTCTACCATTAAATTCAGAGGAATGATAGCATCAATAATAACATTATTTTGAGAAAATAAAATAAGCAGACTAATTATAGAACTCTGCTTAATAAAAACCTAACTCCATTGCCTTTAGCATTGACATAATATAGTATGGTATCATGATTATAGTTTTTAGGGGGAAATAACTAGCATGTTTGTCTCAACATCTTTATTATTTAAATGATCATATATTATATAATTACTTTCAATGTAACCATCTTATCTCATGGAAGATCTGTGGGAAGGGAAAATAACTTAAATCTAATGACTTTTCTGGCACAATCAGTCCTTCATTCTGTATCCTTTTATGTGAATGAGAATACTGATAGTGATTTGAAAAGGGGAGACTGGAAATGCATAAGAAACACTGCCCCAAATCACCTAGATACTATAGAGGAAGTACCTTTCCAGTCATCTGCTACCCAGATCTTATTCCCAGAAGCATATCTAGATCTGTTCTAAACATCTGACTCATCTTGCCAATCTCTACTCAGGCTTTTTCAGAGGACCGTGTTTTTTTTCTTTTGCTTTCTTCAGGTGCTTCTTCAAGCTTACGCCTTCCTTCCACAGCTTTGCGCTTCTCTGTCCCAGCAGTCTTTGTAGGTGCAATTTCGTAGGAAAATGTTATCATGTCACAAGACTCTCTTTGCCCTCCAGCTCAGCTGTGAACTGAAACTCATTATGCTAGCAAATTTCACTACAAAGTCACTTGTGCTGTGAACCCCGTAACAGGATCAGAGAACAGAGGGAAGGGGGAATCTTTGTGAGACGGAGGGAAGCTAGCATGGGAGTGAGAGAAGAATCCCGAAAGCTGGAAGCCCTCCAAGTCTCATATCTGGAATGATGCTTGCTTATTTGATAGCCTGCCGTGGGCTCCTGCAAATAAGTTAAGCCATGGCATATGCAGCTGAGACCAAAGAATAGGTGACAGTTGCTCCTTCTGTCAGCCAGACGATTTTATGGCATTTGTATGGTATGGTCCTTTGTGTGACACAGGACTCCTAGGTTTTAGATTTGGAGGAGTTCACACTTTTGACTGAAAACGAAGAATTTACCACAGCCCTATCAAAGCTGCTCTAGGAGAGCCAGTGGCTCCTCGAGGCAACCAGACAAATGATCTTTCTGTCCATTACATCTGCTGTACCTGAGAGAAGAAAGAGCAGCTGGGGAGTGCTGCCAGAGACGGAGGAGGAGGCCAGTACCTATCCCAGCAGCTTTCCCCATTTCTTATGAAACAGAGCCTGCTCTCAGTCCCGGGCACCTGCCAGTTTTCCATTCACAAGCCTTTCCCTCAGCACCCCAAGTATTCACTGATTTATTCCCCCCTAAGATTGAAAAGAGTTGCACAGGCTATGCCTTTTCTCAGGTTTTCTTGAGATATGTTGCCTTATCACCTGATGTTTATCATTTTATGTAACTGACCTGAGAATATGCAAATTATCTTATTAGCTAACACCAAATATGGAACTACAAAAAGCTCAACAAATAATTCATCTGCTCCTGGCCACAGATTTGGCAAGACTCTAAATTATTACACTCTGAGGCTATATAGGCATAAGGAAGAGTACTGCAGTGAAGTCTGAGTCATTCTCCAACACAGAGAAATGAATGTGCATCTACTTTGGGAAAATACAGATGACTGAGAATAAATGATGGATTGATTAAAAAGCATACGTTTCTGATGAAATTTGAAATATAATGTCACAAATAAGTTTATACTACAGTCAGTGACTAATTGAAGCCCCTTCAGCACACAAATATCTGTGTCATGTGTGAACCAGAAGAGACCTAGATTCCTATGGCTTCAAACCTTGAAATTGAGTTGGCATCAAACCGTATCATGGTGCGGTGATTAGCCACACTGTGAGTAAGCTTGCAGCAATGTTTCTGTTTGAAGACAGATTCTCAAATCCATCCAAAAGCCACATGCAGTGATGTCACCTTGAACACTGACAGGGTGAGTTTTTCTTGGGTCTTTCACATTTGAAGTCTAGGGTTGGAAGTCCCACATTCTGGATGCACCCAAGGAACAGAAGATTGTTTAAGTAAAAACAGCAGGGGAGGATGAAAGAGGCTGACTGAGCAGGGCAGTCCACAAGGCAGTAAAAGGGAGCTTGTGCAGTCTGAACTGGAGAGCCCTCGCCAGCATGACGCACTTCATTCCGCCAGTTTACAAAAGGACACCTGATAACCCTTTTCTACAATACTTAGGAAAAGATCCCTTGGCAGGATATAAAACACGAAATATGACAGTCTTTACAAGAGTCTTTTTCACTTTGAGGCCCTGGTTTGTGCTGAAGGATGAAGAGAGCTGTTGCCTGCTTGGTGGTGCAGCCAGTATTCTACAAGCATTCAACATTAAAGCTGTATGTAAAGGACCGAGATGAACTTTCAGGCTTGTTTTTCAATACAACAGTGATTTAAACAGCTGCTACAAAATCTGATTGAGAATTGCAACTATTGTGTTCAGGATGTTGTAATCGGGTTCCTTTTTTCAAAACTTTTTGTAAGTACTGCCTGACAGCAAGAGGACTGTGTGGCAGACCCTCAAAGGAGAGGTGATTGCTGTGTTTTGTGGCATGAGAACCACAGGAATGCAAAAAATGACAATTGGAAGTCTTTTATGTTTGTGCTGTTACGGATTCTGTGAAGTTAATGTTACTATTTGGAGTGTCTAAGATTAGTCAAAGCTTCCTTTAGATAGCACATTAATGTAATGGATTGTTTTCCATGTCTGTTTAATTTTAGCAAATTGTTCAGTTGCCTCAATATTGTAAGTTTAAGGAAGTCCAGCTGTCAATTCCTATTACACTGACCTGAGTTTTATATTGTTAATTCAGTTGTCTTTCACACTCTGCCTGCTAAACCTAAAGAACTCTTTACAAAGGCAGATTTATGATGGATGCCATCTGGCCTGATAGAAGGAAACAGATATTGATTTTTAATATTTTTTCCAAACTTGTTTACTCTAGGATAATACAGCAGCTGTGTGGCGGCTTGTCTCAGAGTGGAAAGGATTATTACCAGTGCCTTTTGATGAGATAAATTACCTAGAATGACTTGAATGGCTAAAGGGTATACTTTGATGTTATGTCGCTTCATTTACCCTTATGACTAAATGATTATTGATTTTATATTTTTAAGCTCTTGAAACGTGAAAATAAGTTGGTAGAGAAGCCTAGCTCTGTTAGTTTTATTAATTTATTTCTGCAGGGCATAATTCACTTTGGACCAGGTTGTGAAGGTTTCGGGTTCATGACCGACTCCAGATACAGTTGCAAAGAAATGGCTTATTTATATAGTCATTGCAAGTAGTTCCAAAATCAATACGGTCTGGGATTGGATGATTAAACTTAGTCCCTTTGTGGGATTCATTCCTGTAGCTACCTCTGAAATGATCTTGACTGAAGCAGATTCATGTGATCAAGTCTACAAATAGCAAGTTTGTTCAAGTTGAAATATTATTTTTTGCTCATCATTTTTTTATCTACTGTGTTCAGTCAGTGACATTTTAACAACCAGAAAAAAGCGGTTGATTGACTACTTCAATGAAATCACTAATCTGCATTCAAAGAGTTGCCTCCAAAGACTACTTAGATTTTCCATGGATAGATTTAACTACTCCTTTGATCAGTTAGTCCCAGTATGCAGTGGATTTAGGTCTCTGTACTTATGTAGGCAGCAGGAATCCAAGGTGTACACTAAACCTTTAAATAGTCTTCACAGTTCAAAACAGCTATTTGCCTTTTGTGTACAGCAGACACCTACATATTTCTGTGAAGTATTGCCTTTTCTATCATCGTTTAACATGTTGGTGCTATTTAATGTTTGTCTGAAATGTGACTCTGTTGTCAGTCTATTGAAGTATTTTGTAGACACTGGAACAAGTGCAGAAATGTGCTTGGAAAAAAAAAATTCTCTCTCTCCAGTTTCCCACAATGACTACTTATATATGCACTTGGCTTGGTGTCTTTTTATACCTTAAACAGCTATAGTCTTAAGCTTAAGTTCTTCTGGAAAGGTTCAGCAACCAAAATTCTGTGTTATCTTATTTAGTCTCAAAAGTTGTGATTCAAAATCCTGGCATTTCATTTATACAGACCGTGAGCAAATTATAAATAGTATTGCTAATAGTATTTCAGCTGTCTAAAAGGAACTGAAGGCAATAAGCTATAACAACAGCTATGGCTCTAACAAAGTTTATTACTTGGAAGAGTTAGCCGTGCATGAACCTGTGCAGGACTGTCTCAACTAAAGAATAATATTTCATGATTTAACAGTACATATCTATCCATCTTCTGTACGGGCTATTAACCATATGTTTGTCTCTTGTTCGGATGCAACTAAACGTGGAGTTGTGTGTGTTTTTTAAAAATCTACGTCTCACCTAAAACTGTGTGTTTCTAAAACAGAGATCTTTCTAAATGTTAAGCTTACGTAGGTAATATTTACTTTATATATATGTGTGTGTGTGCGCGCATGCACACGTGTGTATTGTCAGTCAGGAATATTATTCCCCAAAAGGATCTCTTATTGTTATAAGCCTTGGTAGCATATTTTACAGAGTTAAAAAAGGTGTAAAACACTTTTCCTTACTTTAGCCACACTATATGTATAATTAATGCGTAGTAAATTATATGGCCCAGTTTAAGGCTTGTTTAAATGCATAGAATTTGAAGTCTAATGCAGGAATAAAATAACTTTTGGATCAGTGTAATGTAATATGTTGATCCATTTTACAGGGTGGTGGTGATTATTTAATTAATCACCTTTTGACAATTATTCACACTGGTCCAAATCAAGGTCTCCATTAAAACCGAAGAATAGCTTCATTACAAATGACCCATAAAAGTGTCAAGTGCTGGCAGTGAAGACAAGTAATTTCCTTTCCCTTTAAAACCATTAGATCGAATGATGGGGGTGGGGAAGGTGATGAAGTGCGTAATAGTGTGATTACAAGGAAAAGCTTAAACAGTAAATTTGACAGCCATGTTAGAGTGGATAGAAGATAAGGGTTATAAACTGTTGGTTCTATACCGCCAAAATCTTTTAATTTTGTAAGAAGACAGGAATGAGTGGATTATATTTTTACGAAAATTTTTTTATCCTCTTTTGGTGTTTACTTATAAATTGAGATTTGAAAATTGACTGACTCAAAGCCATGGAGATATAAAATAAATATTGTATTGCCTTCTGAATGTTGCTTAAAATAACAGTTAATTGAGAAAAAATTGGTTTACTGCTCTGCAGCTATTTTCAAAGCCTGCTTATCTATGGAATCTTTTCTATATCTTATTGGTGAGAAAACCAGCAGGACCTTTATGTCAGTGTAATTATGCTGGGTAGTGTCTTTTACATCTGGGAAGTACCAAGAACTACCAATTGATTTTGTGTAGAGATAAAACTGCACTCATCTTTGATTAAAGGTAAATGCTGCACCTCTTGCTGAAAGTCCTTATTGTTCTTGCTATGCCAAAACATGTGAAATGGCTTTAAGTCTCAACTTCTGGTAAAATTTTTTATATTTCTCAAGTGACCACTACAGTTTCTCTACAAAAGGATTATTTTTTTAATTTTAATTTTGTACCTTTCAAATCAAAATAACGTTCTTTCTCTTCAATATTAAATCCTGTCAAATATGCGCACACTGAAATTAGACAGGAATGTAGCGTCAAAAAGTATAAGAAGAATATTTCACTGCCACTTTCAGATGGGCTCAACTGAATAAAACATTATTCACAAGTCACGCTCTGATTTTGAACACGTATTTAATAGCGGCTGTAGACTTTGTTGTCGTTTTGTTTGGTTGGGCTACTTAAGATTGTGGAATAAAGCTTTGCTAAAGAATTCCATGTAGTGACCTTACCTCTTATGTAGGCACACTAGCTTCAGTTTGTGAGAGCTAACAGGTGGTGGTTATTAGCTCAGCTATCATCGCAAAAAACATTAAAATAACGCTTTCTCTTGAAGGTTCTGGATAATCTTGCTAGCATAGATTCCACTTACTACAGAAGATGAATATATATTTACTAGTTTTTCAAAAGCGCAGCAAATATTGACCAGTCCCAGAGATGTATTTGTTAAATCTACTTGTCATTCTTTCTTTGATCTTCATTTGTTTTAAAATCTTGCACCTAAGGTTGGACCAGTTACTGTAAAAATCCCAAAAGTTCAAGTGCTGCTTCTAAAAACTAATGGCTATTGACTTTCATTAGGATTTCTGTGATGTTATCTAACCCTGTAAAGACATTTGCGGTATGCAGTTTACATTGTATCTAGTGATTGTATAATCATTATTGATTTTCCTTGTGTGTAGTACCTATGTCAAACAACCTAATATATTTAAATGCTGATTATTTCAGCAATGTATCTATTATTAGATAAGATCAAAGGCAGTTAAATGTGTAGGAGATAGTGTGATAAGATGATATAATGTGTATTTGTGCCAGTACCTATGCCCTTTTGTGCATAAAACTGCAATTCATAGTCTTTAATGATTAACTCTCTGAAGAATGTTGTGATTTTTATCCTGTAGTAGAATAAAGTACGACAGATGGATTAAAGGAAGCCCACTTTTTAAGCAAAAGGCCTAGGAGTTATGTAAATGTAATACAATTAGATGAATTGCTTTTCAAAGACCATGGGAAATCACTCTGTATATTCCATTCACTTCTTGTTTTCCTACCAGTACTTCTGAAGAAATCTAGAAATATATTTAGAAAGCTGCATGATTTCCCAAAGGATATAATCGCTGTTAATCCCATGAGTATGGATTAACAGAATAACTTGGCCCATAACAGCAAGTGATTTCTCAGGCTAATCTCATGAGTGGAATGGTTATTGTATTTTATTAGTGATCAAACAGTATTCTACTTAGACTGTAGTAGAAAAGCGGCAAATCTAATATATTCATTTAGTATCAAAGAATGTTATACTTTACTTGTGGAGTTTCTCTGCTTTTACAAATATCGTTTAATTAAAGTATGTTTCTGGTCAGTAAATAAAAGTTGCACCATATATTTAATACAATTAAAAACAAAAACCAAAACCAAATATATAAATATACCTGTAGTGTTGAGGTGAAAGTACAAACCAGGCTTTTCATTCTGTCTTGTTACTGTTATGATTTTATCACTTTCTGCGTGGCTCCAAAAGCAGATGCTACACTTGAAAATACGATATCTGTGCATACAAAATGGACACTTGAATGTGTGAAAGTACTTTCTCAGCAAAACTGGTAGCTTTACTACAATTTTTTAACTAGTCTGAAAGACAGAGCACTGTGATGGTACAACAGGCTCTCATTCATTTTCTGTAGCTCCATTTTCAGTTTTGAAATGGTTTCTGTTACTGCTCACAAGTTATACTGTGTGCATGTACCAGTTCTGTTAGCGCTTATTGAGATCCTCTCTGCTACTCTCCATTACACAGTATGGAGATGTGTGCTTTGGCTACCTTTTAGTTGCTACTCATATCCTCAAAATTACTCTTTGATTTCACTCTTTATGTCTTCTGCATCCAGCTGTAAGAATGGAAACCATCACCACCCCTAACTTTATCTTCCACCAGGAAGTTACCAACACTGACAGTCAGATGCTGGAGCAAATCATGTGGATTTTCCCCAATTAATCTCAAGGCAAATCAGGCTTATTATTTAAACAATTAATGCGATTGTGTGCCATAACCTGTCTGAATCCGCTTGAAGCAGCTGAGGAATGTCTCAGAAACTGCTCTTCCGATAACTCAGTGCTAAAGGTAATCACTCTGATGACCAAGTACTAAAGGGGTAGCTCCAGCAGAGAGTAAGAATGAGCAGTCAGAGCATTTATCCGTTCACTGATACAGCTGGATTAAGAGCAGGATGCTAGTTCCCAGTGGTCTGCTCTGTTTTAGTCAGTTCACAAGGACGAAGATGCCTACTTGGTAATGCCACCTCCTAGCTCCGCCTGGGAGGGTACTCTAGCACAGGGTACTCACACAGAGTGTCCCTTCGCTGTAGTTTGCCACTGTGGCCCATTCTTGAATTCCCGTGATGCTCCAAGCTGACACCCATCCTAGGTAAATGGTCTTCATAGTAGGTATTCTTATCTCAGGTAGGGGACCACTGCTTTCAGTTGGGAAACCTTCTCTGATTGATGCTGAAGCTCCTTGGTTGATTCTCAGTTGTGGAAACTTAAAGTCTTTTTCATTGGAAAATTTCCATATACGACTGAATGGTGGAGCTAAATGATAACTTATTTATTTTAATAATTTTCTATGGATACTGATTGCACAAGCCTCATCAAAGCAACATCAAGAATTTGAATAATTCTGTTGAGGTTGGTAGAACAGCATGTGTAAAGCTACTTATCATATGGGAATACTAATTTTAGTATTTTAGACTGCAAAGATGATTTCTTCATGTTCCAGATTAACTAAAAATACCTTATTCAATACAAAGAGTCACAGCCCAGCAACAATTGACTTGATGTTACAAATTGACATAGCTGCTCCTGTGCAAACTGTCCAGATAGGTTCAACTGCAGGACTAACACCTATGTAATCATCTCTGTTGCACATACAAATGCACCAGCTGAGCCTGTACCTTATGCAGTCCCACAATGTGTCAAGAAGGTAAACAGAAGTAGGCACTGGTGGCTTGAAGAAAAAGAAAATTCCTAAATAAAGGCAGCTTCACAGAGAATGTCCCACCAGCACTTTCATCCAGACACTCATGATTCAGTTCCATCTTAATACTGTTCAGAGCTGTGAGACAGCCTCACACAGGAATAGGTGGAAAAGCACAAGTGACTAGTTCTGAGTCATTTATTTCTCTGCAGAAAGTACAACAACAATGTTTTAGCTTACATTTAGAAGCTTAACTGTATAGGAGATTCCTCTTCATCCTCTGACATATTACGCTTCGAGTAGCAGTGCAGTTATTCGTGCAAGACTCTAGTTCAACCTGCTGGAGTCATTAGAGAAAAATTAAGAAAAAAAGATCTACGATAGTGTTGTCTGGAGCCTACAATTCCTTCTACTACAGGCAGAGTGTGGGAGAAGACGGAGTAAGCAGCCAGGAGCAATGCTATGAGCAAGCTTGCAGGGGGTGTTCTAGCTGTCAAGTTATTCTCCTACATTTCTGAGTGTGATCATTTAACTAAGATACTCATTTGTTTATTTTAATGGGGTCTTTTCCATGTTCAGGAAACAAAGCACCCAGACAGGAAGAAACTTCGTCTTTATGTAAATGTATATTTGTAATGTATTTTTTCAATTGATACAGTTCTTTCTCAAACTTCAAGCATATAAACAATCTAAATGAGTCTGTATTTACTGCCTGAAGCTTTAAAAATGTCTGTCAAACAAGTTCAAGTAACACCCCCCCCACCTTTAAATCCTTTTATGCCAAAAACTAAATCTCATGGCATAAGGATCCAGAGGCCATGGGGTGCCATGGGGCAAATTGCAGACGGAGCCTCTAATTCCATGTGTCCTTGAATTTTATTGCACAATTTCTGTCTCTTTCCAAAAGGGTGCAAAGAGGAAGCTGGGAGGAGCACGTTGAGAGTATGACTATTATTATGTCTCTGCGTCATGTAGAGCCGCTATGCCGGGGAACTCTGTAGTGGTTGGTTACAACAACATAACTTCTGCACATCACAGCTTTGGGCTGCGGGGAAACAATTCCCCCCTCGCCCCTCCCCTTCAACTTCACATTGTTTTTCTCCCTTGCTAAGTCCGTTCAACCAGACTTTGAGCAGGATTCAGGGGAGCTGGCAAGAAATTCCACTCATCCATTACCACAGTACTTAAGGACTTGTGCCTGGGAGACATTCAACCTCCAAGGTGGCTTTAGGACCAGGACAACCTTACAGTATGTTTCTTTAGGGTAGGGTGACCACGTGTGCCATCTTTGGTCTTTTATTTTGTTCTACCTTTTCAAGGGTGACAGCCAGTTTTCCCTCCCTCTTCCTCTCAGGCCACTGCCCCTTCCCAGCTGTGTGACAAAGCCTGGGAGACGGACACCCTTGTGCTAGCCTATGTAATCCCTTGGAAAAAGTTTGCCTCCAGATACATGATCCAATACAGAGATGTGTACTTCCTTCCGTCTTCTACTCTTAATCATACTCTGGCCAACGACTTACCCCATATCCCAAACTTTTCTTTTTATTTAACAAACCATCCTGGTTTATACATATCCATGCCTCTCCCAGACTCACCTTCACTACACAGGTGCTCAATGCATCTGAAAATTTTGGTGGGGAAGAAAAATTTCCACCCCAAGAAAAAAAAAAGAACAAAAACCCCCACTGTTACTGTTTTCTCCCTTCTGACTTTGGGACAAAATTAAGACTTTTTAAATGATCCATCCAAACCTGTGGGGCTTTAAAGGGAGAGAAAGTGAGAGAGATTTTTGGTTTCACCTTTAAAAACCAAAAGGCTGGTAGGAAAGGCGTTCTCCACAGATTTCTCCCACGTGAGACCCATATGAAGGCTCCTGCATGGTGGGACATGGAGCAGGGACTGGGTTCTCCCCTGTTGCAAATGATCAGCCTCAGAGCCGCTATTCCAGAGACATCTGATCACCCTAGCTTGGCTCATCAAGGGGTGGCGGGGTGGGAGTACCCAGTCAGTTGTAGATCCAGGCTGCTGTCACTGTACTGTACCTAAATCAAATCCGTTTAGTGTAAGCCCTTCCAGAGAAGTTGCAGCTGCTGCATTTGTTTCAAAAAAAGCCTGTCTTTTCATGTGCTAAACATATAATAGAAGATATTCTACTGAAATTAAAAAAAAAACACCACAGTATTTTAGGTTATAGTCATTACTTATATGAAATAAATGATCAAAACTAAGACACAAACTCACATCTCTCTTTTGAGATTGCTATACACAAAGAAATTGGGTTATCTACAAATGCATTATGGTTTTGAAATGTGTTACTGCATTCTAAATACTTGAATTAAAACAATTTGGTTTGAATTGTACTATTATAGGAGACTCAAAATCCTTTTATCAGACATTCTTTTTTCTTTCTTTCTTTCTTTTAGTATTATTAAAGGATTTCAAGCTTTGTTATTCGAATGAGATAAACACTATGGTAACTAGGAAAGCCAGCATGTTTTAGAAGTCTGTGGTTTTGAGTGCTTTCCAAAGAGACAAGGTAGTATCTGTATCCTAATATTTTCTTAATGCATGAAATATAGTAGAAAGGAGCTATTTCAATAAGATTCCTTAAAAACTATCAATCAGGCATAAAAATCCTGACACAGTGAAGATATTGCTGGAGGCACACCTCCAGGATCAAGGTCAGTCCTTATGCCAAAGCATCACATTGTAGGAGAATCTTGGTTTTGCAGAATAGAACGTAACACTTTTTAAGTAAATCCTAAATGCTAAGCAAAAATATTTCACTCACAGGTTTGTGGAAATTCTACCTGTGTATGTCCTTTTTTGGTGGGCAGGTGGCTTAAATGGCAATGTGAAAAGAATACCATATGCCTTTGCTATTCAAGTGAAACATGAAGTCAATATTAAAAAGTTCCTGGTTGAAGCTTACTGAGCAAAGATGGCCAAATTTCAAAAACCTTGAAGTCTCAGTTTACAAGTCTGGGTACTAGTCTGAAGTCTTCTGAACTGTACAAATGTTTTGGATGTGAAGAATATGGACGGACATCTTGTGAGAATTGCCTGTTTCATTTCAGAATCTGTGTCCTTCAGCCTTTTCTTATTTCCCTTTTTGAATCAGAGCCATGTGCACAAGGACATATGGCATTGTACACTTGCTAATGGTCACAAGTCCTTCAGAAGGTGTGTCATAACCGCAGTAAAAAAAGTTCTAAATACATAAGAAATTAGAGTTTCCAATATGCATTGACATCCTCATTGGATTGTATTACTTCAACTGGTGTATATTTTAAACATAGTACTTAAAAATATGTTACTTTTTTGACTTTTGGGGGAGATGAACATCACTGGATTTTTACTTTTACTCATTTACTAATTACACACCATCTACAATGAACACATCATATTGTTAGCTTTTGAAACTCACCACCACAGGATACCAAGGCCAAGACCTTTAAGTTTATAGGATTCATATTGTCATAAGAAAACAATATATAAAACAACGCAGGAATTTAATTTATAAAAACTATCCACTTGAGATCATAGATCAGCTTCTAGTGGCCTGGTGGTAGAAAGAAATTCTATGGAACAGTGCAGCATTTTATGTAGTTGCTTCTGAAATCTCTCTACCACTCGCAGAAACAGACTGCTCAACTGAATGGATGCCTGGGTTAATATTTTCAGTAGTAGAATTTATTGCGTGTGGAATTTGCTTTCCACAAACACAAGTTATGGGAGTTCAGATTTAGAGTGACTAATCCAAGCCTTCTTAACCCTGCTTTTATCATCAACCTGGGCAGTTTTTTACAAACCATATTACATATTCATTAAACAAGGGGGAAAAACACCTTTTTAATGAAATGCTTCTCTTTTGCTAAATTATTTTTCATTATTTTTAAAGATTCAGGGATTTCTTATGTGAGTTTATGACAGACAGACTGTTCAGTTAACTCTAGTGAGTGCATAAAGTACCTCAGATTGTCAGAAAAACTGAATATTTAAAAAATTATGGAGTAGCTTGTAGCTTAGCAGGATAGCTACTTTTTTCTCTTGTTTTGGTGGTGTTCTTGTTTTGTACTTAAAGAAAAAAAAAGGCAAGCTTGCAGCCGAAAAGTTTTACTCAATGCCTTTGAATGTAAGGCTCAAATGAGGTGTTTTTACTGAAAGGCTGTGCTTAAACTTACGCTCATGGAAATTCATGTGAACTAGGAACTTCACACTATTTTATATACACCACACATTGATCTGAAGAAATGACACATTCTAAGTCTTGATCTGCTGTTGGGTCTGCCAGAGCTTCTAGTTTTTGAACAAACTGCTGCCTTGGTGGTCATGGTGAACAGACAAGCGAAAAAATAAAGGAATCTGATTCATGGCTGGCAGGATACTTAGTTAAAAAGCTTTCTTTGCTTTTTTTCACTTGACTGGGGTTTTTTTTTGGACAACTGTGCTAAAAGGCATAGCTGAAAGAGGATCACTTTCATAAGTTTGTAAAAGGGCTGTAAATAAATTCTCCAAGTGCCATTACATGATCCAGGCTTTCATCTAGTAAAATAAAGCCTATTAATAAACCACGTTTCATACCGTATGTGCCCACCTAACAAAAACATTGCTGCATTCATTTTCTCCTTTTACTGACAGACAATTTTGCAGCAAGCCAGCAGTATGCAACTAGTAAGCTTTCAACAGGCTGACAGCAAATTCTCTACCTCTAGGGGCAAGTAACTACCACCTCTAGTAAGTTACTCAGGGTTTCTTTACCTCAAATTCCCTCCATAAACTAAAATACCATTTGTTATGGCCAGAACTCTTTTGTCCATAAGCAACAAAAAGGCTTCTGCAGAAGTGGCAAATATAAGCAGTCTGAGTTTCCAAGTAGGTCAATAGGTCTGCAAGCATATGAAATCATTTACTCTGCATCACAGCCTAAATATGAGCTGGTAGAAGAATGAGACTCTACTGTTTTTTTCTGTGAGTCTTTGATCAGCATATGTTTTAACATTTTAGTGAATTATTTTATAAATAACATTTAGGATGAAAATTTCCCAAACATTTTACATATTTAAGATGCTTAGGACATGATTTCTGTAGGTACTTAGTACAATGCACTGCTTTGGATCTTCAGTTCTAATTTTTGTCTGGTCTTCTGAGTTAAGAGAACTCAGGATGTCAAGCATAAATCTAAAAGATGAGAAAAAACAATTAGTGAATATGATTAATATCACTAAGTCACCTTCCCAGCCTGGCAAAAGGGCAGCAATGCAGTGTGTCTAAACACAGCCCATTTTGGATGATTCCCATCAACCTGCCCAGTCATCAGCTGCTTCTCCAGAAGTGTGTAGGTCTTCCATGTCTCTTGTGTCATATCTGACATCCCTGTGTAAGGCTTCCATAAATTCTCTGGCCTCCATGTTTAGGTGCCTGAGGAATTTCCAGGAACCCTAGGACAAAGACACAGAGATTATTCCAGCACAGCATTAAGATGTCCTTTGTTCACTTGCAATCTCCAGCTCTGATCACAGCACCATGTCCAATTTTGGGGGTGATTTTCCTAACAGACAAGATGTTCTTTGCTATGCTACCTTGATTCATTCCAGAAGCAGGATTCTCCGCCACCTCCCCTCCTCAGCAATTTTATTTTTGAGTTCTTAATGTAATTTTTCCCTAAATATCCAAAATCATGTTCACAGAGTCTTTCAAGAGAGGGAAATATTAGCTTGCCTCCTCAGTACTTTGTCATTAGACATAAATAAAAAATCTGATGGGAGTCATTGCACTTGAAGGATTCTTTAAATTAAAGCACAGTCCCATTTTGTTATTATCTAATTGCCAGTTAGACAGGATATTTGGAATATTATGAAAAAAAAAATCCTGAAAAATGAAAGTGGTAGAAATGCCAAGAATTAATACAAGAAGGCAAAACTCCTGTGTTTGGAAGAAAACCAGATTATATAGGTACACAGTCCTATGATGATGAAACACTTTCTGCTGGAAAATTTATTACCTGGATATTGCACAGCATCTGTTAAAGCTAGTAATTTTTAAATCATCAACTCTAGAAAATATGCAGTTTTTGAAAAGAACTAACCAAAGAACTCTTTAGATTATTAAGACTGTTCCTCAGTAACTTGAGGAATTTGGGTAAGTCCCCCAAAATGAAATAAAGTTATTACTGTGTCCATATTTCAGTAAAATAAACAGGAAGACCATAGCAATTACAGGCCTTCTAACCTGACATTAACCACAGATTAATCAAGTACCCAGCATGACATGTGATTAAAAAAGAATTAAGAAGAGTAATATAACTGATCCTACTGAATATGGATTTACAGAATCTTGCTTTATATACTTTTTTCCAGAATATGTCTCTTACAGAGAAAAAAAAAAAAAGGCAATTTAAAGCAGTACAGAGAGGGTTTTTTTTGTAGTTGACCAGATACAACATATTCTAATGAAGAAATCAAACTGATATTGAAGTCCAATTAATATTCATTAAATGAATGAAAAATTTTTCTAACTGTTCAGTAAAAAGATGAAACAGGAAATATTATTGATCAGTTCTTGGCCCTTCTTGCTCAGTCTTTCTATCAATAATCTGAAAATAGTTACTATTGATAAAATTAGTGATTTATAAAGAATAGGGAAAGTGTAATCTATAAAGAAGATGAGTCTCTGATTAATGGGCATGTGGATAAACATGAAATACTGGGGGAAAAAACATTTTTTTGTGAAGGGCAGTCATGCCTCACAAACCTATAGAACTTTTTTGAAGGAGTCAAAGATTATGTGGACAGATTTAGTTGATCTTGCCTTCTCAAACATCCAAAAGAAGTTCAGAAAAGCTCATTTTCAAAGGCTTTTTAAGGGAAGGTTCTTCAATGGATAAACATCTTTTAACAGATGGTAAGAGTAAATGGTCAGTGTTCATAAAAAAAGGGAAATCATCCGAGGAGTCTCAAAGGGTTCTGTGTTAACCAGTCACCTGAAAAGGAATGAATATTTAGGCGATAAATTTGATATGATGATACTAAGGTATTTAGAATAGTAAAGATAACTATAGAAAAGATGGCACTGAAAGATTTATTGGTAGAATGGAAAACTCTGGATGCTAAATATGTGTTTGGATTAAAAAAAAGAAAAAAAAAGACCAGACAATTTCATGGAAGAAAAATCAATCAGTAGCAGTTAACTGTCAGAACAGTACTTGGGAAATTCCCATGTTATGTATTGTTGGGAGAATATTCTCATAAAAAGTACTGCTACCGGACTCTCCTATTTTCCCTTAAGCATATATTATTTACCACTGGAGTTGTTTTAGGCTTTTGTGCTAAACCAGGGGAGAGCTCAAATGCAGTTCACCAGCATCAGAAAATATATAGCTGTTTGCTGCATCTGAGGAAATTACAGGTACAAACACATTTGATGAGCTTTAAACTGGGAAAATCACCTTCTGGTCATCATGTCACCCCTGCCAAAAGCTAAGGACTGATGTCAAAGAAGGGATATTTGGCTAAATGACATGGTTGTATGCCTGTAGGTGAGAAGGCAATATAGCTTCCTTGATAAACAGGGCATGAGCAAAGTCCCATTTCTATATGGTCAAATATAAACTGTAAATCATTATGGTAAAATGTAAATGTAAAGGAGCAAATGGATAAAATTTCCCTGATAGCAAAGCAGATGCTTGGAAAAGACCAAGCGTCACCTAAGGAGCTGAACATGACCCTCTGCAATGTTTCTGTAGCCAAAGAGGATAATTTCTATATTGCAATCCTTTTTACCTGATCCTAAAAGGTTGGTCAAGTTGACCTAAATGACTCTCAGTCACCTGACATTTAGGGGGACAGTATTTATTATCGGAGATGATACAAAGTTTCACTAAAGAAAATTTGAACTCACTAAGACTGATAAATAAATGAACTGAACTCAGGTCATTTATCACTTTGGTTACATGTTCAGTACCAGAGAGATTATGAGAATGACAATGTTACCTGCTCGCACTGAGAAGAATCTCAACCTTTGCTAGTTTTCCTCAACCATAGACCTAACTACAAATGTGTGTCTGCAGAACCCTGAAAGATAAAAGTGACAGCCCTTTAAAAAATAATGTGCATGGTTAGTACAAGATTTCTAAGCAGTCTTAGCTTGACAAAATCAAAAAGCTTATCTAGAACAAGTCTCTGCATTGCACTTTGGTGAAATATTTCCATATGAAAAGGCATTTTCCAACCCCATACGTTTCATATGCATATTTGTTGAACAAAAAAAAAAGGGTTGAAAAGTAATTCTGTTTAATCTCTATAACAGATAGATCTGAACATCTTTCCTCAAACTTTACACAATCTTGTGAAAAAACATCTTCAGGATAGATGCCATTAGCAAGAAATTTGAACTAGAAATGAATGCATAAATGACACTCAAACCCTAAGACATGTGAAAATGTTTTGTGATGTTGAGTTTGCCACATATTTTTATCATCCAGGTTTTTTGCACTAGTTCAACTGGAAGGGTTAAATATAAATTTACAGCTTTTTCTGGTAGATCTGCCACGGCAACAGCTAAGCCAGAATGCTGGAGACTCGTGGCATCTTAATGTTGGTCTTCAACAATGTAGTCTCTCGGTGGGTCAAACTAGAGAAGTCCTCTGAATACTCTGAGTACAGCATTAAGGCTGAAGTTAAATGTCATTTAACAGAGGTGTAAGGAAAAAAAGTCGTTGTACTGGTAACCTCAATGCTATTAATATAGGTCATATAATGAGAAAAAGTATCCTTTTCTGTGGATAGACATTAAAATGCATACAGACATACAACAGATTAAAATCTGTTGAGATTTTAATAGATTAAAGTATCTCAATACATTCTAGGACTGCAAAATATCCTCAAAAATCAAGACAACATAATGTTTTGAAGTAAGTGGTTTCTGGATGACAGTTGAAACATTCCTATTTGTTTCTGTACAACTTTACTTTACTTCCCTGTCCTTTATTCTCCTCTCCCTTTTTTTTTCTGTATGTCTAGAAAGAAAAAAAAAATCTATTAATTTATGAGAAGATTAATAGTAAAGTTTATTCAACAAGGTTATGGGATATAAATTTCCTTTGGCTTATTCTTCATCTGTAGACACTAGAGAGGGATGAAACCTGTTGAAATATGATTATTTATTAGATTTAGTTAAAATTAGAAAATTAGATTTAGTGAACACAAAGCCTTAAGAAGATAGAATATTACTCATACTAAGCTATTCCATTCTCATAAATTAGCCAGTGGTCATTTGAAGGCTTACTTTTGTGTACTAGCATTGCAATAATGTTTACAAAGTAGTTTTACTGTGAGCATTAGAATTATTGTATGATAAAGCAATTAATCTATTAATGTATAATTAAAAAGCTTTTCTTTGATAATATTCTTTATTTTAAAATAATTGTACACATAATAAATATACAAAAATTCCTTTTAGGGGTAAATTTATTCAGTATTTACTTTTTCTCCAAGAGGGTATCGGAGAGATCCTTTGTTCATGTTGAATAAAGCTGCATAGGAACATACCTAACAAATTATAAACGGTGATTTTTTGCAGAGGGGATAGTTCAGTATGTTGCTTAAATAGCCTGAGGCACTAACTGGACTTCATTAAGCTTTATCTAGCTTTGTATCCTTTGCTGTAATTGCTACCTAGAACGACGTGGCAATCCCTGTTATGGCACAGAATGGTGGATGAGGTACATAGTGAACAAGAGGAGGAAGCGAGTGTTGGTGTAAAGGTACAAGAGACTGCTGGCGTTAAACTTTGTAATTCTGTTTGTCTGTAATCTCCCTCCAGAGGTTATTCTAGTCACTTCCCCTGAAATACAAACTCCAGCAGCTTCTAATGCAAGAGATGTAGTTCATCAATCTTTTCCTGTCAACATCAAGTCTTCTGTGTCCAAAAAAATCTCATGGAGTCTTTTCATTCCCCTGTATATTTCAGGTGAAGCATCCCTTCTCACCAGCTCTTTTCAATCCTTTTGCTTTTGTCCACCACTGCACGGTGTCAGGATGCCCCAAGACAGTGTCTGTAGCTGGAAAAGAACCAAAAGGACTAACTAAAGGACTCCTGGTCTCTGCTCACCTATTTGCTCAAGGAAAAGACTTTGCCAGGGAGCACTCCAACCTCCTTCACTTGTTTTTCAGCCATTTCTTGTATGAGCTGGGTGATGTCTGACCAGAGCTAAACAGATGTGCTGGTTTTGGCTGGGATGGAGTTAATTTTCTTCTTAGTAGCTAGTACGGGGCCATGTTTTGGATTTGTGCTGAAAACAATGTTGATAACAAAGGGATGTTTTCATTATTGCTGAGCAGTGCTTACACACAGTCAAGGCGAGTGGGCTGGGGGTGCACAAGAAGTTGGGAGGGGACCAAAGAAACTCCATACAATATGATGTGATGCTCAGCATATAGAGCTGGGGGAAGAAGAAGGAACAGGGTGGGATATTTAGAGTGATGGCGTTTGTCTTCCCAAGTAAGCGCTACACATGATAGAGGCCTGCTTTCCTGGAGATGGCTGCCCATGGGAAGTGGTGAATGAAGTCCTTGTTTTACTTTGCTTGCGTGCACGGCTTTTGCTTTCCCTATTAAACTGTCTTTATCTCAACCCACGAGTTTTCTCACTTTTACTCTTCTGATTCTCTCCCCCATCCCACCGAGGGGGGAGTGAGCGAGCGGCTGCGTGGGGCTTAGTTACCAGCTGGGGCTAAACCCTGACTAAAGTTAGCTCCGTGGGTACCCTGTTCTGCACCATAGGCTGAGAGATTCAATGTAATGAACGCACTGTGGCAATGCTGCCCAATTTATTTAGCTGCAATACAATTCTCACGTAATTTCTGTACTGCGATTTCTATGGAACTGCTTTATTTTCACCCCATTTGTCTCCAGTTTAGAAACAGGCCACATGGTAAGGTTCTACTGTCTCCTGTTTTTGCCATTATAAACCCTTCTGCCCTTACAGGGAGGAGGGCAAACACAGATTATAAAACTCCATTGCCTATTTAAATGTTCTATTTCCAACAATCTCCTAGCAATTTGTTATTCTGACCTCTGTATACATTTTTGCAGACAGAAGATGGAAGGGTGCCAGCCTGAGACAGGTGTAAGGACACTGAGTTATAGAGTTATGTGCAGAGACGGAGCAGACTGAGAGACATAACTGTTAATTCTCAGACATTTGAATTTTTTGAAAATGTAGAGAAATATGTTTTTTAAAAAAACCTTATGTTGATTGTTGGGCAGCAGCTGGATTCCACTTTTAATGGAAGTTAGTGATCTGGCCCTTAATACTCTGTTTTGCAAAGAGTTTTGCATACAAATAAATGTGCCTGGTACTATCACAAGCCTCCAGACCATATTTTGGAACTACTGGACAATGAGGTTTCATAGAAACAAGCATGGAGCGAACAGAGACCTGATCATAAGGGGAAGGAGCCGAAGGATGGGGTGCAGCCCAGCTCTGGCACCATGAGGGCAGGAGTACCCACTGCAAGGGGCAGCATGAATGAAGGAGGGTGGGTTTAGTGCCCTCAGCCACCTCTGTAAATTCAATCTTGCAAGCTGTAGTCCAAGAACTGAAGACTGGTAACTGAAGAATCAAGCCATGGCTTTGCTTGTACAAATTACATCCAGAGAACCGCTTACACACACACATGAGTTTCATAACATGCCTATTAGCAGATCTAGATCTGTTCCAGGTTAAAAACACATGTTAATGTATTATTCCTCAGAAGTGATTTCCTTAGCTGCCTTAGAGAAATCGGACCTGAAGGGCAGGGCAGAGGGGAGTTCCCCTGCTGGAAAATATGCCCTTTTCCAGGTATGCACATGAACTGGTGGAAGGGCAACTTCAACTTATGAATACACCATGCTTCAGGCATCTGCTGGGGTTACTAGCACTGGCTCTTTCAGATCTGCTTCCAATACCCCGGGTAGTACTTAAAGAGTAAAGAGAATATTTCAGTCAGCTGCCACAACCAGCCACAGACAGTAGTTTTTGCAGCCAGAAGAATTTTAAGACAGATAGTATTGCCAGGTTAAATTAAAGAAGGTATGCCATCAGTAGAAAGCAGCACTTTGTATAGATATGATATGATTGATATATGATATGATGATATGATATGATATGATATGATATGATATGATATGATTAATATGAACTTCCCACAGCGTAACATGGTCAGCTGTAAGGACAGCAAAGTAAGCAGTTCCTGGAGGCAGCAAATAATCCTGGATCTAGTGTCTACTTTTGCCTGTCCTGGGGAGCCTGTACTGCTGAGGACTGGTGCTCCATGTGCAAGACAGACATCCCCTTCCACAGGAGCAGTTTGCCCAAAGAAGAAAACTTTTTTGGGCAAGAGCAAAAAAACGTGCTCACCTCTCTCTTTATTTAATTCTGCCCTTTCCTCTTCTCCCTCCCACTTTCGTTGCAAGAGTTCCCACCCTTGTCCTGGTCCTGGCATCCTATGCTAGGGACAAAATTCAGGTTTTTCTACAGTCATTGAGGATCTTTGAGCCAGTTCTAGCCAAAGAGTAGTTTTACATCTTGCTGTCATGCTTCCTTTTAACCAAGCACCACTAATTGGACATTAGTCACCTCACTATTTGGACTTGGAATATGGCAGTGCCATTTTGCCACCCTGCACACTGCCCTGGGGCTGATTTTGCTGTGTAGCCAGGCGTTGACTCTGCTGTCACCAAAGGCCTTAAAGGAATTGTACTGTGAGAAAGGCCAGGGTCCACAGAGCATCACCTCCTCCTGTTAAATTCTCCTGGAAGCAGAAGCTTCCATGAATACATGCAAGGTTTGATACAAGGCTTGGACATTACAAAGCTGATGTTGTAACTGAAACAGATTTTTTACCTCTCCTTGATCAGTTGTCCTTGGTCCCGCACAACACTGAATGAGGTAAAACACCCAGCACAGCAAGGAAATGGTTTGTAGAGAAATGGAAGGGACTTTTCATTTGCCACATTTAGTGGCAAATAGGAGAAGAATGACTGTGCTGGTTGGGCATTCACAAATCCTTATTCAAGAACATGCGTTCAGTAATAAGGTGGCTTTTGGATAGCACAGCCCAAATGATCTGCCCCGCTTGGTCATCACATTTCCTGGCAAAGACATTCTGGCTGTCACAAATTATGGTATGTTATTGTCTATTTATTGTCTATCTTTTCAGGGATGAAAATACTCCTCCTAGACAAGGCGTAACATATGATCTGATAAACTGTGCAGTTATGGAAGTTTACGACCCCTTGCTATTAATAAGTGGGGTGGGCAACATCCCTTATATCAGAACATCCGCTTTTGAAATACAAAGTAACCACAACACATGATCTGTCAAAAACTATCATGATGATAAACAATGGGGTGAGCTCCAAAATAAATAAATAAACACTGCCAAAGAAATTATTTGCATATTTTTCTCTCTCCCCAACCAGTGCTTGAAAAATGTCCTCATTCAATGTGCTTGCTCATCCACGCAGCTGCCAGCTGTGCCTCCTTCCTTCAGCAGCAGCCACGTGTTACATGGTTTGCAATACCAAGTCCATATCGCTGCAGAAACCTAAGCTATGAATTACAACTCTCTCCGGCCCCTTAGAATTTCTGCCGAATTATGATTTCAGTGCTGCAACTAAAATTTGACATTCACTTGAAGACTGTGGCATGCAGGAAACCAAGACAGACAGAGTACATGCAAAAATGTCCAGACACTGAGAGACATCTCCAGCAACCCTCATGTAATTAACATAAATCTGGGCTGCCAAAAGTACTAACAGCACTTGAAGCAGCTTTGAAATCCCAAACGCACGACTTCTAAATTTAGAGCTCTGTTCTTACTATATTCTGTTATGCACATGTTTAGATTTCTGTTGATTGTTTGCAGAAGAAAAGGAATGTAAAGGTTACTTGTTTGGAGCGAAGCCGTGGCCTACAACTGCAACTCAGTATTGGGGGATGAAGAAAAACTGCCCCGCCAGCGCCGGGGTTCGGAGCGGCACGGTGATTCACGACGAGCTCAGAAGCGAGGCGGCTGCTCTGGCCTTGCAGAGGGTGAGGCTGGCGACCGTGGTGTTTCCTAGCACGCGCAGCCCGCTCCGTTCCCCTCGCCCTGCCTTCTGCAGATGCTAAAAGAAATGGTAGGTGCACAGAGCTGTTAGGCTCACCGAGCGTGAGAACCCGACCATAACTGTCCCCGGTGTGGATGGCACAGATCTGGGAGATAGATAAAATTAGAGCATGATGTAGTGGAGCTGCAGAAGGTTGCAACAGGCACTGAATAGAAACGCAGACATCAAAAATGGAGGAAGACGGTAAGGACCAACATGGATTTTTTTCTTATTCAGGAGCATCAGCATTCCAATTCTGGTACCCAATAGATACACTAATGTTTTGCATCCCCCTTAACATGCCACAGGCAGCTAGATTTGGCTACAATTCAGTTGTTTAGCACCGCCTAATTACCCATAAGGTCTGAATTTTTAATCTGTGTATTTGTTACAGGGCTTCTACTTCAGCAATTCCCCTCGGACATTTCTCCCATGCGCTTTTAAGCCACGTATGTGCCATTACATAGCTGATAGAAAGAACACATATCCTACTCCTGATATTTGATCTTTTTTTTTTTTTTTTTTATTTCCTGTGTGGAAGGAGATCAATAAAAGATCATACTTTATATCTACTTTCTAAAATCTAAATCTTTCTTATTTCCTGTTTCTAGACTTATGTGCACCTTCATGAAGCTGAAACCGCTTTAATGTGCGCTTTTACATGTGCTTCTGTAATGATGAGGCGGTTTGGCTTTGTGACTATACCTGCTTTTATGCCATTATGAATCCCGAAATTAATTTTCTCATTTTTATTTTTTACTTAATTATTCCCTTGTAGTTCTATTAGCACGGTAAAATGTATTTTCATGGGGAAATGCGATTGCAATTATTGGTCAATATCATTAAGTTTCTCCCTTTTCTCTATCCCTTTGGGGCAATTCTATAAGAACTGTCTCCTTTTTCCAGCAACCTGAAAATTATATATCCTAAAGTTTAATCTCTTCCCTTTTTTTTGTAAATAATTTTAGCAGTAGTCTGAAGGAGAAAGAGCATGTACTCAGTGGAGTACACAGATGCTATGGAAAGAGGCAGATTGCATGATTCTAATGGTTGCCATCATGGTAGTAGAGGGAATAATCTCTAGGTAAGGTATTAAGTTGCTGTTAATGTAACCATGAAGGCAGAGGGTGGTAACAGGATAATCCTAGTAGATATACTCAAGTGTTTAAACCAGTTTTATGGTATCCTCCACACGATAATGTAAGCAAAAGGGGTCAGATAAGGAACACATCTTTAACTATTTGTATATTAATGAGAGGAGCCTAGGTAGATAATAAAAATAACA
Organism: Phaethon aethereus; assembly: GCF_964289735.1. Lineage (NCBI taxonomy): Eukaryota > Metazoa > Chordata > Aves > Phaethontiformes > Phaethontidae > Phaethon > Phaethon aethereus. Next base: position 71,822,718 of record NC_138582.1, read on the forward strand.
GCTGGAGATGCTCTTGCCTGAGAAGGAATACTCTGCATTTGGCACTGGAAATATGATAAGATGGTTGTTATGACTAAAATAGCCTTTCATACTTCCAGCTTCTTCCATAAGGATGAAATGGGGAAAAAAGGCACAGACAGGGACTTCACATCAAAGACACTGTTAGTTGTTTCTGATAGGTCAGAATGGGAGGCAAATGTTATGGATGAAACATCTACATAGCAAAAAAAAATTTTAAAAAAATCTACTGGCCTGTTTGTAGAATCCACAATAGAAAACCTACTCACAGTAGATAACATCTGCCCATAATGTGTAACAAAGCTCAAAATTTTAATAGGGGTGATTTCATCCCGGAAGATGCTTGCTCATCATCCCATGCATCACAAAATTTACCAGAATTTCTAAAAATAATAAATGGTAATATCTTTATGCAGAAACTCCTGAACTCAGAAAAGATAAATCAGTTTTTGATCTTATTTAAATGAACAAAGAGTTAATTGCTACCATAAAGCAAATGGTTTCCTAGATATAGGATCTGATTGCATTTACCTTGTGCAGACAGAACATACCACCAAACTATGTACACACACATATATATATATATATATATATGAACTTTGTGTCGGCTATATTTTGGTATATAGTACCATGAAACAGTCATTGGTATATCACGTATTTAAAGTGGTAAGTATTGGCAAAATATCGGAACGGTCAAAAAATAACATCCTGGATATCCAAAAGTATGGTTCACAAATAAAACAAAGTATACTGAGCAAGAAGCTATCCTAGTTAAAAGGAGATTGAACACAAAATAGAATATAAAATATTTATACAAAACCTGAGTAAATAACCAAGTATTATAACCTACAAGTTGAAATATACTCAGCCTGAAGAAAGGACTGTATGTCCAAAAGCTTGTCTGTTTTTTTCCAGTTACATCTGTTAATTTAGTAAAAACATCCCTTCTCCCTGCAAAATTTTCACTAAATATATCCTCAAATAACCATGGCTACGACAATATGTAATAACAAAAGGAATTTAAATGTAGAGGAGCAAGAAAAACTCTAGGTTATGTATGCTTATTCTAGATTGCAAACTGTAGTTAGGTATGTATGTTCCATAGGTATTCTTGGGGTTGTCATTTTAAGAAAACACTATACCAATCACATTCAATAAAGTGCCAGGAACTGAGAGCTTATCTATCACCTTCAAAGGATGGCACATGAGGAAACATATGCTAAAGTGGTATAGTTTCAAATTAACATATCTTATGAAAATACTTCACATGCAAAAGCTTTGTAGAAACTAATCACAGACTTTTGAACAGCCACTATTATGTTTCTGTAAATATATGAAAAATGGGAAATTTTCAAGGTATTGAAAAATTTCCTGGACCAATATAATTCTGATAGAAGATTCCCCCAACTTGGTTTAACTAAAAGGCTTTAAATTTAGGATTCTATTTACAGATAAGCTTGGGTGAAAGAATTTTTTGTCAAGATTACAAGTTTAATCAACGTGTGCTACCATAATAAACCCAGATTTCTCCAGAGCACAAGACACTTCAAAATTGACAGGGACTACACAGATCAGGTTAAAACTAGCTCACTAAAAGACCTCAGACTAGGTAGTCCTGTTTCTAAGGAAGTCTTTTAGAGTTTTCTTTTTATGCATATTATTTTACACATGCCAGTCATCTAAAGATGGTACAAAAACCTTTCTTAGTACGTTTTGCAGATAAAACAAAGGTTAGTGAGGTAGAAAATGAAAAGGACCATAAAGAATGATGCCAATAATCTTCTTAAAATGCCATGCCCCCAAAAAAATTAATTTAGTAAGATTAATATATTACCAAGTAATATACCTGGGAAGAAACAATGAAAATTGTGCCTACAGGCTGAAAGGTTCTGCTTTATAAAACTGCGGCAAAAAGATCAATTTAAAGATACTGGGGGTTTACCACCTCAACTACCAGTGCAAGTCTATGGCAAAAAATAAAAAAGACTTGATATGATCCACAGACATCTAAGCCAGGAAAAATCAAGTGGAAGCTTGAGAGGTGGTCTTGCCTCCATACACTGCCTCAGCTGTCAAATCCTAGCTGTGAGGTTAGTTAAACGGGACTCTAAGCCAAAAAGCCGGACTGCCAGGTCCTTCCACACAGACCACAGGGGTCACCCAGCAGAAGAAGCTGGGCTCCACTGGTGTGGGTCATCCCACGCAAGCCTCTGGCCAGGCAGTGATTTAATGGGGTTTTGCTTCCCTCGTAACAATCACGCGAGGAGCGTTGGTGGAGAAATCCCCTTCAGCCAGTGAAGCCATGGTCTTCGTCTCTCCTGTGACACACAGCTTAGCATCCCTAGAAACTGAAAGGTTTAAATCTAAATAGTTTGCTTGGTGGAGGGAATTTATTAGAGGCACCTGAGCCACTTCTGGCAGCGACTGTTTGGGTACTGGGGACAGCAGAGCAGGGAGCTGCCGCGCCTGGACTACGTTAGCCGCACCGCTTTCAGCACTGCTCCCAGTCTAATGCAGCTTTATTGCTTCCTGTAGCTGAGCTAATTTGTTCGGAGGTAGCGTGGGTATCTGTACGGCGCTGCACCGTGCCATGTGCATATACCTTTTATGGCCTGTAATGCACGGGGTGTCAGGCTAAGATGATCTAATAATCCTTTCTGGCCTTAAACCGCATGAAACCATCATCAGTCGGTTCCATTAATCTTCCGCGAAGGAAAATAAGACACCTGAACATAGCAAGACAGTGAGATACAGCAGTAAAAATGTTGAAAATGTTTCTCGACTTCATCCTGCTGTCTCTCTAATTCTGCCATAAATACTGGCCCCAGTCACGCACTGTCCATGGAGACACCGAAGTGCTCTCAGGCTTTATCAGGCTGCTGCAGAGGACTTAGATTTGGGCTTCCTACTTAGGCAGCAGCAATTATCACAGGTTTGGGGGAGGATAAGGAAGAGGTGGTTGTACACAAAGAAGTCCAGTATGGTTGTCAAAGCCCCTGCATGGTAGCACAAGGATTTTTAGGCAGCCCATAGACACACCATGTTAGGTACTGTTGGACATGCAGCCCTTGCTATTTTCATGAGCATAAGGGAGAAACAAGCAATCTTGGATTTACTCCCTCTGTTTTCATGTGTCTCATGTAAAATGCACTGAGCAAGTTGCAATCTGGAAATGGGTAAAAGCTTTGGATCAAAAAATCCTATGGATCTTGGCCAGTTTGTGCAGAAGTTACCAGAACACAGTCTCATTGCTCCATACACAGAGAACAAACAGCTGGAGGGCCTAAGCGTCCACATGATGGGGGTTGGAGAGAACCAAGCCTGGGAGATGTGCTGATTTTCTCTTCTGGCATGTGAATAGGTTTATTTTGGACAGCATCTGTTTTACTTTTTTGTTCTCCGTTGTATGTCATGTTCCTTTAAAAAGGGAGTGACTAGGTCAGATGGACCCCCTGGAGGGAGCAGAGATTCCTCCTTTCCCTGGAGAGCAGATGAGCATGCTTGAGGACTGGGTGGGAGGAGGAGGAGGAGAGGAGGAGCTCCCGGGCTTCAGGGTGTAGCGGAGAGAGGAGAAGAGAATGGGAGCCCTAGCGAGAAGATGGGAGCCTGCTGTTCATGGAGAGGCTCATGAAAGGAGCAGGGAACATATGCACAGCCGGGCTCCCTTGGCGACAGGAAGAAAACTTCCTAGGGATCAGAGAGGACTGCGCGGAGCTTGCGGCAACCCAGAAAGTCACTGAGTTGACTGAAACCAAACCTGGAAGCAAGTACCCACCTAACACGACACTGGGGGAGAGCGGTGAAGCTGTTTATAAACTTTTCTTTTTTTTTTTTTTTTTTTTTTGTCCTCACAGAGGGAGAAAATGTTTCTTTATTTCTAAAGTTAAACGTTCTCGTTTCTATTCTATACAAATTGTCTTTTTGAGTTTAAAAGACACTTTGGTCTCTTCAGGGAGCTCGCACTAAGGAAAAAGTCTAGTTTGTCATCAAAGCCCCATCTGTCCTCTCACGAGGTGTGGAACCAGAAGTGACCCCAGTTTTGCTCCTCAGCACGAGAGATACATGCGTGATAGAAATACTGTGAAGCAGTTAATTAAATTTCATCTGTAGCCTAAAACCACTTCCAAAAGGTGTATGAAAAATTGAGAAAAATATATTAGTTAACCTGTCCTTAATAATTCTTCATTTATTTTCAGTAGGTTGAACAGGGCAAAAAATGGATTTTGGTTCATTGGTAGTTCAGAAAAAAAAGGGGGTTGTTTTGGATCAAACTGAGAACTGTTTTCTTTTTTTGTAGTTTCATGAAACATTGCAAAAGTGATGCAACCCAAAATATTTTATGTGGGTTCAAACCTTTTAAAACTGTTTTTCTGAAAAAATTGAAAGGAAATTTCAAAATGGAATGTCATTTCAAATGAAATAATTGAAATGTTTCACTTACAAAAATGTCAAAAGGAAGCATTAGATTCTTTCACAAAATTACAAGGTTCTTTTCAAAGTGAAGCACTCAACAAAATTAACACAATTTTGCAAAATGTTTTGGTGTATCTCTGCCTCGGTTGCTGAAAAAAAAATGGTTGAAAAATTTCACTCAGCTTCACAAACAAGCAAACATTAGGAGCTAAAAAGCATGTAAGCACTGAACTTTTTCTGGCCATACAGACCAGAAGTGCCCCCAAAGAGTTAGTTTAGTCATAACCAGAATAGCCTACCAGAAACCCAGATCTGTTAAGAAGAAAAATTAAAAACAGATATGCCATGAATGTTTTTGTTGCTCTTTATTATTTTCCATTTTCTTTTACATTCCTTCTCCCCTCCTTTTGCCCAGTCCTTCTTAGATGCCTGTGTACCAGACATTCCAGGACAGAACGTCTTGTGATCTCCACACAAATACCTCCCCCAGAACAATTATGGGTCAAAGTCTCTGCTAGCAGAAATTGCCTCCCTACTCATAAACTGAATTATGTTAGTTGGGAATCTCACCTGATAACTTCAGATATAGTGATTTTAAAAGCTTGTTTTACAGAGAGGCTCCACGTATTTTGTCAAGTTTTTTTCCATAGATCTTCATAGGCATGACAAAAGTTTTCTATTTGGGATTTAGAGAGGAAACAAAGACAGAGCCAACATCACTAGTGGATTTCAATTATTTAAGCAACGAAATTATTTTCAGGACAAGGTGAAGGACATGCAACTCTCCCTGTGCAGGCTAAGGACTCTCCTGAATAAGAAGAAGATCTGAGACATTAAGCAGAAAAGGAAAATTTGCGGCCTTTAGGACAAACTGAGCCTACAGAGTATTTTCACACGTTCCCAGACCTCCCAGAAATCTACAAGCACATCAAACTGTGCTGGGGGAAGAGCGCCCTGAGCTAACGCTGACCTGAAGTGCTAAGCCATATGGCCTGCTGCTGTGCCATACAGATGCCCCATCTCGAACTGTCAGCTGAGTTTATTAGTTTTAGTATCACACCTCAAGAACAAAGTTACTTTGCTTTTGAATCCACACAGGCTCCCAAAGTACCAGGTATGCACAATTCTAGGTCACGGGGAAAAACACTGTGTAGGTGTGTCAATACAGGTTAGGTTTACACCGTCCCAATCTAGTAACACTGGATGAATGTGGATCACAGCAGGTACCAGGATGCTGAAAAATAAGCCTGGTAAAATCAGTTTGGTGTCCCTGAAATAAAAAGTATCTGCTCTGTTCCTAATCGACTCATTTCTCTGGTGTTGATGAATTCATATGGGGGACTTCTGTTGTTTTCAGTGTTTCTCTAGAGGACAAATCTTCCTTTTGTTAAATCAATTTTATCATCCTTTTTTTTTTTTTTTAATCTGAAAAACAGAATTCACTGGAAAGCTCTCTCACTCTGTTTTCTTCTTTTATTCTTCTCTTTTTTTTCTTCTTTCTTCTCTCTCTTTCTCTCTCTTTCTCTCCTCTTTCTCAGTTTCATCTTTTGAAGGCTTTTTAACATTATAGGAATACCAAGTTTGGTCTTTGCCGTTTTATTTTTTTCCTGGAGCAGCTCTGGGAAGTCTTGTGTTCTGGGTGTTCTGGCACTCTTGTATAAAGAATGAGGATCTTGAACAAAGACTTTCTTTGCCCAAAATTGTAATTAGTTGCTGAAGTTGCTAACAAAAGCAGAGGCAGATGAACAAAATGATTCTAGACATTAAAAAAACTTCTATGATGACAGATTGAAGAGATAGGAACTGTTCAGGGAAAAAAACTAGGTCATTTTTGTTCAGAAGAACAACCAGACTTATTAAAGCAATAAAAATTAAGTAAAAATAATATTAGCACAATTACTATGTCATTGTGTAAATCAATGTTGCACCTTTATGTTAAATACTTTGTTCTGTTGGCTAAGGTACCACCACAAAAGTGAAGTGGGTTTTGAAAATTATTCTAAGTTTCTTAGCTCTTCCCACACTGAGGACAGCAAAACCTCATGAGAGGATGGAGCTTTTGATAAGAAAGTCCACATCTATTTACTGAACCTAGCTAACTCATGAGATTTACAGGATGAATTTTGTCATCTTTTGTGAAAGTCCAAATAAATTATGTCTTCCAATCTTCTTTTATTCACTCTTTTGTTATCACACCCAACAATTAAAAGAATGTGAATAGCTTACAGAGGCACAGATTTCTTTTACAGAAGCATGGTGATCTGTCTCCATCATATTATTTTCAGCTGGGTCTTTTATAATTCTGTTTTTAATTAGTGTTTCAACCAACTTTCTTGGTGCTAAAGTAAGAATTCTCAGCCCTGAATTTCCCAGAATAACCTTTACAGTAAAATACCATTTCCAAAAGAGCTGCTGTCTGAGAGACCAGCTGTTTCATTCTGATTTTTTCTTCTTCTTTTTGAACCCTTTTGACTAATATTTTATTTTTCAATTCTTGTTTTCAAAAGTCAGCATGCTATTTTTTTTTTCTATTATTCCTTACCTCCCAGAGCTTAGTTAGCATCTACTTCCCCCACAGTTACGAGGGGATCGAGTGCTCCCTCAGTAAGTTTGCAGATGACACCAAGTTGGGTGAGAGTGTTGATCTGCTGGAGGGTAGGAGGGCTCTGCAGAGGGATCTGGACAGGCTGGATGGACGGACCAAGGCCAACTGTATGAGGTTCAACAAGGCCAAGTGCCGGATCCTGCCTTTTGGTCACAACAACCCCATGCAACGCTACAGGCTTGGGGAAGAGTGGCTGGAGAGCTGCCCGGTGAAAAAGGAAATGGGGGTATTGCACAATAGCCTGCTGAATGTGAGCCAGCAGTGTGCCCAGGTGGCCAAGAAGGCCAACAGCGTCCTGGCCTGTATCAGAAATAGTGTGGCCAGCAGGAGGAGGGAAGTGATCGTGCCCCTGTACTCGGCACTGGTGAGACCACACTTTGAATCCTGTGTTCAGTTTTGGGCCCCTCACTACAAGAAGGACATTGAGGTGCTGGAGTGTGTCCAAAGAAGGCCAACAAAGCTGGTGAAGGGCTTAGAGCACAAGTCTTACAAGGAGAAGCTGGGGGAACTGAGGTTGTTCAGTCTGGAGAAGAGGCGGCTGAGGGGAGACCTTATCGCTCTCTACAACTACCTGAAAGGGGGTTGTAGTGAGGCGGGTGTTGATCTCTTCTCCCAAGTAACTAGCAATAGGACGAGAGGAAATGGCCTCAAGTTGCACCAGGGGAGGTTTAGATTGGATATTAGGAAAAATTTCTTCACTGAAAGGGTTGTGAAGCATTGGAACAGGCTGCACAGGGAAGTGGTTGAGTTATCATCCCTGGAGGTATTTAAAAGAGGTGCAGATGTGGTGCTTAGGGACATAGTTTAGTGGTGGACTTGGCAGTGCTAAGTTAATGGTTAGACTTGATGATCTTAAAGGTCTTTTCCAACCTAAATGATTCTATGATTCCATCATTTTAGCGCTACAGGAAAGAAATTAGGTTTTACAGTAAACCCCCAAAAACTCTCCCAAGAAGAGGCCATAGACAGGAGCGCATCACATATGGAGTAAAAGAGGATCAATGGAGAGACTAAGAGAGAGCTTAACAATCAAGTTACAGCATGGAAAGGTAAAAATATGGTAGAGCAGGTGACTTACATTTCCAGTAGGTGTTGTATCAGTTTTAAGTACCTGGTTAGGTACTAGCTCTACTAGTCACAAACATGTAGGATTCTCGGTGCTTTAGCAGCCTAGCTGAGTACAGCAGGACGTATGACTTGATCAAGTCCTTTTTTCAAATGAACAGAAACTGAGCTCAGTCTGGCCATGTTTCAGACAAATCAATTTTTGCCATCCATTTCCTCAAAAAATAGCAGTTCCAGCACAGACAAAGACGTGGGATCTGGCCTTCAGGCTCTGGGCTGTTTATAGTCACAAGCCTCAGGAGCAAAATTCTTAGTCAGGGTATTAGATAGTCAAACATTTCAGAAGTCTCAGAAGTTTTCTTTTTTCAAATACCAACTGTGGCAGGTGTTCACACACTTACTATCCCAAATCACACTGAGACCAACAGGGCATAGGCTTCTAGGTATGTCACTGTCTTTGAAAATACCTTTTAGGTCCAGAAATCTTCTTGAAGCAATGCGAAAGTACTCCCTAAAATCAAGGCCAAGGTGCTGGTGCAGCTTCTTCAGTTAGATCTTAACCACAGGAGTTTACGCCTCTGTGGTATTTTGATTCTGACCTGTCATCAAACCAGTTTTCACAACCAGTTCACTCAAATGGCAGTTCTGTTATCTCCTATACATGTCTGTGGGAAGTATGCCCACCAGCCAAGTGTCTGTGGCACTATACACAACAGTTGGGTCTACACAGTGGAGGAAGTGCATTTCACCGTGCATCATCCTACAGGCTTGAACCCCTGGTCATCCAGGCTGGCTGGTGATCATCACAGTTTCCTTCATACCCCCTACAATAAATTATTTTTCTCAAATGGAAATGAAGGGTGTCTGAGCTGAGACAGGTTTTGTCCTGACATGCTTACCTTGAATCCCTTGTGCTGACCCAGAGAGCACACATAGCTGATTTGTGAAGTGCACTCAATTTCTATATTGTCCTGGAGCTTTATCCCAAAAGTTAATGTGAAGTTTATATTTTATATACAACTCCTAGGATGAAACAGGATGTGCTCTAATGCTTGAAACTAATTTTTGTCATATATATCTTATTTGATAGAACTGCTTTATATTATTCTGCTGAAATTTAGAGTTATATGTCACACAGAATAACATATACAGAAGAAAAGCTATTTTTCATTGTGAAGCTCAATAAAAAAATAAAAACTTAAAAGTACAGAATATTCAAGTATAGTAGCCAAAGTAACAATCTACCTTCTTTTGGTGTGGAATCCAACCTTTGATCCCTCAGGTGAATTTCCTCTCATGTTGTTGTTGACCCCCAGGTGTGTTTTGAAGAACCAAAAAAGATCAAGTGATCAGCTCCAAAGTACTCTGAAGAACTAGTTTAAAAGAGCTTTGCTGTAAATATCACTAATGGAATATAACAAATGAATTAAAATAATAAAATACAAATGCTGCATGGAGGAAATATTTCATGATACAGTTTTAATAAAAGTAGTGGAGAGAACAGTCTTACTGCTGATGCTTTCATATGCTTTAAGATATGAAGAGACAGAAACATAGCCAGTCTGTGAAAAGATCATTCTTGCCCAACCTCAGATGCTAAAGTTCAAGGGTCTCATTTTGTTTGTTAAAGCAGAGAGGAACATCACAGAATCTTTCCTGTATTATCTAGTCACTAGTGTAAAGCTTCGTTATTCCAAATACGACAAGTGGATGTCTCTAATTTGCTCCCTGTCTCATGGCTCATTCTGTGTAAGGTTTCACCTTGTGTGTACACTCAGTGGTTACTTATGCCAGTTCAGTCCTGCTGTGCACCCAGCCCTGCCTCTTGGCTGGAAACGTCGACTGCTTCTATGGCTCTTATTAATCATGTTTTTATGACCTAACTTATGCTGAAAACCTTAATTTGAAAAACATAATTTCTATTCCTAAACTTACTAACAGATCTGTAAAAGTCTGTTAGCATTAACACCTCCCCACTAGTATTCCTATATATGTGTCTTATTTACTGTGTAGGTTCAGAGCAGTCCTTTTAGCTGTGCATTTGTGCCGCAGCTGGTATTACATAATCTTGATCTCCTACATAATATTAAAGAGTAATCTTGAATACTGATGAAAGAATTATTTCCTTCTTTTTTATTTTTAAACTTCACTGGGTTTTCCCGTGAATGATATTGCGAGCCTGAAAGCTAAGCAGCAGTTATGGCCTACATGTTCCATTGACAACATACTGTGTGGTGACTTTAAGAAACGTAAATCTGTTAGACAGTATATGGCCAACTGAAGTCAAAAAGGGAGGAAGCAGAAGACTAGTGAAAGACTAATAAAAGACTAGTCCCAAGTAAAAGTCACAGATTAGTGTGTAGTGTTAGTGGACCAACAGGTTTTTTAAGCAAACTCTGTTAAACCAAAATCAATTAAGAGAGCTGAAAGAGACAATTCCATTAATCAGCTAAAAACTGAACAAACAACTAAAACAAAAGAATCATATTAAATGTACTGTTTCTTCTTTCACTTGCATGTTTGAAACAAGCACATTTATGGGGAAATATTCTTTTATAACCCATATCTTTTTACAGGGGTTAGAATTAACTTTTTATTCCTTCATACATGACTTTTAATCAAGTCCATGAAAATATTTTTTAGTGGATAATGTTCACAAATCTAATAAGGTTCATAAGTTCAACTGAAGTGCAAGAGGTATACACAAGTACCTATCCTTGGGGGAAAAAAAAAACTGATATGCAAGTGCATTTATTGTATTAATTGTGTTTGTGCAAAACTGAAAACCTATTATACATTCTTACAAGAGTGGTGCTGAACAATTTCTTAAATCAGTATATTTACAGAATTAAATTTTGTTAGTTTATGAAGAAATCTCACTAAACCTATAGCGAAAGATATGTGATGTGTCTGACTATTGAACTGAGGTTCAAACAAGAAGCAGCAGCTCATAAAGCTCTTTTGGCGAGATTATTCCCTTCTGAAGGTCACAAAGGCAAGTCCACCATTGCCAAGTCATGGTGCATCTGCACACCATTACCTTCTAGAAAATCTCAGCTAAGCGAAGGTAAGGGAGTAGCAGCAGGGAAGGAAAAGAGTGAGAGACAGAGAGGAACTTTTGGGTTACTCATTGTGAGAATCCAACAGCTTTAAAAAACTAAAACACCAGAACGCTAGAAATATTCGTGATCCCAGGAGAGAATTATTTGAGACAAAATGTCATAGTAGAGACTGCTGGTTGATCCGTTGCTTTTTTCTTTCCATCCTTATCACTTCCTATCTTTCAAGTACAAGGACTCCATCAAATAGGTCCCAGATGAAAAAGTCGGGCAGTGTATTTGCATGAGAAAGAAAATTTAAACATTGTGTACCTCTGGTGTTTGAGGTAATGACATCTCATAATTCTCAACAACAGTTTCAAAAATCCATGTTCAAAAGTGCAGCGGAGTCACGACCTTCAAGGACTTCACTAATTAGCAATTGAGGAACATCCAAGAAAAGAAAAAAAGGATCATTTCACTAGTTGCCTTTTAGAAATACATTAAAAGGTCATGTGTTTTAAGGTTGAGCTACATAAAGCGGAATCCATTGTCTCTTGATAAGAATGAAGAGATTTCTTCTTTTAAAATCACAGAACCTGCACTTCAAACATAAAATGCCTTTCTGAAAACTGAAGAAAATCTGCTGATTAGTTTCTGTTGGTGTTAGTTTAATGTAGACCTTTTAGAAGACCTCTGTCAAGCTTTTTTTTTCCCTCAGATGTCTTACTACTAGCAAAACAATACAAGCTTTCCAAACCTTCCATAAAGCGAAGAGTCAGCCTATACATGGTATTTTAGCCATGGCAGAATCACACAGTTGTGCTGAGCAGTCAAACATACAACAAAGTCAACAGTTCATGTCGTTCTTAAAAACATGTTGATATCAGAAAGAATCAAAGCACAACTCTTCTTTTCAGCTAGTTTTCTTTCTGTGCTCCTGTTGATGGAAATGAGTCAGAAATATGAGGAGAAATGTGCACATTTAGACTTCTCATTGGCAAATTGGCAACCAGCCTTTCCCAAATGAAAGTGTCTTAAAATCTGCACAGTTATAGGTTGAAAAGCTAAGGGCCAGATGGTCTGTCTGTCCTTCCTTTACGTGATGCGAAGGGAGGCTGTAAACTTGGTACAACAGGTAGTCTATCCTAGCATTGCTACAAAGCCAGACAAGGCAGTGAGACGGTATGAGTAAACCTAGATAGCATTTTTTAACAAGTTAGAAACAGCGTTACATGTTCTTTCCTTGTAACAATATTCAAAGTAGTAGGAGGGGGTGGGGGTCCTGTTTACCATTTATATTTGAAGGACTAGTATTATGAAAAATCTTCCCCCCAAAATTCAAAGATTCTAACTTGGGGTAAAGCTTGAAGGTAAAGAATAAAGAAAAAAACAAAACGAAAAAAGGATTTTGTAGTAATTCCTTAACTAAATGTAAAGAACACTGGAAGTTCAACATTGATTTAGAGTAAATAGCAATTTAAAGAAAAATATGAAACTAAGAACTTCAGTTACCCTTGACTCTGCACATTAATGGAAGAAAACACAAAAGTATTGTAAAGCTACCCGAATGTTTGTGAACTATGCTGCATCAATTTTAAATTTTTTTTTTTGATACCTCATGGTACCACTAAACACATGAATATGTAATAGTTTTCCTGAGTATGACTGCAGTTTTTCTGTCTTTTTTCTGTCTGCTTTTGGAATTACACCAGCAACCTTGAATGACTCCTTAACATACAATGGGGATAGCTGATTGTTCTGAGAAAGGAAACTACCTGGTTTTAAATAGATAGAAAGAGGTCTCATCGTTCAGGAAGGTTATTTGTTGGAGAGAGTAGGAGTTTCTGGTTTGGGAGTGGGGGTGGGCTTGGTCTAGAAATGTGTTTCTGGGTCTAGAAGTGAGGGATACACATACACGTATACACACACAGAGGTGAATGAATGTATGAATGAATGAGAGAAAAGCACAAAGCAGGTGAGCAGGTGCTCTCTAGTGTTAAAAGCGGTGATCAAACAGATGATGGCAATTACAAGGGGAAAGGGTCTGGCAGAGGGACTTCAAAATTGTCTAAAACAATTTTAGCCCGACAGCAGATTTCCACACCGCTGGCATAAGCATGAGGAAGAACCAGCAGGAGAACTCAATTTACACACACCTACTCCGGGTAAAGCTCTCCCAGCAGCCTGCCTACCAGTGCTCCTTGGACACCAGAGTGCTCGAACCTACTTGTTGACTATTCTTGGGTGGGAAGAACCTGTTTTAACGTGAGCCCTTAAAATAAAGCAACCCTCAGTTAAAGCCTCCCACTTTTCCTTTACTCTGTCCATCACCCTCTGTGCAAATGTAGCAGGAACCGAAGGGATTCCAGCCTCCCACGAGCTCTCCAGCGCTCTTTCCAAGACCCGCTGGCCGAGTACAAAATCCAGAGGCAAAGCCGTGGTATTGACTGTCTGGCTCCAGCGGAGCCGCAGAAGGGGGATGGGGAGCCCGCCTTCCCCCGGGCAGCATGCGGGGCGGGGGGGCTACTCGCACCCGCCTGACCCCCCGAGCCTGCCCGTCCCCTCCCGACGGCCCTGCCCGCAGCTCCGCAGGGCAGCCCGCCCTCTCTCCGCGCCGCCGGTGGCGGGGGATCGCCCCGGCTTAGCTCCACACGGGCTGCTCTGTGCCGCTCGCACCGAAACCCACTCGAGGCTCTGCAAGAAGCGGCTTTGCGGTTCCACGCAGGCGGCGGCCGAGCGCGCAGGCCGCTCCGCAGGGCTCTGCGGGGGAGCGCGGGGCGGCCGGGGGTGGGGGTGTGCCGCGGCCGCTCCGAGCCCCTCGGAGTGAGCGACGGGACCTCCGTGCCCCTGCCCCCACTGCACGGGTAGCTCGGCGGCTCCTTCAAAAACCGGATATACTGATTTAATTTTTTTTTTCCTTTCTTCCCCTTTCCCTTTAAGAAGGAGGAACTATCCCACCTGTGGATTGTACACTTGTTCTCTCCCTGAGAAACACTGCCTGCCTTTCAGGTGAAAATAGCAGGCTCCAGGGAAAGCTTTGGAGGTCTTTTATCTTATACTTAGGGATACATATTTGCTTATATTTCCCTAAGCAGAAAATTACTAAGACTCCTAATAACAGTGTGACATATGGGAAGCAACTTTTCTAAGCCTCAGATCTGCTTTTTAGAGATCCGCTTTAGTTTTCTTTTCTTTTCTTTTTTAATTCCCCCCAATAACGTGCCAAAAGCGGGGACCTACACCCTCGTAAAGACATGGCCCGTTATTAGTGCAAAATGTCGAAGCCACAGACGCCCAGGGGGGAGGGGGGAGGGGGGAGAAAGAAAAAAAAGAAGCTGCAAACAAGGAGTAAATTTCATATGTGTCTATTTGTGTGCGTTTGCGTGTTATAGAGAGTCATCTAAATTCTCAGCGCTCCCCTGGGCAGACCCCTCTTGCAGTGTATTTGAAAATGAAATACACTATTCCACTCTCACCCAACAGAAAAGGAAAAAAGAAAAAAAAAAAAAAGAGCAAGAAAATTGGTATAAGTGGAAAAGAAGTGACCATAACTCATGCCAATAGACCACCTTTTAGTACAGGTATCACGGGGCGACAGTTAGATAACATTGTTAATAAAAGTAATGACTGAAATATGAAAAGAAACCTCAGGGAAGGCGCTTACATAAACAATTACGCCGCCAGTGCTCGGGAGCGCTGGAGAATTCATTGCCACAGCGCCCCCTCCCACGCACAGCGTGAACTAACGATTTCATCCTGAAGACGGGGGAAGAAAAGTTCTTTTCTTTTCCTTTCTCCCTTGCTGTTTTCCCCGCTCTTTGCTTTAACCCTGTGAGCAGATCTACGGCGGAAGGGCTCGCCCAGCTCACCAGGTCGTTCCTGCGAAGCACCTCGCTCGGAAAGAGCCCCGCAAACCGGGTTCCTTTTACCAGAAAACCGGAGAACTCCGCTTCACGCTATGCGTGTGTCATTTGTTATTTTTAAATACAATGGTCTATTATTTCACGTCGTTTGTCTCCGGGAGATGGTGGCGGTCCCCCATTTCATGAGAGAAAGGAGAAAGCGTTCCCAGACCATTGTGTGGTTATGTCACAGGAAACTCTTTCTGCTGCGCATTGTCTTACATCTCCAAACCCCACCAAGTTCCACTTCGCTCCGCTTAAAAAAGTTGCTGTGACCGGTGTCATGACAATCGGGCAATTGGCACTGCCCGGGTAATAGGCGTGTGCGCCTCTCCGGGCCAGCGGAGCCCTCCGCAGGCGGGGAAACCTCCCCTTGAGCCCAACGGGATTTTTATTTCCTTTTTCCTTTTCTTTTTTCCTTTTTTTTCCATCCCCCTTTTACCTGAGTAAAACTGAAGGGAGTGGGGTCCCGAGCGAATGGCCACCAGGCAGCCGCCCGAGTGCCGGGCAGCGGCGGGCAGGCAGCCGCTGCTCGCAGCAAGCTCTCCCCTCCCGCAGCAGGGGCACGAGTGCGATTCCCACAGACGTGGCTTTCAACTTCACTCGCCCGAAAACTTCAGCCTCTGTCACTAGTGCAAAGGAGATGTAGCTAATAAATGACAAACCGCAAAACCTGTCTCCCAGGACGGCAATGAGCGATAGCTGAAAAGGGGCAGGGGGCGGCGAGGAGGGGGTGTGGGGGGGGAACCTCTCCACTATCTTCTCCGCTGTGCTGGAGCAAAAGTGAATTAAAGAAGACAAGGCGAGAACACCGCTTAAAATCCGGGAAGGTAAACGCTGAACTAATGAATAGATTATTCAAATAAAAACGCAGTGTGTAAAGTCTTAATGTCTCTGTGTAGGCATGTTAATTTGCCACAGTTATTACCAACAAAAAGTGCATGTAATACTATTCTACTGTTTAACAGCTCAAGTTAGACGGTTTTTTATTAGTAACGGGTAGTACTATGGGAAAATTAGATTTCGGCGGTGGAGCCCGGCAGATGAAAAACCTCTTCCCCTGCGAAAGACATTAAAATCAAACAGAGATAACTCTGAGAAGAACTTAAATACAGCCACGTACACTGACCGATATTTTAAAACGTTACTGACACGGTTTTCTGGTTTGTTTATTGCAAAGACTTCGCCAGCTATATTTAAATGACCCCACTAGCTATTCGTTCTACACATTGTGCAGAGTCAAATTAGTGGTGTACTTCTTGTAATAAAATGCATACCGTCTCCTTGCAGTGGGTAAATCCATTCCTTTCTGAAGCCATACAAAAATTATGCAAATCAAATCAACGCAAGAACTTGTCTTTTGAAATGATAATATTTTACTCCATTAATCTCTGATTGCGAAATTAACCCCGTTTCTGTATATAAAACAATATTTTTGGACTGCACAAATTAAAACAACAGAAATATAATCTGTTGCTCGGTGTGTTTGAGGGAAGGAGAGTGATGTTCCTGAAGGAAACATTCCTCCCACCGGAATCACAAAAATATATTTTCATAGAGGAAAGACATGCAGATGAAGGCGAAAATTTTACACGGACGGGCAAGTATACCTAGCGTGTATAACGTATATGTGTGTAGATATGTATGGAGATTTGTATCTCGCGTGTGTGTGTGTGTGTGTGTGTGTGTGCGCGCGCGTGTGTGTGTCTGTGCGTATCTACACACACTCTGAAACGGAATTATACCAATTCTCCTGGGATCACGGTATTTATTTAAGTACTGTTCCCAGGTCATAACTGTAACACTCACTTAATAGCATTAATCCCTTGTTATAGTGTAAACACAACGGCCATTGTATTCCCAATCTGTATTGTTCCACTAATTATTAAAGAGGAGGAACTAAAAGCAATCAATTCGCGTAGATAAACACTTGCACTACTCCCGGAAAAGAACAGACTTGGCTTCCCAAATAAAAATGCAGAGAGTATAGCACATTTTGCAAGGCATGCAGGTTGACTTAGAGAGATTCATGTATGACTTTATAATGTTATAATTAATTTTGCATTCTCAGCTCTCCAGCTGCTGCTCCGTTCAGAGGCAGAGCTCATATACTTAGAAATCGGTCTGCGGAACGCAGGAATTGACTATTCAGATGTAATTGCGTGATATCGATTATTCCATAGAATTACTGAAATATGAATGTGTTTTATATAAAGCTCTTGTTTTTAGAGTTTCTATTTTTATTTAATATATGCGCATTAATCACCAAGCAGGGAAGCAAATGTCTTTCCTGTAATCTGTTGCACTGAGTTTACCAGTTGTTTATCACTCTTATCAGGAAGTCGGGAGTTAATGACAAGAAATACCTGTTGGTGTTAACCTCCTCCCCCTCACCTGCTTTTTTAAGGATTGCCTCTTCTACAGGCCAGCTGATAGATCTGGATAGGAATTAATCCGGTATGTCTGGTGGCCAGATCTCTGCTGCTGCGTGCAGGGGCAGTGGTAAACTGGTATGTGGGTTCCACAAAAGAGGAGGAGAGGAAAGGAAAGAAAATTTTAAAAAGCAGATAGAAAAAGGAAAAAATGAGGAGCTCGGATTGCGTCAGACAGTATACGCATCCCTATACTTGACCGTAGTTTCAACACGGCGTTTTCCCCGCTGCGTCCGCGAGTCTGTTGCAACGGCTTCTCGAAGTGTAATTTTTTTTTTTACTAGCTGCGTGCTTAATTGACTAGCAGTAGGCTGCCCTGCGCGCCCGCAATGCCCCGGCCATGGCCGCCGCCGCGCCGCGGTGGCGAGGCGGTGCCCCGGCGCGGCTCCCGCGCTCCCTCCCGCCCGGCCGAGATCACCCAAGGTGTTCCGCGAGGACGCCGGCCGTAAACGTCGAGCGACTTCCTTTGCTTATGTACGGGATCAGTGCTCACTCACGGACGTTGGAAAAATAAAGCACACGGTTTAATTAACACTTTTTTCCCCCTCTTCTTTTTTTTTTTTTTTTTTTTTTTGTGAGCGCCTAATCAATTTTATTATTTTTTTTCCCAGCTCTCCTCGGGCTTCTAAGACGGCGCAGGTTGCGGGTGAAGGGCTTACAGAAAGCGCGGTGGCTTCCAGCCCTGCAGCCCCCGTGGCCCGGTCCCTACCTGTCGGCCTCGTCCTGCCCCGCTCGGCGGCGGCGGCTGCGGCCTTGCGGGGCACAGGTGCGGGCCAGGGCGCGCGGAGCGGCCTAGCGCTCCTCGGTGCCGCCGGCAGCGCCTCAGCGGGGCGGGCTGGGCCCAGCGCCGTGCCCCGGGGCTGGGGGGGGTGCCGGAGAGGGGGGTAGAGCACCGGTGCCGGCGGGGGGGTGGGGACACACACGGGACCGTCGGCTGCTGCAGGACGGCGCGCAGGCACCGCGCCTAGTCCCGGGAGGCAAAGGCCAGAGCTTGAGTGCGGGCAGTTCACCGCCGGTTTCTGAAAGGTCCCTGTAGACTAATCATTAAAAAAATGCGGGCGCAGATATCCGTATTTATTGACGTTGGCACTGAGAAGAAAAGAACGCTGCCTGCTTCTCGTCCTCCCGTATCCGGACTGGAGCAGAGCTGGCGATGGCTAGAGGCTGATGGTGGCCAAGTCCGAAGGGAGGGGGCAGAGGAAGGGATTGCGTTATTTGGGAAATCAATTAAATGGTGATCGTGTTCCAGAAGATTTACCTGAACTGCAAAGGGGGGGGGGGGCAGCTAGCCCCCCGGAAGGAGTCACCCAGGCCTCTTCGCCACGCACCAGACCAGGAAGAACAGAAATGAAAGAAAGACTAGAGGATTTTTAATTTTTATTCTTTTTCCCTTCATGTGTAAACGCGCTCCGTGACTAGATCTTGACTGTTTGTGGCAACTTATAAAACTGTAAAGCTCTCGCTGCCAGGAACAGCGCGATCCTCGATCTGCTGATTTGAGCAGTTGCTCTTCTTCCCTGCCATATAGGGCAGTACTCTTCCAAACTGCTCTTCCCCTCTGCGCTGCCCGGCTCCCCCGAGCCCGGCCCGGCATGCCCACAGGCCTGCAGATGCACACATCCAAGATACGTGTGCGTGCATATAAGCGCTTCGGCGAGTGCCTGTGTGAAGGGACGCATATATTTACAATACATATTCTTTCCTGTTCTCCGCGCGGATACAGAAAGAGGGAGACAGGGGGGTGTAATCGAGAGAGTGCGAAGGAGTATTTATGGCTCCGCGAGTCCGGAGAGGAGCTGATGAGCAGTATCATCGTTTGGCTTCAGCAGTGTGCTCGCAGTCGGAGAGGCTGGCTTGCATTACAAAGACTGCCTTCCCTGTCTGCCTGCCTGCCTTCGCTGCCTGCCTGCCTTCGCTGCCTGCCTTCGCTGCCGGCCGCGGGAGGAGACGGGGCCGGAGCGGGAGGGGGCGGGCCCGCCGCGCTATGCAGATGAGCGGCGGTGACGGACAGCTCTGTTTTCCAATGTCCCTCAGAAACTCGAGTGCTCCTTCCCTCAACTCTTCACTTCAGACTCTATACTTCCCCCAAAATACAGGCTCGCAGGCGCTGGGGGAGCTGGCTGGCTGGCTGGGAGAACTCCATATGCAGCAGCCACTTTTCTGATTTCGGGGGCTCGCTTCTCTCTCTCCCCCTCTCTCTCTCCCCTTCTCATTTTCTGTTTCTCTCCCTTTCTCTCTCTCTTTCTCTTTTTATTAACCCTCTCCTCTTCCGTCTCTCCCAGATGCCCTTTCCCTCCCGGTTAGATTTCTGACCGCTCGATTTATTTTCCCTTTTTTGGGGGTGTTCTTTTTTTTTTTTTCTTCCTCTTGTTTGTTTTTATTCTGACCGGGTGCGCATGGGGGGGAGCATATAACCATTCTGATTCTCTACATAACTGCACAGAGCCAACCGGGGGGGGGGGGGAGAGAGGGGGGGGAGAGAGAGAGAGGGAGGGAGGGAGGGAGGGCGGGAGAGAGGGAGAGGGAGAGCACGAAAGCAGCGCCAGGAGCAGCAGCAGCAGCAGGGCCGGTCACCCTCGCCCCCTCCCTGCTCCTGTGCACGCCAGTGCAAGCCATGTCCTATCCTCAGGGTTACCTCTACCAGCCCCCCGGCTCGCTGGCTCTGTACTCCTGCCCGGCGTATGGGGCGTCGGCGCTGGCGGCCCCCAGGAGCGAGGAGCTGGCCAGGTCTTCGTCGGGATCGGCGTTCAGCCCTTACCCGGGATCGGCAGCTTTCACCGCCCAGGCGGCGGCCACAGGCTTCACCAGCCCGCTCCAGTACTCCACAGACCCCGCCACGGGATTCCCCTCCTACATGGTAACTACCGAAGAGAAACCCTCTCCTTCTTCATTAGCATCCGCATTCTCATCCTCATCATCTTCAGCCTCTCTCCTCACACACTCACCATCAACCCCCGACACCACGCCGCGCAGCCGGGTGCCCCGCCACCGCCGCCGCCTCCGCGCTGCCGGCGCCGGCCGCGCACCGCACCGCGCCGAGCCGAGAGCGGGGGGCCGGGCCGGGGCCTCGCTCCGCGCCCCGGCCGAGCGCGGTGCCGGCGGGCCTGGGACCCGGGCTCGCCCCGTTCGCGGAGCGGGAGCCCTGGTTGAGGAAATACGGATCGTCTCAGTCAGTTGGGTTGGATGCTTTCATTGCCCCCCTTCCTCCTCGCTTTCTCTTTTTTTTGTTTTCCTTTTCGCTGTGGTAGGATAGGGGAGGGTTTCTTTTTTTTTTCCCCCTTCTTTTTTCCTCTTTTTCCCCCTCTTTTTTTAAGTCGGTGTTTAGAGGCGCTGCGGGCTTTATCCCCGTGTGGTTTTATTTACTTTCAGCGTGTTTTGTGCTAATGGTTTAACTGGATTTTAGGAATGAAAAGGAGCATCTGTTTGCGATCTGTGAGCTTCGCTTAAGCCCAAGATGGTTGTGGTGGCCGCAGTTTCGGATTTCACTTTCTTCTTATTAGTTAAAAGGAGCATTTGCAATTGCGTGTGTGTGTATTCTGTGCATAAACTATATAAATAAAACCATAAACTATATAAATAAACGTCTAGATGGTTATATAGCTTTATAAACACACACAGAGGGAGTTAGACACGTATCTAGCCCGTACACACAAAGACCTGTGCCCGGAATTTGAAGCTGGAGCCGCTGTCGAGACCCGAGGAGGGGATGGCAGCGGGGTAGTTCTCTCTCCCTGCAAAAGTGACAGGGAAACTACTTGCTTTCTGTCTGCAAAATACGGTGCATGAATTGTTGTGCAGTCTTTATTTGGGATGATATAAAAGACCTGAGGATCTCGCTTGCTTGTTTTTCCTGTTGGGAAGCAGTAGGCGAATGGCTGGAAGTTGCAGCGAGGTTGTGAACTGTGCGGGCTCTGGGTGATGTTGCGCCTGTGACTCGCCGATCTGTGGGATTCAGAGACGTGCTGAAAGTTAGCCAGTTCCTCAGTGATATCTTTAACTTTTCTTGCATTATGCAGACTTAAATAAGCGCAATTTAAACGTTAAAGGGCGAATTAAAATGCTAATTACATCGCATTTGAACAATTCGAAACGGTGCATATCTTCTGATTTGCAAATTGGATTTGCAATGCATTAGTGCAGTGAATTGCTAAGTGGCGGCTTTGTTGTATTTTCTATAGCAAAAAAGGAAACATCTTTTGAACCTTTGAGAGAAATTTAGATATCAAGACACTACCTGTAGGGCCTTTAAAATGTCTATGCGGTTCAAAAATTATATTGGGAAATATTCAATTACAAGGAGCTGAAATTAGTCAGAAAGATTAAAACATCGCCGATTTTAAGTGCGTGTGCCTGTGTCTGTGTGCTGGGCGGAGGAAAGGGGGGGAATCGCAACTTAATGGCCTTTGGGTGCTGCTTCTCCCCCTTATAGAATATGGATACAAGACACCATCCCAGGGAAATACAAATATAACCGCCGATCTCGCCTTGACAACTTACTAATGGCTATCAGCAATAACAAATTGCCAACCCCACCGTTTTGTTCTGTCCAGGGCTCCCCTTACGACGCCCATACGACGGGGATGACCGGAGCCATCAGCTACCACCCGTACGGCAGCCCTGCCTACCCCTACCAGCTCAACGACCCCGCGTACAGGAAAAACGCCACCCGCGACGCCACGGCCACGCTGAAGGCCTGGCTGCAGGAGCACCGCAAGAATCCCTACCCCACCAAGGGCGAGAAGATCATGTTGGCCATCATCACCAAGATGACCCTCACTCAAGTCTCCACCTGGTTCGCCAACGCCCGCCGGCGGCTGAAGAAGGAGAACAAGATGACCTGGGCCCCACGGAACAAGAGCGAGGACGAGGACGACGACGAAGGCGACGGGGCGAGGAGTAAAGAGGAGAGTCCCGAGAAGATGCCCGAGAGCAACGAAACCTCCGCGGAGGACGAAGGTGGGCGCGGGGTGACCGCGGCCGCGGCGGGGTGGCCCCAGCCCGCCCCGTCGCGTCTCGCCGGGAGCGGTGCAGCGGGGAAGGGGGGTAGCGGGGGGATGGCGTTGAACAAAAGCGACCCCAAAATGTGTCCCGTCCCCTCGCCTTCGGCTGCTCCGGGGGGCTTGTCGCCGCGCAGTGCCGGTGGCCGGGGCGGGCGGAGGTGCCGTGGAGGGTGCAGGCGGGGCGGGGCGGGGTGCCGCGGCGGAGCTCACCCGGGGGGATGGATGCTCCACGGAACGGGATTGCAGGGAAAAGGCCGGGACGGCTAGCGTCTCCCTGCCCGCCGCGCTGGCGGTGGTGATGGCCGCGCTCACTTCTCGCCCCGCTCTCTTTTGCCGCCCCCCCCCACGGCCCTGACTCTGCCTTTCTGTGCCCGGCGGACCCTTGCAGGGATCAGCCTGCAAGTCGACTCGCTGACGGACCACTCCTGCTCCGCCGAGTCGGACGGCGAGAAGCTGCCCTGCCGAGCGCGCGACCCCCTCTGCGAGTCGGGCTCGGAGTGCAAGGACAAGTACGAGGACGTCGAGGAGGAGGAGGAGGACGAGGAGGACGAGGAGGAAGAGGACATCGAGGAGGACGACGGCGGCGGCGGCGGGGAGCGCGACCCGCCGGCCAAGCCCGCCACCTCCTCGCCGCTGGCCGCCGTGGAGGCCCCGCTCCTCCGCCACCCGCACGCCGACGCCGCCCGCAGCGCCAGCAAGGCGGCGCTGGGCGGCCGCGCCTCCCCGGGGCCCCCGACGCCGGCCAGCAAGCCCAAGCTCTGGTCGCTGGCCGAAATCGCCACCTCGGACCTCAAGAGCCAGACGCTGGGCCAAGGCTGCCAGGCTGCGCCGCTCGCCTCGGCCACCCCCGCTTCCGCCCCGCACAGCGCTGCCTACTCGCCCTCCTCCCTCCTGGGGAGGCATATTTATTACACCTCACCTTTTTATAGCAATTATACAAACTATGGGAACTTTAACGCTCTGCAGAGCCAGGGAATCCTGAGATACAACTCCGCAGCAGTGGCTTCAAACGAGGGACTAAGTCAGACTGTCCTAAATTCCAGCTCTGTCCACAAGCAGAGCAGTGACTCTTTGAAAACGATCACTAACCAGCTAGAACAACATTACAGGCCCTCTAGTTATGAC
The DNA here is from genome assembly GCF_964289735.1 of Phaethon aethereus. NCBI lineage: Eukaryota > Metazoa > Chordata > Aves > Phaethontiformes > Phaethontidae > Phaethon > Phaethon aethereus. The sequence goes on from NC_138582.1 coordinate 71,846,319, forward strand.
TCTAAGAAAGGTAGGTGACTCGTTTTTGCCGCTTTCTTCCCCCTTCTCCCTCACCCTGCTTCCCCGACCCGCCAAGTCCCTTACACGCTGTGGATACTGAAAACTTCTCTGGAGCAAACAGTGAGCGCTCGGTCACCACTACCACCGCCGAGGGAAGATGGGCAATAGTATAATCAGGGGATTAAAACCGGCATGTCGCCGTCGTATCGATACCTGCCTCCAAGAACCGAGAGAGGAAATGTAAAAGACGACCTTTAGATCAGCCTCACAGGCTGCACACACAGCTTTTAAAAGTCTTTTCAAAAAGGCAAACTACACACAAAGATATCCAGAGAGCACTGGTGTCATTACCTGTATTTTTTTTTTTCCGACAAACTGGTTTTGCTCTCTTTGTTTCCAGTATTCTCACATGTTTTTGCAGCTTTGGGTTCAGATAATTGCTGATCTTGGACGTGAAATTACGTGGAGCGTGACATTTTTAACTGTTTTGTTCTTTTTGCCCCCCGAAAAAGTTTTGCACTGATACAATTGTCAGCTTTTTTTCTAACAAAATACTCGAGATACGGGCAATTATAAAACATTGGCCAGCCTTTTAAACGACCTAGCTACGAAATCCGGGCGACTGAGGGCTGGGACCTACACACACTGTATAATCTAGTTAGCTGGCTGTGTCCTGTGACTAACTGACGGTTATATTTTGACAGATCCCACTGAAGTCTGCACAGTAGGAGTACAACCATACCTATAGAAGTGCAATCACACAGCAATGCAAGTAAGTGAGAACATTTTCTGTTACACTGATCATTTGGCATCGGGTCTAAGACACGCTGCACAGTTCTAGACTTGCTTAACGTTAACGTCTCTCTTCATTACTTCAGAGTCTGATTACGAAGTAAGACACACTTTTCTGCTGTTTTGTTAAAGCTCTCATTACTGCTTTGTCTTTCCTTTCTCGTGTTTGTCTTCATTTTAAACTCAGGTTAGGCAGTGCCCTCACCTTGCATACTCTTCGCCTGTGTAAGGCAAAGCCATAAGGACTATTTAAACGTTACGGAAAGCAAGCTATAGAAAAAAAGATTTTTTGGAAGGTATTGTTCAAAACAAAAAAGTGCTTGTGCTCACGTGGCAGTGCTAAAATTGTACATTCTGAGCGAGGCTTCACGCAGTGACGGTGTATTTAAAAGAAAAAGGGACAGTTATTAGGGATCGACATGCATCTTAAGCAGAGTACGTTATTTGCGAATTGCCTCTTGCCTAGCAAGCAATGGCACTCTTAACACCTCCACTACTGGGGGCTAAATAAACAACAACAAAAAATCGCCTTGCCGATGTTTGTTCAACTAATTCTTTTGTCGGAAGAAATTAGACGAGTAAGAATTTTGCCTTACTTCCTTTTTTTTTTCTTCCCCCCCCCCCCCTCAGTTTAATGGTGTTAGTGTGTAATTGAAAGATTTTTGGATGATCTGGTTTTTTCCTTGGTCCACAGGTAGGTGTCACAATTGCTTTGAAAAAAGTCAGCAAGCCATCATCTCTCCCCAAGCTAATATATATAACAAATCTCTAAATCCGGATCACATCTTGTGCCACTGTATAAAAGAAGACCACAGAGCACTATTAAATCTTCAGATTCTAATTATTAAACCAGAATTTTGTTGGACATATGTGAGTTTGCTGGTATAGTATAGTTTCCCCAATGTATGTGTGACTTTTGAAAACAGATCTGTTTTTCTCAGGATATCTTGAATTGATCACTTCATTGCCACGGTATATATTCGATAGGTGTGATAGGATTTATTGTAAAATTTATTTGTAAAAGATGTATACAGTAGAGATAATAAAGACGTGATTGGAGAACTTGAGTCCTTACAAAGTGGAAACAAATTTGATATTTATTTTTGTAACGACATAAAGCTTCTAGTAATTTATGCAAGTTGTATTGCAATGGAATCTGAACTTTTTGTAAATAAATTTTGCCTGGTTTTTATTTGAAACGTTGATGGTTATACAATCTTTGGTTGTTTAACGAGAATTCTTTACTAATTTATATCTCTAATTGTAAATAAAAACAGAGTAGTCTGCAACAATATGGTGTTTTTCGTTCATTTCCCCCCAAATAATAATCTATTATTTAGAAAATGACAAAAGTTGTAATTTCACTAGTAGAGTTTAGACCATAAAATGAGTAAGCAATTTAAATATGTTGCAAAGATATGCTTTGCGTAAATTAATTCCTTCTGGGTTGTTCCGTTATACTTAAGCTTTAAGTACACACATGTGTGCAAATACGTATTTGTATATATACATGCATATGCGTAGAGAGAGTGATGTGAATACATGCATGTTTCTTATAAACTATTGATGTTGGGTGTGAAGTAGCTCTTTATTTGAGTTAACATTCTTTAAATCCACCATTTCTAGGAAAAAAAAAATCATAATCAGCTACGGTTTATTTCTACTTTCTTTGTTTCTGCTTCTGGCTAAAATATGCAACGGCAAAAAGAAAGAAGATTAAAAGGTCTAATTCCTGTTTTTTATGATTTCCCCCCCTTTTTCTTTATATCAGTAAGCCGTATCTGTACAGTCCCCTTGGAAATCCACTTTGATTGGGCTCATAAAATCAACTAACTAATCATTTTAATTTTTAGTAAAATAATGTGAATCCTCATATAATATAATTTCAGAAAAGAAACGAACAATCATTTATTTTCCCCAAAAGATAAATTGAGTGAATATAACTTACGGTTATAGAACAAGAATAATAGCTTCTTAGATTGCCCTTTAATCAATCATACACTTATTTTTCAAGAGGCTCATCTATTTTATTCCATGATTAATAATGTTCCAGCGTGAGAGCATTATTAGATCCCAGCAGGGGAGATCCTGAATGCTTTTAGCTGCTTTGGAATGGTCAGTTGGGGTTCATTATGGTCTGATATTGAACAATTTATAAAATCTTGTCTAAACATCTGCCAGCTCAGATAGGCCGATGTGTCTGAAGATGGGAAATTGCTGGACCAGTTGATATTGACAAACGGATCTCTCTCCAGTGGCTTTTTGTTCAGTGAAAATTAGTGGCCTCTTGCTCAGGTCTTGTTAGAAAGGGCATTTGAAAGTGATCTTAGATACTTCAGGCATCAGCCTTGGGAATGTTAACTGGATAAAGAGCCGTGCTAGTCTGGAGTCAGGAAATATGTTCTGATTATATAAAATAGGGGTAAAGGAAGGTGGTTTTCTTAAATACACATACTTCTCTCTCCCTCCCGCCCCCCCCCCCGTCGTATTTTACCCCCATAAAGATGTCTAACTGATTGAGAAAATCATGCGTTTTTCAGCTGATAGGGCAGAAATTAATGCTGTAATTCTGGAAAACTCTGGGATCCATCTAGCTACATATAAAATACTGAAGATATTTGCAGCTGAAGGCCTACTCGTCGTCTTATGTTGTTTGTAGAATGATGCTTCTTTGCTCCTGTAACGTCCTGTTTTTCGCTGAGGTGAAATGCAATCGTATCTGCGTGCAGTCTGTAGCACAATTAGACAAACAGCTAATAAGTAATTCAGTTTTTTCCCTCCAATTTAGCATATGATGCAGATGCAAATATTTACTATAATAATGCTCGACCGTCTTTACTGTGCACTTTACGGAGGGAATTTTATGTCGGGGGAGACGCCTGAACTTTCTTTCCCCCACTCCATCCGCCCCCACCACCCACGTTTTATGTTCCACGTCTGTGTTGGACACAACATGTACATTTCAATTGGTAAAAACCAAAAGCTGTGGCAGAGATTAAAAAAGGCTAACGACATTCCTTTGATGTTTATACGCCCAAAGACTTATAAAAGATTTCCATAATTTACCCACCCTTGCTAGTATTTAGACCTGGATTTCTTTCTGGAAAGAAAAGTAGAAAGACTTGGAAAACTCGCTTTTAAGTATTCACTATGTATGTAAAACCCAATGGACTTCTCTCATCCTCTGAGAAATTCACGAACGGTTCATGGATACAGATGGGCGACACCCAAATAATTTGGCAAATAAACTTTTTTTTTTAAAAAAAAGAAATTAATGGGCAAGAACTGCATATTCAACGTCATTTGAGATTTAATAATCAAAATTGAAAGCAGGAGGAAAGTGTAGCCTCGCTAGCTTGTTGGCACAAACAATGCGATTATTTCAGTATAGCAAGAAAGAGGGATGAACGATAAAATGCATCACTTTGCGTACGGTTTATTTCATAACGATGCTAATCAGCCCGCTGGGATTAAAATCCCACACCCCTTTCTATATTTACTCCCTCTTCCCCCACCCCTCCCCTCCGCTCCGTGCTCGTTTGGGAGCGCGAAAGAAAAACCCTCCCCTCTTCGGGGCCAGAGGTTTCATTAGAGCTGATTTATTGAAATTCAGGCTTTAATCTCAGGTGGGATCCCGGAGGAATTGGCGCTGTCGTCAAATAGGAAGAGGGTCGCTTTCCACTTTGCACTTCCTGGGCTGCTTTTTTTCCTTGCTCCCTGCAAATGTCAACATTTGTTCTCAATAAGAGAGTTATTGTTTCAGGAAAGCTGCTCACCAACTGCCTTGCAGAGCGGAAAAAAAGCGTCGCCCACCTTTGTTTGGCTGGAGACTGGGGGAAGGGATGGGGACGGAGGTAGCACGCAGCCCAGGACAGCAGCGGACAGACAGACAGACGTGGGAATTGCTCCTGCACACCAGCTCGCTGCTGGAGGAGAACGGGCCCGGCTAAGGGGAAAGTTAATATAAAGCGCAACGGGCGCCTGCGTTTTGCTCCTCGCGCTATTTGCATCTTAGCCACGAACGTGCTCAGCCCCCGTAAGAGAGAGGGAGACTGCAGGGAGGAAAAAAAAAAGTAACAAAACCAGCAACAGCAGAAAAAGAGGACTGCCTTCCCAGACGTCCACACGCGGAGGAGGTCTCCAGGTTTTGGGGTGAAGGGTGATTTTTCAGGTAAAGAAACAAATTGCAATGGGTACTGTCTGATTTAGCCCTACCTGACGGCACCCACTTCCCTAATGGGCCACTAATTAGCTCCCGACGGGGGGGGCCGGCAGCCCCGCTGCGAGGAGCAGGAGCGGCCTGGGGCCGGGCAGTCCGGAGCGGAGCGGAGCGGCGCGGCCCGGCCCGGCCCGGCCCGGCCCCTCCGTGACCAACCTCACAGGGGGAAAAAAAAAAACCAAAAAAACAACCCAAAAAAACCCCAACCCAGACCTCTCCTCGCCACTGGAAGTTTCTGCCTCCGTCACATGTTACATCTCACTTAAAGGCGGTTCAGATTCACCGCGCCGCTGAGGAACCGTGGTAGGGATCTAATCAATACCGTGAGGATTTTATTGCTTATTTATTTTTTAAAAAAACCCACAAAACAACAAAAGCGCAATTTACAAATAGGTCGATTCGTTGCCTCCCGCATTCAGACAATTCTCGGGTGCTTGGGCAAGCTTCTCACGATCCAATTAGTCGAAAAGAGCCTTTCCGCTTTAGGAATTGAATAACGATGGTAAAAAATATTATTATTAACAGTAATACTGCACATTAAGTAATATGATGTTGACACCTTTGTTTTTAATCCACTAACTAATAACTCAGGTATGTTTCCGGCTTCTAGAGAAATAAAAGCGAGGCAAAAAAAAAAAAAAGTTAAGAAACAAAGGGATTCACGGTGAATATTCAAAGCACCCATGCATCTAATCCCTGATTATTACTCGGCGGCTCTGAAGCAAGAGTCTTTATTAAAAGTACACAGGGAAAGCGCGATCGGCGGGGCAGCCGCTGGCGGACCGGCAGCTCGGGGCTGCAGGCAGCGATCTGGAGTAGCAGGCAGGCTTTGGGGGAGCGTTTTACCTGTGAGCGCCCTGGCCGAGGTGACAGCCGGGCTCCCGGAATCTGGACCCGTGTGTGTGTGTGTGTGTCTCTACGCCGCCTCCCCCCCCCCGCGGCCGCGACTCACGGGGGATTGTCACCGTTTCACGCCCGATCCGGGCCGCGCCGGCTGCATTCTCCCCGCGCAGAAGTAAGGGACGGAGGGACGCGGCCGCTCTGCCTCGGGGACAGCCACCGTTAACTTTGCTCCTTTTGGGATTTGGGGACTGAAAGGAAAGCGGGGCGGGGGGGCTGTCACCCCGGCCCAGCCCTCCTCGGAAAGGCAGGAGCGCAGGCCGGCAGCGAAAATCACTTCTGCTCCACCCGGGCTTGTGTCATCCGTGACGGGGCATTTCAAAATACTCCCGAGTATTTGGGAGAAAAAAAGAAATAGTCGTCCTGCTCCTCGTACGGCGGCTGTGTGGATACTATCGGTGCTCGGGCTGTTAAAAATAGCCCAGGGGAAAAAAAAAGTATATGCATTTTTATAGGGAGATAAATTGACAATTTATTGTGTATAACTTCTGATCAATTATTAATCGGTAGTGTCAACAACAGGGTTATAATTACCTTCAGTTATTTAAAGGAATATTTATTTTTTCTTCTCTCTGATCTGGTAATTAGTTAATGCTCTGGAGTAATGAATTCAAAGCTGATTTGATAATGATTGAGACAGTTTTTTCCCTTTCTTTTGGCAACCCCCTCGCGGAGGGGGGTGGAGGAGAAGGAGGGAGGTGTTCCCTCCCCCCCCTTTGCAGAAGAGTCCATGTAAATGCAAATAGCATCTCGTTTCACTTTTCAGACCATAAATAACGATTCTGGGAGGAAAAGGGCGAAATGACAAACAAATAGAGCGCAGCTGGGATGAATAAGGGCTGATCAAAGTTAGCGGGGGCCGACGCTTCCCTCAGCCGCAGCAGGTCTGAGTCCCATAAAGGTGCCAGCAACTCTTACCTCTCTCCCCGAGATCGAGGGCGAGCAGGACATTTTAACCCCCTGACGTCTTTTCGCGAGGAGACAAAAAAAGAAAAAGAAGCGGGAGGGAGTGAGCTGAGTATTCCTCGTTTGGGGGATTCCTCAACGCCTTCGCGATCGCACAGGGAAGGGGAGGGCGTGCTTTACCTGGAGCCCTTGAAGGCCCCCCCGCCCAGCCCGCGTAAGGATGCGCGGGGAGCGGCGCAGCGCGCAATGCGGGGCTGGGCTCTGCTCCTCGGAGCGGGAGAGGCGCAGCCTTGCGCCTTTAAACGATCCCGAACCCGTCTCAGCCCGGGGGATGGGGAAGCAAGGCATTATTATTACTTTTTTTTTTCTCCCCTCCCTCCCGCCTCAACCTCGCGGGAGCTGGGTAGACCTTCATCATGAAGAAGAGGAGCAAGAAGGGCAGCCCGCAGGGACCGCGGCTTGCCGCCTTGTTCCCGTGTCTTGGGGCGTGGGTTGCCCCCTCCTCCCCCGTCCTGGGACCTGGCAGCCAAAGGCCAGGCAACCCCTGCGAAGCCCCTCTCCACCCTCCCGTGCACGCGTGTGGCGCTGAGCCGAGGGACAAACTCCACCGTTGCCCCCTTACTCATCTCCCCCCTGCTTTTCTTACAGATCTCCACTTAATTTGGCGTCAGGCGACGTCTCTGAGCCAAAAGGACTTTTCGTTTTTAGCGTGATGGGGCTGATTTTACGGCAGATCTGCGTGAGATGTAATACGTGCATATAGTATTATATATAATAGTCATATGTTTTATATATAAAATGTTTCCCCCGTGCAGGAAAACTGCAGTGGGAATTGCAGTGTAAAATGCAAGTTTTAAAATTAATTTATCCTGACAGGTTTGACATCGCCCGGCTCCCTTTTTCCTGCAACTCCGTCCGCAAATGAATGCCGCTTCCAGAGTGTATGTTTTAATTTGTCACATCAAGGCAATAAAAGGCAGCAATATATACTTAAGCCAGTTAACATTGTAATAACAGGTTTAAAGGAGCAATTAAATGGTAGTGAGTCGCATGTCTGACTTTCTATAGGCATTACCACATCAATGGTACCTTTTAGACTGACTATAACTTAGCATGATTGTCTCAATTAGTTTAGCTACATGATAGTTATTGTGAACTCTTTGTGAGTAATCAATGTTACGCAAGCTTATGGGAAGGAGTCTTTAACAGGGGTGAGCAGCAGCTAAGTAACACGGACCTCCTATTTCCAAAAAACACCTTTTTCTCTCTCTCTTTTTTTTTTTCGCCCTTCTCCTCTTCATTTCCTTCCCCCAACCTGAAAGAAAGAAACGGTAATTTATAGTCTTATAAATCTGTTTCCGAGATCGGTGTAGCTGAACGTAGATTTACAGGCAAATAACGACTCCTGCCGCGGCTGATAAACGAAACAGCGGCTCCGCTTCAGCGCGTATGGCGAGGCACCCCTGCTACCCTTCTCCTTTTTCCTCTTTCGTGGTGTGTGTCGTGGCTGTTCGTTGTCCCGATTCAGCCCCGAGCCACAAATAACCTTGAGGGATCCTCACATCAAATGACACGCGTGTACATAACACTCACGAGTGCCGAAGTTCCCCCGTGCTGACACCGGAGCCGGTGCGAGTCGGCGAGTTGCGGAGAGACACCTGTGGGTGCGTGTAAACCTGAAACGGGTGTGTGTGGGGGGGTGTGTCAGAGCGAAGAATCACTGCAAAGCGGGGCTATAAAACACGATATAATGCAGAAAGAAAGGTCCTGCCGGAGCAACCGGCCGTTTAGTAACTTGTTAATTCTTCTCCACCTACAGACTCTCTCGTTAAATACCGAGCCACGGGTGGCTAATGCAAAATACAGCAGGCTGCAAATTTAGCGGGAGTTACGTGAACTGCTTCAAAACACTAACAAGTCTGTAATGTTTTCTGTCACGGGGATGGGGGGGCAGAGAGAGAGCGCGTGTACCATTAAAATTTAAGATAAACAAGATGCAGGGATATTTCTGTTGGTGAAGTTATTCTCATTAGTCCTAACAACGTCTTACCATTAGACAAGGCTGGAGTCAGCCTCAGCCTCAAGATTTCAGATCTGCAAGCTTTTTTTTTTTTTTTTTTTTTGCATGCACATTACATTTCTGTCATGCTTTGCAGCAGAACACGATATCCCCAAAGAACCCAAAGAAGAAAAAAAAATACTCTGACAGCAACCATTAGTTAAGAGTGCAATGAATAAACCCCTTGCACAAGAGTATCAGGACTAATTAAGATTCTGTTTAGCAGCCCTGGATGGAATGTTAATGTAGCTTTGACTAACTGGGAATAAGCAGGGGGAAAAACTGCATTTTAAGAGGAATGCTGGGGTGATAACATCTCTCACTTCTTCTGTCCAAGGTCTGCCCAAGCCTGTTACAAAGTCATTATCTCAAATTACTCCTGTACTTCATTTTTAGAGGGTTTGGGCAAGATCCCCTGGTGTTGAAGCACTGCCTAGAGCCTCACAAAGCCAATACTCTCTAAGGGGATAAAGGCTGAATCAACCCACTATCTCTACCTTCGAGAGTTTGCTGGTACCAGTTCCTTGGACAAATACAGCCAGGATTCTGGAGGCAGATTAGGATCTATTGCTGGCGTCTCCTCGCAAATCCCTAAAGGGTTTTTGACCCTTTGAAGTTTCGTCTATTTTGCTTACACAGAAGTTTACATGATTAAGTCAGGATTTTACAAGGCTCAACAAGGCAAATTTAGTCACCTCGGAACACTCAACACTAAAAAAAAAGTAAAATATCCAGTTGTCCTGCTACTCGTTTAGCTCCAGAAATACTAGCATAGTGTGATATTTACAGTGATTAGTTTAATAAAGGAGAAAAATATCTGCAAAACTGCTTCAGCAGGGGAGGGTAAAAAAATCCCCTTCCCCTCCGAGATAACATCATTATTATTATTATTATTATTATTATTATTATTAGCCTTTGATATAGTAATTCCCCCTTCTCCGTTCCCAATGATGGTAAATGCAGCTATGTTTCTCGGAGAGTGGATGAAATTTCCCGAAGTTCCTTCCAGTCTTTCTAACATTTCCAGCCTGCCTTCACTCCTCTGTACCCAAGCAGTTGCGTTTTTTTCACTGTCGAGCAACAAGCCCACCTAATTCTTCTCTCTGAAGTAAACTTTTGCAAGTGCTTTACTCGTTAAAAGCAGCCTCGCTTTTTTTTTTTTTTTTTTTGAAATCTTTGCTTGGGAGGAGAGGGCTGGGAATTGACAGTAAACAGAAGAGGAGGAGCAGAGCTCTTTCTCGGGGAGTAGCTACCTATTTAAAGAAGTCCCCTGCAATCAGAGCGGGAGGGCTGTAGCTAGAGACTGCAGTTGTATCTTGCCCACCATACTTGCATCGCCTTTTGTGCAATACAATCTCTTTTTCCTTCTCTTTCTCCCTTTCTCTCTTCCTCTCTCTCTGTCTCCCACCAGAGGGAAGATCGTTCTGCAAACGGATTACTGCTGCAGAGTTATTTTCTACAAAGGAAGGAATGATCCGTTCAGGCTCTGAATAAGTAATAATAATAATAGTATGATAAATAAACAGACCTGGCAGGCTGGAAAGTTTCTGTAGCTGGATCAACGAGTTGCAGGGACAAGAAGGGCAATAAAGCGAGCTGCAGATTTCTCTTCCTCAACAGATTTATAATTGATTAATGGATTTTCTTGTGCAGGTGCAGCATGGCTAAAAACTGTTGAAGAGGTAGGTGTCCTGGGAGGTGTTATTTTGTAAGGGAGACAGTTAGGAGTAACTGGGTGCGTTTATCACCAGGAGATCTGAGCAAGCAACATGATTACATTAGCTGTTAGTGGCTAGGATTCAACTTTCCATAGGCCTCCAGCACCTGCAGTCTCGTAGGTGACTCACATGGCAATGGGTTCCTGCCGGCTGCCGGCCACATCGGGGCATCAACCTGGCACAGAGCTCTCCATTGATTTGGGTAGGGAGTGCCGCGCCCATCTCAGCAGCGTGCCGCGCACCACTGCGATTCTGGCAGAAATCAGTCAGTTCTGGTTTTGCAAGAGAAGAGGGAACAGTGTCTTGCAGCATTTGTCTCTCTCGCATGTTTTAAAGAAGTAGAAGGGATTTTCATACCCTTTAAGACGGGCACATTTCCTATTTCTGCTATGACTTTTCCCCCACCCTGTAGGGATGTCCACAGTAGTTAAAGCATTTGCAGTGTGTCTTAAAAGAAAGAGAAGCTTTAAAATGGGTACCAGGAGATACGCAAAGCTGTATACCTCTGGATCGTTGGTGTTTACCACAGGTCTGGATGAACTTTAGGACCTCGTCCCCGAGTGGGGAGGCTTTCCAAATGTTCTGTATTCACATCGTGAACTATCTGGGCTTCTGTGTGGTACCTTGTTTTTGTGTTGCTCTTTGGGGAAAAAAAAAAAAAGTCTTCAGAAAGGACAGGCCACCAGGCATCAGGACCTCGCTGCACCCTTTGTAAAGGGGCTTAGGGCTATATTCAAGAAAGGGACAAGATCCCTGAGATCACTTGGCTTCAGGATTGTGCTCTTTCTTGACCTTAAATTCACACAAAAAATCATGTGCTGTCTCTCCTTATGTCTAAAAAGGCTTCAGCCTTCCCAGGAACAAGGAGGTTATGCCTAACCGTGTTTGGGATGCCCCCACCCCATGTCGCTGAAAGGCTCAGGCTGGTACACCCTTCCCAAGCAGGCCTAAAATCCCAGCCGCTCGCAGGAGGTGCTCACCCTTGCCTTCTCCAACGCCCCTGAGGCGGAGTTGTTCCGGCTGGTGACGGAACAGCACAAACCCAACACGAAACCTTTGGAGCCGGGACAGAAAGCTATTCCCAGCAGAGTGACCCAACCTCTGGGCAACGCAGCCGTGTCCCCGCGCTTCCTCTCACTCCCCTGTGCTGTGTCCCTCGCCTCCTTTTTCTGCACAGCCCCACCAGGGGAGGGGGAGCGAGACCTCACCTTCCTCCCCCTCCTCTTCACCTCTCTGAGAGGCGGCCTCCAGCGTATGGACATTATCGTCCCTGAGCTTTGAGGCATGCATGCCTCGGGGCGGGGGGGGGGGGCGGGCAGATTTAAGCCACATTTTGCCACTTTTTGTATTTCCCATCGGATAACTGCACGTAGGAGAGGTGGCTTCGTGCCACGTAGGGGAGAGGGCTGCTCCAGACACAGCCCCCCGCAGGCAGGGAGCTGGGGGGGCAGATGCTGGAAAGCAGGTGAGGCTCAGTCCCGCCGACGGAGCGGTGAGAGGGAGCGTGAGGGGAAGCTACAGGATTTAATTCCTCTCTTTCTCTTCCTGCTTGCTCTTCCGCTGGGTGACAAGAACCTTATTCTCAGCACATGTTTCTTCTGGGGAAAAAACACAACCAAAAAATAAACCCAAAACCTCCTGTGCCGTGCTCAGCTCTGTCTGTTTCTACAGATCACGAGAGTTTTTTTTTTTTTTTTGGGTGGGTTTTCATTTGCTTTCTGATTTTTGAACTTTTTTCGCACCGAATTTTACACTGTAAGTCCAGGAGAAAGGGATTAATTTATAAAATAATGAAATGTGGAATACTTACCTCGTTCCTCAGTTCCAGGATCTGGGTCTTTGAAGTAAATAAACCCCAACCAAACAAGTATGAGATTTCTGATAAAACACTGAAATTTTACTTGACTTTGAAATATTATTATTGTCAGCAAAGTAACTGCATAATTACTTTTCTTTTCCTCCATGTTTAGCCAGTGTTAATGTCTGTAAGCTAGATCTTTTCGCCTCACCGGCCTACATTCATTTTTTTATATTCTTGTTAGAGCTGCAAAATGTGGTTATGGAAGAAGAAAAACCTACCTCCTTTGGATTTTTTCATAGGAAATCACTTGAATTGCGGAATATTGTTGGTGAACACGTAAAAACACATAATTTAGCTTTCTTGCATCGAATTGGGAAAGTTAGCCATAACAAATAAGTTGTTTATATTTTTTTACAACAGTTACAAAAAACTACATAGCAGAATTCTCCAAACCGCCTTTGTGAAAAGCCCCTTCTGAATTACAAACACACATAATTCTACTTCAGATGACTTCAGTGGGAGTTAAATACTCAAGAAGTAGCATTCAAATGAACTTTTATCTGTAATAGCAAGAATGAAATTATAGTCCTTCGATTGACATAACAGGAAAAAAAGTTTATACAAACTAATAAACAGAAAAAACAACTCAGTTAAAAGCACAACTTTTTGGATGTTTTAGAGGACTAGAAACGATAAAAATGTATGTGGAAATATGGTCCATAATATCCTTGAAAAATCCATACAGCTGAGTCCAATTTCTGTTATTGAATCCAGTCCTAAAAAAAGTGGTAAAGTTGAACTATTCATCCTTAAGTTATTTTAATGTAGTGTGCGTATAAGCTTATTTTTATTAATGGAGTAGGTTTGTGATTCTGAAGACAGTAAGTCACAGTGTAAATCCATTGTAAACTTATTTTCAAGCTAATGAAAGGATTGGACAGCTGATAAATCTGTACATTTTGTCTCTGTATTTTTTTTTCCTCTTATTTTATTCTAATCCCTTCTATAATGCCTGAGAATATTAAGCATGAATGCATTAGGTGCCTGTGTGAGTCAGTGGGAAATATGGCTTCAGTCATCTTCTTCTATTTGCTTCCATTATCACGCTGTCATTAGAATATTATAATGTAAAGGTATATAATGAATATGCAGTAAAAAAATCAGCTGTGAGAAACAGCCTCTTTTAAAATATGTCAAATCAGTCACTGATACTGAGAAAACAGTTTCTAACATCTTCCTATTGTGAATTAGCTATTTTTGCATTTAAACAGAATAAAAGAGTATGTCGGTTCTAAAATTCAAAATCTAAAATGCACAGATTGAATGCAAGCCTATTTAATTAAACAGAAGAATTGTTATGTGGGAAATGCCATATTTTTAGTGGAAAGTTGCTACCATGGATATCCACCTTTGTAGAGAATGAAGAGAAGTCCACTGGAAAAAACTGTGGTCACATAAATAATTACTTGATTGCAAAACATATACATAAGAGGACAAAATTAAGATTCTACATCCATTATTTATGTGATATCCACACTTCCAACTGCTTGAATTTAAAGGCTAAATAGGTTAAATGCATTTTTTTAAAACTGTTTTTTAATACTGTAATACATAGGATTCCCTGAGCCGGGTCATGTAGAGGAGGACCAAACTCCAGGTGCCTCTGGAGCCCAAGACTCTGATGTTTATGCCTCCAAGGCACACAGGGCATTTGACAAGGAAGGCTATTGTCCTGAGCTGGAGCTGGGGGGGTTCAGGGGGTTCAGGGGGTTGCTTGCAGAAATCTGCTGTGAGGCACTCCTCCATCTCCAGCTCTGTGCCATAGCTGCTCTCCCAGTCTGTGATTCCAGATGCAGCTGGTTAATAGATCACAGATCAGGTCAGGCAATTGCATTTGATGTGTGGGGGTCATATGTAAGACCCATATGTAAGAGAGAAGGAGATGGGGGGGGGAAGAGAGAGAGAGAAATAGCACTGCTTTGCAAATGTGCGAGGCACAAGCACAGTAAAAGGAAGATGTGTTGGGAATCAAATGGTACAAAATGTGTGAGATCTGATATTTCCTTACGTATGTTATTTCCACATTTTAAAAAAAAGATAAAAATAAGTTGTGCTGTAACTATCTCTTACCATCTATCATCATTGGTAAGAATCCAGCATTTTTTGTATATACCTCATCAACTGAACTGAACAACCAATATATTAGGTAGTGTCAGGTGGAGGAGCCGGAACTGTTGTTGGCTGCTGGGAGCCTCGTCTAACCACCTTCTTTTCACCTCAGTTGCTGAAGCCGTCAGATATTTCTGGAGCAGCATCTACTGGTGGTAGAGAAAGACTTCTTGTTTCTTGTCAGACAGATTTAGCCATCACGCAGCTAGCTGGTGCAGGGAGTAAAGAAGGGCAGCTCTTGTGACCTAGATTGAAGCTGGGAAAGTAAAAACCTAATTTTTTTATTTAGAGTATTTAGAACACTCTCAAGAGAAATGTGGTGCGTTTATACACAGGAGAGAGGAGGAGGAAGACACATTTCTACCAAAATCAGAGCTTTATAATGTTCAGCCAGGATTTGTCTACACCCTCAGATGCAGGTATCAACTTGCAATATAATGTGACAATGCCCAGGTTAAAGGGCAAACTATCTATTTGTAAAATATATTTTACCTTGAAAGTGTGACATCACATTACTGTAGCTCTACAGAATTACATGTTAAACATATTAATCTCTTCAAATATGCTAATAATCCATGAATCAATACATAAGGATCTATGAGTACGGCTGCCTTTATCTAAGAAGGTAAACACATTTAGAGGTATAATAGATAAACCACGATGAGGTTAGGCTGTCCATCAATTCATTTAAGATTTATGCATGCAATTGCTGTTATACTCTAAGCTGCTCCTAGGTGAATCCCTTGAAAAGAAACCAAAATCTTAAGATAGAACAATGAAGATATTCTTTATCCAACTGTTCAGAGTTTATTGCCATGTATAAAGAGAATGGGATAGACGTCATAGTAATTTGAGAAAAATTCCTTCTAAATAAGTTTTTTCTTTGCTTAAGTTGTCAAGAAATCAGGCTTTGCAGTGGTAAATAACTATGTTCAGTGGGATTTCAGCAAGTGCATTCAAGATGAGACCTTGAAGAGGATCATGGAGCATTGTAGGGTGTTCATGCAATTTTCATCTCAGAACTTTAAGTGCATTTACATTTTTACATGAGTATTAAGTATATCTTGGGTGAAAATAGTCACTGATGTTACTCAAAAGAGGCTGGTGAATTTATTAAGAGGAATTTGGCCCGATGAGTTTAATGGGAATTTAACATGAGAAGCAGATCATATATTTGGTGTGATTACATACAAACTCAGGTAAACAAAAAAACTTTGAAATGCATGAGAAATAATAATGCTAGCAGATGGTTAAAAATAGATAACACTCAAAAATGAACACTTATATGTATGTATATGCTACAGATGGAGCTGGAAATGAGATCCCTATTTAAAGGTGGATAGCATTTTCCTATGTAAGATTCCGGTGTGTTTCTTATTGTTAGATGTAATCGTTCAGACAAGAATTTTTATGACTGATGTCTGCCTCACACTGCGTGTCTTGCCTTTATATAAAAAGAAAGCTTCAGCAAAACAGTTTAACTGTTTCCAGGAATGATAGGGAGAAATGATTTGGTTTGCTAATGTTAAAAATCTGTGTGACCTTACTGAATAAACTGCTTTACAGTAAATGATGTAAATTTAGGAAGGAGGGTATCTTGAGGCCAGGAAGAGGTGCATTTTTTTGCTTTCTCTATAAAAATACACACCCATTTGGCAGAATTATCATTGGGTGTACTTGGTATAATAGCTTATAGTTTAATTCTTTGTAGATTTAATCTGTAGTGTGTATGTTCAAGGCTGGAAATCTCAGAGCAGAGCTAAGCATGTCATTCCCTGTAATTGTTCCTCTTATGTGCCTCAGTAACTCTAGAAGTAAGGGTAAGAAGACTCTTTTTTCTGCTCTCGTTCCTCCTTCATTGTTGTCCGTATCATTTCCGGACAATCTGAAAAAGGACAGATTAATCAGCCTTGAATGAAAGTGGGGAACAGAGCTGGGACAGGGGCAGGTATCTGCAGGACTTAGGATCTGAAGGAGGTGGCAACAGACTCTAGAAGAGGTCATGGACAAGGTCAGGCAGTAGAAACAAAAGAAAATAGGAAGAGGTGTGAAAACAGCTTGTGCAGAGGAAAAGATAGGGGTGGAATATGACAGGTTAGAAAAGACCGGAAAAGGTCTAAAAACACATCATCTTCCAGAAACTGCAGCAGGACCCAAGATTTCTGTTTTTCAGGGTTCTTCTGCTACTTACTAAAAAACTGGGATGTCACTGGCAGCATAAATCTCTTGTTCCTCATAGCAGTGGGTCCACAATCACTGTTGATTTTTCCCTTGTTTCAGGTGATAAACTGCTGGAATTCAGATTCCAGCATCGTTGTCCACAATGTGAGAATTGGAAAGATTTCATATGATTAACATTTTTGTCAGACTGAGAAACAAAGAAGTGATTGTCTTGTTTCTTCCCTGCATCATCCCGCTTGATTGTCTGCCGGATAGACAGATCCCTGAGAATGAGGCACCGTTTCAAAAACTAGCCTTTACTTGTGAATTTCCTAACTTTTCAATGTTTGGCCTTGTAACCCCAATGTTTTGTTTAAACTTGGGATTCTTAAATGCATCAAGCAATAGAAGGAAATGACATAACTGGGCTTTTGGTCACTCATCATCCATACTATGACTGTTTTTATATATATGTGTGTGTGTGAACGTATATGTATATGTGCTTTATATATATGCACATATCTCATTATGTGTTCTCTCTTTTCATATGTCTTTTTGTGGGCTGAAGATGGAATAAAGAGTAGCAGGGAGTTACATAATCCTATAAACAGTTACTCTGGTGCATTAATTTACCTTATTTGAGTGAGGACTGCCAAATACAGCATGAGAATTTGTGACATTGATGTTATTCAGATGTGAGAGTTTCTAGGATTGCAACTATTGGCTGTAGCTATTTAGAGACTTTCTGTTTCTTCCAGCAGTGTTAGCACTGCAATATGCTGTAACTAACTGATTGCAGCAAGGCTCCATGCTAAATTTATATATACAGAGCTCCAATATCTGGCCAAAAACGTATGCAGATAGCTAGTGTCAATGCAGGCACCGAGCCATTTGTAAGTTTAAAGTTACTGGTTTACATTAACATTTACAGGATTTGAGCCTTGCTTATTTTGTTGTCTTCCTAAATGGGAAAGGGATATGGACAAGTCAGGGCTAAACTGCCAGTTAGTCCTGCCAAAGCATTTGCAGTGTATCTAATGCTTTCCTTGAGCCAGTTGGTCAGTCACTCAGTCAGTGATTCTTCCCCCCCCCCCCAAATTATTCCTAGGAAGGGAAACAAACCTAAGAATTTAGCGGCAGAAAAGATATGTAAGAGAGAAGAATATATTTTTCTCTTGCTTCTTTTCAGCTACTCCAGAGAAATAAGACATGACATGACGCATATAAAGTAACAAACTTCTAACCCTTGATGTCATCCAAGAAGTAATGAAATGGAACAATAGGAAATCATATGAAGGAATATTTTAAGGATCTCTCAGTTCCCAGCTATGCAGATTAATGATCACACCACCAAGAATTCAGATCTTTCCATGTATATATACATATTTCCCTGTTTCACTTGGTATTTTACAAACATGTGTGCACACATGTGCGCACACATTCTTCCCTCTTGTGTAATGGAGATTGTTACTTATGCACATCTGCAGGAAGGTTTGACCTCAGATACTTTATTTCAGAATGTTTGGTAGTCTTTGATTAGTATTTATGACGTCAAAAGCGTTATTTCAAAACATTTTTGTGATGGTCAATCAACAGTGCTAAAAAAAGTGTATTATGCCATGTAAGACCTGTCAATGTAGGATAATTTAGGTATCAGATTAGGAGAGCGTCATTATCTAAAAATAATGCCATTTCTTGAAGGCAATTCAAACTTGCTTGAACAGGCTGGCGCCTCGTACTTTCTGTGGCTTTACAGTTAAAAATTTCTCACTTTAATGTGCTCCTGTCTTGCCAGTAGCCATGTGTTCTGCTTCTTCGACACCATATAATAAGGTTTCATATGTTTTTTAAAATGGTAAAATGTTATCAGGATATGGGAAAGACTGAGAAAATAAGCAAGACAAATTTAGGGATAATTCCTCTGCCCTATCGACTGACTCACTGTGCTGCACAGGACAGTAACCTCAACTGCTTATGCCCTCTACGACGTTGTCTCAGACAGGGACCGAGGCACTGTGGTTACGCTGAAGCAGCTCTGTTCTGTTACGCCCTGCTGTTTGCTACCACGTCACGTCAGGGGATGTAGCATCCGAAAATGAAGCTGGCTACTGCTGGCTGGAGATGTCTGTCTTTCCACTGAAGTCGCAGGTTAGAAACAGTCTTAGGCTGAGTAAATCCCACGCTCGTGAAAGGATTGTGCTCAGTTTTGGCTCTAAGCAGGCAATATTTTCTTTGGTAGCATTTAAAAACAAACGCAAAAGGGCACAGAGCGCCAAGCTGCGCAGGACTTCACACTGGAAAATTCAGAGGATTTCTTCAGGATGCCTGAGGACATCCATATGGGCTGGTGGAGGTCCAGGAAGAACTCAGCTTTGTCTTCCCAAGACTGAGGAGCTTGTGCCTGACGTGGGGAACTGGGGGCCAGCTTCGGGGAGCCAGGCGTGTGGATCCTGCTCCATCCGGGGGGATGGCGCAGTTGTGGCTGCATCATCTGTTTGCAGCAGTGTCGTGCTCAGTTTCACTTTCACCCTCCCAAGTGCATTCCTCTAGCAATCCCCTGCCCCAGGCAGCTGGTTTTTTTTTGCCTTTCTCTATAAGCCAGCCTTAAAAAAAAAAAAAAAAAAAATTATTAAAATTATAGATAAAGTTTCAGAAGGGTCCACTATAATATTTTGCTTAAAAATCTCTAGATTTTACAGGTTCCTCTTTATAGACATTAATAGTGTTTTACACAAAAGGTTTTCAAAGGTCAGAGTGAGTATTGTGGATGTCTAGGTTATATTGCTGTCATAGCCCCTTATAGGCAAAAATGAAAATGAACAGGAGCTAAGCAATGCGTAAAAAACCTGAAACATAATACTGTTAGAAAGTGTCTTAAATATCACTAAAATCCTGGGAGCCTTGAGAAATACAAAAGGAAAAAAAAGAAAAGGCTCAATTAGATACAGTATTTTGTGCTTTCCCCTGGAATTTGTTGACGCTTGTATTTTTGAGTTACTTTTTACAGTCTGCTTTGTTACTGACAGAACTGGCTTCTTCACTATTTCAGGTTAAGCAATAAACCCCTACCAAACACAGGGGCTTAACATGCAGTAGCTAAATGTGACACTTCTTTAGACTTCTGTCAACTGATTAAAGCAAGTGGGTTGTGCTAGTTTGCAGACCTTACCAAAAGTCCACTGAAATTGTGGAAAAATAAGAAAAATCTCCCTTTTATTTAATTGAGATGTGGATGAAGTTGTAAGTGGAGGTATTTTTTCATGTTTAAAAATGTTTGATAAGAAGAATTTATACTGTGACTTTTCAAACCCTTAGCTCTAGAAGGTGAAGTGGCTAATGCCTTGAGCATTTCAACTATTCAGGGTGGACAACGTAATGAAATTAATCTGTTGTAATTGTCAATGATAGGTAAAGATACTTACATGTGCTATTATTTTTTGAGATTTCTTGTTAAATAGTTTTATGAGTGCCTTTAAACAATAGCCTGAACACAAATGTGAATATTTAGGATATTGTCTGATAGAATTACAGAACCATGTGTCTGAACATCAAAGTGAGTTGACAGTGCTTTTGGTGTCTCAGTTGAACTCAGTTTACCCTGAGATTTTTTATATTGTTGCTCATTTGTTCGTTTGGTTCTCCCCCTCTTTTTTTTCTTTTCCTGCAAAAGTATGGCAAGGCTAGTTTGATCATTTGGCCAAAAATATTTATTACATGGACTACATTATGAATTGATTATACTTGTAGCTTAAAGAGGGAGGGTGAATTCCCAGAAAGTTAATATTTCTTGTTAAGCAAATCTGGAATATAGATCAACGGCAAGTACCAAAAATGATGAAAGTGAATCTGGAATTTCTTACATCTCCTCTAGTAAAACATAAACAGATGCAAAATGTCCATCATCATATTTTTGGTCACTTTTTGATGCCTGTTTTTATACCTAAACTTCCAGCATCAGGATGAGTTTCCTACATACTGAGAATTCTACATTGTGCACCTTCAAGATTTTGTTCTGAAGAACTTTATTTAACCTACAGCCACTCTGGAATAACCCTTTGACTTTATGTTCATTACAGTGGAACATTAAGAAGGTCCTGACAACAGAATAAATTCAGTTAGCTTATTTATTTAGCTTAACCATTTGTATGTATTTGGTTGAGGTGAGACATCGAAAATACATCAGTTAATTTGTGCCTTGATTTAGTGTCTTTAAGGAGTCTTGTAATAATAATAACAATAAAAAATAGAACCCCCTAAGAATTTTCTCCATAAATTGAACTTTTGAATAAGTTTACTCCCTAGCTAAATCTCACTTAGAGAGTTGCCTTCCTTTCAGGACAATCATCTTTCAGTAAATCCACACAGGAATATTAGTCTTACTTCATTTAATCACCAAATCCTAACAACTAAGTATTCACTTCATTAAAGGCACTCAAAAATTCTGGCCAGCTGTTTTCTGCCACTTGGCTGAGGACGAGGTGGAGAAAGACAAGCAATTCAATCCTCGATAACTCTCCATTGTGTTCGATGTAATTCTGCCACATAATTATACTTTCATCATTTTATTGCTAAACTAGAATCTGAATCCAAGGTGGGTTCTGTGAATTATGGGCTTAAATTCTGACATGTTTAAATTCCTGTTGTACACACGAAAATTTCCAGAGATTTTAGTAATCATCTCATACTAATTCTTTGTTTTGTCAACTGTGCTTTCTCTTCTTTTTTTTTTTTTTTTTAAAGCATTTTAAATTACAGTAGTCAAATGGATTGAAGAGGGAGGTATAATTAACATACTAGTTGTGTATACAAATGACGAATTGGTTACTTGCTCTGTTCCTGGAAAACTGTTTCCTGTTCTGGTTCAGATACAAAACTCTGAAAAATTAAGCCCTCTGTTAAAGATCAAGGTGACTACAGTATGGTGTTTTTAAAGCTGGTAGTAATTTTTATGCACTGAAGGTAAAAAGAAATACTGATTACAACTGAAGAGTGACTTAAAAAAAAATATCTATTTGATTGCATGAACTGGCAGGTCTGTTGCCCGTGAAAGTAAGTGCTAAGATATCAAATCATAAATCAATATTCTGAGACCAGAATCTAAGCAGACATAAATCAGTGAAGTTATACGGGCTTCAGCTAAGCTGTGCTTATTTATACAGCTGGGTCTTGCTATTGGGTGCTGCAAAAATGGCAAACTTATCCAATTCGGTCATAATTCAAGAGAACTCTTGGAGAAAGATGTACTTGTCCTTGGAAACAGAATTTAGCATTCTGTACGGCCCGTGGGGAAGATTAGGTATGTCAGGATGAGATCAAACCCCATCCACCAGCCCAGGAAACACTGAGCAGGGCTGTGCGAAATCCTGCCCCTCCCTGGGGTGCAAGCAGCCCAGCCCAGGCATCTGCGCCCAGTTGTGCACCACAGATTTGTGTCCTCTCTACAGTATAAGGCTGATGATGATTTTCTTTGGAACAGTGAGCAGGACACAGTCTTTTGAATAAAAGGAATCACTTGCCCGACAGCCTAACAGCTACAGAGTCAGCAAATTTTTGCAAATTTTGTTCTCTCCTCTGTGTAGCTCGTGTCCCAGTTCAGTGTCTTAAACCCTTGAGCCGAGGGAGTGGGATGTACGGAGCTGTATATCCTATTCCCACTACACAGGTTAATGAATGGGATAAGTGCACTCATTTTCCCTTGCCCTGAGGTTTTAAAATCGAGGCACAGCTTCTCATGATGCTGTCGGCAGCTGGATTTTATTAGCAGTTCTTGGGCATACTCTGTGGGTTGTGATCTGAGTCAGGCTGCTCAGCCAGCAGAGACTCATTCAAGGGGCAAGAAATACCAAGCACTTACTAGATGGAGCCTTTCAGGGGACTCAGGCTAATCTGGGATTCCCACCAGGTTGGTAAGCAAGGTGCCTGGCTTCTCATCCCAGCTCAAACTAGAGCAAATCTGCGCACTGTAAAGTTCACATTGTCTTCAGGGCTAGGCAGCAGCCAAGGAAAAGTTTTTGGATACTAATTTTGGGCTTAAATTTGGCCTAAACTCCACTTCAGATGCTGTGTTCCTGATTGGCTTGCTCCTCTAAACACTTGCCCTCAAGAGGTCTTCAGCGTGTGTTTATAAGTTACGCATAAAGCTTAAATGTTGTCTTTGAACAGGGATGCTTTACTCAACTCGGTAAGTGTGACCAGTTACAGCTCTAGGTAAGGATCTTAGAAAGTAATGTACTGATTTGCTCCTGATGCACTTTGTAAACTATGTGGTCTCATCTGCTTTTTCACTTTCTGTATATAATACTTGGGGTTGCTTTACTTTTGACTATACAGTTTTTGAGAACGGTTTTATATTATTCAAATAATATTCCAATTTTATTTGTTTTTCTCTGCTATATGGTGGAGGCAGAAATTGTAGCACAATGCTTTCATGGAAATTTGTAAGTAAGGGTAACAAGGAGAGAAGTAGGTAGGTGGTAGTCTGCCACTACTGCATAGACATTTGTTTCTCTATCATGGATACTGAGCTTATACTTACCTGTTTGCAGTAAAGAAGAGCATCACAGGGAAGTGAAATAGTATTTGCTCAATTTTTTTTTTTCTCCTTCAAATCCCATTGTAATGCTGTAGTTTTTCCTATTGCTGCTGTTCATTTAATCAGTAACTTCATCTCAATGGGCTTTCATGCCCTGAAGAGCTATATGGGCTTACAAGGATGAGATGGTGTAGGGATATAAAACTAGGAGACTTGCTGACTGCATAGATCAGCCAGAAAACTGCAAAACTGTCACCTGCTGTTTGCTAAAGACTAGCTATTCTCTGAACACTGCCTTACTTTCCCAACAGGAAAGATAAAAATGCAGAAGTTTTAGGTATGTCTTTCCTTTTGGGATATTTCAGTGTCTCTGAAGGGAACTTCTCATCCGACATGAATGTTAATGATTATGAGAAAAGCTAGTTTTGCTGCTAGATCCCTGAAGGGATTGAAGGACATTTAACAGCCTTCATCAGGTGTTGAATTTTTCTGTACAATGTGGGGGGATGGTTAGACACCTCAGATTGGCCCTCACTGTACCCAGTATGCAGATCCAAAAACTGACCTGGAGCATGTAAGAGAGAAAAGAGTCTTTTATCTTGTGCAGGTAAGTGCTCTGCTGAGCACTGCTTGTAATGGTCAACAACAAATGAGGATTTGTGGTGCAGAGCACAGATTGACATTATCAACCGAGTCCTTCCTTCCAAAAACAGATGGAGAGAGATGCCACTCCTTATTTTCTAAAATGCAGACTGAGAAGGTAATTGGTACCTGTGCAACTTCCAGTAACTTTTTGCTAAATTTACAACCTCTGACTAAACGTTGTGTCCTGCCAAGGAGGAGACAGGTTTTGGTACGCACGGCGGGACTGTGGAAGTCTAGGAAGCTCCACTTTAAAAAGTTCAGATCCCCACAGATTCTTTGTCCTACGTTTGATATCTTACTGGCAGACATCAAAGTCTGAGATGATCACCCTGAGCTCCTTTTACAGTCAGTAGTGGGCCAAACTGGGTCACGAGAGCCTTAGCTCTCGTGAGCTAAGGCCTGAGGACTTAGGTGCATGCAGTTACCTAGATGCATGAGGAAGCACTTAAGGCACATACATTGTTTTTGAAGAGCTGGATCCTAGTCACGTCCTCAGAAGTTGTAAGCACAGACAAAGCTATGTAACCCTCTCCAGGCTACTTCTGTCCTGAACTACAGGGGTTTCTGAGGTAGGTCATCTTCCCTTCTCATTAGCTCCATGGCTTCTGGTAAGACTCCCACCTGGAACACATGCGGAAGATATGGATGTTGTTAAAATCAACAACTAGTTGGTATACCCAGGTTTCTTAAAAGCTGGCAGATGTCAGATTTTATGATGAGAAGGTTACCAGAATAACAGAGAGAGATCATAATTCTCGACAACTTTAGCAAAATGAAAGGGAAAAAAAAGGAATTATTAAGATAAAATGTTTGCATTTTTTATGATTAATTTAGTAGAATACAGAAAGTTTTGCTTTTCTGAGTTGACTCTGTTTTAATATTCCTTTGAATTTGGCTTCAATAACAAAGTGAAATAAAAAAAGCCCAAAAAACAACCCACCCCAGATATTTTTTATGTGTGCAAAACTGTTGAATCACTCATAGTTTGTCCCTCCAAATGAAGGAAGGCAGCCCTGTTCAGCTAATGGGTGAGTCAAACTCAGTGGGTGCAAAGAAAGCTTGTAGAGTCCTGTGCAGAATAACTACTTTTTACCACACTTGTCACCATGCCACTCACTATCTGCATGGAATGATCTATTGTTGCTGCTGTTGCTGACACAACCTTTTTTACTTTTTTTCCACATGCTTTCCCTGCCCAACGGCATCTGTTTTTGTTCAAAGAGGCCTATGCCTTCCCTCACCTTGATGCTCCATTGCTGTCTCTTTCTGGCAAAGAACTCAAAAGATTTGGCCAGAAGGTTGCACTCAATCAATCCTGCCTTTAGTGTGTCCTAGAAGCGCTTTCTTGGATCACCATTGCTTCCTCTTTCCACACTCCAGTTCCCTGCATAGGAGGTACTTGAACATATGTACATCATTGATCCAAGCCATATGTCCAGCCCATTGCACCTGGGCCTTCCATGTGGATACGCTGCAGGAATTCATCACTGGTCAGCTTAGCGTAGCATCTGACTCAGAGCAAGACACGTAGGTGCCTCTGGTGGAACTTCTCCAGCTGGCAGATGTTCTTTCTATACTATGTCAAAATCTTGCGTCTGCTCAGCACAACAGCCTCGTACAATTTTAGTCTGCCTTGTAGTCTGATCTGACACTGATTCCATATTTGCTTAGTAAACCTGGCAGAAAACTCCCCTAATTCTATGAATGCAGGAAACTACCTCTTCATCAACACTGGCACAGTCATTCAAAATAATTTGAATGTAAGCGAACTCATGTGCAATGGACAGCTTAGTCTCACTCTGTATAGTGGAAGGGACAACACGTTCTTCTCCATGTTGATTTTTCTCAAACTGATGACTAGTCTGACTTTTTTGTTTGTTTGTTGTGGAAGTAGCATATTTGTCTGTTAAGAAGATCTGAAGATCTTGGCTGATAGGAACCACCATTGTGTAATGATGAGCGTACCAGAATTTTTGTGTAATCTGCTTGGTAACCTTAGGCCTGGTGTACAGTCCTTCTGTAGCTCAAAAGTGAGTCCTGGTATTTAGGCTGAAATTGCATTCATTTTATCCAACACCTTGGAACAAAATATCATTTTCTCCATTAAATGCATCGAGGCCATCAGAGAACAACACTCCATTTTATAAGTAGTGATTTACAAAAACAAAGTAAGAGACAGTCAGGGAGATTCTGAATGGCATGCAATTTAAATAGAAAAATAAAGGCAGAAGGATGAGGAAGGAAAGAAGTGGAGAATGAAGTCGGAGAGAGGTGGATGTGGACAGTATAAACAAACAATGAACACAGAGGAAGGATGTTGAGGCTAAAAACTGAAGGAAGAAGCCTGTCATCATGGGTCTTAGCAAAGGAGAGAGTGAAAGTATATCACAACAGCCACAGCACTGCGTAAGAAAGAAACTGCACTCAAAACACACCTAAGTGAAATTAAAGGGAGCTTCAGTTCTGGAGGTACTGGTGGTAACAGCCTCTCAGAAATATTCTGCTAAAGGAAATTTTTAAGTACTGTGCATAAAAGATTTTTAAAAAAAGGTAAATCAAATCATGTCCTGGTATGACAGTGGAGTAATAAATGACAACAGTTTGACTTTTTCCTAGAATTAGGAGCTCAGTTCCATATATTCATTTTAACACCAAAGACTCTGCAGTGCAAAGCCTCTGTCTTATAATCTCTTTGATGCCAACTTTTCATGATATATTTACTAATTGAATGCCGGATTCATCACTGTGTTAATTCAGCTTCACATTTGTGTATCTAATAGGAATGGATCAATGAATGTGGAGGAAGAAATGGATTGTGGTTTGCATGCTTAAATCTTTGGGGTTTTTAGTTCCCTATTAGCACAAGCTTATAAAAGGGCTTTGCAGTTCAAGAACAACAGCTCTGCAGAGTTTGGACTATGGCTACATCAAAGAACAGCTGATATAATAGGTCTTCACAAACATTGCCTTATCAGCAAAATATTCAAGAGTGCCTTAAGGACAAATAAACACAAACCATTTGGCTTGGTCTCATTTTTTTGAACGATTGACAAGATAACACGATGTTATGAAGAACCTAACCGAAGATTTGGAATAAATAATTATAATCTCCCAACAGGAGTTCCAGGGTCTTTTTTGAAGCAACAATGTTCTTGCATTACAAAACACTGATAAAAGTCTCAGTGCTGTAAGACAGATGAAGAAAAGAAACCTCAAATTAAGAATGATAATTACAAATAAGAGACATGTCTTTTTTCATCAGAAAATGGCAACTTGGCCATTTAAAAAACATGAAACAATGTTATCAGAATCTTTTCCTATGTGAAGTATTTGCGCAGAAGATACAGATGCTAACAGCATGTAAGTACAGCGTTGTAGCATGCAACATCATATAACGACCTTCTTTGAGGAAGCAAATGACTGCTTTCTACAGCAGTCTGATTTCAGAATCGTCCAATTCTGCAGTAGTCTTGTCTTTTATGACTGAAGAAAGGAAAAAATCAAAAGACATCTTTTCCATTTTCTCTTACAATTTTTAAGCATTCCTTGCAGATGTTCAAGGGCTCAAAGAATAATTTGAAACTGTAATCTGAATCTATGTGAGAAAGTTTGAAGTATGTTGACCAAACTGTTCAATATTGCAGACATCATGTTCTCATGATTAAGAAGGATCAAACAAAAATAATAATCCAAAGTGATCAATCCATGTCTCCTAAAGAAAGAGTTCTAAATCCATACACAAGCACATAGATAAGATAAAAAATTTGCAAGTAAGAAGGTGAGATCGCATTGATTGCAGTGTGATTGGCAGATGTGGCCACAAAGCAGTACCTTCCTTACTGTGGATTTAGGAGCCTGACTTTAGGCACCTAAGTTTACAAAGGGCTACTACTTTTTCATAGGAAGCTGTTGTATGTGCCTATAGAGATATCTGTAAGGATACATGTCTGAAGGGATGGCATTCTTGTTTCAATTAGTGGAAAACTTAGTAACCGTGTCAAAATATTCTCCAACTGAATGCCATAAACGCTGAATTAGGCATGGAGCTATAAGGCCAGCTACTACGTTCATTTGAATTTTGGGAAAACCGTAGGGATGTTGGTAGGTTGATTTGAGTGAATTTTCAACAGATGAGAGCATGATTAGTTTGGAATTAGAGTCCTGGGGTCTCAGCTGTAGCTTTTCTCTTATTATAAAGGAGCTAAAAAATGAACCCAAAGTATTTGTTTTTCACTTCTGATTTTCTATATGTTAAGTAACAAAAAGATCAATTATAATTATGCAATTTAGTAGTACAACAGCAAGGTATGAATAGCACAGAAAGAATTTGAGTTATATACAACTCCATTTCTGAGATTTCCTTAGTACCTTTGAAAATATAAAGTGAACTGTATATAATGCAAAACCATTCCATGAAAATTGTACAGAATGTAATATTTCTGTGCAACATACAAAAAAGTTCACATCGCTTTACCTCACAGTAGGAAAATAAAACTTACTGTTACTATTTAAATGAAACTATTAATCATATACTGCTTCCTTCATCTTGGTTTGATGGTATTTAAATGGAATTCAATACAAATTTAAGGACACCTATGCTTAACGCAATGAATAATTCTAGGCTATCATCACCTTTAGTTATGTCAGTTTGATTTCTTTTAGTGTAAGCTAATACCGATTCCGATTTTGAACAGATGTGACAGATACACAGTCTGGAGGTTTTTTAAGATCTATTTTATTTTAAAAATATTTCTTCTAATTTCTGAAACTGCATTGACATTCTAGATTAATATTTAATCTTTAATGATGTGTACATGAAAGTCTGATATTATTCTGTCTGATTAAGAGGAACCATACTTTTTAAAATTAAGAAGCAGGAAAGCATTGGTGTTTATGCTTTAACAGCTGGCACGGCCAAAGGGCCTTTTTTCAGAAAAAACATGACATCTCACTCACACTTTTTTTTTGGAAATGTATGTATATATTTATCACAGTTGCTTACATGCTTTGTTTTAGCTGAGAATGGGTTTGCTATGCTTCAGATGGGGTAGCTTTCTTTTTGGCAAAGCAGGAGGACGATGTCGTATTCAGACAAAACACCGGGAGCTGAACGTAAGTATTAGTAAGTAATATAATTATAAGTAAGTGAGAGTAAGGCGTATTTCTTACCATTTGGGAAATGAAGTAATGTGTGTTTCTTACTGTTTGGGAAACCTACCAGAAGAGTGTTGGGGTTTTTTTGCTTTTTTTCCTGGCTTGCTATGACTGATGGTATTTGCTTTACTTGTGGGTGCTACTTTGTCATGTTTCCTCCAGAATGAACTGATCAGGGCTGGGGGCTGCCCTGTCCCTGGAGAGCCACGAGCAGGACAGCCTTGTTGGCTGAGCGTTTGGAGCACAGCAAGGAGTTTTCCCGCTGCTGAGAAGAGCAGGGAGCACACAGAGAACAGGACCCTGCGGAGGTGCAGATGAAAGGCTGCTGAAGGAGTCAGGGCAGGATTTCTGCAGATTTACAAAGGCAATGTGCTGAAGCCAGGTCTGGAGGGCAGCACTGATGTGCACGTAGGTAGAGGGTCATAAGGATCTTTTAATTCTATCTTGTCTTACCTTGATGTTTTGAATTTTATCTGTTCTAAAAAGGTGGTTGTCATGTGTCCAAATGTAACCTTCATTTATGTTTAAATACACCAAATACAAAATACGTGTAACTACAACTCCTAAATTTAGAAAACCTTAGGGACCTATATAACCACTTGCAGTTTCACCACAAAACTTCTAAAGTTTCTGGTTGTGAAGATAATTTTAGAGTCCTGGTAGGAGCTTACAAAGTGATGGAAGGCTCAGGGTACAATATTAAAGTATAAACGAAGATCCAAATGTATATTTTCAAAGAGAGTATGTGCTTAGCATTAGCTGCCATTATTTTCAATATTAAGCTTTGTCATTAAAAACCTCTGATGCTTGCTTAGGTTTTATGCATAATCTGTGGCTTGTAACGCAAGAAACCTTCCAGTTCCTGGTCTCCACGTGTGTTTTGTGTTCTCACACAAGTAAAATATTTGGCTCATGGGTAAAATTTTTAATTTTCACTATTAGGCTTAGAGTCTTTCACAGTTAGGATCTAGTTAATGTATGACTTTCAAATTAATCTTTTTGTTTTCTTTTAGTCTGAGTTTTTGGTATTTTTCTTTAAGATGAGTTAAAGTATAAGTCAACTGACATTCATAGGTACAAGATAAAATAATCATATGAATCTAAGTTTGACGGAGGTTTTCTTCTTGGATTATTTTCTGGTATTTTGTTTTTACAAGTAACTGAACTGTGTGTGCTCATCAAATACTAAGGTCAAAGAAAATACAACATTTTAAACATTCATAAACTGTGTCGGTAATACACTACTCTGTGTTTTTAAAATAAATGATTGATAAAATAGTTTGTTCTGTCCCAAGTAATCCTTCCTGCTGGTGATTTGTTGCACATCATACCTGTGGGTAATCAGGCTACTGGAATAAAGGCTACTGTACCCTTTGTACAGTATTCCATCTACAGGAGAACTGTAATATTTTAACTACCTTCCACTACTCTCTGCTTTGTAATCTACACAAAAGTAGTAAAATGATTTAATAGCAGAGTGTTATGATACATATCTTGTAATAACATAACCTCATTACTCTTATGGTATATCCTGCAGAAAATTTGTAAATAACATAATTAAAATAAATACATTTTCCACTAAATTAGAGTGTGTTTTGTCATGTAGAAAAGGCCTATGCCTCCACAGGTCAGACAAACAGGAAGATTTGATGTCTACAAACTTCTTTTGGTCCTGTGTGCTTTCTTGGAAGATTGTGGTTGCTTCTCTCGGATACGGACCCTGTTACAATAATCCGTCCCTTTGTCACACTGAGATACAATCTTCACAGGATTTTGTGCAATGCTTTGTGCAGTTAGCTTTGAATCACATACTAAACATGGTTTGAGAGAGTGGTGTTCCACCATCAACACAGCCACGGTCCTGCTTCAAGGTGCAGTAAAGCTCTCGGGTTTGACCTAAATAGTCTAAAGGACGCAGGGTGGAAAAGCAGTCTATGTCCATGTCTTTTTACATTGGATTTGCTTTTTAGCTTGGCCTACCTGCAGGTATTAATCTGGCCGAAGAGCTTAGCTTTTCCCACAGGGTTTTCTGCAGGGTGGTGCGAGCTTTGGCTATAGTTCAGTGTTGGTCATTACTACATTTCTGTACCAAAGGAGGATTTATAATACGCATATTCCTTGGAGCGGTTCGTTAGTGTTTACTTATACTTTAGCATAGAAGCATGCCATTTAAATTGGCATAACTAACTAAGTTGAGGAAGTACAAATAGATCTAATTTATATTGCTGACACCTAGCATGGGAATTTGCTGTTGCCTTTTCATATTTCACCAAGCTTTTCTCTCAAATAACTCATAGCAATGTCAAATGGGGAAAACATGATGTATTTTTGCAAACTCTGATACACAGGGGGAAATTGTTCAGACTATTTGATTTCAAAGAAACCCAAACAGCTGTGCCTGAACCTCCTAACAGCTCTAAGCGATTATCCTTAGAGAAAAAGCAACTGGCCACAAGCTGAGCACTGGTTTTGTAAAGGATCTTTGTCCTGGGATACTTGCACTTATCTGGGAACATGTTTCTAAGCCATTGGCCAAGCGGCCAAGACCCAGTAATCACCTTTGTATCCATTGCGTTTTACTATGTAGTTTTCAAAAACACACTGCAGATTGTTGTGGATTCAGACTTCGACCATAGTCTGCATTATAAATAATTTCACCTTAGTTCACACATTTCCTTTAAGAACAGAGACCCACCTGATCTGCTTCCCAACAGCCCTGGAGCTTAAGTACATCCATCGTTGCAAGATCAGTTTGTAAAAGCTCAGTCAAACCTCATCTGCATACTAACTCCCAAATACCTCCTCTGTCCTCACTGTTCAGACTAGTCCGTTATTTATTGGATGCTGATATCAACTGACAATTTTAGAAAAATATTCACAAATATTTTTCAAAAATTTCAGACGGCTGTTTGAATTCGAGGTATTTGCATTTTATATATTTGTGCTGCATAAACATTACTTTGAACTAAGTTTTTTACCTGTAAGTGTTCACTATAATTGGAGAAGTGCAGTCAGGATTAATTTATTAAAGAAATAAAACTTAATTTTATTTTGATGGAGGTAGAAAGAATGTAGCAAGATTAGGTGATCCAGTTAGGGTACAGAAACAAGACCATGTGGTGTGGGTGACCTCCCACTAACCTTTAAAGAACAGGCTTAAAACAGAAAAATGGTTGTTATAAGTATTCCGTCAAATAGTCAATCTCAACACAACTCATACATCAATATGACTGTTCACTGAAAAGTGCCAGATAGAAAACCAGTCAGTCATGATGGTGTCCTAGCAGGTGGTTCACTCAGAGAATGCTCCGAAAGTGGCATGGTACAGGTGCCCTTCATCACGGAGAACTGTTCTGAGTAGTTTCCCATGTGGTCTTTACTCTCTGCTTGGTCTTATTTAGCATTAAATTAAACTATCTGACTACAGTATGAGATGGTCAGGTCTCAAATGTTAACACTAGGTTTTAGAATACTCAGCTAAACATATCATCCTCAGTTTGAATAAAATATGCTGTTTATTAGCTGTCTTAGAAGAAATAAATACCTGGATGAAAACCAGGCAGTTTCAGTTTAGCCTGAGTTCAGCAGGGCTGATGATCAAAGGAACAAGTGCAACTCCATAATGCAAAAGGTCAGAATAAGTTAAAGTTTTGCTTTGTAGTCTGCTTGCTTGCATTTTGAACACAGTTCTCGGAAAACAATGCAGGCATCAAACTGTTTCCCTCATTGCTCCCCGCTTATGTCCCAACAGACCCTTGCTAGCATTTGTGCATGATGTCAGTTTTAAATGACTGCAGGATTGCTTTTTTTTAGTTTGTTTCACGAATGGTGTAGCAAAAAAAGAATTATTTGGAATGTCATTATCAATTTATTACAATATTTGTGAAACATGTTTATTCATAGAATGTATGTATATAAGGCTATATAAACCTTAAAAATAATATTGGATCCAACTGTCTCAGTGTGTAAAAAATTGGTAGAATAGATAAAAAATAAGTAAAAATGTATAAGCATCTTTATATATATACAGTAAAAACTGTATAAAAAGATGGAAAATGCTCAATTTTCCTGAGATTTTTATTCAACTATGAACACATCAAATGCAAGAATATCCTGCTAGAAAATTAATCTTCATTTAGAAATAATTTGTATGAGAAAACGTTATTTTTATTGAACTTGAAGATGTTTATAGAAAATTTGAAAGTAACATGTTCTTACTTTATTTAGAATTTCCATTTTTATTGTGTTTCTTTGGAAAATTGTACTGCTTAAAATCCACATTTATTTCTCCTCCATTATTCTCCTTTTTTTCATAACAAATATAAAAAATGAAAAGCATGGAAATATTTCTTTTCACATGTCTATTTTTTTTCTTCCCTTTCTCACTGTGGAACTTTCTAGATCTTTTTCAAGGTCAGAACAATTGTTGATAGGCAAAAGGATAATGAAAATATACAATCTTATCTGTATCTTCATGAAATTTGAACAAAAAAGAGAAAAAAACTAGAATTCTAGGAATGAAAGAGGAAAAATTATCTCAAAGGAGGTTTTTTATTATTTTGTGTTCGTTTAAAGAAATGAATCTTTTCCAAAAGAAAAGGAAAGAGTTCTTCACCAGCTTCCAGTGACCTGAGAGTTGCTCACCCAGCTGTGATTCCTGTGTATTTAGTAGGTTCATTGTATTTCTCTAACAGGAGTTGCCTAGGCTCCTGCTGAACATACATGAGATTTCAGTATTTATATCGTTTTGCGACAGGGCATCCCACTCTGACTACATTGCTTTAGGAAAAATCACCTTTTCTTTCCTTTGAACCTTCCTCTTTCTAGCAACATTTAGCACCTCTTAGTTATTATACTGCTAGTGACAGGGAGCCGGCCACCCCTGCCCACCCTTTCCATCGTAAAGATGATATTATCATACCTTGCTATAGTCGTTTATTTTCCAAATTGAAGAAACTGAAGTGCTTCCTTAGTGCTCCATACTCTTGGTTGTTCTTGCCCTCCTCTGAACCTTTCCCAATTCAATGACCTCCTCCTGGAGATGGGGGGACCATAGCTTGTGTCATTCAAGATGTGGGTCAGACGTGTTTACTGAGTCACGTAATAATATACTTTTTTCCTTCTAATTCCTAATGGTTGATTTGCCTTTTTGAGTGCCAGAGTGTATCAGGTTGATGTTTTCATGGAATTTTCCATCACAACCCCAAGATCTCACACTTCAGTGACAGTGGTCAGCTCGGGGATCATCCTTTTATGGAGACGTAGGACTTATTTTACCATAGGCATCAGTCCAGGTTTACCAAAACTAAATTTCATCTGTTTTTTTATTACCCGGACCCTGAATCACATGAGACCCTTTTGGTGTTCTTCAGAGTTGGCCCTTGTTTTACTATTCTTAACAGTGTCATCAGAAATTTTGTCACCTGGTTATCCTTCTTCCAGGGACATGAACAGCATGAACCCTAGGGCAGATGATTCCATTGAAAAATCTCCTTCCATTCTAAGAATTGATTATCTTTTCCTACCCTTTGTTTCCGGCATAGTAGTACAGTATTTATCCATGCTATAATCCCTTTTATCCTATGACTACATTTTGAAAATCTTTTGGACATTCAAAGAAAATCTCTTTATCTTCCTATATCTACATTCTATTGTTGAACTCTTTAAGAAGTGTCACATGACTATGTTTAAAATGCTAATAAGCACTGAAAAGATAAATGAATTTTCTCCATGTTTCTCCAGAAGAAAACTAGATACTTCTCCGATAAGATTCAATATGATCACTGAAAAAAATTATTATATTGTGTTTTAAATGCTTCTCATCATGTTTATGCAGGCAGTGTCTTAAATATAGACTTTTTGAGAGTCAGTTTTACTAATAGGCTGTTTCCTATCCTGTATGAAAATTCTGTTCATTCTACTTAAATCTTAAATGCTTTATTTTTGATCATTTATTATCCTATGAAGAATCTTGTATAGAATTATTTGAGATGATTTTTCTAACTATTAAGGAAAGGAAATATGAATCTGTACTGGATACAGTTCTTTAGGAGGAAAAAATAGAAGAAACTTCATCATAGAAATGGAAGTGTCATAAAGAGGGCAGAAAAGTGCAAGCTGGAATCTCCAAGTGTTAGAGACAGCTGCACAGAAGTAGTGGGAGAAGACTAATATTTAATAGAAATGAACCAAGTACATCCAAGTATATTTAAAATTATAACTGGAGATAGTTAAAGGATTTTCTGTAGGTCATCACTCATTGACAATTTCTAGAGAAAATCATGTGTTATTACAGTAATGGTAACATGAGAATGCAGTATTTTCCAAGTTGACCATAACCAATTATGTTGTGCTTAGCATTCAGCTGTTTTCCTTTTTGCTTCACTTAAGACGCAACATCTGGAGGGCCTCATTAAATGAAGGTTAGATAATCTACTAATAAACTATTTAATGAGGAATTTGCCAGCAGGAAAAGTACTAAAGCTGTTATTTGTCTTTACTCACATTTATTAGTGAGAGAAAAGAAACCACAGCAGTTGCTGGAGTATTTTGCATCTTTGAAAAAACGTTTTTAAAACAAACTTACTGCAGTTAGAAGAGACCAGCTAGCGAATTTGCAGTTACAATTTGTAGTAGTGCATTAATGCTACAGAACAGTTTGCCTAGCTTATTTCTGCCTTTCAGATGATTTTGTCATTCTCTTATCCGTTCTAAAAAGTTAAAAAACAATCCAGTGTATTGCTTTTACACTGTATCCTTCTGCTCTGTTCCTAACAGCATCAGTGGGGAAAATGTTTTCCTAACTTTTTGTACATGACTAGCGAACATACAATATACTTTGACAGTGAACCTGTAGTGCACTCATCCTGGGCTGCTTTAGTATGTATTTCAATCATTTTATTACCGGTCTAGTGATATTACACCCTTGCTGTAATAAAGCTATGTGTTTTGGTGAGAATGCTGAAAGAAGAGCAATGCTGGGTATCTTCTGAGGTGACTGCTCCTGTTCAGTATCAACTGGGTTGAGACCTTCTTAACGTGTTTCACTTGTGATCTTTTAAAGCTGTCAGGGTGGAATGATTTTCAGTCACTTTGCTCTGCAGTAGATTTAAAATCATGTCCCAAAGGTGGTAGATTAATAGATTAAAAAGGCAAAGTATTAATCTAATGCACTGTTCTGTCTCCTTACCCATAACTTATAGTATAACTGTCATATGATTATGGCAGTTCTCCGATGAAGCAAAGTACCTATACTTTGTTCTCTGTAAAGCATTTCACTGACTGGTGCCCTTGTTATTTCAGTGCATTATTCTATACGGAGCAGAACAGTTAACCAAACTGATTTTTACAGAATTAAAGACCATATGAACATTTGTTTTGATTATTTTTACACATTTGAATATGGACTTAATTATGTGTAGTAAGTCTGAGCATTAGTTGGAAGAAACAATTTTCCTGGAAACTTAAAATGAGTTCCTTGTATAGTGCTGAGCCTCAAGAAGGCAAAGAATGTTTTAATGCAAAACACCCTCACTCACTTCAGGTTTTGCTCAATAGCTCAGCTGGACAGATGGTGGAAGCAAACCATTCTTTGCACGGAATACAAAAATTATTTTTCCCTTTGCTGATTGTGATGGAGGAGAGTCTATGTTCACTTGTTTGTTGATGTGTGTAACTAGGGACTACAAAAATATTTTTTGTATTTCAGTTTCTGTGGCTTGTGTTTTTTTTTTTCCCCTGTTGGTTTTGCCTTTTTTTTAAAGTAAAGTTCAAATTCATGAGTTTGCTCTGTAAAGTTGCTTTGCTAGGCTAAGACCCAGGTTACTTTAGCTAAGGAGTTCCCTAGAGAAAACCATCTCTAAAATGACTGACTTGTACATCTACCTTTAGAATTTTCTTAGAACAGTTTTTAAAATTAAGTCACTCATACATCCAGTGAGGTTCATGGTTCCTGCCCAGCACCATTAACAATCCCAGGAACCTGGTATTTTAGAAGCAACTGGGTTTATCTTTTGATGCTGTGGAACGGTGCTTTCAAGTATTGTGGGAAAACTGTGGAGCATCTACTTGTTGAATATTGGCTGGAAAACAAGAAATCTATGACTGCAAGGGGCAGCCTATTTTCCGTCAGTCGCTGAAATCTGTTGGTATATGATTGTATACCTGTCAGCACAGGTTAACTTATATGTTTGGTGAAATAGAGGCTGTGTAAGTAGAGCCAACAAATGTCAGTTTGCTTAAATTTGGAGGTTTGAATATGCTCTTCTCTGCTCATACTGTATTATTTCTTATATACTATAGTATTTCTTATATATGCTTCCACTTTTCAGACATATGAAGTACAGTGAGATTTCACGACACACATGTTCACTGGTGTTTTTCACATTTAAGCCACTGCTTTCAAAAGACATTTCAAGAGATCCACACAGTTCTCACCTCTTAGTTCACATCCCCTTTGAATATCTAAGAATTTACATCTCTCTCTGTTTGCACAGGCTGCTGTGCCTCCTCAGTACAGCAGAACCAAAGCTTGATATCTTACCCAAAGGAAGAAAAGAAAAAAGAACAACAGGATAACTATTGATTTGAACATATTAAAAAAAAGGAAGAAAGAGTCTCAGAAAAAAATTACAAAAGGCATAAAAAGTACTAAACATTTTCAAATATATTAGCAGTATAAAGCCTGCCAGGAGATCTGAAGGGAGCTCAGAGAAGATAATTTTACAGTAAAAAAGATACATTTTTAAAAAAGTCTTTTTTCAAAACAAAAGTTTTAGGAAGTTCAAACAGAATAATTCCTATTTCTGGATGCAACTCATAGGATCTGTCTCAAAATAAGGATATAAATAGAAGGATCTGAGGAATAAATCAATAAATGGAACTCCAAAAATTGTCAAATACAGCTCATGTTCACCTGCCTCTCAGATTCTATAGGTTCCCTTGGTTGAAATAGCTGAAATATGAACTGTAGCATACAATTTCCTTTGTAACACAGACTCAAGATGTTGTTTTTTTAGGAGATCATTCAGGGACTAATATAAATCTGTAAGGTACGTATGTACCAGAAAATTGGTAGAAACTACAGTAAAGGATAGAATTAGATAAACCACGGATAAATATAATATATTAGGGATAGATATAATAAGGAATATAATATAATAAGAAAGAATCTTCAAGTTTTTATGAAAAGAATCCTAATCAATTAATGAGCTATGACTTCTTTGGAGAAGTCAACAAGTATGTGGATAAGGAAGATCAGTTACTGTAGGTATTTGGTTTTCCAGAAACATTTCTGTTTGGAGTTTCTTCTCCAAAAGCTCTTGAACTGACTGCTGTGAGATAAAAGAGGTAAAAGAAAATCTTCTTACATGGATAAAAAATTGCTACGAGAAAAATGTAGAAATAAATTTTCACAGTGAAAGGAGATCACCAGTGGAGTCTTCCATGTGTCTGTATCATATATATGCTGTTAGCCATACTAATGAATGATTTCAGAAGAAAGTGAGCAGCAAGGTGAAAAAATTCATAGGTGTTACTAAGTTAATCGAGGTTATGAAAATGAGAGACACCTGCAAAGTACTGCACAAAGATATGATGATGAGTGAGTGACAGACCAAATGGCAAATGAAATTTGGGGTAGATAAATTTGAAGTGCTGTATCAGGGAACACTCCTAACTTTGTAGTTCTGTGACATCTATGCTCAACACTAGTTAAAAAAAAAAAATTTATGAAGTATGAAGACAAATAGAGCTCAAAGTAGAAGATGTTACTGTTGTGCCGTATAAAACCCCTATTTGCATCATGAATATTGGATGTAGAGCTGGTATCCCAACTTTGAAAGAAGCACAGGATCTGGGAAAGTGAAAGGTCAACAGGGGCAATCAGAAGTATGGAATGACTGCCATGCAAGTAAATATCTTATATGACCATGATTTTTTGTAAA
Organism: Phaethon aethereus; assembly: GCF_964289735.1. Taxonomy (NCBI): domain Eukaryota; kingdom Metazoa; phylum Chordata; class Aves; order Phaethontiformes; family Phaethontidae; genus Phaethon; species Phaethon aethereus. The sequence goes on from NC_138582.1 coordinate 71,885,318, forward strand.
GGAGATGTCATAGGAGAGATGTGACACAGGTCTATATATTCATGATAGGAAGGTGAGAAGAATAGTTAGCACTGTTTCGTCTGATGCAATAACTTTGAAGTCATCAAATGAAACAAGTCATTGGCAGGTCCCAAACAAGAAAGGCAGTTTTTCTTACAATGTCAACTGTGGTATGCCCTGCCAAAAGGATATTTTGAATGTTAGAAACCTACCTGAGATGAAAAGTGATTGGACAAAGTAATGGAAGAAAAAATTATAAATATGAGAATGCTATTTCTGGTTTGTAAGTTTGAATTGTCACTGTGGGGTGACAGATTATCCAGCAGAAACATTGTCACCAGTTTGTCCTGTTTTCTAAGTGTTCCAGAGGTGTCTTCTGACAGATGTTGGCAGAAAAAGGATTACAGGGATCTTTGGTCTGACAAGGTGTTGCTGTCCTAGTGTTTTCATCTGTTCATTTCCTTCCAGACACTGGCTGCTCAGAAGCCAATGCCCCAAAAGACGCTCTCACTCACTGACACCAGACAAATGGGTGTAGTAGTTCAGGTGTGGGGTTTGCACTTATTCTGTGTTCAAAGGAAGAGGTTGAGCCACGTGAAGGCTGGCTTGCCGTAAGCTTGCATGTGTCAGCTGCTTGTAGAATGAGCCTGGTATTTGTGCTCATTTTGCTTGCCGTTCACACTGTTAACATGAAGAGGAGGAGGTACAGGAAGACTGAAGACTCAATTAGACCAGCACAGAGCCTGTGTTATGGGGAGTTGATGGTAAGGAGACCCACACTGATGAGTGCGAGAAGAGAAATGCTATCTTCGGAGCTAACTCCTGTTTGCACTGCATTGCAGAGAGACGAACTATGAGTGAACTCACAGCTCCAGCACATGTGGGCAGTCATGAACAGTGAGTTACAGTGCACATCTTCAGGCTGGCAAGGTAATTCTGTGTGGGTTTCCTCATGCAGTTTACCTCCAACCCTTAATGATAGCGTACTTCATTTTCACAGTGTTGTAAAAGCAGTGAAGGAAGAACGGTCTGTGTTGCTGAAAGATACCTGCTATATCTTTTCTTCTTCTCTGTTGTAAAAAAACCCAACATACACAACACCCTAAAACAGGTATTGCATTGTAACAAGCTGGAAATTAAGACAAATTCATATTGCGGCACCTGAATAGAGAAATGAGAGAGAGCGACCACAACTAGAGCAATTTCCTGCACTGACTAATGTGAAATATAATGGGCAAGTTTGGAGATGCATCAGTTCACTGAAAATATAAACAGAGGCAAAAAAAGAAATGGGAGAGAAAGACAGGCAATATATCTGCCAGTCTAACCTGCAGTTTACTAGGGGAAATAACCTGGCTGAAGGTGAGGAAAGAAGAATTGTTCAAAAAGAAGCTTTTACAGTATCTCCATGTGCTTTCTCAGCTGCCTGGAGCAAGACAGTATTTAAAAAGTGTTTCTTGGTAACTCCAAATCAGCTAAAACCTGTTGCAGGAGGAAGACAATGTGCCAGTCCAGATGAATGGCAAGAATTCAATGGGAAGAGCATTTTTGGGACTTGGAAAAGGCATTTTTTTTGTCAAGGAAGGCACAAAGAGCAGAAAATAAGTATTACTATTTATTTTCTTAGACAATAAATAAGAGTTCAGTGGATGGCAGAAAGCCAAGCTGTAGTCCATTGTCAAGCTATGATCTCTGTCATGTTAAGTAACTTTATTTGATATAGTAGTAATCATACCATATATTGACCCTGATAAAAAAGCCCGCTATTTTTGAGCAGCTAAATATGAAAAAAATTCAAGACTGAACTGGGTGTACTCAAGACAGAAGTAATGCTCCCTTTATTAGGCCAGAGAGATGTTACATAGCCAGAAGGGATATCACATGGGAAAAGAAACACGATTGGTTTCTCTGGCTGTTCAGATCTTATCTGGAAAGGAAAGGTGAGAGGTGAGACTGGGGAAGGTAGGCAAAACTGTCAAAGTTGCTTGGCTGTTTTTGTTTTGTTTTTTTCAGATGCAGATCTGTTTGGTACTCTAAACAGATCATTTGAGGCAGGAGTCTAGGAGATACCCTTTTATAAGTGCTTGTAATATGTGAAAAATACCCCATAAAATATGCCTGGGTTTTTTTACTTTCTTCCCCCAACTTAAGCACAGTTTAGAAAATAGGGCCAGAACTGAAAGAAGCTGCAAATATGGGAAGTAATGGGTGATACTGGGCAACTGGGAAGCCAGGGCATAAAAGGATATTTAAATTATCATGTAACCTGGAAGAAGAAGTGCTGTTCATGCTTACCTGGTTATTATTAAACCCCAAATAATTCTGTTTCAAGAGCAGATGGCTATTACATTCCTTAACCTGAAATGCAATGAGTTGCATAACTGACCAGTCTTTACCATTTAAGTAATCCATCTCGTTTTGTGCTACTCCCCTCTTTTAGCTTCCTTTCAGACCTTCGATGATAACAGCAAATTGCGTTGGGTAAAAAATAGATCCTTTCAGCACACTGCTAAAAGTAGGTTAGTTAGATGATGAGTGCCCATTTGAACTTGTTTATACACAATTTAATATTTTCTCCATTAATATTGTATGTTGCTAATACTTCATTATTTCTCTCTCTCACATGATACTCACCATGATTACATTTTTGTAGTGCCAGTCGTCCTCGCCGCTCTAACTGAGCCACATATCTGTAGCAATGAAGAAGCTGTGGTACATGCTTCAATATCGGTTCACCAGTACATGTGTGCTGGGTATTGGGTGGTGTTTTGTGTTGTTTTGCCTTCCCTACTGTCCGGCGCCTGATAAAAGTCCAACCATGTGTGTACACACAGTACCACCAAACCTTAGCAGACAGACTCGAATTTTTCTAAATAATCCTTATATCAGATTTACTTGAAAAGTCCTAATTTCCATAAAAGTAATTCTCTACAACTTCTTGGTAACTTCAAAATGTATCAGTCTGTGAGCATCTCTCCACCTCAATTTTTACATTTTTTTTGACTGACAGTTTCTTTTTGCCTGTAAAAATTGATGGGAGCTGAGCCAGTGGTACTCCTTGTCCCTTGCTTTTGTCCGATGAGAGCCCTGCGTCCAGGATCACAAAGGAAGGCGCATTCCTAGGGAGGGAGCTGAGAAGCCAGTTGCAGACAGTTGCTTCCTATCACTTCAGATCAGCTAGATGTGGACTAGCTCCAGCAGCAAGATGTGCAATCACATTAGCACAGCGCTGCGCCTGAAGTGATGATCCCTGCTGGATTCAAGTACCTGCTCTGTCTGAAGATACCTGGGTTTTTTTGCCTTGCAGCTCCCCCAATCTCTCTGGGGTAGAAGGCATGTGGGAGAGAAGAGCGTGACACGGTCATGACTGGCTGATGAGTCCTTTTCCCCTTATCAGCGAGCAGCCTAGGATTGTGCCTATTGCTCCGCACATTTTGGATGAAATAGTCATTGACTAAAATGCATGAGCAGCTTTGAACTTTGAAGCGAGAACTTCCTTACTTTTTCTACCCCATAAATCTCAGGCAAGTTACCTAATCTCTATACTTTGATTTCTGAAATCTCTGATAAATCTTGCTGTTAGTGTTTATAATGCTGATCGTAAAGTAATAATACTCCCTTATAACATTGATCTTAAAGTAAAGATTAACATAAACTGCTTACATATTTCATAGTATGTTGGTTTTGTTAAGCTTGGGAAGATGAAAACGGTATGATCACAAATATGTTAATTTGAATGTAACTGTGTAGTATCTTAGGATCTATTTGCTGTCTGTGACTGAGACAAAAAATATTAAAATATCATCTTGCTCCTATCATCCAGTAAAATTAAAAAATAATAAACTAAATCTTTCATTAGAGAAGAAAAAAAATACAGTAATAGTGGGAAAGCACAATCTACAAAGTGACACCTATGAGTGAAATTTGCAATCAGAATTTTTAATGTTCTCCTTTCCATTAATGAAACCTGCACTGATGTGCAGACTACAGACTTTTTATGATAACCAAACTGAAAAGTCTTTCTAAGGCAGGCATACTGCATTGCCTACAGCAGCTGCCTCCCATCCCTGTCCATATACAACTAAGGCCCACTATTTGATGCTCAATAACCACAGAAACAGCCCATTTTAAAGAACCCATTCCTTGATTTCCTTAACTTTTTTCCATCTAAGAAAATTATTTCCTGAGAATGTAGTTATTTAAAGGCACTTAAAAACAGTGAAGGATTTTCATTCATTAGCGGTGGAACTGTGTATCCCTTCTATAATTTCCATATCAATTTATAATAATATTAGTAAAAGTTGGTATCTAAATTATCATGAATTAATTTATTTTACAGTCTCTTTTCTTTGTAGTGGTAGTGATTTCCACCAATGGCCTGAGAGCAAGTGGCATGCAATTTCTTTTTTACTTCTGTACGTGAATATTGCACTAATTTTAATTAATCTAATAACATTTCAAGAATGCTTGTTGACTAGCTATTATTCTTAATAAACAAAAGCATTAAATACTTAAGGTGAGGCAGTGATGATTGCTTACAACTTTTTACCATGATTTAAAAGTTGTTCATAACTCTAAATAAATATTTATCATCACCAGTCAATTGATAAAAAGGATTTTATTGTAAGCCATTACAAATTTCGAGAGGACTGTTCCTCTGTAAGTATTAAGCATCAGATGCTGGCCCCTTGCTGAAACAGAACACCACACCACCTTCTGCTTTCATCTGGTGGCAAGTTGTTTCTCATTGTACTTTTCTTCTTACAGAGGTAAGTACTTTAGGATTTAGCAATGCAAAGGACAAGCAGCTGTTTTATAACCACTTCAAACTGTTCTAGTCACAGATGAGAGCAGAGTGTTACCCCGATTCCTGGACAGTGTTTCTTAGCGTCAAGTACCACATGGCTAGATCCAAATATTCCCATTTCAGAATCTGTGCACCTGTTTGGACCTGCCCTTTCCCAAAGAAACTTCGTCTTAAAATGCTAGAGGCTCTGCAAGGTGAGAGTAACTGTTTATAGGAGGAATTTTATGGCTTTTCACCCACACCCACACCGAGCTCCTTTCAGCTACTGCTCTGCCAGATGCATTTAATTATTGCCATAAACTGTAAACACTACTGCATGACCATTTCCCCTTTAGCAAGATTGTGTGTGTGAAAAAAGTAAACAGATTGTATAACAAAGTGTTCTCTAGCTGTCAGCAAGGGCTTTGAAAATAAAACACTTCCCTCCCGACTCACAATTGGCTGACAGTCGGCACATAATGAATAATAGCTCCTGGGGACTAGGAGAAAGATGTGTGGGAAAACTTTAATTAAAAGCTTGTCAGTACAATTTTACCTGGGTGACATCACCTGACTGAAATCCTGCTGCCGGGCTTTGTTGTCTATAGGATTGCAGGTAGCGCACTTGTTTTGCTGACAGCAAACAATTCAAAAAGTACTTTAAAACACTGGGGGGAAGACGCTATGCTGCCAGTAAAATATAATCCATTTGTGGTGTTCTAATTTTCTAATTAGCAGCTGTAGAAGACACTTCGCCATTGGGGGAGGAGGGTGACAAACAGGTTTTTGTAGCTCGTTATCTGTGATGCCCTCTTGATTATGTATTTTCTTGACATTCCATTCCAGAAAAGTGTGTTCCAAAATCAAATAAATTCTCAAATGTAGACAGCTGGGCTTGAGCCAGAAGTACAGACTTAGCATCAAATTTCCAGCTTGAAGCTCTCTTATATATACTATATATATTAAATCAGAGCATTGAATCCAAACAGCCTAAAAGTCTTTCAGTCTGTGCAAAATTCCTAAGGAACAGGATCTTTGTGATGGTCCAACACAATAAATTGCATACTGCTAGAGAAGAGTCATGATGATGGTTTGGTTCTGCCCAACTCAAGCTGGTGGTAACGCGATGAGGTGGCACCCATGCTTTTGTATGCCTGTTACTGTAAAATGGCAATGGGAATCTGAAAGCCCGAACTTGGTCCTAAAGCTGTAATTAGTAATATTCATGGAAAGAAACTCTCATCTAACGCTGCTGAAATCTTTAATACTAGTAAAGCTTGGCTATTTTACAAGTAATTTGTAGTAATGGAGAGTAGTTTCTCATAATTTAATGCTAATTAATTCAGTTACATCATGATCTAGCTCAAGTCCTGAGCTGACTTTAATGGGAGTAAGCTGGGTCTGATCCAGAAGCCACTGAGGCCAATGGGAGCCTTTCCATTGATTTTGAGAGAATTTGGTTTGGGTGTGTAAATGGATGGAATTTATTTGCCTGACAGAGGGAAGACTCTCACTGAATTGTATGTTTGCCTGCCTTATGAACATTCTCTCAATTTCCTTAATTTTATGTAATTATGATTTGCCAAATGTCGAGGAAAGTATTATATCTAATTAGTGGTGAACAAAAATAAACAGGAGGTTTATTTTCTTATTACATGTTAAAATTAAGTGCTGTTCTTGGGCATGTATATGTGAGTAATAACACACAGAACAACTCCCAGGTAAGACTAAAGACAAGGCTTCTAACTCAAACATTTCTAGTACAACTTTTCTGTGCCAAACACTTAGTCTGAAGATTAATGAACAATGTTTTATCACTTATTTTGGTAGAATAGGTTGGAGTTAGACAAGTGGGAAGGAAAATAACTGGAACAATTACTTAAGAATTTTCCTTTATCCTTTGCTGCTCTGACACACTACACAATAACACTTAAATCTTTAGTAAGAGATATGCCCATCTGAGCCTTTCAATATGTGGATATTAAAAGAGAAGCAGGTGCTTTTATACTCCAAAGGACAAAAAAGTGTCATGCTAAAATGCAAAATAACTGTCATTTGCTAGTCAAAATGTTCATCACTTATTCGGTGATGAGCAATATTTGCGAATTTCAGTTACTGATGTGTGATAGAATATTTATTCAGAGCTAGATTCACCAAGGCAGCTCAAGAAGGAGTTTTGCAGTAGCTGAGCATTAGGACTTTCAAGGGAGGCCTGGACTCCCAGTGCTGTGCATGAGTCAGGAATTTCTGATTAGGCTAAATGATAGTTGGCATTTTGACAAAAGTCCCCAAAGCCCCCTTCTATGTGAGACTTAAATCTGTATGTGGCCAGGCAGTACCCTAACAGTCAGGCCACGGGAAAATTCAGACTTCATAGCTTTCCCCTGCAGTCCTTCCATTTTGTGTGAATGAACCGGTGAATGTGTATGGAACAGTGTTCGGGGAACAAGCGGAGGGAAGGAGACACGGTGTATCAGGCACGGTGTTCAGAACATCCCTGTAAGGCGAGGGGTGCTTTAGCTTTATGTTTTTGATGGAGCAGCATATGGAACTCAGTATTGAAATCCTGAACTGGGGAGCCTTTTCCCATTTCAGTCACTATTTAATTGTGATATAAAAAGTGAATGAGCTCCAAAATCAGTGCAAAGAATAGTGCATTGCACCCGGACACTGTGAAAAACCTTTGAACCTGTTATTGAGAATATTTAGTCTGGAAATCCTGATGGCAAAGGCAGAACCCAAACCTAGATTTCCTATAAACTAAAAGACAAGATAGAGATGAGTTCACTGTGCTTTTAGAGCCGTACAGGCAAAACCCCATTCATTTAGTCTAAGTTTCCCTCAAATATGCCTGTGCCCTATGTTGAAAAAGATGAATTTTTAGGCATGATTCACAACATTTATCTCCTATTCCTCCTTGCCTTCTTGAGTACTTTTTTGTTGAATCACCTAAGGAAACCATGGGTTTTTGGAATTGGCTAAAACAAAAAGCAGAATTTTCTCATACTGCTAGCTTCACGTGACATGAAGTGTTTCAGGTGGAGGCTTTTTCACTCATTTGTGTTTATTCTGGCTACCGGAATATTGTCATTGTGACAGTCTTGCCAGCAACTTATTCTTACATCATTATTCAGGAACTGAAGCTTCAGAAAAAAATGACCTTTTCTGGCTAACAGTAGTAAATTTGAAGATCCAGGATAGAGAAATCTAGCAGATGTGGGGAGCAGGAAGGATACGTTAGCTGTCTCATAAAACTAGCTTGGTGATCTCATTCCAGTTTCTGTAGTCAGGAATTCTCATCACAGACTCGACAATAATTGTGGTTCTCAGCAGGACTCATAGGCAATTGCAGTCTTCTTTGTATAGACAAATCTAACGCGATACACCACTGTTTTGCATAGATTGTGTTGGTATAAGTGAACTCTCTGCTGTGGTCTTTAGTAAGTAAGCTCAGTGTCAGGTAAAGCACTAAACCAAGCATGGGAAGACAGGGTTTCAGTTACTGGCATGGGCTTCCTGTGTGAGCTTGAGCAAGTCATTTATGGTTTAATTTATTTAAGTGTTAAGTAATAAGGATTAGATGCCTACATTTTAGGCTGTTAGTCTGCAGAATTCCGATACCTAAGTGAAGTGGTTTTTTTAGCTCTTGGGTTTTTTTGTATGGCATGTAGGATGATTTAGGAGCTGAAATAACCACATGTCAAATGGAACATTTGGATTTCTAGGCTTGGCAACAAGAAAAGGCTGCAGTGATTGTGCAGTCAGCCTGTATGAAATTCCCACATCGGTATGGAGGAAAGAGCCTTTGCCCTTTACAGTTTTGAGTTCAGAAGTTTCTTCTAAAGGAGACTGGGTTTAGTAGCTTAAAATTTACAGTCATCAATAAAATGTTAAACCTGTCTCTTGCCCATTGATATCTTAGTTGCTGATTCATATTCCTTCTTGTGCTGTCTTTACGTAGCCTAGTGTTTTTTTCTCCTCAATCCTGTATCTTCCATAAGGCAAAGGAAGAGAAAGAACGTGTCCCATTTTCCCTTCTCCAGCCTGACCACGTGTACAAGCTTCAGTGTCAGTATACTTCTTTGGGATCTGAAAGACACCGGTTTGAATTCCTCTAAAGAGGAGTGGTGAAGCCTGCATTGCATGTTGTAGGTGACCGTAACTATATGGAAAACAAAGCAGCAGTACCACTAGTTCATGTCTTCCTGTTTGCACAGACAGCAACAGTGGCTGCTGTGTTTTGCTGGGAACGTGATGCTTCAAGAACACGTGCTCCAAAAAACCAATGGGATCAGGCATATGAAGGATGGCTGAGCCTACTCAAGGGCCCTCAACAGTGGCCAACCTCATATTAGTGGTATCATACTTCTATACATGTATGGAGTAACTACGTAACAAGGTAACTTACGACATTTAAGATCATCCATTACAATAAATATTGGTCTTAATTAAGCTTTCTTCTTAATGGCAGCTGAGAAGAAGCGGCGACAAATCATCCACAGATGAAGACATAACAGTCTCTTGTCTAAGTCCTGCTTTAGGTATCTAAACCTTTTAGATTTTTTTTTTCCTGATCTATTCATAGAAACAGGCTGTGAAATTCTTGTTAATGAGAACAAATATAGCCCAAGTATTCCTCCAATCACAACTTACGAGCCTACTTGTGTAGGTGGGAAATACGCCTCTCTGTTGACATTTAGTTATGCCTTGAAGCAGGGCTTCAGAATTCTTAAAACTGTGCCAGTTATACAAGTTAGCAGATGATAGTTGTTTTCATCACCACAAGGTTGTTACAGAAGCTAGTAAGAAAAGTATAAGCAGACACTTTTATTTATTATTTACATATTATCAAAGTGAAGGAAGCTTCTTTTAATTTAAGAGAGCTATGAAAAAACCTATAGAAAAACAGCTTTGCTCTTGGTATTTGATGAACTGTAATCTTTGATTGTACATGATGATAAATTAGGTGGCTGGTCTCAGTGTTCAGTCTGATTTACAAGAGATTCTTTTGAAGTGATAAATGCCTATCAGCCTGCAGTGTTACATTGTAAAACAGAAGGATCTGAACATACTTGACCAACAACACCATGTTTTGTTTCTAAAATGATGCAATATAGAGACATTTCAAATCAGTTAAAAGTAGTGAAGCCAGTGTTATATATAAGAAAAGGTACTTTATTTTAGACTGACAGGTCTGAAAACAGAAGTTAACAGAAAGTCACAAGTCATTCTTGTGACAAGTGCATGAAATCTAAAGAACAGATTCCATATGGTATCATATTTCAAGTTGTATGTCAATGACTTCATCAGAAAGTTATACCCTTCAGTAGGAGAAATGATACCTTTGAAAACATGTGTGGCTGCATGTAAAAAGTAAGCTCTCCCTGTCTTCGCAGAGAGCCAAGACACTTTCTGCTGAACAGGCAGACAGAAGAGAAAGAACAGATGTAATTATCAATCATACACTGTCATTAGCCCAGCTCTTAGGAGCTGCAGAAGAGCAGAGTATACACTGGTCAGTTACTGGTGCAGACCATAGCTGCCTTCAATACAGATTTCTTGTCTTCTGTTTATACTCCAACATAGTGAGGGCAGGATTAATCTAAATGTCTGACAGTTTAGGCATGAAGATGTCTGCCAAGTCCATATGCATTTGTTGCTGCTTGGACATCTCATGCCAATGGCACGTGAGATGGGCTGAGCTACAGAAATTACATGCATCAGTGTAAACACTAATCAACATCCTGTCCAAATTCTTCTGGCTTCTTCTCTTTGGCATGGTGGACAGTGGATCTGAATAGTTCAGATCAGCTGCAGAGTTCGGATATACTCTTTCTGCAAGCACAGAAGAATGGTCATCTATAGCATGGAAATGAGGCTTCATACCACTCTTCAAAGGAATCCAAACCCACATCTCTAAGATCCCAGAGGAGTGTGCTAACATAAGACAGACTTACAGCAAATATTTAGTTCATTGTTTCTCCCCTGAGCTATTTCTACTGTAGGAAAACATTTGCATCTATGCTCAGATACTACAATGTTGTGGATAATTATATTGCTGAAGATAAAGATGTACCTAAAAAGACAAAGCTCAAAGCGCTTTTCTGCAGAAGTGGAAAAAACAATGCCAGTATTTTAAGAGGTGCTTAAGTTCAATATATTCGGGATGGCAATGGGAGAAGCTGCTAATTAGAACTACTGAGTCTGATTAGATTACTTAGCTCTTTAAATATGGATTAACAAATATAGGGTTATTAATCTCTAAACAGGGATTAATGAGACAATTTTCTCATCTGTATTTGAAAATATAGTCTTGACTCACTTGCTTGTCACCTTGTCTCTGTGTCTTTCAAATCCAGATGATTTCCTGTAGACATTGTAGCTCTTGAATATATTAAAGGGTAATTCTTATATATTTTTTTGTTTTAATTAGGAGCAGTACTTACTATGTCATTTATATGTGTAGCCTATAGAAGTTGTACCTCACAAAAAGAAGGAAAACCACTCATGTAGCTTCAGTCCCTTAAAGAAATCTTCAAGGAAATATGAGCAATCAGATCCAAAGAGCTACACCTGCATTGCAAGGTTTAAGGAGCAGTAGAAATAACAGACTATTACCAAAGGCAATAGCCAGTTCTCCAAGGTTAAAAACTGATGGGGGAAACACTTACTAGAAGTTCCTCAGCATGAATGACTTAGTGGTGTCCTTGGAGAAAACCCTAAATAACGGCTGTGAACGTTACTAAAATTTTAGTTGTCTATTGATGAAAAATTTAATTTCTGCAACTTTGCATTGACATTTCAGAACAAATTACTTGATTTTGGGCTTTGTTCTTTTCCAGTAGTAAATGTGAGGGCAAAATGATTTAACAAGGACAGGGACACACTGTTTCTTTGGAAATAGTGAATTGACTTATTGTTAGACTGCTCACTTCAAGTGTATATACTGTCTGCTTGGGTCTGTAATGGGTAACCAGCATAAAACTATAGGGAGATATCTAAGTGGTCAGTAAAAAAAATACACTTTACTTATCAAAATGCCCCATTCTTCAGAGTAGGTTCATAGGTCAAGAGGGCCTGGATGATTATAAAGAGCTCTGAATTCTCCTTTCCAGAAAAAAAATCCATTTGGCAGTTCTGAATTCAAAGCTTTTGGAATCAGAAAGGGGAAAAAACGATTTCAAACATTGCTATGAGATTGTGTCCTGCACAAGCAACTAACTGTCAGACTTGCACAGATGGTTAAAATATTTGCACAAGAAAAAAAGAAGCCGTAATAGCTCTGCTTAACTAGATAAACAACTATATCAGTAATAAACAGTAAGCTCAGCTACTACTGTCATTTACTAACCAGGACAATCCTGACTGCCAAAGGCCTAAATCTCATCTGGAGGGGTCTGCTTGAAGGATGTGAGGTTCTGACTTTCTTCTTTAACCACAGGAATATTTCCAAAGTTTAAATCCAGATAAAACTGAATGGCGAACACTGGTTCTTGTTAAAACATAATTTTTCCTGGAGACTCTTTATAACTGGAACCAACAAAGAAATCTAATGCAAATGAAATAGACAAGGCTCTTCATTTTATTTTAAATTGGCCTGACTTGCTTCATGGTATTAATTTCAGTGGTTTCCAAACCACAGCCTAAGAAGCCTCTTAAACCTATCAGACAGGATTCTGTTCCAGTAAAATTTTTAATCCTTATGTATCAAATAGACAAATTCTCAATGCCAAAAGATATCACAAACTGGACATACAGTAAATCTGGGGACTAGTGAATCTATGTTTTATTGATGAATATTAATTTCAATATATAAAGCTATATAAAAATATATGTATATATGCTTATACACAATGCATAATTGTTATATTTGCATAAAGACGGATATATAATATATATATTTTTAATATAGTAAACATTGGGCTAATGTTGGTATGAATTGTGTTTGTAACAGAAGCTGCCTACAAAGATCTAGGTAAGTTTCAAGACATGATCTTCAGTAAAACAAACCTAAAGAAAATCTATAATCATAACTGTTCTCTCTGTTGTGAGATTTGTGCTTTCCAAGTGTGAGATGGCTGCTGCTGAGAAATGTTTCATTACCACAGTGTTTCGTCCTTTGCCTCCTTTCCTTTGGAGCGAGCGCAGTGGAAGGTGCCCAGTGTCTCAAGTGGAATCTTATGAGAGAGAAGAGAAGAGAAGAGAAGAGAAGAGAAGAGAAGAGAAGAGAAGAGAAGAGAAGAGAAGAGAAGAGAAGAGAAGAGAAGAGAAGAGAAGAGAAGAGAAGAGAAGAGAAGAGAAGAGAAGAGAAGAGAAGAGAAGAGAAGAGAAGAGAAGAGAAGAGAAGAGAAGAGAAGAGAAGAGAAGAGAAGAGAAGAGAAGAGAAGAGAAGAGAAGAGAAGAGGAGAAGAATTACCTAGAAGAAGTTAACTTTTTGAAGGTGCAACTGCAGTTTGCCAGATGCAAAAGGAGGTCTTGCCCATAGTGTTCCTGTGCTGCAGGTCCCATCCAGCACCAGCCTCTGGCTTCTTTGATTGGGAAAACTCCAAATATTCCCTGGGGTCTGCTGGAAAGTCACCTACTTCCTGCCCCTCCTGATGCTTGGCTCCTTGTGTTCCTCACAGCATGTCTGTTCCTCTGCACCCTTGCTGCAGGTTTGCTGCTTGCTCTGTTTCTCCCCCATGGACAGTTTCACCAGGTGCTCCAAAAGCAGCGCCCAGCTGTGTCTGTTTGATGTGACTCTGGAGAAGAGCAATCTCCCCTCCAGCCACAAGCTTCCCTCAGGCTGCGGAGCCAGGACAAATCACAGATGCAGCTATGCCCTGGCTGCTTAGCTACACCTTTTCTGAAGAATCATCATATATAGCAAACTAAAAAGAATCGGGCTGTTATAATCCCTCCCACCCCCCACTTGCTAATGTATTTGGGAGTGAACTACAGTGTAAAAAGGAAATATCTCCTCTTCTCTAGTTATACTGCTAAAATGTAGTTTTTTCATAATTTAAAAAATTATGTTCTTTCTCATCTGCACTTTCATCATTATTTGGTCAGTACTGTCTGGTTTTAAATGAAACCTTATTTTAATTTTCAAAACTTTTATTTCAAATCTTATCTTCTTTCTCCCAAGAAGAGAGAAAGGAAATGATTTGTTCAACTGATTTAATGAAAATGATCTTAGTCTCCCTCTTTCCCAGCACAAAAATCAGGGAAAAAATTTTTATTTTTTTTCTTACTCTTTTGTTCAAGTTTCTTTTGGAAGTTTAACATTTTATTTCATAAGGACTATTCCTTCTTTATTTTAGCTGGGATTGCTCTTAACCATTTATTTTTACCATTCCTTTCATGTTTCACTGGTAATGTTTGTGTTCCTAGTTTCAAAGTACCTATATACTTGTTTACAGTGTGGAGGTCCAGCAGTTTGAATACCTGGCTATAGTAGAAACCAACAACCAAATTAAGGATGGTGTAACAATTTCAAATATTCTCCTACTGATTAGAAATATTTCTGTAAACATATTTATCTCATATTTTAAAAACTTCATTTTTTAAATTTGTGAGAATACTTATTAGGGGTTGATTAAATCCAAGATCATTAGTAGGGAAACTTCTGAAGCATCCTCCAGTTGTTTGTCTGACTGGATTTTAGAGTGATCTTTCCCAAGATATTTCAGAGGTTTTATATATGATTCCACTTGAAGGAATGTCATTCACTCTTCCATCTTCCTCCCTCTCCAAGGCAGAAGTTTTTTGTATCTGTCCAAGAAGATGGTTAACACATGTCAGGAAGGTACAATGTTTATGGTAGGTTTTAGTAAGTAGTAGTAAAATTAGCTCAAAAAAAAAATACTGGAGTTTTCCTAAGTTTGTCTATTTGTTGTAGACCTAATCAAGTGGATCTCAAGAATAAGGTATGAGAGTGTATTAAGAGTAGAATTCAGTTGCTCTGTCCAGGAAGATGACTTCTTCCAGGATGTTTCTGGGATGGAAGGGACCCCTGTCCATTGATTGGGTTGTCAGTGGAGTCAAGTCAAGGAAAGCTGGCTCAGCCAGGCACCTCTTGAATCATGTGCTGAAAGAGTTTTGAGCACTAGAATCCCTTTTTATTATTTTCTCATTTGACATAGTTCTAAGAGTGTAGTTTAATGTGTCCGTGGTTATTCAGGCAAACCCTCTCTAACAAATTTTGCAGAAAGCAAGGGAAAGAAAGTTGTACCCAGAATTAACTGACTAGCTGAGTCCATTTCTCATTCACATGGTCAGGTGAACTATTTAACTGAAAAAAGAAAAAAAATTTTTCTCCAATTCTTTTCTGGTAAGAAAATAAAGGAATAAAATTGCAAATACATTAATTCCTATCATAAACGTAACTTTTATCAGATTACAAGCATTTTAAATGGACTATATGCATTTAATACTTCTTCGTACTGCTGGTGTATTGTTCATGATCCATACATAAATAAGAATTGATAAAGGCCTTGATAAAAACCAGTATTTTGTAAATTGCTAAAGTAATTTTTTTTAACTCTGTGGGACAAAGAAAATTCAATATCCACTTTTGTACATCTGAAAATGCATTTCAATTCTTTATCCAGACCAAGGAAATTATCCCCTCCAAGAAAGAGCTAAATAATAGCCAGTTAAACTGGGAATAAATCCAAGAATTCAGAAACATGTTTTAGTTGAATCATTTATTTTGTCTATGGATAGATCTACTATTTGAAAGGAAGTTCTTTTCTTCATTTAGTTGATTGCCTTTGTGAAGTCTCAAAAGCAGTGCCCAGTGATGAATATGGTAATACTTAGCAATATATCCTTAGAACTTTATCATAGTGTAATGCAGTCCTTCTGGGATATACTCTACATAGTGTAATTTCTTCTAGAAAAAAGTCTTATGCTGGATTGAAGAATGGGCAAAAAAACATATAGAGAACATGTCAACCCAGTAATACACAAATGTGAAAGACCAAGCTGATTTTCTCTTGTACTTATTATTGTATCTTATTCCCCACTAACTGACATCTCTAGCATTCCCTTTTCAAAGAATTAGGAAAAAAAAAAGAAAAAAAAGGAAAGATAGTTGCAAATCAGATCATCAGACTTCAGTTCTGGTCTTGATTTAATGAGAATGTGAAATATTCTCTAGTACTTTTCCACTTAAATTTAGATTCTCTCCCTTTTTAATCTGTTATCCTTACATATTGCCCTTCTCCCTTCTACTTTTGTAGTGGTAAATATCCCATTCCAGAGAAGCCAAATGTTAATATAGTGCAGTTTAGTTATACTGACATTTAAGAAATCATTTATCAGAAATTTGTACCATGCCACAGATCCTTTGGGTGGGGTCATGGGATGCTGATGCAATTGTAAATCAGTGCCCACATTTAAAAAGCAAATAGAAACTCAACAAAAAATTAAAATCTCCAATAAACATCTGTCACTTAACACGGGCTATATGGGGCCTTTTTCCCCCTCTAAAGTCTAACTCAATCAAGAGAATAAAGAATTACTACATTTGCCAAATATTAGAAGTGGTAGAAGGCTTTAATATTGCAAATGTTGTGGCCTCGGTGTGAGTGTGTCAGTGTGAACTTAACATATAACTTATCCATGACTATTCATCTTGAGCTTCGAAGTGCAAAACAGAGGTAACTCATTAAAGATTTTGATTATCTGGGATCTTAATCTCTGAATCGCAAGATGAAAGCATAAGTGCAGATGGCAGTAGCTGAATAAGTAAGAAGAATGACTAAAAATCAACAACTGTATTGACTTTTTCTTGAAAACATACAATAGATACGCTCGCTGTTTGGACTTCCAGGATTCTGTCTCTTTCGGTCAGGGTACTCACATTTTTCATGCACAGAATGCAGTTCAACACCGTGAATGGGTATATTGCCTCTTTCTCCATTTTGAAATGTGATCAAAGCTCAAAACACATTATTTGGAACTTGGGAGACTGCTTCTTTAGTTAGCCAACATTTAGATCACAACTTCTTCTCTGCATGAGAAACAAACATCACAGGTGTTTTGATTTCTTTTTGATTACGTTTTTTAATAAGATAGCTGTTCCAGTGAAAATATAACTACGAATCAGATAGGTTTAATAATGAAATTATTAAGTTTTGAAAGTAGAGGCTACATGTATCAGTAAACTAAATACATTTCCAAGGGTTCATTATTTTATGTGTAATTTTTTGTTCTACTTAACATGTTCTGTGATGATTATAGTATACTGGATTGGGCACAGTATTACGCATTAAAACAATCATCCTTAAATAATATGAGTATCTATATTCTCAGTTAAGACCTCTGCATATTACTTTAGAAGTGTTAAGTAGCCTTAAAATGAGTTAAGCATAAGCTTGCTTTAAGTTACTCACTTTTGCTTAAAAATAAAACATTTATCATTTCAAACAATACCTTCTATATTTTTTATTATAAAAATGTTTAAAAGCAAAACAATACCCTTTTTTAGTCTTAAAGAGAAAACAGAACAATTCTGAAGAGTATATTAAAAAATCTCAAAGTTACAGCTCCTGGTGAAGGCTGGAGAATGGTGGCTCAGCCAAACTCTTGCTGTACTACAGTGTAATAGAAATCAGAGCAGTAAAAATCAAAGGAAAGAAAAAGTGGATCGTGGATGCATTAAAATGCAGAAGTTAAGTCTTTTCCCAAGGCTGAGTGACTACTTCTGCTTTGTGATTAGGATCATGCAAAAAAAGCTCTATGCTGTAAATGGAAGGAAGAGCTGTATTTCACTAAATAGTTCACTACCTGGGTAGGGTAGAGCAGTTAATTAACAGATTTTTCAAGAGGTGGACTCTCAGCAAAATATCCTTGACAGATAACTGTTCCTAAGAAAGTTGGCTATAAATCATTTATTCAAAACAGTAACTGGAAGTTTTACTTGTCAGATTTTTAAAAGCAGAGAGGTGTTTCCTTGAACTTTTGCCTGACTTTGGCTGCCAATATATTACTAGCACCTGGGAGAAGCCTCAGGCTCAAACAGTCAGAAACACATGAAGTTCCATTTTGTTTTAATAAGGGTCCCCTTCCTGTATTAGACTTTGTTGTATTATTTAATTTATTCTACTATTAAAACTAAAAAAACCCCAAAAATCTGGCTTACCGTCAGAAGACACTTGAACTTAGGTTTATACTAAAAATCGCTCTCATTATAAAATGTAGACCAGAATTTACTAGCTTTTCTAATGCTTGTTGAGCCATCCTAAGCTATGCAAATACTGAGAGTAAAACAAAAAACCTGCTTGTATTAAGAAGAACGGCATGTGTGAGTGTCACTATTAAACGAGAGCATGTATATATTTCTGAGTTGAACTTGATTATTATACATGGTTAGGCAAGTGATCCTAGAGGAGAAGTGTGTCTTTTCAGTGCAAAGAAGACAGGAAGACTGATGTACCATCCCTCTACGGTACTATATTCCTGACCTGAAGGAACAATGAGGCAAGGTAGTTCATTCTTGAGACCAACCCAGGCCATGGCCTTTTTGCTGTCCAGGTGTGATGGTGTCGTAATATTCTATGTACTGATGGTTTACAAAAGTGCTTTTGGACTAAGACAAAAGAGGAATAATAGAGTACATCTGTGGCATGAATGTATAGAAGAGTTCAGCTAACTGAATATCCCTGTATCTAAAAACACAGAAGTTCACTAGAACATGTTTTTTATTTGCTTCCTTTGAGAACATCAGGAAGGAGCTGATGCGGGAGGAAATAAAGGGAAAAATATGATCTCATTACTGCAGTGCTTCTGACTTAAGGTTTGATTTAATTTTCCATTTAATTCTCTTTATGTAGTGTGTAGCTTCTGTTTTACAGGGATAATTTAGCACATATCCTCAAATCTTATGAGTTCAAATTTGAAGGCAAAATTCTTGAAAATCTCATTTTAGAAATGATTTGAACTTTTGGGAACCCTTCCACTAATAAATGGCTCCTGTACAACCTTTTGGCTTCTCCAAAAATCTTATAGTCGCTAACTTTCAAATATAAATTGCAAGAAATGAAATCGTGTCTGTAAAATTTACTGCCTTTTGCTTATGTTCTCCCACTGTTATTTCAATAACCCTTTACCAAAATTGCCACAATTTCCAACAACTCACAATGGTATTTTAGCCAATCAATAGAATGGAAATACTTATGTTCAGAGAGTTGCAGCATCAGCAGTGGTCTGACTGGCCACTGACTCTCATTTTTCCAATGACATTCAAGTTACAGGCTGCCGCAGGGGAACGGCAGACCTCTTTCTTAAAATTTACAATTATATATTTGAACTTTCAAGCCTGCCAAAATATGACACAATCACAGTGTACTCTAAGTTCTCAGAATATATAACAACTGTGTTTTCTTTTGTTGCAGGCCATAGCTGAAAGATTGTAAAGGCTTTTCCATTACAAAGCTTGTAAAAGAGTTTTGCATCATGTGAATGTCACAAGCCTTTGAAAAAAAGGAAAAAACAGCCTGTAATGCTATTGTAGGCAGCCATAAGTATCATTACTGAGGTTGCTGTTAGAATGTAAACTTTCTGTACCTTACTTTGGAATGACAACATTTGAGCTACTGTTCACCTTCATGCAGACAAAGCTGCATAAAGGGATTTTAAACATCTCAATACCCGTAAGAATCAACAATAAAATATTATCTGGGATGTATATATTCTCTTGCCAGCAGAGAGACAATATGTGATCCAGTGGCTAGTATGGATATTCAGAAGTCAAGTATCTTATTTTCTTCCTGCACGTCTTCCTACTTTGTATTCTACTGCTTGGAGTAGGAGGAAGTTGGTTTCCAGGCGTCTAGGACTGTAGATCTTGGTAGGAAGGAGAAGTAGTCTAGGATACAAGATATGACTTGACAGGCTGTACAGTCAAGTTTGAAGACGTGTACATACTGCATGCAGAATCAACCACTGGGCTAATACAAGTCTGACATACTGGTCCGGTCTTTGCTAAGTCCTCATTACAGAATTAAACTTACTTATAAAATGCGAGGAGAGGGGAGAAGAGAAGGATGCCTACATGACTGACGCTTATGCTAACAGGAGGACACCTACTCTCTAATGAGCGGTTTTATTGGCTGTATCTTCACTGCTTGCAAGAACAATTTCACTATTGTTTTGACCTGGTCAACTCTTCACAGACCTCTTGCCCATGAGAAAAGAACAGCATTAAGGTTTATCAGTGAGTAGGGTTCTGGATGTTGGAAGAAGCTGTACTGAAGTATACACACTTGAGATAAACCATTGAAGTGTTTTGCCTTGTTCTTATTTGTTAAAGTACCAATGCAATAACTTTGTGGAGTACTAGATTGGAAATCTTTTAAGTCTTTAAAGCATTTTATGCTTCCTTGGGAACTTGCCCAACCTGACACTTTTAAGGAATTTTTTAGTAACCTGCCATGTTTTATGCTTGATAAAGCAATTGCTTCCATACACTGAGTTAGTGTCACATCTGAATGCTACTAAAGGACAGTCATTCAACATAGTTGTGGCTACAAAACTTTGTGTAAAAAGTGCGCTGCAATTTTTGACCAGGGTTCATTGATGTAGGGGCATGATAAAGCAAACTCCATGTCACAAAACCATCACAATTTTTTTCTGTGTCCCAACACAGTTGCAGTCAAACTCAAGAGCAGCAAGAATAAAAGTTTCAGCAGGGATTTGATTTATGCATATGACCACCTTAGTACGCCTGTTCTGCAGCATGCTTGCATGTAATAGTCTTAGCAATAACAAGTAGACCTTTCTGTTACACCCTTTTACAGTTTCAAGCCTAGGTGCCTCAGGTTTGGGTGTACTGGAGAGTAACTACTCCTCCTGTTGTATTATATAATTGCCAGCTATTCTTTGCTTTCAGAAAAATGGGAAGATATATGACCTCCTCAAACTGAAGTGGTTTCTCAGTTGGGTTGCTCACTTCTTAGTGTAGCAAATTTTTGTTCACAATAATAATCAATATTTACTAATAGTTATCCTAGTAATAGAGACTAGCAACATAACTGGTAACATAATTTTCAAAGATTATTCAATAAAAACCCCTGAAATATTGAAAGTTGAAGTAAGTTCTGCGAAGAAGCTTCAAACTTTTCTCTTAATCATAACTTCGTCCTCAAGTTGAGTTGTGTGTCCATGAGGCATCTAACTCTGTGCCCTGTAGGCCATTGCAAATTATAGCTGTGTCCAATCCAGGACTGACAGATAGCTGAAGGTACATTTTATCCTTAGAATGGTGTAAATGAAGAGAATCAGAAATCTAAAGCAGGCTATCAATCCCACAACACTAACAATTGCTCACAAAGCCTCCCAGAGGCCCTTGCCTGGTTGTCAAAATGGGCGCTCACGGCAAAGGTGGTGGAAAGTCTGGCATGGTTCTTCTGGCAGCCAGTCCTCTCAGGTATGAGGAAGCCCAGCCTTAGCGTTATGTGGAAGGTTCAAACTTTTTTGTTATAAGAGGGCTACACATTGTGCCTCCTGGGTGCTGCTGGGAGCATCTCTGGAGGTAAATCCCCTCTGATTTTTGTAAGACCAATCTGTACAGTTTTCTCTTCACAGCTTGTTGGCCATGGCTCATACATCCATGTGGTCAACACAGTAGTCTCAGTGATTGTATCTGTTGGGGGTCATTCATGAGAAAACAGATTTGGACGTTATAACTGTGGAGAACTTTAACAGTAGAAGACATGAATAATCACTAAAGAAAGGCATTTGGTAGACAGGAAAAGTTGAATATAACTCCTGAAGAGTGAATCTGGAAAAGCAGATGGATGTTCTGGTTATTCAGTCGGGGTACTCTTGGGTGGAGGGAAAAAAAGAAAGGAGGGAGAAGAAACAGATTTCCCCACAAGCTGTTTTGCATTAGCCTGCAGAGGAGACTTTGGAGACCCTGCAGAAGGAATGCTATTTTATCTACAGGATTCTTGTCTGGTAACTCTATCTCTTACCTTGTTTGTGTATTGTGGGCATGTGAGTAGGGCTTGTGTATTAGGATAACTGCTATCATGTCCATGATGGCAGTCCCTGTGAGGTTTGAGCGAATGGTTGAAGCACAGCCAAGCACTTGCAGAATCTGCTTCTCCACTGTCTGAAGTGGGAGAATTTTTCCCCCTAAATTCATAGCGAGGAAGGGGTTATATTAGTTATTTCTTGAAAGGGAGTACTCTCTTCAGTCTCTGTGCATGGGTGACCTTTGTCACTGCTCTAGTTTGACTTTATTTTTCTAGTTTGAAAAGTAGCGAGGTAGCACAATGGAAAAGATGGGCATCCTAGTGGTTATTTTCCGACCCTCATAGAAGTCCCTCCTTAGGAACATAAACATCTTCTCTGCTCTCTGTCAGGCCTAATGAAGCCTAGGTCTGCTTTCTGCATGGTTCTCCTCTGCCTCCACCATCCAGGTGGAAGTGAAACACAAATATATCTAAGTCATCATGAAGAGTTTGTCTTGCCTCTACCACAGAAAAATGGTGCCATGGTTACAAGCAGAGGGAAGGACAGAGCCCTGCCTACACAAGGACCCATGTCTGGCACAAATTTTGAGATGAAGTTTTATTTTCTAAACATATGTGAGTGAGGAAATTAGTAAGAACTATTATGTCCAACACAAAAAGATTCAGACATCTTTGAAAATAGATGATTATAATCTTAACTTTAGAAAAAAATAGAAGATTGAACGTCTTGGAACCAAACCCACATATAGGTATTTAATATGTCAAAGCATTCAAACATGGCATGGCCTTCTGGGAAGTTTATGAGCTTCAGAGATTACCGGAGGGGCAGCAATAAGAACTAAAGGAAGATCTGAAATTCTTTTCTTGCAGGCCTACATTATGTTCTCTGCCTTCCTCTCATCACCACACATTTTGAAACCTGTTAAACCATCCCTGTCGTGCAACACGCCCCTTGGGAGAGGCAGCTGGGGGAAGAAGACATCCATCTTTGCCTTGGGGCAGCACCTGAGACTGCTACTTTCTCCAGAACGTAGCTTGGGGTTATCTCCCTGCTCTTCAGACCTCCATCAGAGTTTCCCTCTTTCCACAGCTCTGTCACTGCATGGCAGGTACACACAGCTGGGGTGAAGTAAACCTGAGGTAGACCACATAACCATGAAGAGAGCTGGCTTCAGGCAGGCAAGGTAGGAGAGCTGGAAGGAATGTGACCTGAATGGCTGGCTATGCCTAGACTAATTCAGAGCTGTCTGATGTGGGTGTGTTCCCAGGCTATATCTGAGTAAGAGCATATAGGGGTAAGTTTTCCTCTTCTTCCTGCTCCTGTCCTCCTGCTCCTCCCTGCCTCCTCAAAAAAACCTTGGTAGGAAGAGACAGAGGCATGTCAGCCGGGAGAAAGCTGTATGCGTTCTGGCTGGGCCCTACCACTCAGTCTGGCTGTGGGGAACTCTATATACGTCGGGGACATGGGTCTTCTGACTGTCTGTCTTGGAAAAATTGTGTCACCCACATCTGTAGTGAAAACCCAAACTTTAGGACTCTGTTGTTGAGTCTATTAAGTTCTGTAAGCCTTTCTGCATCCCAGCACATGGGAATGCCAGCAGCTTTTAAGCTGACATAGTAAACACCATTTTGCCACTAATGGTAACAGCAAGACAAGAAAGATTAGATGCATCGTCTCTGGTAGCCTCAATGCTCCTCTGATGAGTTTTAGTACTTAACAGGAAACAAGGTTTTGGGATCCTGAAATTTCACATATGTTCTTAGGAAGACTATTCATGAAGTCCAGTTATCATTTCCCAGAAGGACTTTTCATTAACACCTTGCACCAAACCCTTTCTTGATAGTTTCCTTTCCAAAACAAAGGTTTTGTTTTACAGAAATAATTAGTGCTTCAGATGCACCCATGTGAAATATTTAGAAATTTCTGGGTATTTTCTAAGATTCTCTGGCGTCTTTACATTAATCTTGCCTTTTTTCTTTCCCTGTAGAGCATAACTCTCTTCCTAGATGCTAAGTTATCATAGACTTTGTATGATATATAGAAGACAGGCCAAATGACTGATATTTTTTGTATTTGTAAAGGTTATGTCTTCTAGAAATATTTGAATAATGTTTATGCTCGGATTGGAAAGTTCAAAGCAAAAGTCTGCTAAGAGCAAAAAAAAAAAAAAATCTGTAAGTGGTAATGAACAAAAAATGAACAACCATTTTAAATCACAGATTTGGTTGGGCATCCCAGAATATAGAGAAATGCTAAGTGTGAAAATGCAATGAAGTGAAAACATTTCCTCCTTCCTTGTTGGTTCTCAGTGTGACTGTTCTTTCCACAGTGCTATTAAAAACCACTCATAAACCAACACTAAGTTGCAGGACAACTAAATGTTACTCTCTTGAAATTTGTTTCCATTTAAGAAAGAAATAAAACAATTATATATAAATATACATTGTAAGGCTGTCACAGTAAGGTCTCATGCATCAACGGCTTTTACACAACTATATACTCTAGTATGCAGTGAAACTGAATAGTTGCCATGGTAACTGTCACATCAAATATATCTTTTCAGTGCAGACACTTAAAAATCAAACATTTGTGCTGTCATTAATACTACTTATGTTGAGATTTTGACAATAGGTTGATTTTACATTCTTTTTAATCACTATTACCTATTGTGGAGAGGAACATTTTCTTTTGCAGTATCATTTTGATTTTAATTCCTTCAGTATATTACAACAGCAAAAATTAGTTTCAAGATTCAAAATTATATCAGAGTTCTCTGACAGTGAACTGTAGTAGTTTAAGTTTATGTGATGGAACTACAGACACAGTGAATGTGAGAGAACACCTTGCTTTTAGAATCATGCAGTAAAAATCTAATATTATTTATACCATGTGATATTTTGGAAAGACAATGACATTTCCAGTTACATGTTTGAATAATATTGTCATCTAGTTCATTCTGACTGCAAATAAAATATGTATAGTAACTAGTTATTCACACTCCAGCTCAGGTAGGAAAACTTGCCAAAATTCCCGGCATGTTTAAGTATCATTTTTCCAGTTTTCAAATAACTAACGGCATTGCTTTATTAAATTTCCTTTTAAAAAATAAGCTATTAATTTGCAACGTGTACTATCTTTACATATTTTATGTTCAGTTTGTTTTTATTTAATTCCCCTAGCTTTTGTTGGAACAAATAAATCCTACAAAGCTTTCTTCTTTTCTCTAATAAATTTTCACATGATCATAACAAGGTACTTACTGCAAACTGAAAAAACAAATAAACATCAAAACAAATTGAAATGAACATTAAATAGCTTTGCTTTTTTTCCTGAGAAATCTTGCTCTCAACTGCTCTCACGTTTCCCTCCTCTCAATGCTAAATAAAAGTTCCAAGATAGTTAATTATCTGCACTTACTTGTGCTAATGAATAGTAGAATTTGGAATAGTGCAGTTTACTAACTTACTGCCCCATTATAAATTAATGCAAATACATTTTGCGAATATATGTTTGAAAGAAACTGTGGAATCATACTAATTGACTTAGCATGCCACTGAGCGAAACGGCATAATTCTATTTTGACAGTTTAATAAATTCCTCTGTGTGCCTAGCTAGTCTTTTAAAAATATGGATTTATACTTACTCCTAAATTCTCTTGCATGTTGTCTAAACTGCAAGAAAACAGTCCTCTGTAGGCATTTCAATTATAAACATTATGAGAAAGTAAGAAAGTATCATTAAATGCCCATTATGAATCCAGCCCCACATGCTTTGTGTAGCTGAAGTTCCAGCTGAAGCTGTAGCAATGAAGGGACTGGACTTCTACTCAGGCCATAGGCGGTTCTCTCGCTGTGTTTGGGTCACGAAGTATGCCTTGGTGACCATGTGGCTGTGCTACTGGTTTTTAGGGTTAATCAGGCTTTCCCTTTGTAAAGTGGGATAATGGCATTGAACTTTGTAGTGTGTCCCGACATCTGCAGATGAAAATACAGAGCTAAGGCTTGTGTTACATTTTGATTGAGTCGGGAAGAGTGTTTCATAGCAGCCCAAAGCTGTTTCCATAATACATGATGTTAAAGCAAGAAAGCTCTTGGAACATATTACCAATGTGGGAAAGTGTGAAGGAACAAGGTAGAATGGTGAGTGGAGCTTCTCATGGTAACAGATGTTTATGTTTGGTGCCAGCCAGAGTACTGTACAAAAAAGATGTGTGCTGAAAGCTACAGATGAGTCATAATTTTTCTAGTTGAGGTGCTGTCTTATAACACAAGATATTTCATTTTCCCTTTCTCTCCTCCCCCTTTTTTTTTTTTCTTTTTTTTTATATGACCCACAGGGAAAAGGAAGAAATAGAAGTGTGAGAGGAGGAAAGAAAGGTACTGGAGTTTTGAAGTTCATGAAAGAAGGAAAACCAACTTTAGAGTTAAGGTATGGGTGCAGAAAAGAATGATCGATGGGCAGAATGGAGACAAATGAAGAATGGCACTTGATGGGACAGGTGAGGAAATGGAGGAAGGCAACCAAGTAGGGGGTACTCATCAGTGCCGCAGCATCAATGTAACACTCATTCCCTGCCCAGGTCAAAGCACTGATAGTGCTGGGGTAATGATGTCTGACAACCAACCGGCAGGAAAAAGAGCAGATCTGTAGAATCACCCGGCAACAAAATAAGAGCTGAAGACTTCTGCAAGATTAGAGTTGTATCAGTGGGATGGTTTTTGTACACTTTCCTAAAACATTTTAAAACTAGTGAATAGACAGACTTCATGCACAGCATGTAATACATTTATCTCTATTCTCTGCTTTCACTAGTGTAGCTTTTACATCTGAGACAAGTTGATGACTGAGTTTAATACACTGTGTCAATGCTTCCAAATTTGTAAGTTTTCCCTCTTTGGTAATGAAACTATGCACAGACAGTTCATGTGACCAGTTTATGATAATTCTGTGATTAAGATGAACATCAGAAAAGATAAATGCATTTGACTAACTGGTCTCTGGTTAGAATTCAGCTTTGTGGTGTTTACAAAACATGTAGTTAAGTAATTTCAAATACCAAACGTGAGCCAGTGATACACTAGGACATACTGCTTGCTGTGACTTTCTTTGCATGGCATTTTTGAGAAATTATTAATTTTTAAGGGGAAAGAGGAGATAGAAAAGACTGCATTTGTGACCAGTGGCACATGCCTGTTTGTGTCTAATTCATCGGAAAAATTGCTCAAGAGCTGTTCAGCCATATTCAAATATGCTGCCAAGGTCAATGGGACCTTTCCAAGAGTGCTGGTTATGTGAGGTAAAAGTGCTTGAGGCAATTTCAACTCAAGCATTTTTTGTATATTTGCTTGTTTTGTTTGGAGAGCAGATAATCCAATGGTTTTGGCAGGCCCATCTCTGAGCATTGTTGACGGCATACCTTGGAAGGCTCAGAAGAGGGGTTTGGTTTGACCAAGTGTCTAGAACCCAGCACGGTAGTAGAGAGTTGCATAGTATGGATCAGCTGAGTGTGTCAAAAATGTATTCAGACACTGCAGACTTTCAAGTTAAATTCCATTTTTGTGATAGTGATAATGAAGAGACAGAAAAGAGGTATGTAACTGCATTAATTTCTTTTTCTATCAGCGTTATGTTGTTTATTCCCAGAAGGCATCTGGAAAATGTGGTAGAGTTGATTCCAGTTCTGAAATGGTCAATAGGCAATATTTGAAGGCAGTTTGAAAGTAAGTTAAAGTGAACAATAGTACCATGTACCAAATGCTGCTGTTCTGTGTGCCTCTGGAAACAGTTGATAGGTAGGAAAATCACCTAGATAAATACAGGTTTTGTGTGTATATATGTGAGGCTAGCTGAGTTGGTTTAAAAGGTTGTAGTGAGTGGGAAAAGTTCTTGGATAAAACCTGGCCACATTCACCTTAATTGTTTGCTCTTCCAACCATTGTTTCTGCAGTGTGGTTTGGATATGGCTACTATCTATTGCAGACGGAGACTCCTTCAGCAGAGACTGAAAGGTTAAAATTGAAAGAAATCCAGCATTTTGTTAAATTTTGAAGTTTAACATATTCCAAGAAGAGAGAAGAATTTGATCCTGCTCCCATGAGAGTGAGTGTGAACAGAACTAGGCATAAAAAATACTTTGTTTCTCATATTTCTCCTAATCAGTAAGTTTGGAATAAGAAAGTCTCACATATAAGCAAGGCTGCTCTGGGTGCGGTTTCCAACCTGGTGGTTAAAAATCACCTCCAGCAAGCTTTGCTGCCCTGGCTTTTGGGAGTTGCAATGTCAGTGTTTGGCTTAGCAGGAGTTTTCTTTGCCCACAACTTCTGGCTCCCTGAGGCTCGGACCTGGAACGGCTGATGCGCAGCCCCACCTCCGTCCTTGGCTGTTCTTGGAACTGGATGATATTCCTTTGGCAGGAATATCCCTGAGGCAAAGCAGGGTGATGATACAAGTTCACCTCGTTTACTGGAATGTCACTTGTACCATCCAGTGCTTTTTGCATTGTAATTACTTCCTGGGGGTAATTGCATGCTTTTTAGACTTTCTTTTGCGCTCCCATGCTCAGCACAAAAACTGCCAGAGGGCATTGCTGAACTGTTCCCAAGGAGAACAGTAACGTCTACTAGTCTCTTTGACATTATTGTTATTTATAAATCCTAAACAAAAGAAAATAAAGGGCTAGATATTGCTAATCCAAATCCATCTGTTTGGAGTACAGAGCTGGTCTTATGGTTGACAGTCGTCTTCTCAGTCGTGTTAGATCTAGGCCAACCACATGCTCTGGTGTGAAAACTTGGACTAACTTACCGGTGCTATTCCACAAGCGAATGTGTTGGGTATGTATCAAAGTGGTAAAAAACCCTGAGCGTTGCTATGGGTCCCTCTTTACATGTGTCAGTTGGGAAAGTGATCCAAAAGGAGAATTGCATACTCTATACCCAAAAAGAAGTGAGGGCATGTCTGTTTTGTCCAGAACGGGACTGGGGTTCAAGGGAGGAACTTTGAATCACAATTCTTAGATGGTGCTGCTCTCTGGTGCTGAAGCTCAGTACCACCATTTCCTCCCAGCTCTCTCTAGCTGTAAAATAAAGTTTTTTTGCAAAATCTTAATTATTAATTCTTTTCATTATCTATCAGGAATAATGTACTATGACAAAATAACTTTGATGTGCCCAAATATTTTTCATCTTCAAAAACCAAATATTTAAATGTCTGCCCAAGAGAAAGAAATTCCGTGCAAATACAGAACACTCAGAACTCACCTACCTTGAAGGGATAAACTAGATGACCATTTTGTAAGTAATGCAAAGTGTCTTACACACTCTACAAGAGTACATAATAGTACAGCTATTTATGGCATCTAAGTAAGAACTAACACTATTAATTAGCAGTAACTTTTCTGAGTGTTATTTTTACATACTAAATTGAATAATTGTTTTTAGTTTCCAGAAATTACCAGTTCATTTATCTCAGTTCAATTCATACTAAATAACTCAGCTGCTTACTATTTAATAAGAACTACCACAAATTACTTGGAGAATGATACTTTTACGGTTCCTAAAAAATTAAAAATATTAATTTAGACTAATTTACTTGCCTTGCTGAAAGACTCCACATTTAAGGGTAATCATTACATATTAAAACCCAGCAGAGTTAAACACACAGAATCAGCCACAACACTGCAAAGCTTCACCGTTGCATGCATTGTGAAACTTACTTTGTAATCCTACGAGTAAGCAATGGAAACTTCAGCTTACTTGTGTGTTAGCAGTAGAAGCTTCCACACTGAGGAACCTCAATGCAGCTATGTAGTATAGTTATAGTCATTCATCTTCTTTTTTGCTCCTTGAGGGAAGTTTGGTATAAATCTTCCCTAGAGTTTCAAAGTGTAACAGAAGACTTAGTGGAGAAGAGCTTCTTTTCCTTTTAAAGAACAGTCTTTAACCATGTATGACGAAACCTAGTTTCCAGTTTTGTTCAATTTGCAGTTTCACCCATTTAAAGTTTTATACAGGAAAGTGCTCTGAGTTCATATGTCAATTGTACTTGAAGAGTTTGTAAGTTCACCTCTGCAATCTACACAAGCGAAGCTTAGAGTGAGCTCTGTTTATCACTTTTCTGAAAATGAATTCAACAGGAAAGTTTCAGGGCCGTTAACTTCTGCCACTGTGTTTCTATGGGATCAGGGAGGGAAGGGGTTGAAAAGAAAGAACAATTTAAAAAAGAATTTGAAAACTGGGGAAATAAGAGAGAGATTTCACAGTAGCACAGAGGGAAGTAACAGGAGAGAAATTTTGTTCCTTGTTGAGGGATGCAGCCTCTCTTCTTTTATGGATCCTGTGAAATATACATATATAGATGTGTGGAAGCCTTTCCATAAGCCTTTACTACCTGCTTGCAGTATAGTACCACCCCAGATGATGCCATACTTGATTTAGAAAAACACTGAATCGAATGGGACTCAAGAACGTATTTGTGCACTTCGTTTAACTGGCACCTAGATTTTCCTCTTGGCTTCAAAATGGCTGAGAACTATAGCCTTGCCTTTGATTTATGGTGGGCCAAAGCACACATTTCAGACCTCTCAGGCAAGACTTGTGCTTTTTTTTTTCGTTATACACTTTAATAAATAATGGACAAGATAGCAGAATTAGAACTGTGTAAGACT
Organism: Phaethon aethereus; assembly: GCF_964289735.1. Lineage (NCBI taxonomy): Eukaryota > Metazoa > Chordata > Aves > Phaethontiformes > Phaethontidae > Phaethon > Phaethon aethereus. Next base: position 71,915,734 of record NC_138582.1, read on the forward strand.
GACTGAAAACAGCAAAAGAGAAACTATGGGGAAACCTAGCCGTTTGACATACTGCTGTTTCAGAACAGTCCATTCACTGTATCCAAAAAGGTATTATAATTTAAAGGCTGTCACATATGGAAGATGTTAGCAGTTTCCATTGCCTCGTTCCACTTGGTAGACGCACCCACTGAACCTATACAAGGTCCATTCCAAAGTAGGTGATTTGTGAAAAGTTTTCATGCTTCTGGTTCTTATAAAAACTAGTATATAACCAATGTTTGAGTTTCATTTTGGTTTTGTTTCTATAGCGTGAGGATTTTATTTTAGAGAAAATCTGATTATAACACCACTCTTAAGAAGTCCTAACGTTAGTAGGTGGAGATCTCCTGATTACAGTCTACTTAGTCATTAGTACTATCTGCATGACAAAATGAAAGCTTATTTCTAATACAGAGTATTTACATGATCTTTATCGCTTGTAACCATTACTGAAAAACAATAAATTAGGCATACACTTTCAAAATAACACCTGGAACAGAACTCCCTCTATAAACTTGTTTAACCTTTTATTTTTTAGTGACAGATTGGAATTTATTATTTTGAAAGTCTTGGAGCACCTGGTCTGTGATTTTATCAGAGTTATAAGAAATGCCTTGGAGGCGAGGGTGGGGGAATGGTTAGAACAAGAACTGTGATTCTTTAAAAAGTTCCTTTTATCTTAAGAACAAATTTAGTTTGAAAACTCAGAGCATTCTGGACTGCAATTCATTTTGACAAATCAGTTCTTAAAGTGTTAGTTATATTGCAGTTAAATAATCCTAACATCTCTGCTGGCTTTCTGAGTTTAACCTCTCACCCTGGGAAATCTGATTAAGAGATAAATGTAGATGGAAAAATACAGCAAGTATTTGTTGCATTTCTCTCCCCTCTGGAACAGTTGTTGCTATAATACTTCCTACATCCAAAATGTGATGATGTGTAGTTAACAGTACGTTTAAAATGATGTGGACAATTTAGAGCAGTCTAATAGTGACTTATCCAAAATCTGCTTTTTAGGAAAACACATGATGAACTTTGCAGCTTTTCTGTTATCTCAGATTCAAACTGCACCGCTTACAGATGCACTGGAGGGATAGTTTAACTCCTTCCATCCTTCTCTGTCACAAGCACTCGATGATGTAAATTTTAAAGAGACTTCTTTTTGGCATCAACCATTTAAAATGTCTAAGGGATGATTTTTCTCAGATGTGCCGCCCAAACCATGAACGGCCCCGACTCTGCACTGCACTGGTTGCAGTGTCTCTGTCAGTGGGATTGCTCGCGTCGTGCCAGGACGGGGGCCTGGGAAGCCTGCCTGCCTGCTAAATGAAACAGCTACTCTTTGACTGGCTCATTAGTTGGACTTCGACAAAGCTAAGCTTGAGTGATCGTTTCCATTTGAAACTTTTTTACTGTTAAGAACTGTCTGTCTTCAAAATCAGACTAAAGCTGTTATTAATGCAACTGGAGACGCAGTATTTTTGTGCTAACTTAGATATTAGGCTTGCTGCTTAACATGTCTAAAATTAGGCTGGCATGAAAGTTCAAGCATGCAAATCAGCACTAAACCCAAGGTCAGCATAAAACATTCAGATCACTCCACAAAGGAAAAAAGGGAAGAGTTGTATAATTTAAGAACACATTTCCGTGTCTGCAAAAAAGCAAGTGCACAATCTGGGTAGCAAAGGAAATATGGATTTTTGCACTAGTGCAGATCAACTAATTTTGTTTTCTTTCCCATCTGTCCTCCATGTGAGTCTGTCCACATGAAAAATCCTGCTTGGTGAAGCCCCACAGGGATGGCATCCATATCACAGCAAATGCTGGGACCATTCATCACTTTGGTGCCTGGGATAATTTTACAATAACCTTGGCAGGCACACTTCTACGAAAGATGATTTTCAGCTGTAGGCCTGAAACCAGATTAGATATTGTTGTTTAATCACCAGCATAGTCATATTCCCAATGCTCTTAAATGAAGTTTCTTTGTGCTATGTATTTCATCATTTCAGCTTTACACTTTGGATGCATAAAGGGACTGCCTATAAAGTCATCTGAGACATTCCAGTATTAATCTTGGACCAAAACAAAAGGGGTAAAATTCATGTGATGTAATTAGTCAAATTGTAATTGAGTTGAGATTAGAGTTAGTCAAACTTTTAAAGTTTCTGCCCTTCATAAAAGGGATAAAGGATGAAAAGTACGGGGTTGGGGTAATCCCAGACAGAATAGATGAGTAACAATGAAGCTTTCAAAAGAAAGTTCACATATGTCTGTATGACAGTGAGATTTATGATTATTCTGGGTTGTTCACTTCAAAGTATCTTTAAGAATGGTTATTGTAAAATAGAACAAGGCAGAGCGAATTTCACATTGTGAACAAAGAAAAATTATCACCAAAAATTATCCACAAAAGCAAAGTGGAAAAATGAGCTAAAGTCATTCAGATTTGCTCCTGGTTTAAGACTAGTGGCAAAAAAGGATTTCTAGAAGAGGAAAGTAAAGGCAAAATGGGGGAAAGTTCTTCCTTTACATTATTTGTCTCTACTTGGTTTTGTAATAACATATTGCTACTAATGCCCCACAGTCCAGTGTTCCCTGAGGTCGCTGAAAGCCTCTGATCAGACTCTAATGAGACCCAGATCAAGGCCCATGTGAGTGCACTAGAAGCCCAGTTCAGGTTGCATTTTTTTTTTAAATCATAAGCTTGAAAAAAAGTCTCTGCTGTTTTCAAAAGACGTTGAAACACAAGTGTGAGAGATATGTGGACTACCAACATATGTATTTTCCAAAGAATTGTTTTGAGTACCACTCTGCAAAGTTTTCACTATGAAATCTATAACCATTAAAAACATGCTAGAAGCTCACTCCCTCTTTTTTGAAGCATTGAGGAAACCATGGCCTATTCTTGCTGAATGTAAGTTGATTTATGCGAGTGAAGACAAATGGTTCTCAGTAAGCAATCATCAAATTCAAAGTGAAACTCTAGAGCTTTGAACCCACATGACCTGAAGCAGAAACCAGTGTTCACACCAACACTTGCAAGGCAAAATTGCTGAGTTAGGAAGAAATATCAGCCATTCATCTGAGTAGTCAGGAAAAAAAATAGTTTCATGAATAGCAGCAAAACAAACTTGTTATTTTTAATTTATAAAATTTATTGTTGCGTTGTTTGGCACCCTCCCATCCTTTGAAATAATTACACATTGTAGAATGTTTTGTGAGAAATAGAGTGATAGACTGATACTCATTTACCTAGGCAACAGGAGCAAAATTTTGAAGAGTAAGCTTGCATTTTCTTACAGGAGTATAACAAGAAGTATGAAGGAATTCCTTCATTCCTTCTCGTGCACAAATACAGTAACAAAATGGTGAATTTCCATGCAGGAAATCCATGAGAAACTTTCCTCAAAAATAAGCATGGAATCACATCTCCAGGTACTGGAAACTCAGTGATGATCAGTCTGATCTGTGGGAAGTAGGCTAGCCAAATAAAATTGGTATTACTTTTCAGTGGGTTTAGAAATTTGCTTACAGAGAGGCCTCTCTAGCATCTCAGGCCTCATCTCTGGCACAGATGTGTGTAGGACTCATCATCCTGATAAGGTGTAGAATCAATTCTTGCTCCTTTAGGTCAGATGTGTTATACTGCCAGGTCTTCTGTGGAAAGTCACTGTATGACGCTTTCCCGACTCACAGTTCCTCAGATGCTCCCATTAATCCTGCTACTCCTTCTTCCATTCCAGAATGCCCTCATCATCCTTGAAGCTGCATAAATGGCAGCTTCCTATTTTCCTTCTCTCCACCATTCCCCAATTCCCATTGTGGTTCCTTTTCCCTTTTCTGGGAAAAGGGTATCATTCAGCATGCCAATGTAGTAACCTCTACTGAGGTGAAGAGCTCATTTGGGCTCATAGTTTTGGTTTGGTTTTTTGTTTTTTGTTTTTACAGTTAGAAGGCTCTAACACTTGTCACTTCACATAGCCAAGAGTTAGTCCTGTGTGAAATCATTGCAGAAAAGTAAATGGATTAAAACCAGACTGACTGAGTTTAAAATAGAACAGCTAAGGAGAGTCATCACTGTGTGCAGTCATTTAAAAAGGAACACAGAGATTTCTGTTGCACTCTATCCTTTGCAACAGCTTGGAAGGACTATAGAGAACCTATGATAACAAAATTTGTACATGGTACAAAAACTGATGGAGCTGTACATATGAAGTGCTCATACAGGGAGAAATCTAGACACTTTGGTAAACTGCGTGCCAGAAAAAAACAGACATTTTAAGGTGGGAGCACAGGACTGACAGAATCCTCTTAGGGACTAAATTGAGTCACATGCAAATATCTCCTGCACTCCTTCACATGATGATCTAACTCTAGGAGGAAGTTTTAATTGTGGCTGTGATTTATAAATTGGTTTCCAACATTTGAGATGTTTTTTCCAGTTGAACTCTTACCATTCCTAGTGGTTGGAGCAGCAGGCGTAGTGAATTATCATTCTAGCCAGTATGGACACTTGAGCAGACCCTGGAGTGACTACTTCCAGATGCTGCTGGTGTTTCTCCACCTTCTTTTTGAGAAACCAAACCACTTTCTACACTGGATGAAGAGTTATGCTGGGTCCTGACACCTAAGTCGTGTGAGGGCTCTGTAGGCACATTTCATAACAAGTCGTCCTTTCATCCCTTCTGCCCCTCAACACCATTGTACTAAAGCGTACATCTTACGTACATCTTAAATACTACATCTTACCACTGTGGTCAACCTCAGCAGTCCAAAACCAGGAGGATGGCATAAAACTCGCAAAATTGTAGAGAAGTAACTATTTCTTTAGAGCTCGAGTGTGTATGGCCAGGAACAAGGAGGGAGAAGGCGGTAACTTCCAACTCTGGCAACACATCAGTGTTTCGCACAAGGCTACGGGAGGCTGGATGAATGAAAATGCCATTCAGTCTCTCAAGACCAGTTTATTTTCTCCAGAGAGGAGAGACTGTAAAAAAGTTGGGAGAAATTGTTTCTGTTGAGTTCTGTGTTACGAGAAATCTGGGGCCCCTTCACCTGAAACAAGTTTTAGGAAAACGAAATATTTGGAATTTGAAGCCAGATAAAATAAAGTATGAAATAAGATGCACATTTTTACTGGTGATGATAATTAGTTATAGGAGTTGCTTATCAAAGAATGTCCTAGATTTTCCACCACCTGAAATCTTTCAGCAAAGATTGGATATGTTAGTGATTATCTCTTGTTCAGCCAGAGGTTACGGGCAGTGTTAGGCAGAAAATCAGATTAGAAACTCATAATGGGCCCTTATGGCCATAAAGATACATGAAAGTCAATGGCACAAATTTGCAACAGTTAGTGATTTGGTTCAAGGCTGAAACTTCTAAATGCAGATTTCTGTTTTCCATTCTGAATGATGAAACGTCTAATGCGACAGGAGCTGAATTCCGGCTGCAGTTAGATTGATGCAACTCCAGTAACTTCAGTGGAACCGTGGGATTTGACTTTTCAAACCTGTCTGTTTTGACAGAAGCATTATTGCCACTTAATGAAAAGCTTTTACCTTGAGAAGCTTGTTACCACAAGCATTTATTGTGAGGAGTAGGCTTTTTTTTTTTTTCTCTAGGGAAGAACAAAAAAAGGAAAGGAATATTTTAGAATTATAAATGCACCTGACTGGTTTTACTATGCCTAACAGAAGAATCTCTTTTAAAGGGATAAAAATATCTGATTCAGTAATCAAAAACAAGTGCCTGATTCCTAATAATCAAGCCCGAATTCACCGGTTAAGGATCCTGATGAACTATGAGAAGTGCTTTGTTTGAGAAGGAGTTAGGATACCTCACTGTCATTCTTTCAAGTTGCTATCCACCATACCGAGCAGAATCCCACAACTTTACAGGTGGAGCCACATTGCAGCTAGTGACACAGACAGATGACATATTTATTAGCTTGTCAAAGCTTCCTCTGTTTATGGAAGACTCACCCAGCTAAACAAAACAGTCTGCTTCCCATTGGCTAATTGAGCTGGCCCCTGTTGAGAGTCTCAGCAAAGTGCTTGATGAGGCATAAAATGATGATTAATTAATTTACTGCTCAGTTGATCATCAAACTGAGAGGTTTATGATTCTCACAGCGGTCAACACTCTCTCTTCAATGTGCAACAGCGTGAGCAGCCTTCACTCTGGCCTGCTGCTGCCTTTGCTATGACCTGAGATATGGTGGCTTCACTCAGGGGAAATAGGGAAAAAAATTAAGAGAAAAGTTTCAAAAGGAGTGTACTCGGCAGCCTCTTTCAGAGAGGTTGGTGAGTGCCAGAACACTTCTCACAAAGGGGCTTTTCATATCTCAGCATTAATAAAAGCTACTTTGCTGGACATTATTTTTGTTCAGTGGATTACATAAGAACCTCCCTAAAAATAACAGTTTCTTCTCTGATTACAGGCTAAAAGTCAGAATTAGAATGAAGTTATATAGGGACAGGACTTCACAGTTGCAGGTAAAGGTGTGTTAGAAAAGATCAAAATGCCGTTATAAATACTGAGTGGGATTCTCTCTTTTCATTCCTAAAGAGGAATTTGAATGATTAAAAACACCTTTAAAAAAAAAAGAATTATAAAGATTTGAAGATTTAGCAAGACACATTCTGTGTATAGTGGGCACCATGTTTAAAAACGTTATTTAAAAAGCATGTTTTTGCATTTGCATGCATTTGCAGCTTGTGTGCAGTCACCAAGTGTTTTGCATATGTTTTTGCGTGCTAACTTTTAAATATTTGAACTTATGATAAAAATCTGACTAACTTTTATCTGGAATTTTAGTGCAGTGTCCAATGTTTATTCCCAATGTGAAGACAACTAAATTCTGCTTAGTTACATCATTTAATTCCAGAATAGTGCCAGGGGAATGAATATATATATAAGAAAGCAACTGAATCCCATTGTCAGACAAGTATGTTTTATACCAGCCATTTGGTTCAATTTTTCACAAGCTGGGTGGCGGGACATATACATTGGCACAAGGACATGTGTATACCAATGCATATGCATTTAGAAATTTCTTTTCTCTCTTTTCTTTAAGACTGTACCAGAGTTATCAGATGTACTGGAAGACACCAGGAGAGGTCTTCTAAATGTCTGCATGCCTGAGCACCTGAGTTGGAAATAAACGGTTTGTCTGTATAATGGGAAGAGAGGGTCAGTTTGCAAATTAAGCTTTTCTCCAAGTATGTATAACCCGTTCTTAGATAAGGTTCTGGCTAGGAGGAACCCAGGCAGAAAATGAAGCTTCAATCCTTTCATTTGGCTCAAAAGAACAATGAGAACAATAACCAAGTGCAAAAAGGAATTGAGTTAGTACAGTCAGTAGTACTTTGTTTATGAACTATATTTCTTCTTTGATTCAGGCTTTAGGAAACTTAATCTAGTTTAGATAAATGAGAGGAAGCAGTCTATTTGTCTCATCAAAGTAATGCACAGAAACCTAAGTTTACATATTTACACAGAATATGTTATAGTGGAGGAAAAGAGCCCAGGAAGAAACAGAGTAGAAAACCAATTCTGATAGAGCAATTTAATGACAAGAAAAAAAGGGAAGGAAAACAGTGTGGAAGATAGGGTGAAATATCAACATGTTCCAAGAACTTGCACCTTGGTCAAGGAATGGAAGAAGTCTCACTAAGCAATGTAAATCACTAGATCACATGGATGTATTTAAACAACACACTTTTTCAAATGCATCTCACCTGTCTTTGGGAAAAGGCACATAAAAAGAAAAGGCATAGATGGGAAATGACTTTCAAAAATTTAGGAGCAACAATGGACAAATATTTAGTGTGAACATCTGTGACATGATGTGACAGAGTGGGCTGATGTTGAGTCTCAAGTGTATAAATGGAGAGTGGTCTTTATGTGGAGGAGGTTTTTTACTTTTAAAAATGGGACTATTGACATTGCACAGGTTGTATAAAAAGGATCTCTGAGAACAAATTTCAAAATCATGTTCCAGTCAATGAGGTAGATCTACTGTTACCTGATGCAAGCTTTATGCTGATATTTTCAGATTTGTTAAAGTGCTGCTGAAGATATCTTAGAAGAGTGATTACATAATTTAGTAACTTGTACAGACAAGAATATAGGCACCAGAAAAGGTAGACTTAACTCTGCCATGGCCAGATATTGATTGTTGGATACCTATGTTTCTTTTGAGCATCTTTTGTTCTGCAGTATACGCTACTCTCGGTAAAGAATAACTGCATAAGCTCTGCAGCTCTCTATGCAGTGGATATTTTTGCATAAAAACTTGTCCATCTCTGATCTCTCTGATTTTTCCCCACTGTTCTATGTACAATAATGGTTTAAAATTCATCATTCTATAACCATGTCTGCTTTCTCTCATACTTCTTTTTACGATCCCCTTCTGAGGGTCTGCATAAAGATACATAGTGCTTCATTTTTATAGCTTCATAAAATGTAATGGCAAAAAACCCATTAGCTAATCTGGTTGACTACCTTTGAAACATGGGCTGTAGAATTTCACCTGGTTATCCCTGCACTGAGCTGAATAATGTGTATTTGACTAAAGCGTATCTTCCAGATGGATATCTAGTTTTGATTTGAAGACATCAAAGGCCACTTCCCTGACAGTTTTGAAAACATCAAAGAGTACTGAGCTTGTGGAAGATAAAAGAAAAATGAGCTAATTGCCTGGATGCTAAAGGGAAATTTACAGCAAATATTTTGGTCCTATTCTGGCTTTTAAAAATCTGGCTTACTGGAAAGACTGCAAGCCATTATTACACACAGAAGTAAAATTCGCTTTCTTTTTTTAGACCCCGGCTTCACATGGTAGACAAACAGGTCTTGAGAAAAAAAAAAGAAAAAAAAAAAAGAAATGTAATTTAAGATCTACCATAGTCTACCATTGGCAGCCTTTGCAAAAGACAAGCTGAAGCAGAAGAAAATGATCTATGTGACTTTGAAAGCAGACTATGCTGAACTCTCTTAGTTAAGTTGTAAAATAGGAAAAAATGAAAGGTAAACTGAAGAAAATGGACGAGGGGAGGGAAGGGAAGGGAAGGGAAGGGGAGGGAAGGGAAGGGAAGACCAATCATAGTTCAGCCATCTCAAAGAGATTTATAATGTGCCTTTAAAGACTGTCTCCTCTTCCCTTCACAGTTTGTCGTAGCAAAATCAAGGTTTAAATAATGTCCTTCTGAGAAATGTTTTTTTTCTGTAACTTTACAACTTTTTCTTCTTTTGTGTTTTACTACTGAAGTGTCACTAAGAACTAACCATCTTCAGTAGCAGCTTGAGCCACCACCTGTTAGCTGGCATGGACACAGAGACCACTTGATCTCTTGGAAACATTTGATAACAACAATTTTGAGAATGGATTGAATTACGCTGTTGAAAGAATTCTCAAAATTGTTGAAAGCAGATTCAAGAATATTATAATAGTGTTTCACAGAATGAGAATACATGGCATTTCAAACAGGATGAGAAGACTTATCTCATAGATTGAGCCCAATGAACTATTACTCACTGTAGCAGTTATGAAATAAATTAAAATGAATGAAAACTTTACTTGGTTTTACCTCAGTACTTATGAGATTTTATCTCCATGGAATGTGAGTATTGCTCAGCAAACAAAGATTCAAGACACTCTACTAGTTCACCATAATGGTCCGGGGACAGTTCACATTAGTTATATTACAAATATCCTTTGGCTAATCACATTCTTCTGGCAGCAGGTTCAGCCGTGGACCGTGGACAGCTCCTGGAAGAACAAACTGCCTCCTGACCTTTCCCAGGCTACTTCTACAACACAGCCATGCAGAAGTGGCAAAACTGTGGAATTTTATCAGATAGCTTTAATAACTGATGGATTTGCCATTGAACATCCTCTTCGAATACAACACCTAGTGGGTTGAAAAAATCTTACTTAGTCACTTGAAGCAAATTACTTATTCTTTTAAAAAGTTAACCTCTTATTAATTAGTCTGTTAAAGCTCGTAATGGAAGAAGTGGCAGAGAAGAAAAGGCAGAAAACACACAGCTCAGTCTGGCTTGGGAAGCACTGTGGTTAAATCCACAGGGAGAGAGCATGCATACTGTCCGGAAGAAATGAGTAGGATGGACAGAATGAGGCTGGAAAGGAAATGTATTATTACTACTATAAATAACTGATCTTATGCAGATCTGGAAAAAAAAAACAAACAACCCGACATTTGGAATAGAGGGGATCCTGCATAGAACTTACCAAACAAAACTTATTTGTCATATATTCATTAATTGATCTGCTGAATCTGGCACATTCCTTTTTATTCCTGTAGTTGCACTTAATCAGCAAGAAATCATTAAATGAAACTAAAATCAAGGCATGTAAAGAGTGATGTAAAATCAAACAAAAGTGTAAAAATCTATTAAATTAAATAGATTTTAGGTCATCAGCTGATACGTCTACTTGTTCAAAGAATTTCTTTCTGCATGGAGTTTCCCAATCTTCTTATTCAATTTCAATAAGATTATCAGAGTAAGAATAACATTTGAAGACTACTACAAGACTACTTCATCAATTTCCTTCCCTATTTTTGTTAAACAATATCAGTCCTTGGACCAGGACCCCACTCAGAAAGGCACAATGAAGTACAAATCTTTGTTTCAGCAACCACAAAAACCCAATACATTCTAGGTAAAAAATAACAGTAGATCTTCCCAGCCATGAATGCAGAGCTAGTTTAATATGGAAGTGTTTGCACCTTGCTGTGACAGATCAAGACTGCTACCCTAACAGCTAAAATGCTTGACAGCTTTTCGTTGTACTGTCCTGATGATCCATTAGCAATTTCAAGCATATATGTTTGTTTGTTTGTTTGTTTCTCCTGCAGTTCCATGGCTACTTAGGTACTTGGCACCTATGCTCTTTTTTTTTCCCTTTTTTCCTTTTTTTTTTTGGTAGGATAACACTCCAGTTTCCCAGGCAAAAATCACCAATCTTTGGTTTTTATACAAATATGTGGTTGTTGTCATCACTGTTTGAATACACTAAGATGTATTTATTGTCAGCAACAGACGTAAGCATCTAAAATATATATCTAATTATGTTTAGTTTCAGGAAACCGGCAAGATTCTTCACACAATCAGAATAAGAATTAGATATGTGTAGCTCTGAAGAAAGGACCTCCATTTTCTAACACCGATAACAACCCTTCACTTTGAAGGTGTTAGTTCCTTGTACTTTAACATGTCCTTAGGCTTAAATTTTGCTGTGGGTTTTTGTTTTTATTTGTTTCACACTTTCTCCATTTGTTTTAACCACAATTAAAACTAAAACTACTGCAATTTTGGTAAAGTCATTGTCTTTGGGAAGTGTCTTAGATGGCATTTACCAAAACTAAACTTCTGTAATTGTCATATTGTAAATGACTATAAATTTTAAACCAATTGCTGTGAATTCAGTTAGATACTGGGTTAGATTGCTGAGTTTTTTAAAAAGAAGACACAGAAAATATGAATCAAAGTTAAAAGCTCAAAGTATTACATTTAAACTTAACACTTACCTGTAATACTTTTTTCCACCATAAATGCTTACATGCTGTCATTTGGCTTTTCCGTGATCCATTGAAATAGAAAAAAAATCCTCAATGATCTGGTTAAAATAAATCAGGTACCAAAATTGTTCTCAGCTTTGAATTCATTTGTACCTGCATATACTTTGAGCAACAAATCACCATAAGTTTCAGGAGAGTGAGTAGGGATTGAGAGTTATAACTGCACGGAGCAGAGCTTGGCTATGCTCTACTACCAGAGGCACTGATACTTTTGTAAAAATAAGTCTTAAAAGGCCTATCAAAGCCAATGAAATAAGAAAACAAATAACACTGTAAATTGAAAAGAGTAAGTGTAGTGTTTAATGAACACTTATTGACCAATAACCTGCAACTAATGTAACTACAGATTTTTACTTTGGCTATTCATAGCTCTAAAATGTAGTCATTTGAAGCTGTACAGAAAATAGGGTGAAGTGATGGTTAACAGAAATGCATTTTATTAAAAGTTAAATTAAATAAGACTAAATTGGAAGTTGATGAAAAAGTCTGCTTAGTTTAATATACCCTTGGCTTGTATTGTTCAGTCTTGATGGTCCTTTAGCATGTAACATGGGGAGGTCAAAATTTGATTTTTTTTTTTTTTCGATTGCCAGCATTTCTACTAGAAACTGCTATTTTAGCTTGATCCTTCTTACAAATAACCTGTAAGCTAGCAATGCCTTATAATGTGCAAGCAGATGACCTTCTAAAGCCATCCAATAACAAGGATTACATTGCAAATTATATATTCTTTAAGTGGGACTAAATTGGACAATCTGTATTTACACTGGGTACTATCTCAGCATGGATAGGACAGTTTTTGATTTAAATAAGAGGTATATAGAACTCATAGTTTCCTGTCATTTATACCAGAATATAAAGAAATCTTCAGTGACCTAATTTCTGCCAGAATTAAGATGAATTTCAAATCTCAAGATGTAGCCATAGGAAAGATCGATTAGACCACATAGTGCAAGCATGGCTTTTCCAATATGATGTAAACCACTGATCACAAACACAAGACATACTACACATTTACCAGATCAAATTGCATTGTTTTTAACTGTTAAGCTAATCAACTTGGTTCAGATGTTGTAGAGCTGAATAATTCTCCATTATAAATTTGTAATTTCATTTTGATGTGCAAGCCATGAAGCAAAAACAGGCATCATATGTGATACCAAGTATCTTGATATCAGATGTGGTATAAGAAAACAAATACCTGGAAACAGCGATGCAATAGTACTCTGATGGTGGAGCCACAATTTTAGTGCACTTTGAATTTAACTTATTTCAGCAAACTGTAAGTATAATGCTTTTTTCTCAGCAATAAAAACCAAAAGTTGAAGACAGACATTTCATACAATCAACTATTTAAATTAGTAACAAAAAAATGTCTTTCGGGAGTAAGGCCCAGATCCAGAAAAAATAATTTTTTCCCCAAAGCAAGTCTGGCCGATGATCAGAATGTGCAGCCCTGAGTAACACTTTTGGGATTTCACCCTACTGAAAAAGAGGACATTTTTTCCCTTTCTTATTTACTTTCTGTGCACGTTCTTGCTATATGGAGTATCTGTGTGAGCCTGCCAGGTGAGTGTGGCTGACACACCAACCATCCTTGAACCTACAGGGCTCTGGCATACTTAGAAAGGCATGGTATGGAGGGTGTTTTCCCACTAAACTTGTAAAACTGCAATATGGAAAGAAGCTTGGGTTTCTCAGATTGTATAAAGTTTATCATTGCTATGTGAAAGAGGAGTTAGGCATCTCTGATAAGTTCAACAGAGCAGGAATGCAAGTATGTGTTGAATATGCTCCAGCCTGCCAATGGGAAAGTCAAGTTATAACTTAGCAGCAGCAGAACAATTGATTTGGGCACCTTACTTTGGGCTCCTGGGACTTGAAGTTTGGAACTCACTCTCTTGATGAATAAAAAAAATCCTCTCATTCCTCACTAACACTCTGAAATAAAAAAAAAGGTATAGGACAGGCAAAGCCCTGCTCTGAATTCTCTTGTTATTGGCATTACTTGAAGGATTCAGAGATAAGTATTAACGTGTGTTCATATAGCACATCAGGCTATAGCAAAAAGCACTTTTTCACACCAATCGTCGTGTCACCTTGAGGACATTTAAAAATATTAGAAGACTTAGGATGTGGGTACACTGTCATTCTAACAGTGAAGTTTGTTGTCAGGCAGTTGTGACATCACTTTGGAGTAGGTGATGAACAGCTGAACCACATCTGCTCAGGGGAGGTGCTCGGAGATTCACAGTCCAAGCCAGAATTCCTGGGGCAAGTCACCACTGCAGCTCTGTTAGAAGAGATAATCTCCAGTGTATTTATCCCTACTGTAGCTACAGTAACTTGTCTGCATTTTCTGAGGGTGAAGAATGAGGCAGGATTTCAGAGGTACTTAAAAAGGCTGACTCCCAGTACCCACTTACACCATGAAGGAGGAAAGGAGGAGTAAGTGCTTCTGAAATTCCTATAAGGCTCTCATCTGCTTTTTGGAATTTTATCCATGGAAAACAGAAACATGTAAAGAAACTGTTTGCAAAATGCAGTAAATAATTCCATTTTTAAAATACACCAATGTTTTAATAAAATTATTATTTGTCTTTTTTTTCCCCCCAGCACTTACAATAGAGCACAGCTTAGTTAACAAAACAAAGCAGTAATGCTATATTTGTGCACTTTTAATTCAGTGCTGGTTTTCATCTAAAAGTTGCTTAGTATAAATCCTGTGGGGAAGTGAGAAGAAGAAACAATCATCTAATCACTAAAAAATGGGCTATTCTTCATCCTTAATACAATAATGCAAAAATTAAGAATCAAAATATATTTTAAGCTATATAACCACATGAACAAAAATTAATTGACATAGTTAACCAAAGAAATGTTACATTTTGTATGAAGGCTATATTTGGTGAAGAAGCAACATGTTTTGAAGGGCAAATGATCAAATGAGAATGCATCTTTCTTTGGGGAAAAAAAAAGAAAAGAAAGAAAATAGAGGAACAGAAACCAAGAGGGAATTCAGTTTAAACAATGTTCTATGCATTCTGATTCAAAGTATTATGAAAGTTGGCAATCTCTTTCATTAAGTCTATCCATTTTCACTACTTGCTGTTTTAGGTACTGTTCCCCTAAAATGAAGGAAACCCTAAAATGAAGGAAAGCAGAGCCCTACCCAGCTTTTTCCTCCTTGCCGTGCAGTCTGCCACAGGGAACAGGGCAAACAGTACAGCTCTAGGGACTAGCATGGCAGGTACGTTGCTCTGTGTCCAGAGGTCAGTGCAGGAGATCTGCAGGTCTTAGGAGCCCGAGTCCCATTTAAGCACCACTGGAGCTGCTAACTGCAAGCTCCAGGACACAGTATAATTCAAGATTCATTGGATCAGGAATGAGAACTCAGATGTAGGCTTTCCAGGTAAGCGTTTTGTCCAGTAGGTTAGAGTCATTCATTTTTTCCCTCCAGCCCAACTAATGTTCATTTGTCTCTGCAAACATAGCTTCCATTAGGATGACGACAGAACATTTACCCCAGCAAACCCTACAAGCGAATAATTATGGCTTTCACTTGAGAAATCTGTACTGTGAGCCGAAAAGTGCTTAGGCAGAGACTGGCAGAGACTGGCAATAAAAACATGCCAATGACCTTACTGTTGTCCTGTTGCATAGCAGGACATGACTACCACATCTACACCTGTAAAACCTTGTGTGAATGAGCTCTCTTATATGCCTAAGTGTATGAGAAGATTCTGGGCAGTGATTTCTGATATATCAAACCCCAGAGAAGGGTGGATTATCCCTCACTTATGTATAGTTTGACATCCTGCATTACAGGTTCTCTAATCGGTATCTAGTATAACGCACTTAGGATGAAGGGGAAGGTGGAAAGAAATTTCCATGAATAAGCCTCCTCCTCATAAGCCAAATTCTGTTAAGGAGAGAAATATTTCCCTGGCCCCACAATTAAAGCAGAGAAAAGCCATTATAAATCTACTTAGGCCCCAAGACTGATCTTGTCCCCAAAACTTACTCTACATTCTTCTTTCCAAATGGGTTCAGCTGTAATTTGGCCGAGTACTTCAGACACCTCTCTTGCCTTAGTGTCTGTAAGAAGCCAGTTTTAGCAGCTCCTCAGATAAAATGCTAGCACTTGGGAACTTGTTCTTAGGCACCTGTTTAGAATCATAGAATAGTTTGGGTTGAAAGGGACCTTTAAATGTCATCTAGTCCAATCCCCCTGCAGTGAGCAGGGACATCTTCAACGAGATCAGGTTGCTCAGAGACCCGTCCAACATGATCTTGAATGTTTCCAGGTATGGAGCATCTACCGCTTCTCTGGACAACCTATGCCAGTGTTTCACCACCCTCATTCTGAGAATTTTTTTCCTTATACCTAACCTAAATCCACCCTCTTTTAGTTTAAAGCCATTATCCCTTGTCCTATCGCAACAAGCCCTGTTTCTATCTTTTTTACAAGCCCCCTCTAAGTACTGAAAGGCTGTACTAAGGTGTCACTGCCGTCTCATGTCCAGCTTTTCATCCACCCATACCCCCAAGTCCTTCTCAGCAGGGCTGCTCTCAATCCCTTCATCCCCCAACCTGTATTGATACTGGGGGTTGCCCCGACCCAGGTACAGGACCAGGCACTTGGCCTTGTTAAGCCTCATGAGGTTCACATAGCCCCACTTCTGCAGTTTGTCCAGGTACCTCTGGATGGCATCCTGTCCCTCAGGCAGGTCAACCACACCACTCAGCTTGGCGTCATCTGCAAACTTGCTGAGGGTGCACTCGATCCTACTATGTCATCGATGAAGATATTAAACAGTACTGGGCCCGGTATGGACCCCTGAGGGACATCACTAGTCACTGATCTCCATCCGGGCATTGAGCCGTTGACTACTACCTTCTGGATGAGACTGTCCAACCAATTCCTCATCCACCAAACAGTCCACCCATCAAATCCATCTCTCTCCAATTTAGAGAGAAGGTTGTTGTGGGGGACTGTGTCAAAGGCCTTACAGAAGTCCAGATGACATCGGTAGCTGTTCCCTTGTCCACTGATGCAGTCACACCATCATAGAAGGCCACTAGGTTGGTCAGGTAGGACTTGCCCTTGGTCAAGCCATGCTGGCTGTTTCAAATCACCTCCCTGTCCTCCATGTGCCTTAGCATAGCTTCTAGAAGGATCTGTTCCATGACCTTTCCAGGCACAGAGGTGAGGCTGACAGGTTGGTAGCTCCCAGGGTCCTCCTTGCTACCTTTTTTAAAAATGTGTGCAATGTTTCCCTTTTTCCAGTCTCCAGGGACTTCACCTGACTGCCAGGACTTTTCAAATATCACGAAGAGTGGCTTGGCAACTACATCAGCCAATTCTGGACTCTGTAATGCATCTTGCCAAGTCCCATAGACTTGTATATGTTCAGGTTCCTCAGGTGGTCTCGAACCTGATCTTCTCTTACAGTGGGAGGGACTTTGCTTCTCCAGTCTCTGTTGTGAAGTCAATCCACTGGAGAGGTGTGGGAAGAGAGACTGCCTGTGAAGACTGAAGCAAAGAAGTCATTCAGTACCTCAGCCTTCTCCCCGTCTGTTACTAGTTTGCTAGTGTTGCTCAACAGAGGGTGTATGCTTTCTTTGACCTTCCTTTTCTGGCTGGCATACCTGTAGAAGCTTCTCTTCTTATTTTTGGTGTCCTTTGCCAGGTTCAGCTCCAGCCACTCCTTGGCCTTCCTGACGCCATCCCTATAGAACCAGGCAGTGTCCCTGTACTCTTCCCAGGACACCTGTCCCTGCTTCCCCTGCCTGTGCAATTCCTTCTTGCTCTTTAGTTTGCCCAGCAGGTCTCAACTCATCCATGCCAGTATCTTGCCTTCCTTTCCTGATTTCTTACACCTGGGGATCGAGAGCTTTTGCACTCTATGGAAAGTGTCCTTAAAGATCTGCCAGCTCTGTTCTGCTCCCTTGTCCCTGAGGGCAGTTTCCCAGGGGGTCCTATTGACCAACTCCCTGAAGAGCTGGAATTTTGCTTTCCTAAAATTCAAGATCCTGACTTTACTCTTCGCCTGCCCCATATCCTTCATGACTGCAAACTCCACCAGTGCATGATCACTGCAGCCCAGGCTGCCTCCAATCTTGACGTCACCAGTGTTGGTGACCAACAGGTCCAGTATGGCATCCCCTCTGGTAGGGCTGTCTATTACCTGGCTTAAGAAATTATCCTCCATGCATTCCAGGAGTCTCACCATGTTACTTTTCCAGCAGATATCAGGGTGGTTGAAGTCCCCCAGCAGGACAAGAGTCTCCGAGCGCGATGTCTCCTGTAGCTGCAGTAAGAAGGCTTTGTCAATAGGCTCCTGTTGATCAGGTGGCCTGTAGTAGGCACCAACCACAAGGTCCCTTTTGTTGCTTTAGTCACTGATTCTTACTCATAAGCTTTCAACCTGCTCATGGCTATTCTTCTGAGACAGCTCTTCACACGCTATCCATTTCTTGATGTAGAGGGCAATGCCTCTGTCCCTCCTTCCCTGCCTGTCCCTTCTAAACAGCCTGTAGCTATCAATGGCTGCACTCCAGTCATGGGATTCATTCCACAAAGTTTCAGTAATGGCAACCAGGTCATAGCTTTCTAGCAGGATGGTGGCTTCTAACTCTTTGTTGCCCATGGTGCGTGCATTGGCATAAAGGCACTTCAGCTGGGCTGTCAGCTATATAACCTTCTTAGAGGAATACCTCTTAATTCACTGTTGGCTCCTATTTCCTCAGAAGCCCGTGACTCACCTCGTTAAGACTTCAGATGTGCTGCAGTGTAGCCAGCACATCTCAGAGCAACAGGCTGAATGTCCTCACTAACACACTGTCCCTCTAACCTTGGCACGTCCTCCCACTGCTTGCCACAGGCAAGACCGATACTATTCTCCTCGCTCTTCAAGTCTAGTTTGAAGCTCTGACAATGAGCCCCACTAGCCTGTGAGCAAAGACCCTCTTCCTGCTTTGAGAAAGGTAAATCCCATCTCACGCCAGCAAGCCTGGTGCCATCCATCTTTAACCAGATCAGGAACTCAGGGAGCTGGATTTCACAAGCCTACCAGGTAGCTATATATTGGGCATCCCTGGTGTCATGATACATAGACTTCTTATCATTCTAGATAATGTGCCTCTTGGAGCAATTCCCAACGTGGTGGAGCTTGGAATATCTCCCTTCAGAGCTACATCCATTAGACACAACTAACTTCTAAAGCAGGAAGCTGGGAGAAATGTATTAGCCTTTTAATGAAATAGTCTTTTTTTATGCACAGACTGCTTTTTGGGGGTATTTTGCTGTAGTGTAATCATATTTGACAATAATCTTAACACTGACAAAGGGAGCTTTCAAAAAAAAGAAAGAACAAACAGCTTTTAAAATTGAATACATGAAGATACAAACGACACAGGAAAATTATAATTGAAGGTGAGCTTCAAGGTGCTAAGGGGTGGAGGTGGAGGGAAAGGAAGCAGTGAGCAATGGCAGTGATTGAAGAAGGGAAACCGAAAGGAATCACAGGGCACAGACTTCCACACAAGCTTCTCCATAAGGCTCCGCAAAGCAGGTGTTGGCCTGCCCCCTCCCCAGCAGCCCACCTCAGCGATAGAAAGCCACGAGTGCTTTTCTATGGCTTGTCCATTAAACGTTTGAAAGGATAAAAATCTGACATATTGACACCATTTCTGTATGTGCAGATGATGAAAGTGCATGAAATGTAGATTTTGCTAGTATTTTAAACCTAAAGTGAGGCAAAGATTAAACCATATTTTGTGAAGGTTTAACTTCATTTTAACATAAACCGCAGAGTTACGTATAGCTGGGAATATACATCTGTTCTGTTTTGTCCATATGCTCACAAAGGAGACAGTCCAACACCATCCTCACTTGGACAAAACTTCCGCAAGAGATGTATTCACAATAATTCATAGATTATTTTACACTATTGTCACCCAAAGTGTGCACTTAATATTCAGAATAATAAAAAGAGCAATAAAATGTATTCAAGATACAGTTTATTCTAATTCTTAAAACTCTAAAGGACTGTTTAGTTTCTAAAAGTGCCTCTCATGCCTTTATTGCTTAATAACTACAGCGAAAAATGGCTTTCCACCACAGACTAGTGTTGCCAAAGCACCATGGTACCATAAATCCTAAACCTCTCTTACTGTTAAGAGTACGCTCTCAGAAATGTATATGGAAAAAAAAAAATAGCTTTGCAGTCTATTCCAGAGATCTATAAAGACCATAATACAAAGCTATGGTAATACATAATAAAACAAACCTGCAGATCCGGAAGGCTATTTGTGGAGAACACCCTCGTAATGCTTCTTTTTCTTGTTTCCAAAGATAATTCTGCCTCAAATGCCTTCAAAGAACAAATCTAATCTAATGTAATGTACAAAGAGAAGCACTTAGATAAGCCAGACCAAGCTACTTAGGACTTCATAGGTCAGTTCCGTCTTAAATTCCACCAGGGGATTAAGCAACAACCAGTACAGATTTCTTCACTATACTCGTTGTTTGAATCTTCTTTTCAGAAAGAGAGAGTAGCAATTTCATCATGCTGAATATTATTAAGATGCAACCGTATAAAAAAATGCAATCAAAATAAGGATATTGATCACAGGTTTCTCCAAAACAAGCTTTACCCATGGTCCCAACTGGGGAAGATTAATTTCTACACCAGTGACTCTTCTGCTCCTCTGATGTCACAGTTTGACAATCAGTATTTTGCTCTTCTTAAGGGCTAGGAACATTTCATTTTTAAAGCACATATGGAGTAACTTTCTGATGTGTAAATATTTGTAGTGATTTTGAGGAATATTTTGATGTTTTGAAATAGGTTTCCAAAAAATTCTTGTGTATATACATATACATATATGTGTATGTGTGTATATATGAATATATTTAAAGTTTAAAAGGACAGAAGCAGAATAAGATGTATTATATTTTATGAACCAAATCCACCTTTTGGTATAAGCTAAGCTAACATAATGCATTGTGTATCGTGTATTCTGTGTGTGTATTCTGTAAATTTATTGCTTATTACTTATTTATTAATTTTTTTTTTTTTTTACTTTCTTTACTTTTTTTTTATTCTCTTAGAAATGGAAGCGTTTTTTTAACTGAGGATGATATGGAAAAAGTTTGATCTTGCTTGTGATAACCAGGATCATCCATAAAAACTGAACATAGCCTTTTTTCTGTACATGAGTTCTGCTTGAGTTAAGGATATGGCACCTCCCTAACAAGGCAGGTTCAGACTTTATTTTCGTAGGTACCCACCAGAGGGAGACAAAGAGATTTACTGTAAGAACTGACTGGCACAACTCATAGCAAAAATGCAGAGCGGGTGAAGAATTTCTCAAACATTTAAATAGTCATAAAAGCATTAATGTGCAAAGCACCCTACATCTATTGGAATTACTGTTTTTCTGTACACTCTAAAAACATCACAAAGGCTTTATGTATCCTTTCTGTACAAATATTTACACAGGCCTGTGTACATCTATATAGGTATAGATATATACATACGAATGTGTAGCTCTTGACACATATGTTTGCCTCCTGCAAAAACTTCAGAAAGTTAAGTAACTGGCAAGAGTGTTTAGTAACTCAGAAAACCCACATGAGTACTGCTGAATATGGAGGCTGGGTTCATAATTGCAGTTATACAGCTTGACAGTCTGCTTCTAACTTTTACATATGCACAATTAACTAACAGCAGGATCATCCCATCCTTCAGCCAGTCTGGTCAGTTGCCCAGAGATGCTAAATCAGAGGGGTGGTGTGCCTGGAGCACTTTCCAACACAGTTTCTGTTTCATTGGTTGTTAGCCACTCACATACAAGGCAGAGGATTGACAGCATTGTTTTTGTCCCTGTAATGATCAAAACAACTTGGGACAGGGCTGGGTAACCATCCTGGCATATTGGGATGGTTACATGTCAGATATTCAATGTTGACAAAAAGCAAGCTTCATATCAACGAACAATAGGCCTAAGCAATAATCAGAAAAGGCAAGGAAATTGATGGAATGCTAGAAAAGAATTATTATTGCTGGGGACTGGAAATCTAATGCAGAAAGCAGCCTCAGGATGCATCACAAAAGCTAATATAGACATACTCAGAGGTTTTCTGTGGCAGGACAAAAATCATGACACAGTATTTGCAGCACAACTGAGCAGAATTCAGTTTTTCTAATAAGTAATCCTGGAAATTAATCACAAGGTTATCCTTGTCATTTTATTTTAGAGGGCTATTAAAATATGTTGATCTGATTACTTGGGTAGAGATTGGTTCTTATTAAGTGACTGAAAATGCCGAGTCAAAGAGAAGTAGACCGGCCCATTTGTGAATTATGACGAGGCTGGCATCCAAAAGGCTTTGCAGGGAAATAATTATGAAACGTCTGTCATTTCATCATAACAGTCTGTCTTCAATCAAAGCATGTTGTAAATAGAAGTGTTCAGAAATTATCAAAGGAAACAAAGTTTTGTCAAAAAATGCTACTTCATCCAGTCTGAAGTCTTTCATTTAAAACATCTTGGGTTCAATGAGGTTTTAGCAAACTCAAGGCAGAGTTCAAAGAGAACCCTGCCTGGATTCCTGCAGAGTCTGCCTGGGCTACGGACATTGGAAACAGCCACTACAGGTCAGATCAAAACTAAATTAAAAAGAAACTTCCAGTGAACTTGGAATCCCAGTTTTGGGCCAGCTTTGCTTACGAGGTATTTTTACTGCTATTTAAAAAAGAAAACTTTGTATCTAGCAGTTACAGCTCAGGAGGGTTTTTTTTTTTTGTAGAATAGATTTTTATCTTCAAGAAGAGCCACACAAACTACTTAAAATTAGAAGAAAAAACCCACATATTTTTCTTCTGCTATACTCTCTAAGGAGGCTCTGAAATTGAAACAAATTAGCCTACAACTGACATTTTAGGCATATATGCATTAAATATATATATAAAAAATAAAGTTCCTAGTGATACAGATGCCTCACAGCATTTAATTTTCCATATTTTTTGACTTTTGAAAAGAAATAATGGGTAGTGTTCATTACCAAAATGTAAAGTGAAAAAATAAATTCATGCCCACATGAAATGTGAATAAAGTAATCTTACTAAAATCTTCAAGAGAAAAATGTTTAAGATCTCAATAGATAATATTGCATATCTCATTTCCTTTAGAATGATTTCAGGTATCTCTTGCTACTGTTAAAAAAGTGGTTTAAGGTTGTAATACATATGGACTATGTATATAACATACATAAAAATGCATATTTAAGTACCCAAATCACTACGTAGATTTTCAGATATACACAGCACTTGGTGGTGATAAAAATATTGAAATATGTAGGGAATACCTTTACAAATATTTTGGGTTTTTTCACCAAAGTAACTAGAAAACATACCAAGCAAGAAGTATTTTACATATCTTGTTTGAATGTCTCCTGCCTCAGATCATGATGGCATAGCACATACATGCTAGCATATAAAGAGAGACAGTAGACCAACTGAAGGGTATACACCCAGGCATTATCATCTTGTGCAAAATATTTAACACAACACTGTCTTTAAAGCTCATAAAAGTTTTCAAATAATGTTTGAAATCTAGAATTGTTTCTGAGCCCTTCTGTGTGTACTAAAAATAAGAAAACTGGTGTGTTTCTTACCAACTTATTTGAAAGAAGAATCCTATTGAAAACTAAACTCATTTCAGTTACATGTTGAAGTGATTGTGCTAAAGGGTCTTACTGTATAAATGGAGCACACAAGCCAAAAACAATACAAACGTTTAGCTGCTGGCTTTAGCCAGTCTCTTTCAGTGCAAATCATAATTGCTTTAGGACTTTCTGAATCCACTTTTGAATTCAAAGCTTCAGACAAATAATTGGATTTCCTGAAAACATGCTGAGCTATGTTGCACTCCCTGTCTTGCTTTATGTCCTCAGGGCTCCAGTCTCTGCTTTATATCACGCTGCACCTAGTAGGCTAATTGGAGGGATGGGTAGATCACTCTGCATTAACATGTCCATCTGTATTAAATAAAATCTCCTCAACAGTCTTTATCATCTTCAACAGAATTATCACTTCAGAGTTGAAGAAACAGGAAATCAAGTAAAAATGGCTGTGTAATTTACCAATGGCTCGGGTGCCTTAGCCCTGTAGACCTATGATCCAAGCCAATTATATTCTAGCTGACTTATTTTTACAGTACTTTGACATTGTATACTCACTTCATGTATCTCACTGACTGCAGGGCAGTTCTAAATATGCTCTGGGCTATCTGCCTAGACATTTCTTGCTCTAGGTAAAGTACAGTTGAAATACCATTTGAGCTTGATCCGCAAGGCTTGTAAATATGTAATATCAAAGATTAAGCCCTTCAGTTTCCCAGTATTGTGACAGGTGTACAAAAGATTTCATATTAACAAATGAGGTGTTGCTTTTTTATTGTTATTTAACATTATTAACATGTAATAAGCTGGTGACCTTTTTTTTCCCCCACATGTGTAAAAAAGGAATAATTAAGCTAGAGTAGCTGCTGAGACAAAAAAACATCCATTGCCGATGAAATCTCTGGGGTCAGGTTTGCACTAAGAGTTCTCCTTGCATAGCAGTTTTTGTTCAGAGTCTGAACAATTCGCACCTTCTTGCTGACCTCACTGTGTTGGAGAACCCAGCACTACGAGGACAAAGTATTACTCTCAGGGAGGTTTGGATGGCTTCACTTCAAACATTCAAGGAAATGGCATAACAATGCTGACAGAAATGTTTTCTTGTGTCTCAGCATCAATTTGGTGGTACTTTTCACCCCTTAGCATGCTACTTGCAACCTCCTTTGCTGCTGCTACCACCTATACCTCTTTTCTCTCTTTGCTGTACCAAGTACAGCAGAAGATGGAGACACCTGTCTAGTCTTCACTGTAAGCAACTATCTTCTGCAATCCTGGTCTGTTAGCTTGATGGGGTTTTACTTAAAATTCTGGTTCTTTGAGGACCTTTTTTTAAAAATTATGTTTTTTAATGGTTGCTGTAGTTTTGGATGCTATTATTTTGTACTTAGACAGCAGAAGCCATTTTGCATTGCTGAAGTCAAAAGGTTGCCAATACTGCAAAGAAGCATGCAGTAAAATATTACTGTGCATAAGCATACCTACGTGACCTTCTTTTCCATTTTATTGTTCTTCTGGTCTGGGTCTTCATGAGTTTAAAGTTGTTTTTGTCTCCTACGTTTTGTACCTTTACATGACATATCAAAAGAGCCTGACTGGGTCGGTGCCAGAATACTGTCTCCTGGAAGTGGCCAGGATGAGGAGAATGGCTAGTACCACCTGCTTCCCATGAGACAGCAGCCATCGGCAAACCATGGTCTCTTCAGGGCTTACCCTCTGTTCTAGGCCGATTCCAAACAGATTTATCAGCATAGTCCCAGTACTGACCTTTTTGAACTCCATAGACGACTTCTCTCCATGTTAAAAACTGACCATATATTCCTACTTTCTCTGTCATGTCTCTTAGTCAGTTTTCACCTGTGGAAAGAATTTCTTTATTCTGCTAAGGTTACTCAGTTTTCTTCACATCCTGCCTGATTCAGGGCTTCCTCCTCTGAGAGCAGATCCTCAGCAAGCTTTTCTTTTGGCACTGTGGATGATCCTTGCTCTTGGTTTGGCACAGCTGGGGTGTTGTTATAGTCTCTGCCAATTATGGATGGATCTTATTACCGAGGTTAAGTTCTGACCCACCCATCCCCATCATCATTTGAAGATGTGTAATAATTTTGACAAACCTTAATGGCCATTCCAGATGCCCATTTATTGTGGAGTGACCCACAAACTATCACATTACAAATGGTCACAAAAACATACCCACCATCTGTGGTGATGTTTGAGATTTCTATGCAACTCTTGACACATAAACCAGGAATTCAGTCATGTCTGGTAATAGAAAAGTTGGTGAAAGCTGGAATTAAATCTGAATATTAAATACAGTATAACATCGTTTATCTTTAACAGCTGATACTTTTTTTCAGAAATGAAATTTAGTGTGATGAAGAAACCCTCTGTGATCAATGTAGCTGTAACCATTATGGATCAGACTACAGTTTCATGTGTAATTATTCCATTTATGTCCAGATAAAAATTATTAAGACGGAGCTGTAAAAAGCTATATCTGAATCACAATACAGGATGGTAGGCTTACAGGATAATGCAGGTAGGAAGGGACATCAGGAAGGCTCAGTCCAACCTCCTGCTCAAAGCAGGTTCAACTATGAGGTCAGACTGGGTTACCTGGGACTTTATCTAGTCTTGAAAACCTTGAAATGCTCAAGGATTAGACTTGCATAGCCTTTGCTTGACTGAACCTCTCCTGTTTCAACTTATGCCTTTGGCCCTCATTCTCCCAACATGCACCACTGAGAAGAGTCTGGCTTTATCTCCTCAAAAATCTCCTCTTAGGTGCTGGAGCTGGTATTGGGTCACCTCAAAGCTGTCTCTTTCCCGAACTGAACAAACACTATTGCCTCAGATTCTCCTTAAAGGGCAAGTGCTCCAGCTTCTAACAATCTTGGTGGTCCCCATGCTGCACTTGCTTCATTTGATCAATATTTTTACTTTTTGAACCCAAAACTGGACTCAGTATTCTAGATGGTGCAAATGACTGCTGAGTAAAGAGGAAAAATAACTTCCTTTGGCCTACTGTTATTATACTGCTAACTGGTCCTGTTACTATAACCTAGAATACAGATGGATAGATATGTAGGTAACAGCACATGATAGTGGAAATGTCTGAGCTGGGACTTCAAAGGCTTGGTCCTTCATGGCATGAGCACTTTAGAACAAAGACATCACTGCTTAGCTTTTTCAGAAACGGCAATATGACCAGACAGTGGCTATAAGCTTCAACCAGTGGAATCACTTCAGTTTGTAGAGGTCTCTAGGTCACTCACCTTGATAAATACCTTGTGGGCTGTGCAGATGTTCCCTGCACAAACAGAAGTTAAAGGCTGATTGTGACTAGCATCCAAAGACAGAAACAGTCAAATACAACATGACTTGAAAGGGTGTGTGCTTAACTTTGAATATTGCCAGCCTGGTTAATGTGGAATTCTATCAGCAAAGTGAATCAGTAATAAGGTCTCTCTATGCCTATATTCTCCTGGATGATATTTTCCTCCCCATGGGATTTCTATGGAAAGAAAGTTGGTATGGGCACTGTGCCAAATTCCATCTACAAACTGAGGTCCACCTGCTTGAGAAGCTGAAGTGACCTGACATACAGAACAGGTTTTGTGGGTATCACTGTGTGGCTGCTTAAAATATGAGCAGACATCCTTCACAAGACGCCAGTGGTAACTGCTTGATTGGCATCATTCTTTCTGGAAGTATTTGGTTATACTCTGGTGCTTGGCTAGGTTAAGGCAAAAGCTTATACCCAAGACACTACCTCTAGAATCTTGGATGATGTTTAAGTTTTCATTTTAAAAATTGTTTTTAAACCTCATACTTTGATGTTAAGGATGGAAATGCAAACATTTTCTTGAGACTGCAAACATGTTAGTAAGGCTGCAGTCAGGAAGAAACCCACAAACCTCATGCCTGTGTTGGAACAAATCAAGCCTAAGTGATGCTTAGGGAGAAGGCTGCTTGGTTTAGGGAAGAGACTGGATTGTCATTGGTGTGGCATGGAAGCCCACAGGGCTCTGCTCTTCTGCTTTCTCATGACCTTGTGTAAATTACCATTTTATGACCATTCTAGGCAGACAGCAGTTAACTGCTTTGTCAGGAGAAAGATGAGTTTCTCCTAGCTTTTCAGAAAAAGTTGTTGGCTTTGCATCAGAATAAGTATGTTACAGAGTCCAGATCCCTGCAGTCAGTTATTATTTAAGCAATAAAATCCTTACAGCCTTTTGGCATCAAGCCTTATAGTTTTTGTGGGAAAGGAAGAAGTTGTATTATTTTCCTTCTTGCTATTTCATTTGTATCACAGAAATGGAATGTCTTTCACAGTTGATTGTATGTACTTTTGTAATTCATAGATATAAAGCCAAAAGGTCCCTGTGATTCCCAAATGAAGTAGTCAAGCCCCTCTCAAGCCTCTTGCAAAACTTACTAGTACAGCATACAGGCTAGAAACCAATACTTGGATAGCTCTGCTTAAATTCCTCTGCCAGTCACCTGACAGAAAACATGCCTGTACTGCTGAAGCAAGGAGAAGCCACCTTTTTTTCCCTAACAGAGATGTATTTCATAAACTTTTCTTTAAACTATTTACAAAGTCTTTTTGTTATTCTAATGCCCTTTGGGTGTTGAGACTAGGTATGTCAGCCACCACTAACTTTTTGTTTTCAACAAGAGGATAGCAAGAGGAATGTTAGAAAATGTGGTTGCCTTGCAAAGGACAACCCCTATACTGAATGACTTGAATGACTTGAATGTCTTGAGACAAGGGAATATTGCCTTAAATGAAGGGAGTAGTAAAATCTCAATCTATTGTCTTCGTCCAAAGATGGAGATGGAAAGTAACTTTGGGACATGCATGCAGGAAAGATTTTCAATTCTTTAACCTGTGTGAAAAATGAGTCACAGTCATTAGAAGTTGAAACTAGACTAACTGAAGTTAGAAGTCCATTTTTTTTTATATAATAAAGGTAATTAATTGCTTGAGGAACTCTCCTGAATCTGTAGTAGCACTCAATTACTTAAAGTCTTTAAAGCATGCTCCCTGGCCACTATGCAGTAATTGCAGGAGTATATCCAGCTGCATAAAATCTCATGATCTAGTAAAAGTTGGTGGAAATTAAATGAGTTTCCCTCACCACCCTTCAGGTAAGAAGCAGAACACTAGCTTTAGTGAAGCAACAATGCAGTAGGCAATGCAGTATCAGGAATGATAAAGAGAGGGAGGTGGAAGACTAAGGTGTAATCAATACAATTGAAGATACCGTACAAACAGGCAAAAGCAGTCAGGGCAAGCCCTGCAGAGCACTGGTAGAGATGGCATCACACCACCCACAGGATGCTATTGGGATGGCCTGGAAGGGGGCACAGGGAAAATGGCAGTCCTTATGCACTGGAAGACTAGTGCATCATTGGGGCAGGGCATCCTGAGCAGCTGTAGAGAATCCCTCCTAAGCAGCTTGCTTAGATGTACAAAGCTATGGCTGACCTGCTCTGTTGTTGGCTGTCAGTCATGTTTCAAGTGGGAGACAGTGCTGGGGACTCACAGAAGCCTCCCCCCACCCAAGTTTCTGTAGCTCTATTATTCTGTGATTCAAACAATCAGCAGAAACAGAGGGGTAGTGGTGATTCCAAAATGTTGTGACATCTTAAAATCTTCAGAATGTTAGATGCTTTTAGCAATATTTTCCTTGTCACATGGCTGTTAGCACAGGGTGCAAGAAAGCTTATTATGGAAGCTGAGTTTCAGACCTTGTGCTCCATAGGGAGGGGAAACACACACACACACAGGTTAACCAATCTTAGTTCTTGTTTAGACAGGAGAATTTGTGATTTTTCATATATTAGTTCTTCAGCAGAGGTGATAGGTGAACTGTAAGATTTAGTTTGCTTAACACATATATATTAAAGCTACGGTTCAACTGGTCATCATTGCCAGGTTTAAATATTCCGTTAACAGCTCTTAACTGTATTTTTTCCTTAGTGTAGATTCCTAGCAATACTGAGCAGGCATAAGGTAAGGATTTAGTTGGTTGAATTTTCCCAACATCTGGGGTTTTTTCAGGAGCAAATATATATATTCGAGCTTAGAATACTTAATGTAATGTCTTCAAATTAACTAAATTTTTCTTTAAGGAGCAAATAGTTATTTGAATCCTACAAAGTAATTTTGAAGAACACAGGCTCAGATCTCAGACATTTCAGTAACAAGTAGTTGATCATGTGATCATTACAAGTATTTGAATAATATATATTTTATATCTACCTATTTGGTTTAAGTATATAAACAATGTTTTATTCTTGATTTCTTGAAAAAAAGTCTTAGCTTTCTTGTGGTACAATGAGAAATGTATATGCAACTTTTTATGAATAAGTGTTCTACACACATCTTTGCTTTTCCTTAAGACCTTTTTGTGACTTAAGTTATGTCAAACTAAAGTTCTACTGTGGATCTGAAGTGAATCTTGACATCATAATCACTTACCATGCTTTGGCACATATCTCAAAGCACATAGACTAAATGCTGGATGAAATTAAATGAGAAGGTGCACTCCAGGAGTGTACCTCACGAGCTGCAACCACTAATACTCATTGAGTTGTTCAATAGTCATAGAGCTTACCTGAAGAAATGACCCCAAAATGTCTGTAGGGCATGACATGTAGGTTGTTTTCAGCACAGATTCTTTTGTTCTGTAGGTCTGCAGCTATAATGCTGCACTCTGCTAACATAAGCGAGCCTTAGATAATTAGAACATGTAAGGCTCTAGCTGAGATGGAAACTAGAGAATAAGTTCATTCTCAAGATGAGGTGTTTCATTTGTATGCAGCTTGAAAAATAATAGTACTGAGATATAAAAAGTACACAGTATTCAGTGTTGCAACAGCATTTTTAACTGTGATTCATTAGGCTGTACAAGATTTTATGCATCATTGCTATCCAAGTACAAAGTAGACTCATAATATGTAATCAAAATATAGTATCTGAAAAAGGGCAGATATATTTTTTCTTTCTGTATTAATGTGGAAATCTGACTTGATGAGGAAGTTGAATTATTCCAGTTCAGATGTTTCACTGATTTGGTTTAATATAATGTAACAAAAGTGTTAGTGGGAATATAGATAACTGTCTAGACAGATACTGGCAAGAAAAAAGTTGTAGTATCTATTCTCTCACACTCCAGAAAAACTCAACATGTAACAGCTAAGTTATATGTGATCACACTTGTATGCAAATTTGACATAATTTTTTTAATGTGTATACAGTAATATGACAGTTCATGATAGACTGGAAATGTTTATCTATGTCTCTAAATTAATCACTTTCACACCTAATTATCATAAGAAATCTCTTGCAAGATATTCTTGGTATTAGTCTTTTGTCAAGCTAGGCAATGTTATTTAATTAGTTATTAAGTGAGTTAAAAATGGCATCTTTAGAGAGAAAGGGAAGATTGGGCTGGAAATGACTTACTCTAAAATTTTACAACATCACAATAGATTATTTGCATTAAAGATGAAAAAATTTCAGTTTATGTTACCTGAAGAAATTTTACATATCAAAGTTCAATTATTAGAACATGCACTGGACCTAAATGAAGATATATGTGGTACAGAAATTAGTAATTCTGTATGTTGTACTCATGATGTCATAATCTCAGTTTGGTCCCCTGTGCTCTATACAGCTGGCATTCATTGACCAAATGGGATGGAAAAAACATACATTCACAGCTAAGTGGGATTCTATCAGCTGGTGCCAAATATAACTACAAGCACAATTTCTTAATCTTGATCTTTCATCCACGGTGAAATCTGATGCAAAACATAACTCAATGAGTTAGGTAGGTATGTGAATACTTTACCTCATCTTTTTTTCATTTAAAATACTCCAAAATATGAACAACAATATCCCCAAAAACAAGGAAGAGGAAAAAGCAAAAGTTTTTTTCTGCTCAAAGCACAATATGTCTATCTCTCCTAGAGGAAAAGCAGTTCTGACTCACAGTGCTATTCTGGGAGAGAAAGCCAAAGGTGTTCTCCTCTCATATATACTCACGAGGGCTGGAGTCTGAGATGAGATGATAAAAGCAGTGGTATTATCCCAGGTTGTGCCCACAAACTAAATTCTAGTTATTTGAGATGTCACTAGTTACTGATGTAGTAAGTAGATCCAGAGAATAGAAACAGAAAAACCTTTGAAGCTGAAGGGAGTTTCTTTAAACACAGATCTTATTGAATGCTTTTATGATGAAACAAAGTATGTTAAAACAATAAAATATGCTGATGACATGAGGTGCTGTCAACATGATGAAGGATTAAACTGGCATACAGGAAGAACTGCAATACCTTGAGACTGGAAGGAGTGGAAATAGAACGAAATAATAGTACAGAAATATTACATAATATTACAGAAAGCAAAGTAATGCTTTCAGAGTACTAGTATGAAGAATTTCTATAGCCTTGTAATTCACCAGTTGGAAATAACAGAAGAGAAGAAATATATCAGTGTAATAGTTGATCACATTAATAACTTGCAAAAGGTGTCCTGCAGTGTATCTTGAGAGGTTCAGATAGACCAGATAGACCCTCCACCTGAACTCTGTGTATACTTCTGGATGGTCATGTTCAAGAGAAAAATTGACATTAGAACATACATAGGGATGATCAAGGAAATGTTGGACCTACAGTATAACAGAAGCCAAGATAAGCTTGATATGTGTAGTCTAACAAAATGAAAGTTGAGATGGATTTTAACTGTTCTGCATAAGTATACCAAGGGATGGAGATAAACACTGGGAAAGGAGAAAAGCCAGGTACAGTAAAGGATGATGTTCAGACAGGAGCAATGAGCATATAAACTGTCAATTAACCAATATGGCTACAAGCTAGAGAAAATTTTTGTGCTAAAGTAGTTAGAAACAATCATTCTGTAGCAGAATTGCGTAGCCAAACTTATAGTAGTATATATTTTTAAGATAAATCTTGATCAGTGTACACAAAGTATTATATGTCATAGCTTCAGTAATAGCAGGAGACAGAACTTGTTTATGCTTATTTGCTTCAGTTTTAGAGTATGTATTAACACACTATATTGTCCACTTAATAATGTCATAGTTTTATTTTTAATGTTCTTCTTAAATATATTAAAAAAAAAATAATTAAGCGAACCTACTTATACCTCCCTCACAGGATATCTGCTATATACCATGCTCCTATTTCCTATTTAGTAAAAATACAATTTTATGTAGTATTGCATACATGGAGTCATGATTCCTAATACAGGAAGCTAATAGCTCAAATTAATTGACATCATATTTTTAGAAGTACTTGTATCAGGGATCATTGGTATCATCAAACTTTTACAAAGTTTGTGAGGGATTTCAGTTCAGGAGCAGGAGTAACATTAGATAGCTTAGATGATCATAAATATTAAATAAAGAATACTGAATTTAAGAAACAAGGTTAGAGGTCCACCTAAGCCTAGACAGGTCATTGATCTGTACTGCTTAAAGGATGCTGGTTTCTGAGGCCCAGGAAGGCTATTTGGATAGGAGCCCTGTGATCTATGAAGACAGCAGCAAATACAGATTTGTACAGCATTCCTTCTTTTACTGTGAATAGCATAACTCATTTTTATCCAGCTTTTGCAAAACTGCAACTGGATTCCATCATGCTTTAAATTCCACTTGTGTCAATTGTATCCAACGCTTGTCTTGTCTCTTTACAGTGAAAATTCTTTGGGGTTGTATATGTACATTGCTAAGCACAAAACTTTCTCATTTTAACCCAACCCTTTGTATTAATCTATTACTACTTTTTATTTTTTGTTCTTTTTTTTTTTTTTTTTTTTTTTAGGGGGATATAAGGAAGGTTATCACTTGGTCATTAACGTTTCTGAATTACATCTGTACATTTATTTTCACTGTGTGGTTTTTTCCCCACTTGCTGCTTTTTTCCTCAAACCTTTCCTTTCCTTCTATTCTTGTCATTGCAAGTATATTGCAAATACCGCTGTATATCCTGAAATATCATCCTGAAAACTAAAAGTAGCTTCATTTCACCACTTTTTACACGTGTTTGTAAGGGTGGTTTTGGTATGTTAAGAATGAAGAATACCATACCAATGTACAACTATAAACTACTATTAACCCTGTAGGATTTAAAAAAAAATATTATTTTATATACATTTTTAAATAGAAGTCTAGGATGGTAAGCATTTTATTAATATATTTCTTTCTACTCAGTCAAAGGATTAAATCATGTTATTTGCTTTAATTTGGCTCCTATACTACAAATGTCCCTGAAAACTGAAATGGCAAATAAGTGTTTTGACATATAACAGAAGAAACTTCACCCCGTGTAACTATTTCAAATGTAGTTTGTCTGTGTTTTGTAATAATGAAAGGAAGGTAGCTGTCTTTTTACATGCAAAGTGAAGGGTACGGATTTATTTTAATGGAGAATTAGTAATTGTAGTATGAATTTATCCCTGCAATACGGAGGTGATTTTAACGATTCTATTTAAGAGAAAGGGATTTCTTAAAAAAATAAATCAGCGTTACTCTGTAGTAATAACTCACATGCTCTCTCAATTTTGGCAGAGTCATTTATGGTTAACTTCTGGCCCACCGTAGATCAACATTAACTATTGTAAACTTTATCGTTGTTGCATTTAATGTATCTATTATATCTAATGCTGACAACCTTTTCAGTGAAGAAGGTACAGGGGCACGATCACTTCCCTACTGCTGGCCACACTGTTTGCAATACAGGCCAGGACGCTGTTGGCCGCCTTGGCCACCTGGGCACACTGCTGGCTCATGTTCAGCTGGCTATTGACCAACTAGTTTTTAAACATATTTTTTAAGTTTCTTTCTTTGTCTGTATCTTAAAGCCATTCTCACTGCCAGACCAGAATCAACACAACTTATACCAGATAAGAACATGCTTATATAGAAGGCTAGAGTGGTATAACTATCCTTTGTGCATAAACAAGCCATAACCCACACTGTCATTGTTAAGAGAAATAGGGGGAATAAGGGAACATGCACTCATGTCAGCTGTACCTTTGGCTTTTGTGACTTTTTAGTGACACAGAAATACCCCATCTTGAAGAACCCAGAATAGGCAAATATACTTGTCCAAAGCTCCCTGGTTACATAAGAGATCTAATAATCCCATGTCTGTAAGGAGAATCTGAATAACTGACATGTATTATGAGCTGAAAATGGGGAAAGGTGGTGGGAAAGTTTATTAATTACACTGCTCCCACAAAGAGTATTCTTCTGTGTCTGCTTCAAATATATAGTCTTCTTAAATTCCTATTTATGGGAGAGAATAACAATAATACCTAGACTTTAGATTTCTTGCCTTTTCTTCTTGAAATGATGCCCCATTTTTTCTTTTTCCTCAAGCAGTTTTCATCCTTCCATTGTTTTCACAAGAAATCTCATACTGGATTTAGTAGAAATCTTCTAAGGTTTAAAAGAAACCTTTTCCCCATGGAATTTTACTCTGCAGGTTTTGGCAGAAGTAGGTATTGAAAGTTTTCTCACTTGTGCACTGTACAGGAAAATATTGGCAGTTTGGCACAATCACTCAACATAACAAGGCTAATGCTGCTACCAAAAGAGCATCCACAGCAGTGTGTTGTAGTGGGAATATCAGAAGCTGTTTAAAGCAGCTGTGGCAGAAGAAAAAGAAGAGAACTGGGCCATCTTCCTTTACTGTAGCCTCCAGATCTAGCACATAGCCTCAGACATTTGCTAACTCTATACTCTCTTATGATTTTTAAAGTAGCCAGGAGGTCTCCCAGTGGAACAAAGAATGTTTTGGATTCTTTCAGCTGTTCTCAAACCCCAGAAAACCTCCCCGTATCAGTACAAGAATTGGACCTGGAATTGAATTTAACTTTGTGGGAACCAGAGAGAGAGCCAAGAAGGAACGGACTCCAGAAAGTGCATTTAGCAGGACCTTCTTGTCACTTGAGTTTCCACAATGGAAGCATTCATCTCTCCGCTGTGAGATTTGCTTGGTACATACATGTTTTCAGGCTTTACAAGTTTCCTAGGTGATTTGATGTGTGCCTGTCTGCCTCTCTCCTTTATCTCCCCAAATTTTGAATGCTTCTGCTAGTTTTAACCAAATGTGACTAACTTCCCCTAAGCTTCATGAGGTCTTCAGAAGACAGAGATACTGTTAAATATCCAGGCAGCAGGAGAAACTGATGCATTAATTCACACTAGCCCAGAGACACAGGAGAGAGATTTTATGAATTCTCCAAAAGTTTCAACTGAAGCCAACAATCTTGCAGATACTAATGTAAATCAGCCAAACTCAATCCTAAGAAGACAGTTTTCGTAAGTCCTGGATGGCTCCAAGAGAACTTACTGAGACTTGAGAAGGTACTTGCATGTGGGTTGGACAAAAGGACAAAATTCCATTCACAGCTACTGTAACAGGGGAGAGGAACATCAGGAATAGCTTCATCTGTAAAATGCAGTGGAGAGGGCTGTCCCCATTGCATGTGATCTAAGGATGGAAGATTGTGAGTGAAAGAGAATTGCATAATGAAATAGCTGCAAAAGGGACTATTATCACACAGTTATAACAGAATTTTTGTTTAAATTTGGGAAATGAGTGCATTTTAAAAACATTGACCTATGCTAATGATACCGATAGATGGTAGAGGTGGATTTTTCCTCTTTTAAAGAAAAAACAGTCACAGTCAGCATGTCCCAGCAAGGGTTGCTTAGGTTTAAAAGTCAGTCATATGGTATACATTCTTTTACATTCTACTGAATGTAGTTCAAGAAGCATTTGTAGTTTGCTAAAATAGGCTTGTTGGTAGGAGAAACTGGCAAATATAGCATGCGAACATCAGCTTCAGTGACTAAACTGAAGAGCAAGAATGCAAGGGGATGAGAGGAAGAAAGTATCTTTGCCTCCAAATACAATTTGATCCAAATCGGTAGCAACAATATAAACAGCAACTGAGTTAAAAATACTTACAGCAATAATTAATAACTACTTATAATACGAAGTAGATAATGTAGTTGCTACTGTTGGCTTTGGACATTGCTGTGGTGCCTAGGAGTCCCTTTCAAGTACAGGACCTCTTTATGCTGAGCAGGTAAAATCTCTCAGGGTTCCAGGGAGCTTTCAATTTAAATATGCAGGGCAAATGCTTCCCTGATATCACACATCACTTCAGCAGCAAAGCAGGGAGAGTTTTCCTCACCTTTCTTGAGACCACTGCCTGGTATGCCAGAGTGTTTTGTCTATTATCATTTTTCCTTGAATTCATATAACTTTAAAAGGTTTCTTTTTCTGATTTCTTCTGCACCTCTAAATTTTTGACCTGACAACAAGTTCAGACCACTGTTGCAATAATTTTCTGCCTATGCATGACACCTACATTTTTTATTAAAACAACTAAACATGGAGGGCATTGTGTCATCTGAGGTCTGAGGTGAGAAAAATCACTGCTAATTTACTCTGAATTTTATTGGTTCAGTGTCTTTTTCTGGCATTCGTGATATCAGTATCTAAATTACTTCAGTGGGCAACCTGACTTTTAGAAAGCAATATGATGAATTTTTGAAGCAGAACATCTGAGAGCAAGAATCCTCTTACCCTACAACAGGAGGTCTGTGGTTTACGTAAGTTTTTGTACTGATTAGTAAAGTTTCATTTTGATTTTGCAGTCCCTCTCACCCACACTGCACTTGGCTGCTGCCCACCAGTGGTGCGTTGTAGGGAATACATGAAAAAGAGAGAGCAAAACAGTACAGCTATTTTTATTACATTAATAGCAATAATATATGCTAAAGCTAAGATAAGGTTAGCTACTGTTCTGTGTCAGGAAAAAAGAATAAGTTGAATATTATACAATTATATGCGTCAGGGAATTCTTACTACATTTTTCTGTGCTGGTTGTTAATTTTCCTTCAGCAGAAATAACTTCATTTAACACTATTAAGTATTTGCTCCTGAATGAAAAATAATTATGTTCTACTTTTTCTTTCCCATATTGTTTGCCTAGCAATGATATACATATTTCAGTGTATTACTGAGCTACTATATTGCTTGTCTAGAAATACTGAACACCTTACTTGCTGCTTAAATATTGGAAATCATCACACTTTTATATTTAGGCAAACGTTTTAATACTGAGGGGACTAATAAACTTCTTAAACCTTACTAAACAGCTCATTTGGTAGCTCTGTATATAATTGTGCTAATCAACCACTGACCAAATAATCTGGAAAGTAAAATATTAAGTAATAAAAAGGCACATAAACTTTTTACTATACAAATTTATTAAGTCACATAGAAATAAAATCAATTTTTATGTACGCAGAGAAAGAAATACAAACTTCTCTGCTATTCTTACATCTTTTGCAGTCTTCAGATAGGTACAGAAAATCCAAATGCCTACTGTTTTGAGGATTAGCGTTAAGGGCCTGATTCTTTACTGTGTTGCAATATAAGTAATGTTTTCCATCATTCCTTCTATTTTAGGATTGGACTGGAGGCAGAAAGAAAGTATTTTGTATACATGAAATCAAAGGTAGTTTGCAGTGGCTTTCAAGTGTCTCATTCTATTCAACTGCTGCTGTTATACTGAGAACTTTCTAACATATGACTAATGTCTGTCATGTCTGGTTTGTTCTGTCTGTGACATATGGTGTGTAACATTTTCTTTTGACTGGGTTTTTATTTGTTTCAGTTTGTTTTGGAAAGCTATCCATGCCTTGGTACTTGTCACTTCCCATACAATTTAAGGGAAATGCACCTTGCATCGGGGTTGAAAGATGGTGGCATTTATGCTGGTCTGTACTTCTATGGAAGCCATTCTGTTGACCACAAAAAATGTTATGTACAGGTACATAATGTTTTTTTAAAAACTACCAGTAGAGCTACAGTATCATGGAACTCAGCATGGACAAAGTTACAGACTGAACTGTTGAAGAGTAAATTACATATATTCAGCTAAAGAAAACTGTGATAAACACCAGTTCTCAAAGTGATTTTTCCCTGATCATCAGTGTTATTTGTATTTAATTTAGATTCATCTTCAACAAGCTGTTCTTCATTGTTGGGCTGATGTTCTCCAAACACTAGGCCATCTAGGCATTTAAGGGGAAGGCAAAGTTTGCATCATCTAAATACTACCTCCTCTGGGGCCTTTGTTGTCTCAGCATTTCTCGCTGCCGTAAGCAGATACCAAATAGATGTGGAGAAAGAATGTGAGACTGATAAATGAGGAACTGAGTTGCAGAGGATTGCTTTCCCATAACTATTTTGGGTATGTCCAGCAAGGAAGGATGTAAATCCTTCTAATTTATTCAGCTTGCCTCCAGCACCTCTGTGAGGAGTCCCCATTATCTCCTGCTGGTGAAGCCGATCACTCCAGATGATGAGAGTGGTTATCTTGCACCTATGCACTGACACACGGCAATTATCTGACAAAACACTAAAGCTGCTTCTACTCAGCGAGATAACCTAAATCTGCGTAATCTCAAATATATAGTCTCTGCATCACCCAAGTAACCTTGCAGATGTTTTTTCCTAGCTCCTCTATAAATTTAGTCAGGAATGGAAGAGTTGATGATAAGCAGTGGGTACATCTCTCATGTATTTCTTGCAACATGTGTGAAGGAGAAACCTTTTGTTCTCTGAATGAAGTGCTGGCTGTTTCAGACGTGAGTGTCTATGTTCAGGACTATGTTTCAGGAGCCAGAGAGGGGAGAAGCTACATTCACAGTCTAAAGCCAATTACAGATGTCACCTGAGGTGAGACCTTTAAACTTTGGAAATATTAGTACATTATTACTCAACTGGTACAGGTGAAAGTGATCTGTACTATCTGAGAAGACATCTTAAATGTGTGCGGTGTCTGTGAAGAAGGTTGACGTGGGATGACTCTTCATAACGTTTAGTGCTGGATTTTTTGGCAGGTGGTTAGCACCCCAGCACTCACAGTGTGGATTAGCATAGCTCTGGCAGGTTAATTGAAGGTTTTTGGCTTTTCATACAGATTCAGATTAGGGTTGAATAATTACTGAAATTTCCAAATTTCCACTGCATTAGACTTAATTTTTTATTGCTCATATGGATGCTTTCTTTTCATCTGGTCAGCGGTATTGTAACATTTTTTTTTTAACAATTGTAGCATTGTTTTCCATAGTATTAATTTTATATTGTAGTAATTACATTGTGGCTCATTGTCTGCTACTGTCATGGTACAATGTCTAGTAAATATCAATTTTGCATGTTTGATTACAGACTTTGCAGTCATAATTTCTAATAGTGCCCTTTTTGGATAATTTCAGTAATCAATATATAAATTTTCCCTGTATGAGGAAATAATCTATGCATATTTATAAGCATGTCACCAGACTCTTGTGCACATTCTTTTTTCATTTCATATGTTGTAACATATTTCTTTCTGTCATCTATTTATTTTTAAATGCCCACATTATTAACAGTATCTGTATTATTTAATTTACAATTTTCCTTATGGCATTTGGATGCTTATTATGATTTGGATGTTCCTTTGCCACTTCTACACATCTGTTTTCTTTTTGTGTGCTTTTTCTTTCCATTTCCATTTTCATGTTTCATTGTTCTTCTACAATATCAGTTCTTTCAGTGGAACTTGCAATCTGTTATGTTTTCTTTTCAATATAGATAACCTGTTCTGACATAATTCCAATAATTAACCTGTCAGGGTTTTTTGTTTTATCTTTGTATATAGTTCATGTTTACCTCTATTAGGAATTATCTTCCTAAAATGAGAGATAAGATTTGCTGTCTATGTTCTATTTCACTATATTTTTCTCTTCAAACCATTTGCTATAGTCTCAGATCTCAAATTATTTTGTGCACCCATGTCCAATTTATATTTAATACATGTTTCATTTCTGTTTAATGTAGTATTCCAGTCAATGGATATGGTTTCTTTTGAACAGTTCCCATAAACAAGTCCTCTTCACTAATGTTGTTGCTTTTCTTCACAGCAGATCAAAAACTCTCTGCTGAAATCCTCTTAATTCTGGAAAATTTAATTTCTGTGGGAACATTAGTGATGTTATGTCCTTTGTTAAGAATACATGTGCTTGATTTCTTAATAGGTACATTTTATCATTGCTGGAATGCTTTTAAAAAATAATTTATTTCTTGCAAATATGGTGACCATGTCCAAAAGCTTGTGTTTATGTGCTTGAACATTTTTATGTTTTTGCAAAATCATTCTACTTGTATTTTGAAAATTCATTGAAACAAACACTTTGTCTCTGTATGCAGCTTGAAGGCCTACTCCATGCTTTCTTTGCCTTCACTATCCTTTCACCAAAATCTGTTACCCGGTCTTTAGACTAAGCTTTTTTTATCCATTCGTCCAAATTGAATTGCCCTTGTGGTCCGCTTCTCATTTTTTACTCTTTGAAGCCTTCTAAGGTCTGCTCTCAAGTTAGGGATTTAATGGAAATAATCTATTTACAGTCACATATTTAACTCAGTAACCATATAACTCTTTCAAAAGTTTCTTTGCCTTCTTACTCTTTCCTGTAAAATGCATATTGCTGGGAGTTAATTGCTTCTGACTTCAGTGGTGTTGTCTGGTAACCGTTCTGTTTTTATGTTACCTGAAATTAAAACTCAACAGGATCAGAAGAAGATATAATTAACATGTACAAATAATTTGTTTCTTTATGGCTTCATTTGCTTTCTTGAAGAAAGCACATTCTTGTACCTTAGTTGCTTACACATGTTTCTGGAGACATAGGCTTTTTCAACAGTCTGTAGATTCTCCATTGACTTCTCCACTTCTCCCCTTTTCCCTTATTTTCAAGACATCTTCTCTGTAATACCACACAGATCGAGTACCACATAGTGTTTATTGTGGTTGTTGTTGAACTCCTTAAATATTTCTGTACAATGAAATTAGCTGATTCATGGTTAACAGGAAAGCTACAAACATTTAGAGGAAGTTATCTGGAAGAAAAGGCAAGAGCTATGTGGCTCCAGTATCTCACTGGATACACAGAAAACATGTGACCAGTCATAGTGTTTCCCTCTGATGCCTTTGCTGCCATGTTCAATAGCCATCTATTTTCTCTAGGAACATGCTCGAGATCCTCACAAGCATTATGCCACAGGAGTATTCAACCTTGCCAGCAGGCTCCAGGCTGTCATGGCTCACAGAGGTTATCCATGAGTCCCACAGGACCCTGTGGGGCCTCCACAAGGCCATGCTGTGGAGCCCCCACCATAACTTTCCACCGCACAGTGTGCTTCCAAAACGCTCTGGAAGCGTCAGAATGTCTCCATGGAAGGAGGTGTAGGCAGCAGAAGATACAGCTGCCTTCCCCGAACATGCACACCCAGTGACTGGGGTTCACCTGTGCCACACTGCCTTCTTCCTTGCTCCCTGATGCAGCATAATTTCTAGTGTAGCCGTTTGTGACCTTCACTTGGTTTGGAGGAACGGTCCCATCCATGTCCTGCTTCTGTTCTGTTACTCCATGTGGGTGGGAGAGGGATGGCAGACAGTGCACTAACAATTCAAGTACCTTAGGTGAGGACATGCAGGAGGAAGGGCCTTGTCTCTGCCAGATGCATGGAAACAATTGTGCGTTACTTTTCCCCCTACAGCCATGATGAGGACTGTGCCGAGATACTGAATTTCACTGGAGGTGGAGATTCTGTCTGAGTTCTATCTGCCCCACTACTGCTCTAGTTCAGCAGTGCTAAACCAGTGACTCTGGGTCTGCTGCCCACCAGAAAGGACCAGTGGCAATAATGGAGTTCAGATCAGCTTTGGTTATGACCTGCACACCTAGGTAAGGGGCAGCTGGGTGTTTCTAATTACCTCTTGCCATTTCAACAGGAGAAGTATTTCTTCACCCTTCCTCTTTTCCTTCCCTTGTCCTTTCTCCCCATCCTTTTCTCCACACTTACTAGTGTGGACCTACCTTCCACCTTGTGCCCACTGTACATATCTGTGTGCTGACTTATTCCACTAAAAAGGCAAAAAACCATTTTTTGTTGAATTTGTATTCTGGAATTTTATGTGTTAAATTGGTTAACAAATAAATCCGGCAAGCACTGGAATATGTTACGATGCAGAAGCTTGTATCTGGGAGCAAGGAAGATGAGAAGTAGAAATGTGAATCACCCCCATTAGCAACAGTGGGTTGTTAAATCAACTGAAACAGCAACCTTAGAAATACTAGGTTTGAAGAAGCATGTGCAGGACAACTATCACAATACTGTGTCATGACTGCAGTGTGGGATGAGGAACAAATGGATGGTTTGCAAGGTCACCCTGTTCCCGGCATCAACTGTATTGCAGCTGAAAGCACATAGAAGGAATGGAATACTGTTATTGATCACAGTCTGCGTCCCACTGCCAGAGAACCTGCTCCCATCGTTTCAGAGAAAAAAACACATGAGATTCAAGGAGTTTGCGGCTGTTCCAAGGTGAATGATGCTGATTTACTTCATCTTTGCCAGAAAGGCAGTGCCAGAGCTCTTTGTTGGAGTGACCAAGGCACTGGGAGATAGCTGTGAAGGTGAAATGTGCATCTGGTCTCAGATGTGTAGGAACCTCCATTAGGCCAGTTTGTCACTATACCCTTCATCAACAGCAAGATTAGCCACATATTTTCTTCCTCTCTACTAAACTACTGCATAAATGTTTAGAAAGCAGCATCCTACAGCAGAATGGAGAAACTTACGTTGACTCCTGAGAAGCAGTGGGACTTCCCTTTGCGGACTTCTGCAGTGGACTGGATATTGAAAAAGCAAGCACTTGATAACAATGTCAGGTGCTTTGATTGCCTTGCATATTTTCTCATTTTTTTGGCCAGAGAATTCCTCAAGAGTTAGACCATTTCCTGATATAACACATAATAATTAAGTCTGCTTCAGGAAGTGTTTTCAGAGGAGGTATCACTCTTACATGTATCAGGAGGTAACTATGACAGAACGAGGTCAAGGGCAGCCTTTCAGCCACTTGCCAGATTTATATAAGGCAACTCAGCAAACAAATTCTTGGAATCCTGAAGATAGTCCAGTCTCTCTCCTTGTACCAGACAAGTTTCAATTATTTTACTGCAAAGTACCAGCAAACAGATACCCATAGATGTTGCAAAAAATTGGTCATGATTAAAAATGATGCAGTTCTATGAACAATAGAGAGGGGGTATCAGCTCTTTGAAACCTGAGCTCATGACTGCAGTGCTCCATATGGCTGAATCTGGTATCCCAACACATGACATACAATAACTGATCAAGAGCAAGATCAGTGTGAATGAAGCAGTATCAAGGCAAAGTTCAACTGATGACTTGAGAACACCTTGAGAGAAACTTGAAGATCTGGGTTTGTCAGTGTTGACTTTTACCTGCCCAAGAGTTGCTTTTTGTATCTGCTTTTCTAAAGATAGTCGGAGGGTCAGTTGTGGCTGGTTGACCTTCATCTATACTGCTCACCCTTTGAGAAATAACTATAGACATTATTCTTATATTCAGTAGTTTGGAACAGGGGTGGACTGTCAGTGACCTGTGGGCTGTATGTTGCCTGCCTGAATTATTCTGTGAGACTGTGACCTGATCCCTCCTGCCTTCTTTCCTGACAGCAGGTCCCCTATCAGGTCTCAGCAATACAGGCATGTGCCCCTAGGTCTTGCAACTCAGGGAAGAGTAGCTGTACCTCCAGATGCAGGATCTGATTCATACACACAACCTCATGTCTCATAGGACATGGAACTGAGTCAGTGCTAGACATAAGATAGATGTTTGGCCGCTCACATGAAAAGGTGGCAGGTAGTTCTCAAGCTTTTTCTTAAGATGTATGGGAACTTTTCCACCTTTTCAGGACTTCATGACTTACACTGTCTTCTACTCATGATCTCTTTTGCTCTTTCCTCCTTGCTTTCAGGTTGTGATCTCTATGATTCAGAACCAGCACCATTTTTTCCTTTTCTCCCAAATAAATATGATGACACTAGTGCTTTTGCATATATTTCATTATTTAGTATGCGTATGTTGCATGGCTTAATTCTGTTTTGTGTTTTATATGAGTTAGTTTTGGATGTTCTGAATTGTGTGAAAAACATTTAAAAAATCAAGTTTTATATTTTAAGTCAACATTGTAAAAGAATTTTGAAACCCTTGAACAAGAACAATATAAAAAAATTGGTATAAAAAGCAACCTTCATCACTAAATCATCCATACATCTTACAATGAGGCAAAAAGAAAAATTGTTCAAAGTTTTTCAATGTTCAGTGAATGGGTGGTCTCTTCAAGTTTTTACTTAATCGATTACACAGTGGGTCTATGAAAGTTAAAGTATATTTTCCCTTTTTATTAGTAACACTGTATTACTGCATCTGTTCAAAATTGTACTTTTTAAAATCTCAAAATAAAGATTAACTGTAAGATTTGAACAGCAGCTGTCAAACATATTTGAAAAAACAGACCCAT
The DNA here is from genome assembly GCF_964289735.1 of Phaethon aethereus. NCBI lineage: Eukaryota > Metazoa > Chordata > Aves > Phaethontiformes > Phaethontidae > Phaethon > Phaethon aethereus. Next base: position 71,960,552 of record NC_138582.1, read on the forward strand.
TTTTCCTTGGAGTACATTAAGGTCACTAGTAACCTTGTTTTTATTGCCTTTCAGATTCAACTACTGATATATATATACACACCCTGGCCATAGAAAATAATTTGCAATCTGTTTTGAATACTGGTTCACGATAAGGAGGCAATTTAAAAAATTTTTACCATTCCTATTGGTTTAAAAGATATGTATGGAGTTTCTGGTTTTGAGTAATTATGTGTTTCAAACTGAAAGATCAGTGGCCTTATATCTGTCAGTAATCATCACTCACACAAACGGTGCAGTGCATGGCTTTGCTTCCATTGGACAAATTAAAGTGTTCTCCCACTGTTCTAAATTAATTCTTCTAAGGGATTTTAATGTATAAAGATCTTCTCTCAAAAGTTTTTCCTATAATTTTACATGTAGGGTTTTTTTTTTATTATGCTTAACCACATTGATGTATCAAGATTCTACTTGTTATTTTTTAGCGTAGCCAATGGCTCTAACACATGGTGGTATACTGTGCTCCATCTCCAGCATTACCTTGTTAAATCAACGTATGTCTATTAGTAAAGGATCATTTCCTTCTGTTATAATTAATGATGGCATCAAATATCCAGCCTTGTAATTTATGCATGATTCCAAACATCTTTATTTCCTCTAGATTACAATTCTTCAGTATGACGTGAGTTTCGCATAATTTAAATTTCGAAACTTTTTTTTGCATTAAACAGTGCATTTCTTCAGTAATTACATGTATTACAGAATCTGCATAACTTTCTGTTCCCTTAACTGCATTATTGATTTTTATATTAGCCCCATATGGAACATTAGTGTTCCATTTATCTCCTACTGCAAATAGTCTTGTGGAGAGTCATAAATCATTAGACATCTGGCTATAGATAGACAAAATTTTAGAAACGTCATCATAACCTAAGAGTAATGGGTTAATCTGACAGGGAAGCTATGTGTTATGATATACCAAAGTGTACGAATATCCCTGGGTGGATTAACTGTTAAAAAATGCAGTTTGCCAGAAATTGAAATGTTCATGATTTGCAATCAAAATACTGAGTAGTTCTGGTTAAGAAAATAAGAGAGAAGACAAAATATTTAAGATACTTCATTTTGAGCCTTTTTAAAGGAATGTGGATTTTTTTCTACTTCAAGACAATATTTTCATTTTTTAGGTTTTCATACCAAAGAAAAGACACATCTAAGAAGGCGGAGGACTGAAAATAATTTTCTGATTTTTTGGGAGAGCTCAGCTGATCTTAAAACTCCCTGAAGTATAAATTCCATCCTGATGTGAAATTATTTCTTTTTCATTCTTGCAATTCTTCAAACCAAATATATGAAAACAAACAAGCAAAATAAAAATCCGGTTCTCCAACTGAGGTCTTCAATTTCAGTTTTCATTTTTTAAAGGCTTAATTTCAATCATCATTTCTGAGCAAACTCTTTGCAACAATGGAAGTCTTATGCATTAAAATATTACTGTGGTACTGTTCATGTCCACACAGCTGGTGCAGCACTCAGAGAACAACTACAAGCTGCGTGTCCTCTCTTATCTCCATTCCTACCATTTAAGCTGGTTTTGAAAATTTGATGCCAATTGATTAAACAACCCAGATATCTCCAGCCAGGTTTTGCCCTCTTGGATATACTGATTGTAAATTTTCTTGCTGGCTCCATCGTTTGCCTGATTCACAGACTGAAAAGCTCTGTTGTGTTAGACAGTTCTCTTGGGTCTCCTCTGGATTTGAAATACTTAACATGATTACTACTATTTGAGTAGCATTGTTTATGAACAAAATCTTCATCAGCAACTTTCTTATTTCTTATTTCTGAATTTCTCATCCCTAATGAAAAACAATCCCTGAGAGCTTCACCACCCTCACATTCAAATATACTTCTACCTTTCTTTTGAGTTTTAAAGTGAAATTAACAGTATTTACATAACATTCTTTTAAAAAGTGCACACTACTGTAATTCAAACAGTCCTTTCTAATCTATTGCATCCAATTACTGAGAAAAATGTGACTCTCGGAGTGGAAAGAGCCTTTTCCCCCATCATAGTGGGAAAATAATACAGGCTTTTTAATGGTCATCATCAGTACTGTTGCTATAAAATTAATTCTACATCTTTTGCATACACGTTTAGTAAGTTGCTCCTCCAACAACAGAGGTAGTAAAACTCCCGTTCAAAGATTTGTGTCCCATGGTGCCTATCGTGATTCCCTGAGATCACAGAATCACAGAATCATTAAGGTTGGAAAAGACCTTTAAGATCATCAAGTCCAACCATCAACGCAACACCACCAGGCCCACTAAACCATGTCCTGAATTGCCATGTCCACGTGTTTTTTGAACACCTCCAGCGATGGTGACTCCACCACCTCCCTGGGCAGCTTGTTCCAATGCTTGACCACTCTCTCTGTAAAGCAATTTTTCCTTATATCCCTCTCTAATTACCTCCCACCAAACCCTGCACTGAAACCCCAAGTCTGTCTCCCTGATGATAACCACCGGCTGCCAAAGGTGCAGCATATGCCCCGGCTGGTGCCAAACTGCTGGTGTTCTAGTTGCCCAGCCCGTATGTGCACTCCGGCCACCGGCTGGCCAAAGATCAGGTAATGCTGAGCTCAGGATTCAGTCTTTCCTTCAGCAGGACCTTCCCTTGAGTCTTTCCCCCATGTTTTGTGACAGTTTTTCATGAAACTTGTCCAAACACAGTATTTCTGAGATACTTATCTGTTTCTCAGTGGCTAAAATAGATAATGAGGGAAGGCAGACAGATTATAACAATCAAACAAGCGCTATCTTTTTAAGAAACCAACATGAAAAAACCCATGTTTTTAATCTGCACAACCTTTTTTCTACACATGAGTTATTTCTGATTTCTAGATTTTCAGAGACCTTGTACCTGTCTGTTGCTTTTTAACAGAACCCCTCCAGAAAAAAAAAACTTTGTCATGCTGATGCTGCTTTTCTTGCTGATCTGCTAACCTCTGACAAGACCTAGCAATGCTTTTTTCAGGGTCAGAATGAAATAAGAAATCCAAAAAGCAGTGTCATGAATCCAAGTAACACACTGGAAAGTGTCCTGAATTTCAGGCTCCATCAAACCAGCTTCATCCTGTAGGGCCCATCAGTAGTGGAACTTGGGCTGCATCTGTTTCCACAAGGCAGGTCTCTGAACCATGTTTCTGAAATGGTCCCTGTGTAAAAAATACAGAAGCAATATTCAGGCAACATAGCCTCCACAATGGCACCACATTTCAAGGCCCCCGATGGAGATGGTTATAGTAAATTTTTTGTTACAGAAACCTTCCAAAGCCCATGTCCAACCAAAGAACCCATAGTGCTAACCAAACTTTCCTTCAACTTGGTCTGAATAAGCTGTCCTGTTAGGAACTGCAGATCTACACCATGTCTTTTTCACTAGATCAAGAACAGAGCACAGATCTCACTGGCAGTATATTCTTGTGTGTACGTGATTGTATTTCCTTCCTTGCATAAAAGATTTCTCAAATTGGTGTCTGCAGAATAGCTCTCCACTTTGAATGCAGTATATAGAGCATGATGAGTGAGATGGATCAACATGTGGAGAGATTTGAACTCTTCTTTGGTATTTGTTTCCATCTGTCAGAACTGGAAAATAGAAAGTAATGTGAATCAGTTCACATTTAACTGTAATCTCCACTCTACGGACTGCCAGAGATGACTTTGGCACAGTCTGCCTGGGCAGGTATCCAAGACCTCTCGTTGTATATGTCTTAACTTAAGGAAGCCTCTGGACATGAGCACCCCAAATGTTTTTGTGTAGAAATAAGTTCCAAAACATTTACCATTGATGTGATCCTGAATTTTGTAAATGTGTTCATTTTTTCCCTTTTGAACGGGGTTTCCTGATGCTTTAGCTGTCTAATGATATCAAGGAAATTTGACTTGATGTGAAAAGTTATTAGAAATCCTTCTCTCTCTTCCCCGCCTTCTCTAAATCCTGCACAAGAGAAGACACTAATGAAAAGATCAGTTCTAAGGCAGAAGATAGATGAAAAGGCATCTTAAAGTGACCCTCGATTTAAATGAAAACAACATCCCTTGTCTTCAGACTTATTTATATTTCTAACACTTTATTCTGTTGCTGTTTGAAGGAGGAAAAAAAAACCACAGCAAGATAAAAAAATAGATATGAATTAATTACGAAGCACTCCTCTTAAATTACAGTTCTGCCTCACCTCTTCCTTCCACAGCTAGTGAATGACTAATCAGGAGATGTTGCAGGTTTCTAGAATGACAGGGCCAAACAGGACTGAGAAGTTTGTTCCATTTCACATGTCATTATGCAGTCTGAGTGATTTGGTAGGATTTCTTATTTGTTTTTAATATAGACCTTGTAAATTTGTAAATCGCTTCTATAGTGCAAATATTTCCTTAGAGCAAACCACTGCTGCTTTACTATCAACAGGACAGATAGAAAGACATATAGCTAAATTCAAATGTGTTTATGGTGATTGAGGGAGGAGCCTGATATTGAATATAGCTACCTACGTAACGAGTATGTGCTGAAATTGGAGTGTACTTTGTGAAATCTCTGTGTTCCAGAGGAAATGGCAATACACTTTTACATAAATACCAGTATTTTCCTGTTAGGTATCTGTTCTTGTCAAGACTGAATGGAATAAAAACATAAATATAAACAAAAACACAGAAACTTACTACAACGTGCTATTTTTCAAGTCGTAATTATCTTTTTCAGTTTGGGAATACTTCATTTAATAGCATTTACATCAGTGTTAAATGCTATCAACAAGGTTTCAAAAAGTATTTCATCTAGTTAGACGTTCTACTTACCGTAGAAAATCTGTGGAAAAGTATCAAGTTATAGCTTCTCAACATCCAAGATACCCAAAATTTTCATCTACATTGGAAAATGTTTGCCAGTCTAGTTTAGGAAAAGAGAAACCTGACATTAACCTTGCAAATGGATATCTAGATCTTTAGAGGTACTAAATGAGTATGGATCACTTGTCTTTGCTAAAGCTTCACTGATTAACATTATTTGAGGAATTTCCCCTAAATGTATAAAGCCAAGTACTACAGTCTGGTATTGTGGAAGTGATAACAAACTGCATAGATAATATTCTAACCCTATGGCATTGATTCTTTTTTTTCACACCAATAATGCAGTACTGTTTTAAAGCTCAATAACTTGGGTGGAAAGTATCCTCAGGCAATGTAGGGCTACTGTAGCAAAACCTGTATCATTCCGCCTGATCACCAGAGCAATGAGTATGATCAAGAAAAAGGGGGCAAGTGAACAAAATTCCAAATTCTGCCTTTGCCAGAAGAGGCATTAGGTAAAGGTCAGACAGTGCAGCTGCCCTTGCCCTAACTCTCACTCCAAATTAGCTCTGAAACTAACTCACCCACAGATGCATGCTTTCATTTATACCTTCCCAGTAAACACACTATCTACCTAAACCCAGCTCAAGGCAACAACTCATAAGCAGGAGAATTTGCTTTAACATATTAATGTATACAATCATAGAATCATAGAATCTTTGGGTTGGCAGGGGCCTTTTAAGGTCATCTAGTCCAACCTTCCTGAAATGAGCAGGGACATCTTCAACTAGATCATTAGGCTAGCTCCCTGTCATGGAGAAGAAGTTACATTTTCTTTTTCTAGACAGTGATTTAAAAATTTGTAAATGTTAATTTTCTTTTTAATTTTAGTAAATGGATCAGAAAAGGCCATCCACAGTTTGGAATAATTAATTCAAATTTTCATTTAATTTCACCACATTGAGAAATGCTTGTTTTGTTTCAGCTCTCAGAAGCAAAACTATTTTTCCTTTTCCATCTACTGTCTCTTATTTTTCCCTTCTGTAATTTTCCCCAAAATTTCTGAGCAGAAAACTCAATATTAAATAAATGGCTACGCTACTTATCAGTATGTACCTGCATTTCCTCTGCTTCCCTATTAACACAACCAAGATGAATTTAAGGATAGCGTTACATAATCTCTATCTGCAGTTAGGATGCTTACCTTCGATAAATTCTCACTATTTTACCACCATTTCCTCTCAACATCGTTTTGGGGTACCTAGCTCCAAAAAAACCTCGTCACTCAAGTTTGGAAAAGGGGTTTCCTACAAACCACAAGGAAATAATTTTCATACGGAAGCAAATGTACTGATTCATCACTGAAACAGATTTTTTTATACAGAGTTGCATGAGATAAAATGGGGGTTTAATGTGAATTAAGTTTTACACTAATCACAGTATAACCTTAGCTAAAATGTATCAAACCAATGGAATTGTTAGAATTACTTTCCTTTCCCCCTTAGGAATAATGCAAAATCAATGCATGAGTTTAATGCATGATTAGCAATCTCACATTTTGTATTCAAAGAAAAAGATTTTCACATGAGTTTCCCTGCATGTCTTGATGAAAGTGGGTTGTAGAGATAGAACATGTTCAGGAATATTTAATGAAGTATGGTTCAAATAGTGGTGTCATTTAAAATTAGGAAGACAGAAGTGATCTAATATAACTTCCTCTTACACTCATGTCAGCTATGCTCCAACTGGAACAGATGTCTCTTCTTTGTGGGGGAGTAGGAAGGTTAGGGCTTACTCTTGGCATGATTTAGATTAGGAATATTGTGCTTTGTCAGCGGAAAGAAAGTGTCTGGATTCACCCAGAGTATCTAAGATGCAGTCTTGTGTAATAAAAATAACCATATAATATTTTTTTTGCCTGAATTGTGTTTCTTCAAGATCGGTTTCAATATAAAGGGGTGTGTGTATGAGCATATATGCATATGTATGAAAAAGACTTAAATTCTGGGGTTTTTTTTGCAAACACAGAATGCTTATTTATACTTGTCATTCATTATTTTGCACATCCCAAAGCCACTAAAACAAATGTGACCCTCAGCTGAAAGCAACAAAATTGCATGTCCATCTATAAAACACTGTTTTGCTTGGGGCAATACATCTTGAGCAAGTGTATAGCAAATCTCAATGCATTTTAATATTAAAAATTTAAGCCTGGAGAATAGTCTTATCCGGTTCCCAGGCCCCCTTTTCAGCCCTTTGGGAAACATCTTTGCTAATGTATTGAAAATAAGTAATCGTGAGGGAAATATGTATATATATAATAACATGCATTACTAAATGGATAAATATCTCCAAATACAGCTACGTCATATTTGATACATATGCCTGACAACAAGCAGCCTGCCTCTGAAATGGAATCATGTATATTTAATCCTGTCACAGTTAACCAAATCCTGCCTGACCAGTGCATCTTTCACTAAACTGCAAAATACATAAGGAGGGGTGACTCTGGGGTCAATGTTTCCTTCTCCTGGCTCTTCTCCAGACCTGGGATCCCACTCTCAGGGTACTGAGTCACCCTTTTCTCCCTGTACCTTTTTACTTTTGTTAAAGCCGGTTACAAGTTGTACTATGTGGCTCAGCTAGCAACTGAGCATTCCTGCGACTGAAGGCACAGAGACTGTGTTTGTGGCATTTTTCCCCACGCACACAGGGGCTGTGAATCGGAGGTTTACCGTGGGCGTAACCTGTTGCAGCAGCGGGAGTGTGCAGTGGCAGTAGTTGTATCTGGAACTACAATCTCCGGTTTCTAGAGGTCCCTGAGAACGTTGTTATGTACTAGAAGTTTTCAAATCTCAGCTACTCAGAGCTATCCGTCTTTTTTGACCTCCCTCTGTCCATGCTCCAAGCAGACAAGAGCTTGGCTTTCGTTCCCAAACCTTGCCAAAGCTGTATAAATATGTTAACGTCATGCTGACCTAACCACATCTACATACCTCCTGGCCACTGAGGAGATCATTTCATTTGCCTGAAAAAACCCATGTCCACATAGCTTTGTGCAGCATCTGGAGTTACTGTTACATATAATTGGTGAATGACCATATCTCTTCTGTTGTCCTTTCCTGTAGCCCTGTCCCACTCTCTTTTCAGATTTTTCCTCTATTCTAGGTGTCAGCTTGAGCTGTTAAGTACGGCTTTTGTGAGAAACTGTTCAGCTTCTCTATATATTTAGCTCCCTTATTTGGTCTGGATAGCGTTACTCTTACATAAGATCCTATTAAAACCCCTCATCACTTCTTAAGACTCTTCCCTTAAATAGCTCACTTTTTTTTTTAATACTATAGCTCTACTTTTTGATTAACTGATATAAGAAGCCCCACATTTCTGCAACTTTCCCATCCTACGTGGAAACCCATAAATTCTTGCACGGCACTGCATTTCAACATCATTATTTTCCAGATTCCTTCCCCCCTCCCACCATCATGTGCAGACATTTTATATCACTCTTTTTTGTTGTATGATCTTTGGAATGGCCCTGGATGGATGTCACATCCTTCTCCACTTTGCTCTTTTAATTCAAATTATAGTGAACTAATAGTCCTGTTATTGTATTGGACTTCACCACACAGGATCTTTGAGAATTGGCCTGCCCAGACATGTTGCCTTCCTTCATAAAATTGCCTTGTAATATGTGTATGTTAGAAGTTGATGTACCCACTTGTCACTTTTTGTCTGAAGGGAAGCCAGAAAGATGAATTTTTCTTTTTAATTTTTTTAAATGAAAAAAGAGAAACCAACTGTTAAATGTGGCATTGCACGTATTTTGGACCAAACCCTGTTCACTTTATTCTTATTTGTATCTTCATTCATTTCTGACAGGTCCTTTCATGTTATTTGATGAGCTGTATTTGAACTCTGTCAGTCACTACCTGTATTATTAGGTTAAGAATAGAAACAAATAATTATATTGCCATAAAGGTGTCTCTGCAGGGTTTCTTTAAGAAGCAGATTTCCTGATTAAAGCAACTCCTGGCTTCTTTCATTTTTGAAAGGCTTTAAGCAATCTGAAATGTTGCTTTGATTCAGTCATGATAAGCAAGTACATGCAGAAACACTGCGGTACAGAGCTGCTTTTTATACTGTGGCTTTTTACAAAGGTTTAAATTACTAAGCCTAAATGAGCGTCTTAGAAAAGGAAGAATGCCTCTTGCTTGTCACAGCAACAGTCTTTTCTGCCTGCAGCAGGCAGGACAGTGACCTCTACCTGAACAGCCTGAGGTAAGAGGAGTAGCCAGTGGAAATTATTTATGACCTGACCAGCTCATTTGGTTTCATCCTCTGAGGCCCTCAGAGTCGAACTGACACAGCAATAATGGCCAGCGAACTTTTGAGCCAATTAATTGTTAATGAGAGGTTTGATTAGCAAATAAAGGGCCTATTAGGTTAGCTGATTGTCTTTCTTTCACAATACCAGAGGTCAACATTTTTTTTTTTTTAACTGAAAGAAAAGTACACTGTGTACTCTGGTTAAATTAATCACATGCTCACGGGTGTTGAGTAAAGTTGATTCAGGGAAACAGTCAGCTTAGACATCTGTCTGTAACCATGAGAATGCAATAGGTATTCCTCAGTTTGTTTATGATTAGTGTTTTTTCTTTTCTTTGTTAGTTCAAATGCCTCCACCTTCCTGTGCCTGTGAAATATTGCATTAACTCATCCGCCTCCTTGTCCTGCTTTCCTTCAGGCTTCCTTCACAGTTGTCATTTATTTTAATTATGCTGCCAGAATTTTCAGTCAGTTTCAAATTAATTAATTCTTCATATGTATTTAAAATCTCCCAGTGTATATGCAAACACCATTCCCGTGCATGATACTCTATGCCTGAAAATTTCCCTCTGAGTTATGACACACTTCTGTAAAATTACAATGACTAAAGAGAAATGCAAGATTAAGGACAAAACTGAACTACAAATGACACCTATGTAAATTAAGAGTATTTTGATCTCAGTGCAGCCATGCTGGATTTATACAAGTATAAATCTGTAACTCTGACATTAACAAATTGATCCCTGTAGAGTAACATTTGTTATCTGAACATTTAATCTTCTTTCATATTATCAATAGTGCTTGAAAACAGAATACTGCTCACTGTCTCTTCCCTCCAGCCTCCGTAACGTACAGAAAGCCACAATTAGAAGAACAGCAAGTTTGCTGTCAAGCTTTCAGACATTAAAAATCTAGAGATGTGGTTGTCCGTTTTCCAGGGTGTGATGTAGTCTTTAATTACATGATCACATTCTGTTTCTCTGTGATTCAACTCATGGGATGGATGGATGTTACCAAAAGCAGCAGGTCCTCAGTGTTTCTTTTCACCCTTGTTACTTAATGAAGGCTCATGACATGTTTACTGTGTGTCGTCTAAACCTTACCCACATGAGAGAAATGGTAATTTTGTGATGATGTATCCTGGTCATCACTGTAATACAAATGTATTTAGCAAACAGTATAAAAAAAAACAGTAAGAATAACATAGGGTAGCTATTTCTGTTGTGTTTTTTGGTGTTTTAGGTTTGGTTTTTGCTTTGTTTTGTTTTTCTTTAACAGGAAAGCTGAGGTGTGGAAACATTAATGCTAGAAGCATAGGTTAACTCTTCATTCTGAGAGACATGTTGGAAGGCCACCCAAACATTGATGCAGGGGCATGAATTTGAGCTTTGCTCTGGACCCTGCAGATCGAGGTCTGAAGCCCTTTCCCAGTTAGTGGAGCTTCAGAACGAATACTCAGACTGGTCAGCAAAAGGCAGTGGCAGGGAGCTGTGGCAAAATCATCCCTCTTTATGCTGATGGCAGCTTCAGCCCCTTGGTAATCCACCTGGGCTACACCCATGCTCTGATTTTTTGTTTGTTGTCTGTGTGCATGCATGTGGCCTGGTTTCTGTGTGTGTGCTTGCTGTTCTCTAGCTCCCAACTAACTCAGAGCACAGCTCTTACCAATGTAAATGTGAGTACCCAGCGCTTTTGCAAATCAGAGACCCATAAAATGAACAGTATATAATTAGTAACCACCTACAAAAAGCTTGGTTGAAATGACTAGACCAGCTTCATTAAGGACCGGTATGACAGGAGGCGAGGTTTAATCCAGTTCTCCCAGGCTGCTTTAACATTAAAACTTGCTGTAATCTTCTCTCATCCACCAATTTCCCTGTATCGCGCAAAGTGGGGTTCAGGTAAGGTTGCTCGTACGTGGAGACCTTCACTTTGCATAGGTTCTGCTTTTGCCTGGCTTTTCTAGATTTCACATATTTCAGACATAATTCCTGGATCTTTGTAATGATTTAAGACTTCAGTCTTACATCCGCCATTAGCGGAACTAAAACCTTTTAGACCACTGCACAACTCTCTATAATATAACCACTAACTGTGACAGCAGTAGCAAGTTTTTGTCCTTTGCATGGAGATGTTCTCAGAGGTAAATGAGCCCTGCAGTTTGCCAAGGGGTTTTGCAGAACCTTTTTTGACCTTCGAGACGTGGCTGAGGCCCTGGGAGCCCTGATTCTGTGCCAGCATCTGTGGGAATCTTCCTTCTCTACCCTGTCCAGACAGAGCTCTTCTGTCTCTACGTTTCTCAGACTTTAGCACACCTTATGCTTTACTCCACTGTCCTCCACTGCAGCCCTAATCCTGCTTTTAGTACATGGTTTTCATTCATCCCCAGTCTTTCTCTTTGGTCAGTCCTAGTGCTGGTCCCTATTTTCAGTCACACTGACGAGCTCTCTTTATCTGTAGATAGAAAGCATTGTTTTTCTGACTTTATATGTGAAGATTTACCCACGTGTGTGCATGTAAAAATGCACGTGTGCACGTGCAGCTGTAGAGATGCATCCAATGGTTCAGATTTCTTAAAAACGTAAATAACTGAAAGCAATATTTTACGATGAAGAATAGTGCAGCCTAGGATAATGCTATCAGCTTGATGTAGAATAGACACATCTTTCCCAGGGACGTGATCGTGTCCATCTTTATGCATTCTGCGTAACGTCTCCCTTTGCGTATACCTCCACTGAGTATAAAGGGCAAGCCCTCAGTTTGAAAAACTGCTTGAGAAACGGAAGCCAATGAGTACAATCAACATAGTGGCCTTGCAGTATATATGGTAATTAAAAAGAAAATTGCAGAAACTAATTTTGCTTCTGTTGAAGCTAATGGAAAACCTCCACCTGATTTTACTGGGTTGGGAAATGCTCTGTAAAAATTACTTAACACATATAAAGATAGATAATGAAGACGTATATTAAATAGTAGAATATGGTTACAGAAAGCCATTAGTAGCTGTGCGATAACACAGGAATGGATAATTGAAAATATCTAGCTGGGTCTGAAAGATGCATTTCTAGATGAGCTGTCAGCTGAAATGCAGAATGCAAGACACAGGGAGAGGAAGTCTGTTCAAAAAACAAGCTCTGAATAAACGTAGATTCTCATCGCATGGGACATAAGGATGACAAGGAGCACTTATGAGGAGATCAGTATGAGAACAGGGAGTAAAGCAAGAAAAGCCGGGACAGTTGTGCTGTGTGTGGACCGCCTTCGCCTCAAACCGCGTGAGAGCCACTTTAAGGAACATTTAGTAAGTGTTTTTGAATGGGTAAAGCCAGAAGCCTGAAGGACGGTATGTGACTTTGGTGCTTCGAGGGTGCCTTGGAATTCAAAACCCTTCTGAAGTCACATTACTGACACAGCCTTTGCTGACGGCCTTCTGACGAAATCTCTGTCACAGACTTCCCACATTAATCTCTGTGCTTCAGACCTAATTTAATTTCATTTCACATTGAGTCTCTTTTAGACACAATCCTCCCCCCGCCCCTTTTTCCCCCACGCTGTTCTTTAAAGTACTATATAGACATCTGGTATTATAGAAAATTAATATGTAACAAGAATAGATCTAATTCAAAAAAGAGAAGGGAATCACTATTATAAAATGGTTTTGCTAAACAGTATAAGCAAAAACTGGATGACATAAAAATGTATGTCTGTGCTAATAAAATAAGCATTGCTAACTCTCTAGCTTTTGATTCACGTAATTCCAGGAATCTGCTCGTGGTTGTATATTGTATGGATATGAAACATTAACACTTTTTTCCACAGAATGGTTTTATTCTTTTTCAAATCGATGTGAGCAGTATTTCTAACTCTCTATCTCAGGCTTCATGAAAATGTTGACTGTAAGCAAAAGGATCATTAAAGTTCATATTCATTTCATAAGTCAGTGTAGCAGCTTCATTGCATGAGGTATTATTATAATTTTTGAAACATTAAAACCTAGCAAAAATAACACAGATATAAGTGCAATATATTCTGTTTAAATTATTGTTTTGTTATTAGAATTTGTTGTGGCTTTTTCCTAGCCATCCTATTGAAGTGATATAATCTCACAATTAAAATGTTTTATTTATTTCCTTGTTGTGATGTTATTGATATTGGCCGGTGCTACTCTAGCATAGATGTCAAAGCTCTAATAGACTCCAAAGTGACAAAATAATTTTTGATTTGATTTTATTTTTCAATTTTCATTAGGCTAATACAAGAAAACATTTAACCTGAGATAAGAGAATAAACCCATTACTAAATAAATTCAGCGAGTAAATTCAGAAGTTATTTATAGAAATTACATTTTGGAATACAGACATTGGGAAAAAAAGAGACTGTTTCATTTATATAAAGAACAGAATCTGATAATGAGTGATTTATGCTTGGACCAGTTCCTGTAAGTTATCAATCCACTGGAGAGTTTCCAACCTACCGAGAGGATGGAATGAGAGGCTTTATGAAGGAAAATGAAAGATATACTATGTTATTTATGAGAAGAAGAGGGGATGGAAGGACCAGTACACTTTGCACCTTGGCATTATGGTGTACAGGGTGTACACACCACAGAATCTTTTTCCTCATTCTTTCCAAAGCCACAGATGAGCAGATTCATAGACAATTGGAGATTTGATTACACAGATTACAGTCTGAAAATGGTATGGTTTGGCTGTTACCACATATGGTTAAACACAAACTATAAGAGGATAGACTTTAGGTTGATACACTTGCCGTGAATTTAGCCTCTCAGTAGCCTCTTGACACCTTCATAAAAGGTAGTTATTTTCACTTTCTGTTGGTGAAACATACTTCTTCCTGATTTAACATAATAAAGCAGTTGACTCATTGCTGTCTAAAGTTGTTAGAAAGTTCTGAACTGTATGGAGAAGTCATTACTCACAAAGGCTAATCCCCATGCTTCCTTTGTGTTAAGTAAAGAAGCATCCCTGAAGGAAGCATCAGTTAGTTCCTAAGTTTAGATGTGCAGAAACATTTCCCTGAAAAACATCTGTGTCTCCACAGACTGGGAAGCTTCCCTATGAAGAATAACCCCACTAGGCTAATGCACATCCTTGTGGATGACCCCCAAACTCAGTGCACAAAAATGCAATGCAACTGATGAAACAATTATTCCAAATGCTTTCAAAGTTTATTCTTCATATTCCCCAAAAATGTTTTAGATATTAAAAATTCATGTTGAACATTATCCAGTCCTTTAATTCTTACAAAACTTAGTCCTGTGGACATGCTGCCAGACTCAGAAACTTGTAAAATATGAAGCTGTAACATATCTCAGAAAGGAGTTAATATCTTTGATTCTTATTTTTTATCTTTCATTGCTACCACATAAAATTTTACATCGTGAAAAATTCTATTCCTCTCCAGCTTATTGAATCTGCACTTGACATTCCTCTCCTGATGTGAGAAGAGATCCATATTCATATTTATTTTGCTCTAAATTAGCTACTCGCTTATTGACCCTAAATAGTTATCATCTCAGCTGGAAATATATTAGAGTTCTAGTTGCCAAACAAATATTCAGCAAAAGATGAATAAAAGCATATGGGGAGGAAAAACCCACAAAGTTTTCACTGCCAATATAATGGAAGGCATTCTGGCGGACAGCCATCTGCACCCGCTGAACAGAGGGATCCTGGGATGACATTGATCGATTTAACAGTAGGAAGGTATTAATGATATTCAGCTCTGATGGCTGAGCCACTTCACACTCATTTGCATTTCCATTCATCATCTCAGCATTTATCATTATGAGGCGAATGCCAGAAATAATTAAAGTCTGGGCTAACAGGGTGACATGGGAGCCCAGCCGCTACTTATACTGAGGAAATATGGGAAACTTTCCAGCAGGAAGTACATCAACCTTACACCAAACCCAATTAACTTAATTCCTAACTAAACCATTTGAGGGTCCTTCATTTGAATAAACTAAAAAGCTGGGGTTGAAGTTACACCGTGTTTTGTTCTCCTTGTGTTCTGGTAGTTTCATGACTCAATAACATTGTCTTATGTGGACATTTGGGAGATTTCCTTAATGTGAACCCTCTCCTCTTCAGTTATCCCCTCCCAATTTTGTCACAGCAAGCAGAGATATGATTTCAAATTCTACAACAAAAGTTAAATGTGTTGATAACACAGGGATGTTTTAGTTATTGCTGAGCCGTGCTTACACAGAGTCAAGGCCTCTTCTGGTTCTCACCCCACCACACCAGCAAGTAGGATGAGGGTGAACAAGAAGTTGGGAGAGAACACAGCTGGGACAGCGGACCCCAACTGACCAAAGGGATATTCCATGCCATATGATGCCATGCTCAGCATATAAAGCTGGGGGTAAGAAGAAGGAAGGGGTGGATGTTTGGAGTTATGGTGTTCGTCTTCCCCAGTAACTGTTATGCGTGACGCAGCCCTGCTTTCCTGGAGATGGCTGAACACCTGCCTGCCCATGGGGAGTGGTGAATGGATTCCTTGTTTTGCTTTGCTTGCATGTGCAGCTTTTGCTTTGCCTATTAAACTGTCTTTTTCTCAACCCACGAGTTTTCTCATTTTTACTCTTTTGATTCTCTCCCCCATCCAGCCATGGGGAAGTGAGTGTCTGTGTGGGGCTTAGTTGCCAGCTGGGGTTAAACCATGACACCTGTAAAAAAGATCAATGAACAACAAAGGGTTAGATTATATTGACTTAATGTTGATTAGTTTACACTGGGTTGACTGCTGAAAAAGATGTCAGAGCTTTTGTAGTTCATTAGCTCCCATCAATTGAACACTGGCTTAAATTAGTACATGAGACTCTTCCTTTCTGTAATGCAATTTCAACTTGCATTTCATGCTTAGCTTTCCTATCTGTACTTCGCCGCGACAGCTGTTACAACGTTTTCCTCCACAAGAGAAAAGAAAAAGAAAGAGACAAGAAAAAATCAGAATGCTTGTTAGGTGAATTCCTGCTCATTTCACCCAGGGAATTTATCCCACCTGCTATGATCAGTACGATCTCTGGCACTAGTTATATCAGAAATATTATTCAACTGCAACATGTCTTGTAATCAGACCAGGAAATGGCAGCTTATAATTCAAAAAAGTATGACTTTACTAAATGATGCACTTACTGTCAAAAAATCAGTTGCAGCTTTTGCAATTTAAGATCACAAATCTGAACAAATCAGGATTTCTTAAAAATGTTTTCTGTTATCAAAAAAGTGTCAGAAATTTGGTTCTGAAACAGCTCTAATAGGTAGATCCAATAATAGCAATTTATTATCTTTGGGAAGAAAGAGTGCAGATTTAGAATCACAGAAAGGTTAAGATGGAAGGGGTTCTCTGCAGGTCATCTAGTCCAAGCAGGGCCACCTGCAGCCAGTTGCTCAGGACCATGTCCAGGAAGCTTTTGAATATCTCTAAGGATGGAGACTCTACAACCTGCCTGGGCAACCTGTGCCAATGTCCAATCCCCCTCACAGTAAAAAACTTATTCCTTGTGTTAATGAACAAACAGGACAGAGCAAGAACAGGTTTTTATATTTAATTCTGTCAAGCAGCAGTGTCTTTGTTACATGCTGGTCAATCCTCCAGCTGTGCTCTGTGGCAGGCCCCTTCCACCACCAATACCAAAGACTCTAGAATATGTTAGAAAAGTATAGAGATTACTGCCAGAAATACAAAATGGGTATTGCACAAAACTGATTTAGGCATGATTGATCCAAATAAAAGACTTGGCAGAGGAACAACTGCTGGAAAGAGGGCCTATAGGAGGTGAAATAGGGCAAAGATTAAAGTTGGCACTTGAAAGTAGAGCTATTCATAGGAGATTTCAAACTTTATAGATATGAGGTCTCATTCATTACTTGAGTGTTACTAATGCTCCATTTTTAGAAAATAATTTTAGACCGCTTGGAACATCTTTGTCAAAATACTATTGACGTGTTTTGATTTGGGGTTTTATTTAATATTTTGATTTCAACATAATTTAGCTTTACTGTGACAAAAACCCCATTTTGTTTCTTCTAAAATATCAAAATCCTAACTGACAAGAATAAAAAGAAGACTCTTTATGCTACTAGATCTCTGATGATTTTGAGAATTATTCTCAACATCTGCATTATTTCCAAATGTCCATTAGTAAAGTAATTATTTGATATACATACATCATAACAAAATGTCTGTTAAACATTCTTTCCGCTCCCAAATGGGGGGATCTGGGGAAGGGAGATTTAGGAGACATCAAGACACATGTTCACTTTCAAAATTATTGGATTAGGAAAATTCTTATCCTATACACCTGCATCACCTCATTGTCATTCTTTTTCTCTGCCCTTCTGTTTCTCTGACTGTTAAGCGCATGTGCTCATTCAAGATAAAACCGCATGTGTATACTATGTAGAGCAGAAATTCTTTCTTACTATTTTTTAGACATGCCAAAAGACACCAAAACCAAAACATATTACCATCTAGAAGCCACTTTGACTTTTTTAATTCCGTGAGATGCATCAAGTAAGATAATGCAATGCAATTTCTTTGCATCCTAAGTATGATATATAATAGTTATAGATAAAACTGATCCTTATTCTGATCCTGTTTGTGTAGGAAAATTCAGTGAAGAACTATTATTTGGACATTTAAATAACTTGAAAAGAAAAAAAAAAGTCCTAAACAAGAATGTCAGGGATATTAATCTGAAAAGCTGGTTACAACATTTCAAATTAGGAATAAACTTTGGAGAAAGTACATTTTTTATTTTTTCTATCAGAAAAGGCTACTGTTAGTACTATTTTAATACAAGCTTTACCAGGTACAAATTTTTAATGATTGATGTTTCTTATAAACCACCTTGGAATGTACTGCCTTCAAATGTCCCATAAGCATCTAACACAATCAGAATAAAACAGGTGGACAACCTGATACTAACCATATCAGTCTCACCACTAACTGGCTGCTGTTCATGGTTATATTCCACCTGAAAGAACTGATGTAAGGAAGTACAAACCGTAGAAATACATTATTTAATTTCAAGGTAAACATACACCATCTTGTCTCATAGAAAAACATAATGGTCATGTTAGTAGGTTTATTATAATAATTTTATCTATTTATAAAATTATATATTATAATTTTTTTAGCAAGTATTAAAAATCCCAAGTCCTGGGATCCTTTTTTTTTAGTTGTTTAATTTTATTTTATTTTATGTTTATTTTATTAAAGGAGACTTTTATACAATACAGTCTAAATAAGCCTTTTTGTGTCTCTTCTAAAATTAAACTCATTGAAGAAAGGACTGAGAAAAGTTTGAGAATTGTAAGGTCCTTTTTAGGCTAGTCATGTAAATAGTAATTTTTATAATAGCACGCTTGCATGCTTGAACTTGTCTCTTCTTTAAACCACAGAGATTATTCATGAAGTGAATTTTTGTACATAGGTGTTTTCAGGGTCTGACCATTTAAAAGGTTTCCATGGAGAAGTAATCAGAACTGTTCTATATGACGATATTTATTATTCATGGTCCTACTCTAGCAGTAAAATAGCTAATAAAATGATCTTAAAGAAAGAAACATGGCAGCAATCATTCTGTGTCTCTCTTGTAATAGCTAAGGACTTCAGATTCACTTGTGAAAGACTCTATTGCTCATTGTGTTCGTGTTTATCCATTTGCAGGAGCACATAATAAAGATTATTTTTAATCTCATTTTCATGATCTGTTATAGCAAATAAACAACATAATATAAATATGAAAAATAGGACTTCTGGAAAAGGAAAATACAGTCCAACCCCAGTGAAAGTAAGCATAGCAATCATTATCATTGTAAAACTGAACAACCCAGGTTGGCTGATAAGTAGCATGTCTTCTCAAGGTATGAAGCTGAAAAGAATCCTGGAAGCTACTGCATACAAGTGCTACTGTGCTTGTGCAGTCATTAACTGTAGCAAGCTGAAGAAATAACAAAAAAAAATACAAAGCCAGTCCCTTGGAAAAAAAAAAGAAAGAAAGAAACAACTTTAAACAACTTGCTTTCCCTGGCTCCTTTTTGTGATAAGGGAATAGTTTCGTGAACACTGTCAGCCTTACGCCATATGTTCCAGGAAACTAGGGACCCTTGAAGAAGAAGAGGCTTTTGAATTATTGATCAATGATTAGCAAATGCAATCGAAATTGTAGACTTGATGTTGTGCAGGGATTCATAATTTATGAGTGGACAAAATAGTAGGTAGCAGAGGTAGTGGTAGGTGATTTCAGCCCCCATATTGATTACTTAAAACAACAGGAGGTAAGTGTAGTGTGACAGACGGAACAAAAACTGACAGCTCACTGCCTGTCCATCACTACAGACTGAGCGCTGGGGGAATAAAGCTTACTGTAGAAGCAAATACATTTCTATTGTGTGTCTTTGATCATTATGCTGTTCCACTAGACCAAAGGACATATTTGTTTATAATTTATGTATTCTCTTACTATAAAAGATTGATAGCATCCTATTAGATACCGTAGTATCTAAATATCCAGATAGTTTGTACCTGTAACAGCTTGAGAAGCAATATTGTGAACCGTTTGCATAGTCTATCAGCAAAGATAAAAACCTGGGAATGGAAAGGAGACAAGGTGTGTCTGGCACCAGCCTAAAAGTCAGCTCTGTTTTCCATCCTTTGCTTCTGTCTGCCAGCTCTTCTTGGGCTACTGGAATTCTTCCTTACAGATCAGACATTGAGAGCTCTAACTCAGAAACAGACCCCTCCTGTCAAGAAAAAAGCAGATTCTACCTGTAATTTTATGGGTTGATGAAAGCAGGGGTGGTTAGACATCCAGTCTCCAGGTCACAACTGGAGACTTCAGTATCTGAGTAAGCAATCTCTATGCATATCAACAGAGGTAAACTTCATCATCCTTGAACCCCTGAAAGTCTGAGACTACACTGAGTGATTTGGTGACTGCAATGACACTGGAGGGGGTTCTGGGGGTTTTTGCTGGCAAGTGATAGCCTATTTGGTTGGAACTGTGCTGCTGCAGAAATAATGCAAAGGCGCATGGGCTGCTGGTGGTTCTTTGCTGCATCATAACAGGGAGGTGTGCATGTATGTGTGTGTCTGAACAAGTATTTCTTCTTTTCTGTCCTCACTATAAGTCAGCATGACCCCAGAAATCATGCAATAGCCTTATTGAATAAAAATGCTATTAAGAAAAAAAAAAGAAAAATGAGAACTAAGGACTAACACAAAGATATGGCCTTGTGACTTTGAGGCCAACTGTATTCTGAGTTAAATTTGGAGCATGCAGTGCTGTAAGTGTCCTTAACAACAGAAAAGTCATTTGAACAACAAGAAGGCAAGCAATAGAACAGCAGAAGTTTCCAGCATTAAGACAAAAACTGGAGGAAAAACATGCCTGTGAAGTACAGGGATGTGGACACAAGACAGAGATAACTGCCCACCAGCAGAAGCATATGTAGGAAATGGGACATTGTGAGTGGATTAGTCAAGTCACGGAAAACTAGAGGATAATTGAAGGAAGGTTGAGCGATGAGTGTTGCCTGGGATGTGTATCTAAGGCAACATTCACCAACAGTTGGTCTTAAGATTTGCAGCAATCTGGTTACATTTAAAATTTATTTTGGTCAAAGTGCTCTGTAGAAAGATTTCAAGGAAAATGAGCCCTCTCACCTGGAGCAAATGAAGACAGAGCACAGATAGATGATTTGCCTGATGAATTACCTTCAAGTACCATGAAAGTCTGATGCTTTTATCTTAAACAGCACCACATAGTGTAACCTCTTAGTCCAAATCATTGTTGGGGTAATGACCATAAAAAATGGGCATTCTACAAGAGAAACCACCTAGTTCTGTTGGCAAATACTATTGCCTTTAGGGACAACAGAGCTGCTAGCTGGAGGAGGAGCTAGACAAGTTGGAAAGAATGAGCAGATTACGTGAGCGACAAAGGTGATCCTGGAAAGGCTTCAGGGGACAAAAGGTTTATCTTTCTCTGCATGCTCATAGAGGAAAGTGTTAACAGGGAAGATACATTCCCTGAAGCTAGCAACTATAGTTTTTGCAGCAGCTAGCAGAACAATATTTTCCTGCTTCACTGCATCTAGTAGATCTTTGGAAGTTCCACTTCCCTTCAACAGCACACAGCTGGTGGCACTGCTAATGCCTCTCGGAAGACGGAGCTTTCACCATTTTTGTCAGTCTTCATCACACATCTTCCAAGGAAAAACTAGCATAATGAGAAGAGTCTAGGACTACAGGTTTAGATGATTACAAATTTATATGGAATAAATTTTTAAGAAGAATTCCTTTTTTTATAAAAATAGAATACATTTTATAAAAATAGAATATATTTGTAAGATAAATGAGATTTCTTGCTTATACTGCATGTTATTTTAATCTTACAGCATATGATTCAGATAATGTTAAAATGAATATATATAAAAATCTGTTAGAGTGGGCATGATGCACTGTATAATAGGATTCTAGTACAAATTACAATTTCAAAATTAAAATATTCCTATTTCAAATGTAAATCTGCATTTTGCATTGAATGGCCTTGCTTTTACTGGAGAAAGGGTCTGCATATGTGTTAAAGATGCATGAAATGTTGCTTTTTCTTTATTTATAAAGAAAAGCAAATAGGAAACTTTGTCCTTCATAAGTCATGACATGATCTGCTTAACACCTTCATAGCTTCATGTCTGATGAGTGGTGCATTCATCCCAAATTCATGTTATTTAAATCCTATATAGGAACACAACATCACACACTGTATCTCTTTTGTTTTGTGTATAGTGGCACTAGCAGTGATGCTGCACAAGGATTACTGTATCTTCATACAGGTAATTAATTCCCTATAAGACATATTTCTTTAGTTTGGCAGTTGAGTCCAAATAGTTATTATTTGTGGAGTAAATGAGTTTTCACGTTTTTATTGTTTGGGTTTTTTTCCCCCATAGGACAATGAAGGTAAACAATACAAATTATCACAAGGGTAACCTGAGACGATTTATGATTATTTCTGATAAACACTAGATGCCTGGAGCTGTATGAAAATCCTTCTACCTCACCTCTCTTCGCTGATTATAGTCTGCCCACTAGCCTGTAGTGTCAAAAAGTACCACCTGGCCTCTCGTCCCTCATAACTTTCCATTCTGTTTTACATGTTGATGGCCATTTCTCCCTTTATTGAGTCTGCAACAGTGATGCTTCAGGTATCTGTCCAATTTTCCCAAAAATGTGGGAAAAAATGCCCTAAAGCATGAGAGCAGTTGTTTTACATTTTTCTAGTCACTGAAGAAAACACTGCAGTCAGGAAAAAGCTTGCAGTCATTTTGGTGAGATGGTGGAGTGATGTTTTTCATGGGTCTTATAGCAGTAAATGAATAAAGAACAAAATATTGACAATAAGTAAATGTAATAGTAATATTTTTCCAAAACCAATAGACAGGTAAAGCTCAATTAACATTTTAATGTTGTAATATTATTAGAATTGAGTGAATAATTTTAAATATTAAAATATTAAAAATAAAATATTAAATATTTAAAAAGTCAGTATTTTTTTTCGTTTTCTTTTGCTCTTCTTTGTGGAGTATCTGTGAGAAGATCAGCTTCCTTGGATGTTTATGTAGTATTTAAAAATAGTAATGAAACTTCTAATTTATGGGGTAAATGCAGGTAATTCTTTATGCCTACTTAACATTCCATATTCATTCTCTGGAAGTGATGAGGGGCTGTGACTGGTTACATGGTATTTTTGCATGTCACACGATAGAGTCTCATAGATGAGCCACATGTGTTTCTGCTTCCTGATTTTCTGAGTGAAAAGCAGGTCTAACAGAAATGCTAATATGAGTGAGTTGAACCTTATGTAGTATGGCTATGAGAACATATAACTGTGTTCACTTCTTGCAGATGGTCATGTGTGTATGTGTGGACCAGAAACCAAACAGAAAGGAGTATAGGATCTGGAAGATCAAATTTCTTTCTCTAGAAGTTGCGTCAGACTTACTGCTTTGCTCAGTTTGCACTGGGAAGAGGGGATTGGGAGAGGAGAAAAAGTCGTGGGGGTGAAGCAAGGAGGGGGTGAAAGTAAGGAGAAGCAAATGTAATTTTTTCTGCCAAAAGGGCACCTCATCCTGGATGCAGTAACAGCATAGACTCCATGGTACAGAGGAATCTCAGGAGAGAGGACCATCCTTGTTTAAAGGGGATATCTGTATAACAGGCGTTTGGGACTGCTCTTCATTTAAATATTTTAGCACTAAATTATTGGCAATAGGGGAAGAGTCAGCTCACATTTATCTGTATTTCTCACACATCTTTTAACTAAATCACAATGTGATGTGATGCTGACACTTTCAGAGGAGCAGGGCTGTCAGAGTGGTTTTCCTATTAAGCACAGAAGACTAAGTAGCAGCAATATGCCTTGGATGTTGCACTTAAGCCTCTGTTTCAAGATCTGACTGTAATAGGGTATGTCACATTATCAATATATACCCGTATGTTTGCTTGCTTGCAGCAGCCTGTGGAAAGCAGGCTTCCCAGAAAGGCTGTGGAATCTCCATTCTCAGGGATTTTCAAGACCAGACTAGCTAAAGCCCTGAGTAACGAGATTTGTTCTCATATCTGACTCTGCATTGAGCAGGAGGTCGACAATATGACCTCCCACAGCCTCTTCCCACCTCAGCTGTTCCACAATTCCAGGCTGTGAGCTGGCTCTTAAAGTTAATTTTGTGCTTCAACTTCTAGATACGATCGTCAAAGGCAATAGTGCAGAAGAAGTTGTAGGAGATTCTCTTGCATTGGTTTATTTCCTTCTGCAGCCCATATAAAGAATAATGCAAATATATTTTAAATCATGTTTACATATAAGAATATGTTGATCTGATAGTATCTGATGAGCTGCACTGACAAATATTTTCTGGACTATAAAAAAAATCAAAGTATGGACCACATCTCTATCAACCCAATTGCATAAAGAGGTACATTGCATTCCTTGTTGGTAATTCCCTTCAGGTTCTCTTGAAAGAGAAGTATTTTACTTATCCTTTCTTCTTGTTTACATAAAGCCATATTATTCCTGAAGTGCATATAATGTGTATGTTCACAAATATGTGAGTATATATGACCTGCATAAACCCATTGTCTATGTAGAGTCCTAGGTGGTGTTTTTGAAAAGAGTTCAGCTAATTTAGTCAGGGTAAAAAGAGTTAATCTCAGAAACATTGCCAATGTACCTGTGAAAGTCCTAATGCTTGGAGTGAATGATAAACAACCTAAAGGTAAAGAAATGAGAGAACTGACTAATTGTCAAGAAACTCTCTCATTCACTATCTAAAAGAGGGAAAATTATTTTCAGATATACAAAGTACTATAAGGTTTCAAATCTGGAGCAATCTTGATCAGCACATCCTATAGAGTGAAAAAAGGAGCAGTCACTTCCCTCCACAAGTGAACAAGAGACCTTCGGTTTGTTTGGGGAGAAGCTAAATACACTTATTCGAAAAAGTAGGACCAAGCACCTTGACAGAAGCATTAGCCTCAGGAAAAGAGACTGGCTGATGGTTTGCATAATGTATTTTTTAATGGGTTTGTAAGGGTTTTCATAACAGGGAGGTATCATCAGTATTTTGATGTTATCTAAAATTTCTGATGATGAATGTACTTAATGCATCTCCATATGAATATTTCATATTAACATGAAAACCTGTGTTTTAAAAATACACTTTTTTCCCAAGAATGAAGAAAAATTGTCTTCAAGTTCTACTTGCTGTGTGGAAATCAGGACAGTAACTTTATTAGAGCTGATCAGAAAACAAAGATCTATTCGGGAAATATTTGTGAAAGTTTTACCTCATTTTATATTGTACTTGTTTATTTATAGATATGTTCTGATATTCTAAAATAAGTTAAGTGGAAGTACTGATCTTGAAATTTTTTATTATTTTGGACAAAAACTGTAATCAACCTGTACAGCAATCTTTACTCTATTCACAAGAGAAGGATAATAATCAATACAGAACAAAATAGCACCTATGGGAAATAAAAAGTACAGTAAAAGGAAGAAAAGTTAGTTGAAGATAAAACTCCCATTATTTTGGGGAGGCTTCCTAGGGTAATTAACATTAGAAAAATTATACTTTTATTGATGTAAGGTTCCCAGTGACCTTAAAGTAATTTCACACTTGTGTCCAGGTGATGTGCTTAGATCCCACATGATGTAACCACATTCTTTTAAGTTTCCTGAGATTAGCTAGACTTTAACACTCCCTTATTTTGACTCTTGAACATTCTTCCTGGCCAATACCTTTTTTTTTCCCCAGGCTAGAAATGGATCTTTTCTTTGAAAGTCCTGGTCTGAGATGATCACGTGTATATTGGAGTGCAGACAGTTTAGTCCCTAATAACACTTAAGTCAGAACCAAACGAAGAACTTGCTAAGAAATACTACACCAACCCCACCACCCCAAACCCTTATAGTTTGAGAGTGAGGACTAAATGAATTTGCTGGCTCATGGCTTTAAACAGTCTTTATTTCTTTTCATTAGGAGGGCTAAAACTTCATCTTTTAACTTTTATTCTGCACAATACAAACTGTGAGCAAGAGTCTAAACCTAAAAACTTGAGAAACATCCCATTATTGCTCTGGTTATTTTGAGAGAGGGGTTTTATATGAAACATTCTCCCTTTCTGTGCAGAGTTGAAGAAAGAAACATTTTATATTTTTTCTTAATCATCACAGTAAGAATAATTGCAAAAGTTGAATAAAAAGCAAGGATGCAGAGAAAAAAGGAGGAATTAAAAATGAAAAGTTGTTTTTCAAAGAGAGTTATGCATGATTCATAAACTGAGCTTTAAGGGAGAAAAAAAGAAAAATGAATAAATTGTTAGCATACTCTAAAATCTTGCATGACAAAGTTTCCTGGATAATATTGTTAACAATGCTGATCGCTCTTTTCCACTGGGGAAGAAAACAGGCATGACCCACCCTGGGGTAATTTTAACTAAAGGGCACCACTTGAGAATTCGCTTAATAATCTCAGTCTCAAGTCCTTCAGCCAGCGCCAGTCACCTTGTAATGAGTATTCGCTTCACAATAATCTCTCTTTTCCCGAAAAATGGTATAAATAGAATTACAACACAATTGCCTCCTTTTATCTGATGAATGTGAAGCAGCAATATTGTGTTAGCAGGCCTTTTTGGAAGATATATTGGACTTTAATAAAATTTGATCAATGCATTTAAGTCAAATTGAATTATATGTAAGTGGATAGGGTTGACATATGTTTCAATATCTGCGAGTGATACATTATTCTCCAGTGAGCATAAAATTTAATGAAATATAAATACCCATTAATCCTCATGTTTCAACCAATCAGTCACCGTTGCTCCTGCCTGCTGTTAGCAGAAGCAGGCCCAGAAAGTCATCTGTTTTATCTAAGCAGGAGCTCCAAACTGGAAAGACATCAGAAAGCTTGGGGAAGTGAGAAGGGATAGAATAGGGAAAAATGTGCCAGCACTTTTGTTGTTCCATGCTCTCTAAAATGGAACAATGTTGTGCTCAATTCTCTCTTGTAATGGAAAGCTGAAGACGAAAGTACTAAAAGTACCTTTGAAACTGGAATTATGTGAGAAAATATATTCACAATGGTTTTCATTTTGGTTTTGTTTTTTAATAAAAGCTTGCCACATTCCTTCATTCCTTTTTTTGATAGGTGACTCATTAGGGTATATTTTGCATCTTTTACAGAATGAAAAAGAAACACAGTAGACCAAGAACACCTTGTCCTGGAATTATCTATAGTACTACTAATATGATCAAGTTGAACTTCAAAAACTGTACCACAGAAAGCATGAAAAAATATGATGTTGTCTAATTTCTAAATAATAAACAGCTCTGATACTAGAATTCCACATTTTATGGAATATTTCCATTTATACAGTTGTAGTTCAAAATAGTTTATAAGTCTGTATGAGCAAGACTTAAATAGAATGGTGCTAAGTTGTACCAATGCAGAATTGGGGAAAAAAAAGTCACATGGACTTAAGTCTAACTTTTCAGCTGACAACTAATGGTAAGCAAGCACCAATTCCTGAAGTTCTTTTAATATTCCCTTACTATGACTTTGTCAGTAAAATCAGAAAACTGAAACAAACAAGCATACATACATAATTTTGAGGTAAGCACCACACCAATCTGTCCTCAGAATATTCACCTAATAGCATTAACAAAATTACATATACAATGAATTTCAGAATGACCAGTTTAATTTCTGGATGGTACACCAATCTGTTAAGTCAGCCGTAAGGCCAGCCTGTGAACCCCTTGACATGGAGGACACCCGCATTTGGACTCCCTTACCTGCTCTGAGGCAGAGACTCTGGTATTCCAGGAGAGTGCTCTAACTACCAGCTAGAACATACCCAGCTGCAGGTCTTTCCTGGACTGTTCCAGTTCAACGCTTGATGAATTGAACCCTCATTGGGACCTTGCAAGA
Organism: Phaethon aethereus; assembly: GCF_964289735.1. NCBI lineage: Eukaryota > Metazoa > Chordata > Aves > Phaethontiformes > Phaethontidae > Phaethon > Phaethon aethereus. The sequence goes on from NC_138582.1 coordinate 71,988,232, forward strand.
ATTAAGAAAGATATTTCTCTCTGTCAAGTATACAAGGACAAGAAATCAGGCAGTGGGAAGCCTCTGTTATATAGGAATATTTTCCTGTGATACAGGAGGATATGGCCTCCTACACCACAGACTGTGTGCCCCATTGTGAGGGGAGGAGCACTACACTTCTTTCTCAGGTTGCTGGAGGTGGTTTGAACAGTATGTTGTCAGAATGCCCACTTTTGTGTTTGCACAGAACATATGAACAAACTGAACCAAATATTCTGATGAAAAATATATTGTCCTCTTCTTATAAATCGAAGACTTGCGTCTCAGAGTTGAGGAGTTTCATTTTAGCAAGGACTTAGGACATTACTGCAAGAAAAGAAATATCTTAAATAATTTGAAGCCAGGTTAATACCTTCTTTAGAAGGAACTAAACCACAGAATTTGACCAAATATGAACTGTGTGGGGTTATCTTAATGAATAACATTCTCTGTAGTGTGTCAGCCTTGTTTTTATTATCAACCTGATAGTAATCTAGTTTTTACTATTGCATTATATATTTCATCTGAAAAGAACCTGTCTTATACAGAGACATATGGTGTATTATTGCTTTGTATTACTTTTGTAATCAATGTAATGCTTTTTTAAGCTATCTGCTATTCAGAGATTTCTATCATCCAGCGATGGGCATGATTAGGCCATTTCCCCTTCCTCCTGCTTTGAAAGCCTTCATGTGACTGGAAAGTCTGTCATTTATGCAACGCTCTGTAGGAATGTTCCTGCCACAGGGAATCTTCAGAATGTCTTTGGGACTATGATGTTCTGCTAGGAAACCACAGAGCATTCAGAAGCTTGAAGAATCAATTTGCCATCTTGCTATGATGTGTTGCTTGCAATATGTAGGGATTTATGGTAGGGTTGCAAAAAGTGAAACAGGGCAACACTAAAAGGAGTCAAAGATCTACGTAAATAACACCTTGGCATTTCTAGTTTGCCCTCTCATCTGAGGTAAATGGTACATAATGCACGAGTAGGAGTCTCTTTCACAGCATAGAGAGGAGGTATATGTTGCACATTCTGCTGATAAGATTTTGACGTGTCATCAAGATAGTAGATAATTTTTGGAGATAAGTTTGTGGTGTTCAAATTTTGCTACTTGCAGTAGAACATCCTAGTACACCCTAGTACTTGAGTGACTGATATTTTCAGTGACTCAGTTGTTTCAGAGCTTATTTACCACCCATAAACTGAAGTACAAGAAATGTATGACACCAGTTTGCATCAAATTGCTTGAGTTAGTACTTAGGGAAACAAGACAAAAGACTGTTTCTTTATTGCAGGGACCCAAAAGCAGTGGTTAACTGTACTTCTTGTCAAGTTTGGAGACATTTCACTCCAGATTTTTCCACCCTACAGGATCTAGATATCAAGCGCCAGACTGGGGGTATACTCCTAAGACAGTTGTTTTCAAAAGTATATAGACAAACAACAAAGATTGAGGTTGTCATTTTTCAAGTGAGTGTGTTTCAAAATACAGCTAATATAGCTATAAGCATAACTAAAGACAAGTCAGCTCTTTTGGAAGTCCCCCATCTCTTCCAATACAATATGGCTATATGCTGAGGCCTACAGCTGGTGAGTTTTCCCAAAATCACTAATGGCTTTGCATGACCTTGAGCACTGGGTGCTCAGTTCAGCACAACACAGTTTCAAACACAGCTGGGCCACAAAGCAACCACCTGGTCATATTTGTCATTGTCCTTTTCCCTTGCCCATGAAACTGCACCTGACTGTAAGGTGGACTTAGCTGTGAAGGTCTTGAACACCTACTTTCTGATAAACTTGCCTCTCAGGCTTCTGCAATTTTAGCCTTTTGACACATGTATCGATTGTCTCTTTTTTTCTGAGCAGGTTTTACTTACATTTGATTATGACCTTGATGAACTAAGCTCAGAGCAATCTAGTCAATTTTGGGGTACCATTGCAAAGGTTCTATGATTTTGGTAGACTCTTGATATGTACATTTGTACTGCAGTTTGTGTTTTTAATAAATCAAGGCCTTAGGGGAGAAAAAAGATGTGAAGACTTGTTATTATTCATTTTAAACATTCACCACCTTCAGGTACAGAATTGCAAAAGATAACCTGGATATAATTGTCACGGAGAGAATACTCTAGATAATACAAAACACATTGCTGGGATGAACGCTGACATTTGATTAATGTTATTCCTTTCATTTCTGTGCCAGAAATCACAAGAACCATATACAAAGTGTTTGCCACTGACTATAGTGTAATTGTTAATATGTACTTTCTGATATGTCAGCGAAACTGTTCAACATATCTATGAAATTCTGTGTTTTAGAGGTTTCATTTTAGTTCTCAGTCTGTTTTATATGAAAGTTATGCTGTCCTTTGTGCAGTGTGAAATGTGTATGAACAGAAGTTAGTTTAATGGCAATTCTTTCTAGTCAAAAAGCATAAGCACAAGGATTAAAAAGCTGTCTTAAGATGTGGTCTGTTTAACTGCAAAGCATGTTATAGCTAAAACCAGTACCACTTTAAGCTTTAACTCAGGAGCAGCTGAAGTTCTCTGATGAGGTATTAAAGATTATTATACAATCAGATTTCTTTTCAAAAAGTTGCTCTTTTTCATCGCGCAAAAAAGGACTTGAAATGCCATTAGATTTTACTCTAGCAAGGGCAAAAAACTGCATGTGAAAATATTTAGAGACATATAAATATGAGGATAATTTTAATGAGCAATGAAACTTTCCAGGCAAAGCAATGGTCAGCAAAGAGGTTTGAAAAATTAATTTTTAGCATGCTAAGTAAAATACAATAAAGAAAAATTAAATATTACGTGGTAGACCAGATCAACCCCCCCTGGAGACAGTGAGTGTTTTACTACTGTTTGGAAGTCACTTTAAATCAGAGCCACAAAAAAAAAATACAGGCAAAACAGAATCATAGTAGGAATAATCTTGTTGATTATAGAAAATTTCTGAAAGTAAAATTAAGGTAAATTTCAAAACAAGAAGTGAGATGGGAGATTGTTCTGTTAAATTCAGTTTCCTCTGAGCTGGAACTAGATTCAGAAGGTGTTTTCGTTTGAACATGTCCTTATCCATGAGCTAGCTGTTCTCCTACAATAAGCTAGAAGATGTAGAGTCTATCTTTCGTGATGTATTTTTACATTTGCTTGAAATATATCCCTGTAGACAGCATCCCAATGGTAGAACTCATAATAATGAATTATTACATTATGGTAGACATGTGGTATAGCTCACTCCACCAGTGACTACGCTAGGTTATTGGGGTAGGAACAGGCAAGCTATTGTAGGCAGTTCCTGCACACTCGTCTGACTGACTTACTGACCCAGTGGATTTTCTCTTTCTAGAGTCGTAGTTGCAAACTATAGGCTGTAGTCTAAATTAAATTGCAAGATAAATAAACATCACTGGATAAACTATCAGCTGCAATAGGACACAAATGGAAGGGCAAGCAAAAACACATTACAAACTTTCAACAGGTACGCACTTGTCTACTGTGCTCAGATCCTGGGGGACTGTGCCCCATGGATGAAGCCACTGCCCTGCCTACACTGATGTCACCTCACGTCCCGGCTCATTCCCTCATGGAGCAATCCCACTCCTGTTGCTTGCTGACAAATTCATCTAGACACTGGCTACCAAATAGATTTGGTTGGTAATCTCTTGCAAAACAGTGGGAAACTCTCTGTGGGAACAGACTTGTTCTGTTAGAAAAGGTTTCCTCACGCTGAGGTGAATTTTTGGGAGTGAGGAGGGTTCACATGTTAAAATCAGAGACCAAATTCCATCATTGCCCTAAGCCACCCTGAGACCATGCTCCTTTGTTTGGTGGGTGTTACTGTTATCAGGGGCAACTGATATGGTAGGCATCCATAAATGCAGGAGGAGACCACATTTACTAGAGGCAGTGTTGAGTTGTTTAAAACAAATATGAATTATCACATACAGATTAAACCTAACCCCAGAATGATGAACCCTTTAGTGTTTAGGGTATTTACTTGCTATGAAAGAAGATAAATTTCACAGCTCTAGACTCATTCAAGAAAAGCAGTGCTTGAAGCTTTGGATACGGATGAGATGTTGGCTGCATGTGGGATGGAGATAAGACCTTGGGTTTCTTCTTCGGTTTTTTTTCCACAAAAATGTAAAGGTCGTGAACTCAATTTGTTGAACTGAATTATTTTGCAATCCTGAAAACTTCAGTGGAGCATAAAAGCTTTCTTGCCCAACTTTAAGTCCTAAATTACCTTAACCTTGAAATGATGGGTGTGGCAACACCTAATTAGTCTTAAAAACCAGTGCATGTATAGTACCTCTATAGATACTAATGATACATTGCAAAATTATAAGCCTGCATTTTCTTCTGCACTAGAAATAATTCACACTCAACTACTTGTATAGAGACTGAGGGTTTGTTATTTTCTCATACAAGCTGATGGGAAACATCTAACAATGAACCTTACCCACCAAAAGCAGGAAATAAATTATTTCCCCACATAAGATATGAAGAGTGAGGTCACCATTAGGTTTAGGATACAAAAATTGTATTGTAGATCAGCCAGTATTGAGAACTTCTGTACTTATTTTGATTTATTATAAAAAAGACCTAGACTATAGCCATAGGCTATGCAAATAAATCTTGCTTCAATCCCCAGTCCTGTTTTCCCATCCTTCCTTAGATCCCCCGGGCTAGTATCTTGCTGAGTTTCTTCTGAAATTAACAAGGGTAGTTATGGCTGGAATAGTCCTTTTAAAACTGAAATAAAGGTTGGTTTAAGTTGAGATTCAGTATTAATGTTAAAGCAAAAAAAGTCAAAGTAATATGTAAAATGAAAATTAAATAATAGAAGTAAAAGCAAACTGATTTTTAAAAGTAACTATTTTAGTGCATCTCTCTCTCACACACACAGACACGATATTTCTTTCTGTATTGTTTATCTGGAAAAAAAAATGTTAGTGATGTAAATCTTTACAGTAGTTGGCTTTCCCCACATATTTCCAACTGCCAGGGTAATAAATTTTAAACAAAGAAATGTACTGATGGATTGGAAGATAAAGGGACTTTGATTTATACTGTCAAATGGTTTAGTGTTATGGCTTGGCAGAATTACCACATTGATAAATTTAAGAAAAATCTGGCTTTGTAATAAGAATGAGTTGGTTTAATATCACATAGAATATACATTATTCTAGTTCATATATTATTATTGAGAATGGACAAATAAAAAGAACTCCCATATAAATACTAGTTTACTCATCAATGAACTACAACATACTAATTATTTGTTATGTTGCATCATAAGCACATACTGAAAGAACTGGAAATTTGTGGCAGAACTGTAGGAGAGAAAAAGTATCAACAAAGGGGAAATGCCTGCTCAGTTCAAATGCAGGGGAATAGACTGCTTAAGAACTACCTTGCCCTGTACGGATACTGCAGAGTGCTTAATATTACCCTCCTCTGTTGTGTATTTCTACCTTCTATTGAGCACTGCCAAATGCTTTATACTGTTAAAATATGAGTCTAATGTAAAAATACAATCAAATTTATTTGATCTTTCATATGAGTAATGAATTGGACAAGTATGATCTTGTGAGAACTTGAGTGACCTTTTGAATAGGTCTTATGAATGTGTGATTTCAGGTAGGTTTGTTGTAATTTTAACAGGAATAACATTTTTGGTTGATAACACTTAGATGGAATGTTTGTGGAATTAGGAACAGTTTTTGAATTAGTACCACATGATATTCTGAAAAAAAATAGCGTGATATAACTCCAATTAAAGCAAACACAGAATGGTGTAATGATGAAACAAAGGATTCCAAAAATTACTTTTCAGCAGGGAAGGCAAAGTGGGATTTTTCAGCTGGGGATTATTAGGGATTAATTCTCACCAATATTTCATTTTTGCATCTGCAATTAAATATGAATTAAAAATGTGGCTAAACCTTACATATGACATGAACTGGTAGATTGTAGATTGTAGGCAGTCATTCAAAGACATTCAGTTTACTTGATGGCAAATCGACATATTCAGCTCACTGGTCCATTCATTTCAAAAACATCTTTTAACAAAGCCAAAAATAGGGTCTCTGGTTAAGGTACATGATATTAAGAGTGAATCACCAGAATATATAGATGGAATCCACATTTCTATAGGAGACTGAAGGATTAGACCCCCCTGAAAATAATAAAAAAAATTAAAATAAACACTATAAGCAAAGATTTAAAGATTGTAAACTATTTACCATGTTAAGTGTGACTAGATACCAGCATAAAATCTGAATTCAGCCTACAAAGCAATGCAAGGCCACAAGCAAGACTTAAACAATATGAGAATAAAATAGAATTTCTTTTGTTTTAAACCATTGCTAACTAGCAGTGAATTCTACATGTCCTAAGCTCCACAACACATAAGACTTTTAACCTGAAAATATCTTTAAATGACTTCATGTATTCTCTTAGCAATCACACACTGCCCAGATTTAACATGCTCATAGGCAGGTACTTAATCTCCACCTCATTTTCAAATTGAGACTGGATGTTTATTAGAAGGAATTGTCTACTGAAGCCCTGGTTCTTGTAAAATCAAATCACTGGGTAGTTCTTTCCACTGTAAAATCTGTAATTTCTGCTGCTTTAGAATATAAGAAAACATATTGTAATTAAGTCCTCCTCCTTCCAAACATGTTGTTATTTCAAAAGATTTACAGCTTAGCCAAAAAGAACAAAAACTGTCGAACTATCATTGGAATAGTCTTGCCACAAGTAATTCTTCATCATCTTTGCAATGAATAAAAAACAATGATGAAAGCAAATACTAAGATGAAAATCTTGAAAACAGAATTAAGCTTTTTTCTGGGAAACTTTCTTCAGTTAAGTACTAATTTTTACTAATAAAATATTAATTAAATACAGATTTTAGTAAAATTTGCTATTTCCAAGACATGCCCTAAAAAAGATTCTGCCTTTCAATATTTTGTGTTTCTCCCAGATGAGATTTCTTTGCCTTGTGGAATGGATGTTTTACCAGTTTGAAGGATATCACAGGGCAGTTTTGACTTTTATTTGAAACAAATGGAGGTATTTATTATTAGCTTAAATTTCCTTTAAAAAGTCTTTTTGGATGCCTGGAACAACCCAAAACTTTTCTTTCACAGACCTCACATCATCATCAAAATTCACTTTGTGATTATGATATCTTGTTATCATGAGCGCTATGGTTTAAATATGAGATAATCCTTGGATAAAGTAATTAATTATTAAAGAAACGTGATTCCATTCAATAAGCTCTTATCCTCACAAAATGGAGGACCTTGGCAAGATACCAAGGCCCTTGCTATCTTGGTATATACCAATATGTATATTTGGTATATATGGACCTTTGCCTATATACCAATATATATGGACGTTGGCGACATACCTTCAAATGACTAATATGTTGCAAATGAGTTTGAGAATTAGAGAGTTATCACATTTTTCTAAAGACTGTTTGTTTATCCCTCAGGCAGGCGATTTTTGCAGGAGGGTTTCATACTGTTGCACTGACTGTGTTGGCTCATTTCAGCTTCTCTGTGGAATCTCCAAAGTAGTTCATTTTTCATTTTTCACTTTTCACTTCTTTTTTTTTTAACTGGGTAACCTGGCATCCTTTATGACTAGATTAAATCTTATCTTTGCATTAAGAAGGAAGTAAGGGACTGACTGAACAGTTAACAGAGATCTGAATTACATTTGTAGGTAATCTAGGGGTGAGTGAATATTTGGGTTACATTTTCTGCTAAAAAGTTCTGCAAAATATTCTGTGCTGACATTGCAAAAAGAGGAATGTCCCCCCAGAAGTTCTCAAGAGAAACTTAGTTTTTATAATGGGTAATTTAACCTTCCACGACGTGACTCTTGACTTTTAATGACCCTTTAAACTGTAAGCCTTGTTAGAGCTCATTCTTTCCTAAATTAATCTCTTTATTTATAGACATTCTAGGGAAACCCTTAATTCCAAGATGCCCAGAGATAAGTTGGAATCTAAAATCCATATTCCATCTTCACACCAGTTTAACAAACTGATTAAGGGGATTTTAATCTCTCAGATAGCCAAGGCTAGCGTGGCGTATGCTCTGTATCATGTTACGGTCATGGCTGCATGAGCCATTAGGTTAGGACTGCATGAGCCCTGCTACTACAGAGACACTTCTAGAAAGATCAGAGAGAGATAATAGTAATTGTTCCACATGTGTGACGAACAAATGATGACTTGCATTGAAGTCACAAAGTATTTTGCTCATGAACTTGTTCTTATCTGGCCATTTCAATTATAAAGTAGTTAGGAGAAATTCCAGTGCTCTCATCCTGTTTTTTTTTTGGAGTATTTAACTAATTTAGGTTAGGACTATCAATAATTTTTTATGTTACAGTCTTTTTGAAGGAATTGTTTAGTAACAAATCATACTGATTCTACAGTACTTTTTTCACTTGTCCAAACTGCAGAACTAACTCCAGTGTGAAGACGTTTTTTAACACCTCAAAGCTAATCAAACCCTTTGCTGTATTTCATAATATGTTTGAAATTATAGAGAAGACCCAAAATGAATCTGATTACAGCTGTAGATTTTTTGCATATTACATATTGTACACTTTTCTTCAAATTTATTAATGTAAAATGGCTGACAAAATGATTGCTTATTCTTAATTGCTGTCAGTACCCTCCTGTACATTAACTGGTGCTGTCAGCATAAACATTTGAAATACATCATCCTAGTGTTTCGCACCTAACCAGTTCCTTGAATACTAAAATAATTCCTTGTAGATAATAGCATTAGATCAATTGAGGTGTTGTGTACCTCAGTGACAAAAATTAATATCCATTTTGGGTTTGTATTAATACTGAAACACAGGAAATCTCACCAGGTGTTTTTCAGTGGGAAAAAAAAGTGGAGAAATTTCATTGAGACAAAGCAAGGTGCTTTTGCTTGCTGAGTTTTACAGAAACGTCAGTTATACAGAAAGAAACTATTTCATGAGAGGATATTAGGACCACAGCCTGCAGTACTATGTTGATGTAAGTGAGCATTTCAGTGTCTAATGTTAAAGATTCATTAGCACAGGGCGTTCTAGGCTTTGCTAACTCTTGTGGAGTCATGCCTACTAGTAAGTCTGATGAGTATTGAGGCATCCCATGCAAAACAAGAGCATAAAAAGGTGGGGAATGTTTAAACATCCTCTGCTAGCCACATATTTTAATGCCTAGTCTTGGAATATAATGTCCTGAAGTGAGGAAAGGGGGTAAATTTCATGTGTCCTCAGAAAGGTGATAATTGTTTTTTTTGATCTTCTGTTTCTTCAATGGTTTTGTTAGGCTGTGAATGAAATGCAGAGAACTCCATCCATGTTTAATAGCAGTCTTGATCCCAGAAAGTTGTACTGAGAATGCAGACCTGATTTGTCTTGCTGGGTACAATACAAGTCATAAATTCTGGTTTGTGAAACCAAGACTCAGGTCTTGTAATGACTTTGGGGCATTCATAGCAACAGACACCTGGGAATGTTGATGGGAATAATTCTGGAGATAGTGGCATCTCCAAAAAGTTTTGAAGATTTAGATTTTGGATTTGAGCAACAATGTAGGATCAGTGCAAGACCTGCACACCCATCCCTCTGAAACTTTGTCTTAAGTTGTATATCACTGGTGATTTACTTTCTGTGTCCTGACAGAAGAAAAGCCAAGTCTTCATCCAAAATCAAATGCTCCCATTTGCCATTTATACATGTCAAAAGACTTCATTAAACTATGTAAAATGAAGTGTTTAGATAAAAACACTTCTGTCCTTGAATCAAACACCACTGACAACTTTTTTACACTTTACTGTCTCCGAAGCAACAATTAACTAACAGACTCTGTGCCCACATGTGTGACTGCAAAGTACAATTGTCTTAAAGGCTGAATGATTTGCATTTAGCTCATAAGCCACAGTCAAAAATTTAATTATAGCAAATTTAAGGTAGTATTTTCAAGAGTATTGTTTGGATTTTAATTTCCTAATATGCAATTTTTCATGGAATTGCAATAGATACATTTTATGTCGATAATGTTATCTTTAAGCTTACATACACTTTCTTTATAGACATGATTTATATAGGACTTAATTCTTCCTCTCTTAATGAAGTTGACTAATAACTTTATAAATAGTCCCATTGTAATAGAACATTGCATATTACAGCCCTTTTTAAATTGAGTAATGACTACATTTAGTATGCAATTAACAAAATATTATATTATCTAATATTTTAACATATATCTTTTAATATCATAATTAATTAATTGTTTTAATGCAATATTTAAATTAATTTTTTTATCTTCCTCATGTTTCTTTTGGCAGGGATTAGGCTGCTAATTTTTATTTGGTGTGTGTTTACAAACTTCAGGCTAAATTTTGCAATCCTTTGTTCATGACTGTGAGCACTACTCAGTATTCTCATCAGTGGTAATTTTCCTGTGACCAAGTGCCTTGATCCCCCGCTTATCCGTTTTTCCTTCAAGCACATTGGTGCTATGCACTAACACCCACAATTTTCTCCTCATTTAAATTCCTCCTTAAAAGCTACCGCTTTTGTAATGACTACAAATCACTCTAGTCTTGCCCTGGTTACTCAAGTGGCAAGAAGATTTTTGCCTTTCTGCTAAACTCCTATTTGTTTTGTTGCTTCATTCACCAATTTACCCAGCTTAGTAAGCAGGGAAAGCCCAGAGATGCTATACATCTTGGACAGAGCATGCTCAGGATCTTCTCTAGTTTGAAGAAATGATGTACATTGCTTGCATATTTTTAATTTGGTTGAACTGAAGTGGACTTCTGAGAATAGCCTTAAGACAAAAAGTGATGCTCTACCTAATGGGTGCAGGTCTGAAACTAAGCTATAATATGCTGAAAGTCTCTCAGTGAAATAAATGTTGGCATTAACTTATATTAACAGAACAGTGCTGCTAAGCTTTTTTCATTGAAAGAGTTGAGTTTTTCTAAAAAAGTATCTGAATTCAGATACCCACCATGGAATATGTTATCCAAACACCTGAAGTCTGACATCTTAAAAGTAACAGAAGACCATTTTACAATGAAATACAGTAGGCTGCTCTAAACTGTAGGATTCACTACCAGAGAAACAACTGCCAGAAAAAAAACATGATTTTCATAAATGTTTCAAGGTAGAAATACAATGAGAAACAGGTTATATGTCAGCTAACCTTGTATTATATTGCAAAAAATATGCACAATCTTATTTTTCACAAATATCTGCAGAAACTTTGATCAGACATTTGGGTGCATGTAGCTTTCACAGTATCAGGAGAAAGAAAGCAAAACAAAATCAGGGAAGGTGCCTAATTTAAGCATCTGATTATTGTTGTGATGGTGTAAATGCAAGGTACTTTGGTACCTTGACTGGCAACAATGGGTGAGGAGAAGGCTGAGGTACTCAACAACTTCTTTGCCTCAGTCTTCACTGGCAGTCTCTCTTCCCACACCTCTCGAGTGGATGAGCTGCACAACAGGGACTGGAGGAGCAAAGTCCCTCCCAGTGTAAGAGAAGATCAGGTTCGAGATCACCTGAGGAACCTGAACATACACGAGTCTATGGGACTTGGCAAGATGCATTACAGAGTCCTGATGGAACTGGCTGATGTAGTTGCCAAGTCACTCTCCATGATATTTGAAAAGTCCTGGAAGTCAGGTGAAGTCCCTGGAGACTGGAAAAAGGGAAACATTGCACCCATTTTAAAAAAGGATAGCAAGGAGTATGCTGGGAGCTGCATACCGACCTGACAGCCTCACCTCAGTGCCTGGAAAGGTCATAGAACAGATCCTCCTAGAAGCTATGCTAAGGCACATGAAGGACAGGGAGGTGATTTGAGACAGTCAACATGGCTTGACCAAGGGCAAGTCCTGCCTGACCAACTTCTATGATGGAGTGACTGCACCAGTGGACAAAGGAAGGGCTACAGATGTCGTCTATCTGGACTTCTGTAAGGCCTTTGACACAATTCCCCACAACTTTCTTCTCTCTAAATTGGAAAGATACGAATTTGATGGGTGGACTGTTTGATGGATGAGGAATTGCTTGGATGGTTGCATTCAGAAGGTAGTGGGATTGAGTGCACCCTCAGCAAGTTTACAGATGACACCAAGCCGAGTGGTGTGGTTGACACACCTGAGGTATGGGATGTCATCTAGAGGGACCTGGACAAACTTGAGGAGTGGGCCCATGTGAATTTCATGACGTTCAACAAGACCAAAAGTGCAGTGTCCTGCACCTCAGCTTGGGCAAACCCCAGTACCAATCCAGGCTGGAGGATGAAGGGATTGAGAGCAGCCCTGCTGAGAAGGACTTTGAGGTACTGGTGGGTGAAAAGGTAGACATGAGCTGGCAATGTGCGCTTGCAGCCTAGAAGGACAACCGTATCCTGGGCTGCATCAAAAGAAGCATGACCAGCAGGTTGAGGGAGGGGATTCTGCCCCTCTACTCCGCTCTGGTGAGACCACACCTGGAGTCCTGTGTTCAGCTCTGGAGTCCTCAGCACAGGAAAGACATGGACCTGTTGGAGATGGTCCAGAGGAGACCCACAGGAATGATCAGAGGGATTGAACATCTCTTCTATGAAGAAATGCGGAAAGAGTTGGGGTTGTGCACACTAGAGAAGAGAAGGCTCTGGGGAGACCTTATTGCAGCCTTCCAGTACTTAAAGGGGAATTATAAGAAAGATAGGGACAGACTTTTTAGCAGGGCCTGTTGCGATAGGACAAGGGGTAATGGTTTTAAACTAAAAGAGGGCAGATTTAGACTAGATATAAAGAAGAAATTTTTTACACTGAGGGTGATGAAGCACTGGCACAGGTTGCCCAGAGAGGTGGTAGATTCCCCATCCCTGGAAACCTTCAAGGTCGTGTTGGACGGAGCTCTGAGCAACCTGATCTAGTTGAAGATGTCCCTGGTCATTGCAGGGGGGGTTGGACTAGATGGCCTTCAAAGGCCCCTTCCAACCCAAACTATTCTATGATCCTACGATTCTATTACACTTAGTGGCATTTCAGAAATCTGCAAGTTCTCTATGCTCAATGGGAAGCTAGGAGAAAAGTGATAAAATATAACAAAATGCAAACCAAAAGCTTGTTATCTTATTCAGAATACGATAATATAAACATATCTCCCCACTGGAGAGTTTTGTGCAGTGGATTCATAGCTATCTGGATATAAAAAAGGGCTATCGAAGGATCTGACAATATGAAGGTGTTTTGCTGAACCTATTTTGTTTGAGAATACTTGTGCTGAGAATAAAGAGTTAATTTTATAGGTGTTTCCTTTTATCCTAAAAACATTTCTTAGATGTGAGGTTGCATAAGCTAATGGGTAATTTGCCTGTTTTATGAATTGGTGTTGGCTTTATCATCATAACCTTTATTGCTAGTTATTTTGAATTTGATTTATGGAAGTAAAATGGCCAATTTCTCTGTCATCCTTATTAGCAATATTAAAGATTAATTAGGTCCACAGTGACCTGATTAATTTACAAAACCTTTAACATAAAAGGCTTGTTCATTTTTCTTAAGACAGGCAGTATGATATTTACAACTCTGTTAATATATCGCATAAGCTTTGCTTTCAAGTTTCTGATTAAATCTTATATTAGTGGCAATTTTTGAAGGAAAGAAATACATTCACCTGTGCCATTGAAGATTCAGTTTGATTGATTGAGACCAAACTAAAACATGCTGTAAGAAAATTTTTTCTCCATTTGGCTCAGCAGCACACGATTTCAACTGTATGTTCCATTGCAGCAGTCAAGACAGGTTGTTACTATGCCAAGCTACATTTCAGCGACAAACTGGCAAATATCATTACACATATACAGTATCAGATAGGTCATGGTGGAAAAAGCAGATTAACTCATGTATCTTGCATTAATAATGATGTTTTGGTCGTAGCTGAGATGAAATTTTATCTACAGTCACAAGAATAGATATTTTTCCTTTTAAAAGTTATAATTAGCTGTAAAAAGAGAGCATGCAACCTTCCTCAGGGCTTATCTTGTTCTGTATCTGTTCTAGGGTGATAATAACAGGTGAAGTATGTTGTAATCAATACGCTTGTGTTAATAACATATAGTTTTATAGGTGTTTCTGGAACGCAGAATAAACTCTGCAAAGTGGGACGATAGCTATTTTACTCAGTAAAAAAAAAAAGCAAGATGACCCTGTTTTTAAAACCTACTTGCGTTGCTTTAGTTTGCTTATTCAGCAATGTCTTTATTAATACATGTAGCGGTCACTGTGTATCTATTTATATACTCTGCTTTAAGGCTTCTGTAAAATGCCTCTAAAGTTAAAACCTGGTGACACCTTCATTTAGGTCTTCTCCTTACAGAGCAGCTTCTTGGCAAGCAGTGAACCACAGTTAGAAACGCTGAAACATGTGCTCTTCCCTTCCTGGCCTCTCACACATGCAGACATTTGTTTTTTAGGTTGAATAGTTAAGGTTGTTAATTTTAGTAGAAAAAATTGTCTCAGAAGGTTAAAGGTGTTAACTTGATTGCATTATACTAAAGAGTCAAATGAGTTGTGAGGGCTTCGAAGTTCTTGAACTAACCTTGCTTATTTTCATTGCAAATACTGACTCTTGAAAGTTTCTTGGGCCTTTCACTAAGCATACAGAAGGGGAAAAAAGCAAATTAGTTAAAATGTTAACAAAAGAAAATTACTGAGTCCTCAATTTTCTTATGAATCTTTATACCTGTTCGTATAAACTGCAGAGAGTCTTAATAAAGACAATTTTTTTCTTCTATTAGCTTTTTAGATTTTATTAAAAGATGGTACCTTTTGGAGGAGAGGAGCAAGAGTCGAAGAGGAAATTATTAGCTGAGATGGTTTAAAAGGTGTGATTTCTTTTTTCTTTAAAACACAACAAGAAAATTCACACAGAAGGTGAGTGAAAATGATAGCAAAGATTTTAAATTCTGACTCTGGTACTTTCTTATATCTTTGTGCCTGGAGAAAGGAAGAGCATGGGATCTTAGCAGCTCTTCCAAAATCTGGTGAACTCTGAGAAAAAAGCACAGAGAGATGTCTCAATGAAAAAAAAAAAAAATCACTGCACTAAAATTCTTTTCTTAAGACAAAGAGAAGAGCAACCCGCTGGAAAAAAGTCAAAGAGAAGTAAACCAAGAAAGACAAAAAATTCAGGATTGCAGGAAGGACAGCAACATCCCTTTTGTTTAGTACAGGTTTGACATCTGGTTAGATCAGATGATGTTGTTTTCCAAGTTCCTCTCTCTTGCCCTGTTCTGCTCAGCACATTTTCATGATTCAAGCCTCTGGTCCTCGTGAACTCCCTCCACCCACTCTGTCAGCTCCAAGAACCTGAAAGTCCACCTTCTCATCTTTCATTATCAATGATACATTCTGCAGTGCTGGGACTTGTTTTGGCCTCTCATTTTATAGCCCAACCTCCCTACTTTGCCATATTCAAACCAGGCTGTAGACCCCTTAGTTTGGAAAAGCTGAATGTTGCTGCCTACTTTTCTGCATCCTTGCATGTAAGGACCCGATCTGCACCTTTGCTCCTTAGGGTAACATAATGGTCTGTTGAGGGTAGATTTCACAGAATCACTAGGTTGGAAAGGACCTTCAAGATCATCAAGTCCAACCACTAATCCAGCGCCACCATGTCCCCTAAACCATGTCCTGAAGCACCACATCCACACGTTTTTTGAACACTTCCAGAGATGGTGACTCCACCACCCCCCTGGGCAGCCTGTTCCAATGCCTGACCACCCTCTCGGTGAAGAAATTTTTCCTAATATCCAATCTAAACCTCCCCTGGCGCAACTTGAGGCCATTTCCTCTTGTCCTACTTTCAGTATGGATCACCTTCTGCTGGCTGTCCTCTCACTCTGTCCCCCACGCCCTGCTGTGTCTTTTGCTCCTGTAAGCCCCACCGTCACACTGCAGTACCTGCCTACCTCAGCGTTTCTCATGTGTGGGCCGGGACTCTGGTCCTTACTGCCAGATCTCCCAGCCCATGCAGCTTTGGCTCTGCTGCAGCACGGAGCTAAACACGTAGTCGCCCGCCCTTCTATCACTGAAGCAGCTTTCTAGCACAGAAAGTTCTGTAAGAATTGGGTCTGCATTGTAACGCCTTGAAAACTTTACTATGGGTCCTTGTTAAAACTATGTTACTACCAGAAACACATATGGAAGTAAGGAGTGGAAGCTTTCTCAACTCATGAGAATAAAAGTGTTGGCCAGAACAAATATGTTTTTCCATGTGAACTAACGATGTTCATTTGTTCCAGTCTTTGCAGGATCTATTTCTAAGTAATCTGTCAGAATAAAAGAAAAGATTTCCACTAGATTTAACACTGACCAAAATTTAAAAAGAAAATAAGAAGGAAAAAACCAAAGAATTCTAGTCTTACCCACAATATTGCTTTTCACTACAGGAAATCCTTTTTCTTATTTTTTAAATGGAAGCTGTAATGAAGTTACAGGAATGGTGGGACATAAAAATTGACAGTACTTCTAAGTTTCTGTTTCAGTTCTATACTATACAGGCAAAGAAGCTAACTGCAAACAGTTTTCTTTTTCTAATAACATTCACATTATCAGACAACTGAAATATGTAAAGAGGATGACATAATTGATTAAGGTCTAATGAAACCCATAGACACATCTTTATTCTTATCTTCCACTCCCCACTATAACCTTAGCTTCTCCTTCACTATGTTCTCTGTTGTATTGTGAATGGGGAGGAGATGGTGTGTACTGGTGGTCGCCCAGAGCTGCCAGTCTCAGCATCACTGGAGATGTTATGCCCATCTTTATGAAAATACAGATGGATGACTGAAAAGCCAATGCCAATCTCCATTTTAAAAGAAAACTTTTGCTTACTCTGCAGTTATAGGAATTATTTTCCAATCCAGATAATTGCCACTTACTAAAAAAATACACAAGGGATGAGGAAATAACACATTTATCCTTAATATTTTTATGTAGCTGCCTCAAACAAAAAAGCAAACTGCAGTGTTACAAAAAGACAGCTGTATTTACACCAAGCAGGTAACAGTTTGAAACCTATGTAAACTCCTTTTTTTAACCGTAAGTACAAAAATGCTTGGGTCATTTTATTTATTTATTTATTAACCAAGTAAAGTAGCCGAGAAAATTAGTTTGGAGGAGCCAGATGCCAGAACTATTTTATAAGCAAATACTGGATTAAGATCTATTTTTGTACTCTGTAAAACAACATCCATGAATATTTGTTATGTGCATGACACATCTTGTAAGCTTTTCAAAATCAATCAGGTGATGTTTTGAGATTTCGAGCACCTAAAAAATCATGATAGTCACAAGCTGAGGTTCAATAATTAGACATATGTCTTTGGCTGTTTTAGAAAAGATGTTGTTACTTATGTCACTGAAACTTGAAATTAAATTCATAAATTAATGGGTGATA
The DNA here is from genome assembly GCF_964289735.1 of Phaethon aethereus. Lineage (NCBI taxonomy): Eukaryota > Metazoa > Chordata > Aves > Phaethontiformes > Phaethontidae > Phaethon > Phaethon aethereus. The sequence goes on from NC_138582.1 coordinate 72,005,762, forward strand.
CCTTTTGCTGCCTTGTTCAGGTTCTCACAGTGCTGGACTTTTGAAAATTCACCTGATTTTTTTTTTTAATAGCACAACCTTGGCTAGTACCATGTCTCAAATCAGAGTAAAACTGATGCACTATTAATAAAAAATTACTGGGATTTTTTACTGGGAAAATTGCTACTTTAAAAGAAGCAGATGTACAACATACTTTTTAATCTTGCAAAATGCAGGATTCCCTCCCTCTTCTGACAAAGCTTCTCCCCACTAGATTATGGGTGATGCCCCACCCTAGGTAACAGCAAAGACAGGCACAGTCTTCACCCTCTTTTATCCATACAAGCTCAGTTCCACTTCTGAAATATCCTTGCCCACATGCAGCTAATCAGTGTATCATCACTCAAGGACACAACCTTACTTTCATGTAATTTTAAAAGTAATTGCAAAAATAGGTTTTCCTCTTTTAATTACAGATGCCAGAAGGCATTGTTCATGTAAATTCAGTCTTCAGAAGACCATCAGCACTTGAGTGCTTTGGCCTGTGCCCCTCGTGGATTACCAGGGCGAGGTAAAGTCTCACTTGGGCTTTCGCCTCCAGCGCTGCATGAGTCAAGCAGCTCAAGCTGAAAATGCCCCTAATTGTGTTTTGCAATAGAAAGGGGGATAACTACATTTAGGAGCCTGGCCAAGGGGCTCCCTAAAGCCGCAAGAGCTTTAGGGAGTGGCGGGAAATCCCCAGCACCTTAGATGCCTGCTGTATGAACCGCTAGTGAGCTCGGAGTCCTGGGAGCACCGGGTAGCCAGTAGCACCCGCTCGGGCAGGCTCCTGCCAGCCGTCCTGCCTCCCTGAGAGCTGCTCTCCTGAGCCAGCTACAGGTGTGGGAGTGGCAAAGGGGGAGGATGACCGTGTTAAAAAGACTGAATGATTATGCACAAGAGATCAAATTTATGTTGTGTGGAAGCTCTACATAGTCTTATTTTGGGTTGGTTTATTGTATAACTCTATCTAATGTGTCTGTTCAACAAAATAGGGCGTATTTTATCACGTATGAATGGACCTTAGTGGAAAATGAAAGTTCTGTCTTCTGAAAATTTCAATGTTTTCTCACTCTTCTACATTAAAAGGAAAACAAAACTTCCAAAAATGTATAGTTTTCTGTGAAAATAACTCAGCTATACTGTGCATAAAGGCCTGGGAGGAGCTGCTAAGGGTGTGATAGAGCCACTGCCACCCTCTCCTTTGGCTATGTGACAGAGCCTTTCCTGCAGAAGAGGGATCCGGCTGGCACAAGGTCACCTCTTGCAAGCCTGGGTAGGAATTTTTCCCTAACGACATGGTTACTTACTGGTTACATCTAGGCATGGTGTTCTGGAAGATTTTGTCTGTTTTGGCAGGCAGTCTGCTGACTGCACAGGACACCATGCCTAGAAACCCAGCAATCTGCAATAGCACTGTTGGGTGGTCTTGGGTTTCTCTCAGCCCTACCTCCTTCAGGCTTCAACCTTTTCTATTTGGCTTTGGATCTGCACCTGAATACCTAGCTTGATCAAAGCGTACATGATGTTTAATAACAAAATTAGAAATAGATTGATGTGCTCTGAGTTCAAGTGCATAGTGTTATTGTGTGGATTTTCTCACTTATTTCTACTTCTAACACTTGATAGTCTGCAAAATAGCAACAGACCTGATGCACTCTTCGTGCATATTGTAAGGTAAAGAAGGAAGCTTAGTATATGAGGAAAATTCCATTGGGTATACTGAAGAAGTTTTCATTTTCTTGACATGAAAAAGTTGTCCAAAGAGTTAACCTCAGTTAAGACTAGTTTTGGCTAAATATTCGTGAACACATTATAACAACAGCAAAACCAATAATACCTAACTATTTTTGTGTTATTTTACCGATTCCTTCAGTGATCATATTTCAAAATTAATTAAAGAAGGAAAAATAACAGCAGCATGATATTTTTTTGTCTTCTGTTTGTGTATGGGCACATGGCAAATTAGGTTAAAAATCACCTAGTTGAGAACTGAGCTCAGACTTTTTAACCTTGAGCATTGCGGAATTACTAGACCTTGACTGCTACCACAAATCTGAAATTATCACCTTGCAGGTATGCACGTTTGTTTAACACTTTAAATTAAGTGCCTCAAATAGGGATTTAATTTAGTTTTAAGAGGAGAGCTATTGTATGCTAATAAAACACCAAATCATTCCTAAAGAGGTATTTACTGAGGTTTAACAACTATGTAATAGAAATAGAACATTTATGTAGTTACTCAACTTACATAAACAAGTTTTTAGTAATCAATGGAAATTCAATTAACATAAAAAAGATCCTATGGAAGCTCAGTGATTATATATATAAATCATCATTTAAGGCCCTCCACTTAAAGTGCTACTAGTAGTTTAATAATTTGTTATATATATTCAGATTGTATACTATAATTTTTTCTCTCTCCTCCTTTCCTTCCCAGTTACATAACTTCTCATTCCCTCACATCTGCAGAGTTTTCCTTTTTCCTCTTATGTCTTGACAGATTGGTGAACAACATTCTTCTGAAACTACTTTGGGTTTTTATGACTTTGTTGCTGTTTCATTTATACACATTTAAAAGACTGTTTAACTTGAATCTAATGTTTCTTTTTTCTGTTTACACAGCAGGTTAGATAATGGCTGCAATATTATGCATAACTCCAAAGGGCAGGTTCTAATTCCATGCATTCATCAGTATCTCAAAAACTGAACAATAAGACCACTGTCTGTGCATGTATTTAACAATTTTTCACATTTTGCCAATCAGAATCCATCAGTACATTGCAGATCAAGGTTCTAGAAACGTCAGCTGCGGTCCCCAAGAAAGGAGATTTTCATGTTTTATTCCTAGATTAAATACTTATATGCAATCAAAGACTGAAAAGTATAAAAATCTGGATTTTCATTTTGTTTTAAAACAGAAAGCAAAAATGGGAAAATCTGGAGCAGAAGTCTGTTCTTTCATGTTAGAAATGCATGTGATTGCTTGAGCATTTCTGAATTATTAGGTGTTTAACATGCATGTGAGGTAGAATTAAGTTTGTTAACAAAATAGAATAAATACTGCGGGAGAAGGATGGACTTCACAACTCTATGAGAGTTATATTCCGAAGCCGTTTATTGTCTTGTCTGACTCCAATATATATCATAATTTTCGCTTAGTCACTGCGCACACACTCATGATTGGTTACAGCTTGTTACACACACTATTGCAATTGGCTATGTACAAAATATCACGCGCTGTCCACGCGCCCCTCACACAGTCAGGATTGTTGCTTGCAGGTGTTCCTGTTTTCCTCGCTGCTTCTTAGTTGTTTACCACAGCTCCTTCTCCTCAAGGCCGAGCCGTGCAGATATCCAGCTGTTTAACCAGCTTCTCAATGCCACAGCTCCTTCTCCTTAAGGTCGAGCCATGCAGGGTGATCCCAACATCTCCCCCTTTTTGTTTATCTAAAAACAAAACCTGATGGATCATTTGTAACCTAAGGACTGTGAGGAAGATGGACTATCTGTACATTCTTGTATCATCCTGTGCCACGAACTCAGCCCAGCAGTCGGTAGGTGCCAGCTTTACGTGGGCGTCCCCACGGAGGCAACGATGGCCTTGCCATACACCGATCCCCCTGCTCTTCGGGAAATCCCAGTATTTATACATTTGCCAAGGAACGAGTTTCAACACACGTGGCCAGCGAGTGTCGGAACATGCCTCGGTTGTCACCTTTCAACATAGGGAACCTATGGCGCATGTGCCCGCTGGCCAGACGTGCTGCACGCGCCACAGCCACCCCGTCTATTGGTTCATAGGTTTTGTTCACATGGCATCTTACCATAATCCAGCAGTCACATATCAACTATGCTTAAATTAATAGCAGAATGTTACAAGGCAAACAATTCTAGCTGTACTACTCCTAGCGATAGAAGCTACTTCTAGTGATGGAAAAAGTGCTTGTATAAAGCTATGAAAACCAATATTATATCTTACCAAAGGATTTGTAGTTATAGAGCGCTTTGCCCTAAAAGCTTTCCATGTTCCTCTCATGATACTGCTAATTTCAGTGTGATTTACCCATACATTTTCTTTTGGCTGAAGTGGCATCCAGATTGCGATGACACCTGATAGTGTCAAGATGTGTCCGACGATGACGATGGTGACTGTTTCACCCATGGTTTTGCCCATTTTGTGGGTACCCAACGAGTTCCAGAATCTGCAATGACACAAGCATAACCTCGTCCCCAGGTTAGCAGTTGAAAAGGTCCTTCCCACATATTCTTTTCCAAATTTTTAACTTTTACTTGCACATTTTGTGTTAACTCAAACAGACTTCCTGTCATTCCTTTTACATGTTTCTCCTTCTGCTAGACGGAAATAATTTAACACATATAAGGCTTTATTCAAATGTTCTTGGGGTGGTATGGTAGCCTCTCCCCCTTTTTGTTTTTGCAATAAACACTTCAGGAAATGATTCATTCGTTCAACAATAGCTTGTCCAGTTGGGGAATGCGGTATTCCAGTAACATGCGTCACTCCCCATTGAGCAAAAAAACTTTGGGTTGACTGGGCTACATAACAAGGACCATTATCGGTTTTAATTTGTAGGGGTATACCATGTGCTGCGAATGCAGCTCGCAAATGCTTTTGTACATATCTACTAGTTTCTCCTGTTTGTGCAGTGGCCCAAACTATTGCAGAATAGAAATCAATTGAAACATGAACATATTTAAATCTTCCAAAGTCAGCAACATGTGTCACATCCATCTGCCATAGTTGTAGCGAATGCAATCGTCGGGGACTAACTGTAATTGCGATTCCTGGGCCTATTTGTTGACAATCAGCACAAGTCTGCATAATAGCTCTAGCGTCACCTGCACTTAGATTAAATTGTCTTGCTAAAACTTTGGCAGATTGATGGAAAAAGGCATGAGAGGCTTGTGCTTGACCTAAACGGTCCGGGACAGGTCCAGCCCATACTGCGGCAGCCAGCCGATCAGCTCTTGCATTTCCTTCCACCAATTCCCCTGGAAGGTTGGTATGGCTGCGTATATGCATAACGTAATAAGGATGTCGTCTTTTCTGCAATAAAAACCAAAGTGTTCTAAATTGTTGATATAGCTGTTCCTGCTGTACCTGTCTGAGGATTCAACCTTCCAATCTTTGGAGTACTCCAACTACATATAAAGAATCAGTAATTATATTCACAGGTTCTTCAGACCATAATTTAAAGGCTTCAATTACTGCCTGTAGTTCTACCTTTTGAACTGATCCTGGCATGACAAGTACCCGTTCTTTCCATTCTCCATGCTCTCACCATACTATTGCTGCCTTGCCTGTTTTCCCACCACCATCCATAAATACTGTAGCACCTTGAACTGGATATTGACTACACTTTGATTTTTCTTCTACTTCATGTTTGGGTTGTTTTTTGGGGGCTTTTTGGGGTTTTTTTTTGTTTTTTATAAAGGTAAACATTTTGTGTGATGGATAATGAATCTAAATGTCACCCTCAAATTCTGCTAATGCAGTTTGGAAGGGAACCGAGTGCTGCAAAGCCCAAGTCAAATATTCTTGTTGTAATGGTATTAAAATCGTTTTCAGGTCCTTTGCCGATATATCAATAATTCTGTTGCGCCCTTTCATAATCAAATTTGCAAAACACTCTACTTTCATGGTGATGGTTTTTCTGTGCTACTGAGGTAAAAAGACCCACTCTATAAAATTCTCAATGGGTTCGCTTTTGATTCTAGCTTTGTTATCTACTGTATTATAAGCGCATAGGGATGTCGCTCATGATTGATTACTGCCAAAGTGATCCCTATCGAGGGGTCTATCCTAGAACTAAATGCTTGAGTTACCTTTTCAGAAATGTTTGCTACTGCTTCCCAGGCTTCCTTGGTCAATTGCCGAGGAGAGTTTAACCTGCTATCCCCTCGCAAGAGCTGAACCAAGGGCTCCATATCTTGGTTTGTGATCCCACAAATAGGTCGAATCCAGTTAACGTCTCCTACCAATTTTTGTACATCATTTAATGTTTTAATCTGAATTCTTAATTCAACCTTCTGGGGGGTTACCGACGTTTCAGTGATCATCCACCCCAAGTACCTCCAAGGCGCTTCAGCTTGTATCTTTTCTGGCGCCACTTGCAGCCCACTTTGTCTTAAAAGCTCAACGAGCTCCCCGATCATTTCTTCCGGATTTAATTGATCACCGGCCAACAATATGTCATCCATATAATGATAGATGAGATATTGAGGCCACCTTTTTCTGATTGGCTGTAAAGCCCAATTGACATAAATTTGACACATCGTGGGTGAATTTTTCATGCCTTGTGGCAATACTGTCCAATGATATCTTTGCATGGGTTGCGCCTTGTTTGTACTTGGGACTGAGAATGCAAAATGTTTGGCATCATCTTCATGCAGAGGGATTGTAAAAAAGCAATCTTTGAGATCTATAATCAAAAGCTTCCAATACTTCAGTATCATACAGGGAGATGGTAGCCCTGGTTGCAAGGCTCCCATGTCCACTATACCTTATTGACTTCTCACAAGTCATGTAATAGTCTCCATTTTCCACTTTTCTTTGGAATCACAAAAACAGGTGTGTTCCAAGGACTAGTGGTTGGCACAATATGGCCTTTTTCGTCAATGACTCCAGGGAGAACAAAAAGTCCCTAATTTGTTGCTGAAGATCATCCTAATAACAAAGCACTCAATCCATATCCTAATGGTCCATTTGCGTTAGTCGGGACATCATAAACCGACATGTCCCATAAGGTAACTTCTACTGTTGTTTCCACCTCCATTCCGGCGCTCCCTCTGGTTTGGGCGCTGAGGCTTGCCAAGCAGCCTGGTGGTGCTTCCCCATTTGTGTCGTCGTGTGGGATGCCTTCACGCTCGGTCGCCCGTTTCCCAATTTCATACCATCCCGATGATACTTTGAACAACATTCTGAGGCTTGATGACCAAATTTTTGACATCGACCACATGGTGCTCCTGCTGGGCCTATTCCTTGCTGAAAGGGTCCTTGTTGGAAGGATTTATGACCTGTCTCAATCTGCCTAGGTCCTTTCCTTGTGGCCTTGCACTGAGCTCTAAAATGGCCTGTTTTTCCACAATTAAAACATTTTTTCTCCCCTTTTCCATTTATAAATGGCTTAATTGCTGCTGCAAAGGCACTTGCGAGTGTTTCTGCCTGATGTGTGGCAGAGCCTACTCTGTTGCAGGCTTCTATCATTTGTACTAACGTTGCTTCTTTTGGCAAAGTTAACAAAATTCTTTTACAATCTACATTGGCATTTTCTACTGCTAAATTCAACAACACTGCTAGTTTTGCCTCTTCATTGGTATACACTTTATTCAAAGTGTCTCTCAGACGATCAACAAAAGACATATATGGTTCATCTCTCCCTTGTCTAATTTGAGTGTAAGATGGTTGCCTCTTTCCCTCCTCAGGGACTGTTCGCAACGCATTCAATGCTAGTCGCCCAACTAATTGCAAGGCTTCTAAGGGCAGCTGAGCTTGCAATCTAACATCCACAAACAGTCCCTGGCCTGTCATTTGTTCCATAGTAATGTTCTGGAGTGGATCGCCGTCTTGACGCTCCAGGTTTCTCAGGGCTTCTTGCATACAGAGTTTATACCATCTGTCTGCCCACAATAACCTTTGGGTTGGTGTCAACAACATATCTATCATCTGCTGACAATCCCATGGTGTAAGAATCATTCCCGTGAATATGTTATCTAATAGAGCTTGCGTGAAAGGTGATTGCAAGCCGTAATTTTGTACTGCCTTCCGCACTTTCTTAATCAAGTCCCAGTGAAATGGGTCCCAGCGATTGGGCCCGTGAGGCTGTACACTAACAGGAAATGCCATCAGTAACTCTGTTTCCTCGTCTTTCATCGCTCCTAAAAAAACGTCTTTCCACCGCTCTCTAGGGTCGCCTTTCATTCTAGGCTCTTGCCTCCCTATAGTCTCTACAACAGGCTCTTCTTCGTCGCTGCTATCAGGCAATGGGGGCCGTAAAGGTGGCAGGGGCTCGGCTGAGGGCTTCAAAACTACGGCTTTCGATTGGTTAAGTCTGGGTGGTTTCGGGGGTGGTGAAGCCCGCCCCATCAGTCTTTCACATGGGCACACAGAGGAACATTGAGTACATTGTTCTGGGCAGCTTTGTCCCGTCTTGCCCTCACATATATCATTGTAGATCTGTTTCTCTGACTTATCTAATGCGGCCAGTTCACCCGGTGCATCTGGCACCTCAGGCGGTGCATTCGGAGTCGCTGAAGGTCCCAGACCCTCTGACTCGGTTAAGAAGGGATTGGTTGAAAGCAGTTTAACAGCCTCCTCCACATCAGCTGCAGCTTTTACCTCTGCCTTTAAGGCTTTTAATGTGGTTAATATCAACTTCCACGCCGTCACTAACTCTGCAGCAGTTTTCTCAATATGCTCCCATAACATTTTTCCTATCTCCTCCCACGTCTCTGCCCTAAACGCCACAGACGGATCGGGGGGGTACCCTTTCTTTCGGCTCCAAATTAGAAGCCTTCTAAGTGTATATTCATCATATTTCAGTCCTCTCTTAGAGAGCATATGCAGCAGGAGTCTGACTATCGCCCCTTCTTCACGCTATGTGTTCTGCCCCATGCTGCCCCGGTTGCTCACCTCACCTCGCTGGGTGCTTCTCCGTTGCAATGTATTCCTTTTTCTTTTTCCTTGTGTCAGTCCCGCTGACTGCAATTCTTCCAACCGGGCTTCTCCCGCAGCGTCCTCTGCGCTCGACCGGTGTTCAACGATGAGATCCCAGAGATCATATCACGTCGGGGTCACCAGTTGCGGGAGAAGGATGGACTTCACAACTCTATGAGAGTTATATTCCGAAGCCGTTTATTGTCTTGTCTGACTCCAATATATATCATAATTTTCGCTTAGTCACTGTGCACACACTCATGATTGGTTACAGCTTGTTACACACATTATTGCAATTGGCTATGTACAAAATATCACGCGCTGTCCACGCGCCCCTCACACAGTCAGGATTGTTGCTTGCAGGTGTTCCTGTTTTCCTCGCTTCTTCTTAGTTGTTTATCACAGCTCCTTCTCCTCAAGGCCGAGCCGTGCAGATATCCAGCTGTTTACCAGCTTCTCAATGCCACAGCTCCTTCTCCTTAAGGTCGAGCCATGCAGGGTGATCCCAACATAATACCACCACACTTTTGAAGGGCTTACTTTCTATATATGCTTAATAAGCTATAGGAACATATTAACTCACTGAACTGGGTTAGAAAGTGGAGGTTTTGTTCTATGGGGAATTCCTGACACCTGGAACTTTGATTTCATTCTGAATTTAATCAAAATTCTGCAAATTTGAAATTTGGAAGTTTTTTATGTTACTCCTACAAATTGGAGGTGTTAGGGCTGGTCAGTCATATTTAATTTCAAAGAGGTAAACAGGGACTGAAGTGTTAGAGAAGCCTGACTGCCAGCTAGAGACCCCTCTACAAAATGTACCTGAGAGTTGACTTGGGGCTGGGGAGAGGGAAAAACATGTCATGGCTCTGTGCCCTGCTCTGCTGTTACTATCACTGTCAGGACATCCCTTGTCCTGCTGTCAAACCTGCCACATCTCTTCATGTATCTGAATATCTTTTCAGGCCGTATATGTTGTTCCTCATTTCCACCATCCCCTTTGCTTCCTCCTGCTTCATCCCCAGCACAGCATAGGCTGCACTTGCTTCATATCACACATGGTATGTGCCTGTGTCCTGTAGGGTGATGAAGAGTGCCCACCTACCCTGTGGCCATCACCCTTTTGTCCAGGAGCTCCTCGGGAGGCCAATGTGGGCAATCTGGTGACTCCTGTATGCTGAAGGGAGTATTGGCTCTAGAGCTTTGTCCCACTCAATTGCTGCCATGCAGAGAACCCCTCCAAAAGCATTATCACCCCTCGACTCAGAGTCAGTGTGAGCAGTATTGTTTGTGTTGTCCTGTCTAGTATCAGGTATCTAACTGTAGCATGGAGTGAGGTTTCTCTCTTTTGCTGATGCTTGCAGAGAGGAGTGATCATCTCCAGTTAGGTATCTAACCAGTTTGCTCTCAGAAAGAAGAGGAAGTTCTTATTGTGCAATATTTTTCTGAAAGGGTTTGTAGGAGATCCAGACTCAGAATCCATTTTTCTCATGGGGGACTTAAACTCCCATAAGCAGTATCCTAAGTTTATCTCTCACTACAAACTATGATAAGGGAATAGAGAGGCTACCAGTCCCTCCCACCACCATCACTCTATGTTGATTAGGCCTTTGTCCTGTTTTTTTAACAGCCTTGAAGTGGAAAACAAAACTATATTTTTTACACTTTTCGGTAATGCCTCCACCACTGCGGGCTACCTTTGTGACTCGTATAGAGAACAGTTTTCATCATCATAGAAGACTATAGGAAAGAATAATGTTCTGCTCTGTACAGTTGGCTTTTAAGCACTGTCTGATATTTAAATAAAAAATAATTGTTGAAATGTGAGTGTCAAAAGAGTGAGTGGGAAGACTAATGAATTGCTGCTAGTAGACTGACTTTTATGTTGCATGCTGGGTGGAAATTTGTATTGAATGAGTGAACAACTTTAGTGGAATGCAATGTCTTTGTAAACTCTTCACCCAGTTCAAGAATGGAGTTCTTACAACAGCAGAGAATTTTCAAGGAGTTCATATCCTGTACTGAATGATTTCTCAGTGACCTTGCTCTTTACTGGTAAATTTGCAAACATAAGAATTAAAGAAAAAAATGAACATAAAAAATTGGAAAAGTAAACCAAAATGTAATTTCAATTAGAATAGGGAGAATTAAAATGTGAGTTCTTTTTTGGACAACATAGCAGCTACTTTGATGTAGATTAAGATTTCATGAAGCATTTCTCTGTAGAAATGAAGTCATGCAACCTTCTGAGGACTTTAACAAAAAAATCAATACACAACAAACAGGCAGTATATAATTTAGTAGGGGCCCACAAAACATACACAAACCCAACAAAATAAGGAAACAAGCCAACATTTAACTGTATATAGCTGCCAAACCTCCATCTGAGAAGAACCCAGCCAATGACTGTGCCCCAATAGTTGAGTCAACCCTAAAATGCTGAAATCAGTTTCTTTCAGAACTTTGTATGAAAGGGGAAAGATTACTGCCTCTGTGTTGGCATTAAGGCTGGAAGACAGAATGAAACTAGAGTGAAAAAAAACAGTTTGGAAAACATAACTCCCTTCTCTCTGCTAGCATTGATTTTGAGAACTACCTCCAAGTTATACGATTTTTAAAGCTCTAAAACATCTTCTCCACTTCTGGTTTGTGTCTGGAGATGAATTTGGAGAGTCAAATCCCACAAGAAAGGCTCTATTTAAAGCACTTCCAAACCAAACTGGGAAAAAACAAACTTCAGAGAGTTCAGGATAGCTTTTCATAAACATCAAAACACTTTTGTTCTGTTCACAGACAGTTTACTGCAAGTGATTTGAGGTTAAGCCTTCAACAGTAGTATCTTAGGGAAATACCAGCATTAGGCTGTGTGCAATATCTTGGGCATTGTTCATGAGGAAACAAGAATAAGCCCACAAAGGTACATTTCCATCTCAAGCAATCTGTGACCTCAGTCTGTGGTCAATTAAAACAAATATGTATCTATTTAATTCATTATTTGTAAGATTCATCTTATGAAAGTATTTCTGGTTTATATTAAAATAGTTTGGTCCTAAGCTTAGTTGGGGGCTGATATAAAATGCTAAAAATCAAACAATTACAAAAGTAAGCACAGAAAATGTATCTAGACTTAGGAAAAACACCTATTTGGTCATTCATCAGAGTTTTGCAAATGGAGTGTGTATGACACTTTTTTTTCCTGTAGACATTATAAATTTGGAAAGAATGTCTACATTAGCTGTATATGAACATCTGAGTGATCTTTAAAACAAAATCATTCTGGAACCAACCTGTACAGCCATAGTTTTGTACAAGAATTTACTGCAACTGAAGCAGCTGCCAAGTCCTTTAAAACCTTTGTTTTAAGTTGATAAGCACTCCTTTCCTGGTACTATTCTGTCCTGCTATTATTTGTCTTCTAAACACAACATTGAATTTAAGGCTTTGTTGTTCTCTGTTCTGCCAATTTCCTGTTCCTCCTCTTCTCTGTGTCGTGTGGAACACATGTCTTTGGGTTGTCATAACCTCTTGACTTCATACTTATTTAAAATGAAGGGACATGAGTCTGCTCATGTTTCTAATCCACCTTAGGATGGTGCAAACCTGAGGGCACATGAATTGTCTTAAAAAGGAAGTTTGATTTTCATTTATGGACTTTTTTTTCAGAGCTCTGAGAATTTACATAGTTGTTTAAAGTCTGCTGGAGTGTAACATCTCTTTCACACTTTCCTTTTTTTTTGGATCATTGAATGTAAATTTGTTGATAAATTTAGGTTCTGTCTTATTCATATGGATGGATGGATGTTTGTGTATACATATATGTATATATATAAAAAATCAGGCAAAAGATCAGATTTTAAACTGATGTAAATCACTGTAACTCCTTTTCATGACAGATTCACCAAACAATGCAGAGTTGCAGTATCTAAACATATGTCCCACTGTTTTCAGTAACTGTTTCTATGGCCGTAGTACAAAGTCCTACTTAAAGTACAACTGAAGAAATTCATGAAAGCAAGAGATAGTTACTGAAATAGTTGTATAAGGGCCACATCTTTGCTCCATTAAAATCAATAAAACCTTTTTAATTAGCATGCTTAGCCCTGAACTTTTAAAACTTCCATATGAAAAAAGATTATGTCAAATGTGGAAAAGACAAGTTTTTATTTTTAAGTAGTTCAATATAACATATGTAGAGGCAGCAAACAGGATAGTATTAATTCCTCTTTTTAATCTATTTGACATAATTTTATAATCAAATCCTAAAATGCTCTCACCATATCATCTCCTGGAGTGCATATGTTTCTTCCCATTGAAAGTTTTTGGAACATTACTACAAACTCAGAATTTTAGGGGAACTAGTGAAAACATTCCTGGTTTTTTGGTTTGGGGTGGTTTTTTTTTTTTTTTTACTTTCTCAGTGAATGTGCCACTCAGGTCAATAAAAAGAAGATAAGATGTGCCCTTACTGACTAACCAAGAAACAACTTCTTGATCTTATTTTAAGTGCCTACAATTGCTGTCTAGAACCCTGATTTAAGTACCTGAGTTATTTCTCTTTCAAAAGGACAAGGCACCTGGGTCCCTGAGACTTCAGCAACATTTGGCTTCTGCCAAGTCCTCTCTTTGGTTTTACCCCAGGCAAGAGAAATCTCTGTTGTGTCTGTCTTCACCATGTGTGCATGATAATTAGAAAAGGACCTTCATTACAATTTTTGGCCACACATTCAAATGTATCACTATACTTCTGGCAAAAGTCAAATTTAATAATGTCCATAACTTTCAGATTCATATATCCAAGCTTCCAACTCTGCATTGAGATAACTTAATAAAAATAACCCAACAGAATTGTTATTTTGAAAACAATAGGAGCTACAGTTCTACATATATTTTGAAATTAAGCCAGTATTACTTAGGTGCCTAAATGTGGATTTAGAAGTCTAGCTTTAGGCATCTGAAATCTGTGGCCACATCTATTTTAAAACATCCACTAATATCAGGAAGAGTAATTCATGTTTATTTGAAGCCTGAATTTAAATTGCTCAACTTTGGGTTTCCCCTTTTCTTCCCCATCTCCCACAACTGTGCTTAATGTTTCAGTGCACCTATCTCAGCCCATTTTTAAATAGTACATGAATTAACAAATAATAGGCAAATTAATGTTAATATCCACTTTTATCTAAATTCTGTTTCTGTGACTAAATATTTTTTTCTCTGACTTCTAAAAGAAGAATGGTGGCTAGGTAAAAATAATGACAAAAAAGGTGGATGCTCTTTAGTGGGTTTTTTTTTAAGAAGTAGCTGAAAAAGGTTATTCACTTCATCTTTTGTTCAACTTTTGTAATTGAAACTTTCCATTGGTTGGTGGGGTATTCAGGTTCAATTCAATCTTATATTTTGAAATGAGTTGAATACTTATTTCCATTCTACTGAACAGCAGATGAGAGGGGTGAGAGTGGAAAGAAAAGCCAATGTGTGGGTTAGTTTTTGTATGTATATGTATATGTAGGCTGTAGTCCACTTCCAACTTATTTAAGGCTTTCACAGAATCACAGAATCACTAAGGTTGGAAAGGACCTTCAAGATCATCAAGTCCAACCACTAATCCAGTGCCACCGTGTCCCCTAAACCATGTCCTGAAGCGCCACATCCACATGTTTTTTGAACACTTCCAGAGATGGCGACTCCACCACCTCCCTGGGCAGCCTGCTCCAATGCCTGACCACCCTCTCAGTGAAGAAATTTTTCCTAATATCCAGTCTAAACCTCCCCTGGCACAACTTGAGGCCGTTTCCTCTTGTTCTATCACTAGTTACTTGGGAGAAGAGACCAACACCCTCATCCCCACAACCCCCTTTCAGGTAGTTGTAGAGAGCGATAAGGTCTCCCCTCAGCCGCCTCTTCTCCACACTGAACAACCCCAGTTCCCTCAGCTGCTCCTCATAACACTTGTGCTCCAGACCCCTCACCAGCTTCGTTCCCCTTCTTTGGACACACTCCAGCACCTCAGCATCCTTCTTGTAGTGAGGGGCTCAAAACTGAACACAGTATTCAAGCTGTGGCCTCACCAGTGTCGAGTACAGGGGCACGATCACTTCCCTGCTCCTGCTGGCCACAGTATTCCTGATACAGGCCAGGATGCTGTTGGCCTTCTTGGCCACCTGGGCACACTGCTGGCTCATGTTCAGCCGGCTGTCAACCAACAACCCCAGGTCCCTTTCCGCCAGGCAGCTCTCCAGCCACTCTTCTCCAAGCCTGGCATTGCATGGGGTTGTTGTGACCGAAGTGCAGGACCCGGCACTTGGCCGTGTTAAACCTCATACAGTTGACCTCAGCCCATCGATCCAGCCTGTCCAGATCCCTCTGCAGAGCCCTCCTACCCTCCAGCAGATCAACACTCCCACCCAGCTTGGTGTCATCTGCAAACTTACTGAGGGAGCACTCAATCCCCTCATCCAGATCATCAATAAAGATATTGAACAAGACCAGCCCCAGAACCGAGCCCTGGGGAACACCGCTTGTGACTGGCCGCCAACTGGATTTAACGCCGTTCACCACAACTCTCTGGTCTCAGCCATCCAGCCAGCTCTTTACCCAGCGAAGAGTAAACCCGTCTAAGCCACAAGCCGCCAGTTTCTCCAGGAGAATGCTGTGGGAGACGCTGTCAAAGGCTTTACTAAAGTCCAGGTAGACAACGTCCACAGTCTTTCCCTCATCCACTAGGCGGGTCACCTGGTCATAGAAGGAAATCAGGTTGGTCAAGCAGGACCTGCCTTTCATGAACCCGTGCTGGCTGGGCCTGATCCCTTGGTTGTCCTGCACATGCCCTGTGAGCACTCTCAAGACGAACCACTCCATGATCTTCCC
The DNA here is from genome assembly GCF_964289735.1 of Phaethon aethereus. Classification (NCBI taxonomy): domain Eukaryota; kingdom Metazoa; phylum Chordata; class Aves; order Phaethontiformes; family Phaethontidae; genus Phaethon; species Phaethon aethereus. The sequence continues at coordinate 72,021,324 of NC_138582.1, forward strand.
CAGTAAAGAGGTCAGGCTGACAGGCCTGTAGTTCCCAGGATCCTCCTTCTGGCCTTTCTTGTAGATGGCTGTCACATTGGCAAGCCTCCAGTCTTCTGGGACCTCCCCTGTTAATCAGGATTGCTGGTAAGTGACGGAGAGTGACTTGGCAAGCTCCTCCACCAGCTCCCTCAGTACTCTCAGGTGGATCCCATCAGGCTTCATAGACTTGTGGGTGTCCAGGTGGTTTAACAAGTCCTTAACTGTTTCCTGCTGGATTATGAGGAGTTTATTGTGCTCTCCATCCCCATCTTCCAGCTCAAGGGGCTGAATACCCTGTGGATACCTGGACTGGCCATTAAAGACTGAGACAAAGAAGGCATTAAATACCTCAGCCTTGTCCTCAGCCTTGGAGACAATGTTCCTCCCCATATCCAGTAAGGGATGAAGATTCTCCTTGGCTCTCTTTTTGTTGTTAATATATTTGTAAAGCATTTTTTATTATCCTTTACAACTGTGGCCAGACTGAGCTCTAGCTGGGCTTTTGCCTTTCTAATTTTGTCCCTGCTTGACCTAATGAGATCCTTGTACTCTTCATGAGTTTCCTGCCCCTTCTTCCGGAGGTGATAAACTCTCCTCTTTTCCCTGAGTCCCAGCAAAAGCTCCCTGTTCAGTCAGGCCGGTTGCCTTCCCCACCAGCTCTTCTTACAGCACATGGGGACCACTTGCTCCCGTGCCTTTAAGATTTCCTTCTTGAAGACTGTCCAGCCTTCCTGGACCCCTTTGTCCTTCAGGACTGGCTCCCAAGGGACTCTCTCAACCAGTGACCTGAACAGGCCAAAGTCTGCCCTTCGGAAGTCCATGATAGCAGTTTTGCTGACCCTCCCCCTTACTTCTCTCACAATTGAGAATTCTATCATTTCATGGTCACTAAGCCCAAGACGGTCTCCAATCACCACATCTCCCACCAGCCCTTCTCTGTTCGTAAACAGCAGGTCAAGTGGGACACCTCCCCTGGTGGGCTCACTCACGAGCTGTGTCAGGAAGTTATCCTCCATACACTCAAGGAACCTCCTAGACTGTTTCCTCTCTGCTGTGTTATACTTCCAGCAGATGTTCGGTAGGTTGAAGTCCCCCACAAGAACAAGGGCCAACGAATGCCAGTCGCTTATAGAATGTCTCATCCGTCTCTTCATCCTGGTTGGGTGGCCTGTAACAGACTCCCAGCAGGATATCTGCCTCATTGGCCTTCCCCCTCATCCTTACCCGTAAGCACTCTACTTGGTCTTCACAATCATTGATTTCTATACAATCAAAACACTCCCTAACATACAGAGCCACCCCACCGCCTCTCCTTCCCTGCCTATCCCTTCAGAAGAGCTTATAGCCATCCATTGCAGCACTCTGGTCATGAGTGCATGACTCCCACCATGTTTCTGTGATGGCGACTACATCACAGCTGTCCTGCTGCACAATGACTTCCACCTCCTCTTGTTTGTTGCCCATGTCCCGTGCATTGGTGTAGATGCAGTTGAGCTGGGCTATCGATTTCAACTCCGGCATGCCACCCCTAGGCTCATCTCATCTCTCCCTTCCCCCTTCAAATCTCATTTAAAGCCCTCTCGATGAGGCCTGCCAGCTCGTAAGTAAGAATCCTGTTGCCCCTTGGAGTCAGTTGCACTCCATCTGCTGTGAGGAGGCCCGGTGCCGTGTAAACCGCCCCGTGGTCAAAACCCCCAAAATTCTGACGACGGCACCAGCCCCTGAGCCATGTGTTGATCACATGTGCTTTCCTCAGTAAAGAAATACATGGCTTTTTTTTCCCCTGAAAGTGCGTGAGAGAAAAAGAATAAATCTAGCAGCATTAGACTCTGCATTTTGGCATTTAGAGCATTCATTGTGGGTTGTGAGATTCACTTCCAGTCATTGCTCCTGGTATATTTTTTGTATATTTTTGTACACTCTTTTCTACATAAAACATGCCAGAACACACTGAAATACATGTTAAAAAAGAAAAAGATGAGCTCGAAAAAGATGAGAGAAGAGGTTCTAGGATTTGGCTCGCAAATGAGTTAAGGCATCTCCCTGAAGCCTTGAGTGAGATGAAGTGCTACCATTAAAATATTTTTATTGCCAGTAAGAGATTTTATTCCAGAATTTTAGTTAATAAAACTCGCTTCAAGAAAAGGCAGTTGCCAAATTACTTTGTAATCAAAACCCCCATTTGCCTTGTGAAAAAGATTCCTTTTTGTGTGTGAATCTTGAGGCTGTCCACCCAGGTGAACAATGTTTCCTTCAAGAAAATCCAGAATGCATCCATTTATAGAATAGCACAGAAATTTCTTTTAATGGCCCACATTTCTCCAAAATATCTGTGATCTCAACATGATTAAGAATCATTGACATTTTTTCAGCACTCCCCTCTCCCTCAAAAAGTATTCTACAGAGTTCAACAATGAAATAGTGATCTGACAGCTAATTTTGCTGATAAAGTTATTATATATTTAATTATTATGACATGTTCAAACAAGATGTCATTAAAATGAACATTTAAATATACTCTTCCTTTCACAAGCATACTGCCAAATAAAATTGTGTTGAATTGCATGGTTTCAGTCTTGGCAAAATTATACAAATGTAATCCAATGTATAGCTTTTTATGTAATGTGTTAATTTTTTAAGATGACAGTTAAATAATTAAATTGGAATGTTAACAACAGAGGTTCTTTCTTCTGAGAAAATTACCATTAATCTCACTTCTTGCTGATGTTTTACCTACAGTACTATCACAGTTCTAAAATCAAAAGCAAAAAACTTTGCAAATCTTAAAGCAATAAAAATTCAGGATGGCACTCCAAACTTCATCATAATTATGTCACATAATATTGAGATTTTAATAATGAAATTTGTTTAACGGCTCAGTGAATTCTGTACCAGTGTGGAATAGAGTTGTATATGCTGAAGAATACCCAGCACAAACTTTTGCACAGTTCTGTCTGATCTTAAGATATTTGCAGCTCTGAGGACCTAGAGAGCTTTTGTTTGTTTTATTTTTAATTTTAGTTCACTGTAAAGGAAAATATTCTCCATCTGCCCAAATTTACACAGTTGATGATAAATTTTACCTAAGTGATGAACATATAAGAAAATCCTTTTCATTTTAATTTTTGTTCACAAAAAGAACTTGGCCTAACTAAAGCATATGATATATTCTGAGAAACAAGCTGCATAGCAGTAAAAATTCTCAGTATAAATATTTACTTGTACAAGATGCTTTTCACTGTGACTGTGTTTTATAGGCCATGCAGGAATTAGTTCAACCAACAGTGAAATGTCATCACCTCTAGAGTAAAAAGTGGCAGTTGTTTAACAATGTACATAAATGATACAAGACCGTATACAGTGAATTAAGAGTATTTAAATACTTTATCCAGTTGCAACTGTAGAGAATATTTAAGTTGGCATAATGTATTTACTCAGTTTGGACTTTGTCCAGGATGCTGCAGTTAACAATTTTAGCTCTTATGAAATGTGCCAGGGGATATCTAATTAGCCCACTTGGTCAGCATCTTAGATTTATGTATTGTGCACAGATAATACTCTAGCAGCATCTCAGTACAGCATTGATTCAGTACAGAGCCAGAATGAAGAATACCACCTACAGAGTGACCAACAACACTTCCTACAACAGCTGGGTTTTCCTTGGAGGTCTTCCATCCCAATTACACAGCAGGCCCAGTCTTGCTTAGTTTATGAGATCTGACAAGATCAAAGCCCAAGGTGGTATAGCTACAGACTTACACTGTCTTGTATATTTGGCTTGCTAGCAAATTTATGTCAAATGCATGTATCAAATGATTTCTAGTCAGATGCATTGTTGTCGTGCGTGTATGTGAATGTATGAAAGAGAAAAAAAAGAATTATTTCAAAACTAAAAAAAAAATAATTTTGCAAGTCACAAAACTTCCTCTTGTCTTCTTCACCCTAAAAGACTGTTCAGCTATATTCTCTTCTTCTCTTAGCAGTGAGGAAATGGGAAGAGACGTCATCTCTATTAAATATTAATAAAATTATTTTAATACACATGTGAAGTTTCTTTTGACCAGTATGATTTTCTACTGACTTTAAAATAACTGCTCAAAGCACAGGACAGGCAGAAATGCAAACCAGCTAGGCAGCCTTAATGTATGTCTTTTTATACATTTGTTTCCTACTGGAATTAATACAGATTGCATTCATCTTCGAATACACTGCCAAATGAACAGAAGGAAACATTACTCATTTTCCCTCATAATATCCATCAGAGGGTTGTGCTGTAAGCAAAGTCCACTCATGCTCTTCCAGGGTGTTTTAGTTTAAAGGGACAAGTGTGATTTAGGACGTTGTAACAAGTGCATAATGATTTACTGCATGCACAGATGCTGGATGTGCCCAAGCCCCACTGGCTAGTGGTAGTCACCGGTATCCCGACCAGTCCTCCACACTAGCGCATTGTGCTAGTCACTAGTAAGACAGTGTATGAAGCCCAGTGTAAGAGCACCCTGAAGTCTTATGTTTTGTGGGAGTTGTAGTCAGGAGCAGAAGAAGAGTTGTGCAATACCCGAATTTTACATGTCACCATTCCTAAAGGAGAGGTATGCCCTAATGTCAGCCAGATACTTCAAGTCACCCTTCTCATAAGGCGAGCTCTGAGGTAAGAGGATAAGAAGAGTTTATTTTCACTACAGTCCAAGTCCTAAAGACATGGTTACCAGACTCCTCTCAGATTTAAGCCCTTGGCTGCACAACCTCTCTTGGCCTCCAAGGAATCCAGCGATCCATTATTTATCAGAACATTATTTGCAATGCTAGAAAATTATTCACCACTCACTGACACCCTCCCATTGTAATGTTCCTAAATAACCTCTCATATGGCTGTGATGGTTACCACAACAGACTGAAGCAAACTGCTGGTTATAGCAACAATGATGATTTTAAAGGACTATTAGGTAAAGAGGTTTTATTTCCGTGGCCAGTGTGTTCTTAATGAAAATGAAATGAATATAAATCATGCTTATAACCTCACATCCCAGGCACAGTCAACACATATGGGGCCTATATTTACAGCACCGAATTTTTACTTTTCAATCTCCTCTTCCATGTACTTGAATCATCTGTAAAAGTCAAAGTCAAAATTATTTCCATCTGCTATCTCCCAGGCTGTTCTCATCAAAACAATCAGCTAACAAAAGGACCTGGTAATACGCTTATAATTTCACGTTGGCTCCCTTCCTTAATATATCAATATATGTTTTCACTTTCCCCTGTAGGATTTGCAGATGACAGATGATATATATATATGATTTATATAATTTTTATCTCAGTAATTACCTGCCTCCTCCCAAAGTCTTCTTATGTTTCTAGATTGTTTACAAGTGACTATAATGAACTAGTGATGAAGTTTCTCTGTTCATTGTTTATTCCTTGTGGCAATGAAGGTGGACTGAGAAACATTGCTTTGGTATTTCTTTTCAACTTTGAACAGCATACTAATATGTAGGTAGATTGACAGGTAGACTGATATTGGCAGGGGTAGGGAAAGGGAAAGATTGCTTGACAGAGCCTGTCTTTATGTCATATGCACAGTGATCTCCGAAGTAAGGTATGTGTAAGTACCAATTCCTTTAGTTTAAGTAAGTCTCATTATCTCTCGACCTGTGCTTCAATACTGATACCTGACAAAATAGATATACAGCGCAGAATTTCAGTTCTCATTCCTAATAGGGAAAGTATCAGTCCACTTCCAAATCATCTGCTACTCCCATTAACACCCCTCCTTATGTTTCAGGGGCTTTTAAAAATGTGTATCAGCTATTATAACAGTTGGTTTGGTGTTAGATCCAACGAGATCAGCTATGTTTAGAATGGTAGGCTTAGTTTTATTGTATACTAAAAAGTCACTGTCACTTTTTGTTGCCACTTTGTGGCAGATATGCATTTGTTCATGTTATGAGATCTATGGATAATATGTTTCAGATTAGCATTATATACCTAGTTTAAAAAGCTGTTCAAGTGGTATTTTTTTGGTGTGTGTTTAAGTGAAGATGTCTATTCATAAAACTGAAGTATCAGAATATTCCCAACAACTCGAAAATTATTCTTCAGCTCAGATTTCTGTTTCTCTCTCATTCTGTCTGCATACTCACTTTAAAAAAATCTTTTTTCTGCTTCAAAAAGCTGAGATGTGAGAGTAAGAGGTGATTGAGAATCTGAACGCTCAACAGCGTAGGCCATGAAGTATCTTTGTTGGCACTTGTGAACTGAACTGGGACAGCACAGCTGGATCTGAACATTAATTCCTCAATAATTGATGATTAATCTATTAAAGTTTAATGGAGAGTTGATAAGTAATGGTCTGGCTGCCATGTCACTTGATTGTAAATACAGCAAGTTGCCTGGAAATATGTTTTTTCTTTTGTCCATCAGAACCAAACATAGAGGAAGGAGAAAGAAGGGAAGAGAAAGCTAGAAGGAAGGAGAAAATAAGTCTGTGAGGATAGTTTGGATCAAGGAACCTCTCTTCATCATGGCAAGCCCAAAGCACTGGTGGTAGTCAGGGAATCGCCCACACACGTAGACTTCTCATGTGAACATGCTACTCATGCATCTGCTTCATTACAATTCTGTGCAACATGAATCCGTCCTAGTGCATAGCAGCACTCCACAGGCTTCTGGAGAATATCAGTCTGAGCACAATAAACCCTTTTTATGAGTACATTTTCAAAGTAGTAAGTGGGGTTTTAGACAGAAAAAAACCACCAACCACAAATCACTAACAAAAACAAACTACTGGCAAAGTTTGGTTTTGTATTTCTTTGAGAAGCTGCTGGAGGTAGAGGATTGCACATGTCATTGTGAAGTGGCAGTGTCTCAGCAAGCTATCAGAGAACTGCACTTGATGATCAAAGCAGAATTTTAGGGAAATCTAGAGAACACATAGCATGAGCACCACTTTTTGCACAAATAGCTAATACTGTCTTCATGGTTATCCTGCTATCCTTACCTGTGCAGGCACTATGCTATGTTGTGGCCTTGTATCTTTCAAGCCAGCAGAACTAGGCTTCCACATGGCTGAAATTCACCAGTGTGGACAAGACCAGTATCTTCCATCACTTTTGATTTTGTCTCCTACCAATTACATACCATTAGGAAATGGGAATTAGGAATGTGCATCTGTTTCCATGGCAAAGTACCAACAAATATATTTGTTGCATTTGCATATTTGTCTCATTAGTTATCATAAGATGCTTTACGATGTGTTCATCTTTCTATGGCAGTTTGGGCAGATAAGAGAATTTAAAATCAAATTGTTTCATCCCATTCATCTGATGTTGCTTTGTATTATGCTGTAAGTTGCCGAGTAGGGTAGGATGCCTGGTGTCCAAAACAGCTGTGGAACCCTACACTGCTTAAGAGGTCAACAGGTCTTAGAGTGTGTAACTGAATGATTCATATTCAAGGTGGTGCACTATTTGAATATTTCGATTCAGAACAGATAATTTCTAGTTGTATCCTTTTTAACTATGAAGCAAACATTTGTTATTCATCTTTTTCACTGTTCACTTTCATTTGTCATTGTGAGGGAAAATGTCTTCTAGTCAAAGCAGAGTACTGGTGTGAAGCTATATCCTGGATCCTAAGGGAAAATTGCTTGAACTCAAATAAGTTATTTAACTTAACTGTGCTTCATTTTCCTCTTTTGTAAAATAATGATATGCCTGATGCATTACAAAGTTTAATTTGTTAATGCCTGCAAAAAACTTAAGCTATAAAGGTCATGGAGAGTTAAAACAACATTCCCAACAGTGATAGAATGACCTAGAGTTGTTGGGTTGTTGGAGCTGCTTGCCTTGTTACTTCCCAATATATTTAAAAACACACAATGGTAAGTTTTAGACGAAGAATTGCATTCTCCTTCATTTCAAAAGAAGAATGGTCCAGCTGAATTCTCAGACACTTGGATATAACAGTCAATAGTCGATATAGACCACATAAACTTTGGCTTATTGAAGCAATTTTATAGTCTGTATGGAAATTATACATAGAATTGATGTGTGATACTGCCACAAATATTTAAAATGAACACTTTTACATGAAAAGCATTAGCAGTGGTGCTTTATTTTAGTTGTTCTAAATGCTGGCAGGACAATGGAGAAGTCTGAAGGAGAAATCTGAATGACAAGCAAAACCAGCTGAAATATGACAGATTAAGTTATGATGAAATCATGAGCCTAAGTAAACATTATAGGAACAGAAAAAAGAAATGTGATTTAGAAGATTATATTTTAATAAAAACAAATATTTTTAAAGGTACTTATAATTCAGAAAGGAAAAAAGGGTTATTAATGTATATTTATATCCAAATATACAGGAGAAGATTTTTTAAAGAAATTTATTTTAAAGTCTATATGACATGATTGCAATTTCTATATGGACAAAGACATGTGCCCATCTCAGTGTTGCTGCTGTAACTGATAGAAATCATGTGCCAAAGTCCGTTTTATGGGTGTCTGAAGATGTAGAGGTTTTCTTTTCCTATTAATCATATACCTTGGAGTATCTTAAGGTAGAAAGAACATAAGATGTTTGACTGTTGTACTTGTAAAAGTATAAGAACTATAAATGGATTTACTAACACATAAACATGTATTCTGTTGTTTGCAACAATTTAAAAAAATACTACTTCGGTTAAACAAAAACAGAGCTCTAGAATAAAACCTCACCCTGGTAATGTAGACAAATGCATGTACATTTACCCCAGCTTTAGATATATCAAAGAATTTACCTTGTTAAAAACCCCACAAAAACAGCTCTGTGGTAGTAACCGTAAGCTGGAGAAAGCTTTCCAGGCTCTCTTTAACAATGCACAGTTGGAGGTAGCCATGATTAAAGGCTGGACATTTTGTGAGCCCCTCCTCCAGCACATGTTAGGAAGCATAACACATGTAGTACCAGGCCCGTCGTTACCTGTTTCGATCAGCCTCTGTCACTCAGGCAGTGCCAGCAATGGTTCAGCATCCTCTTTGGGCTCGCCAGTAACTTTCAGTCTCAGGGGGACCAATGTCTATCCAGGAGACTGACTTCTAGCCACGCTTACGCTTACTTGGGAATGTCCTGCAGTCGTGTGGGGTCTGTATTCAGGCCTTCCTTTCAAGTGTCTTTATTTCTCCTGTTGGCTCAAGTAGTAATAAAGGCTTTATTCATGAACCGCGGAGCTGGAGGAGTTTGTTTTCAGCTTGCAGAATTGTTACATCAAGATGGTGGCTGTGTGAGTGGCACAATAACAGATGCACAAAACTTACTGACTAATATAAGAGAGAGAGGAGGCAAAGGACTGACTCATGGAAGGAAAGTTCACTAATTCATGAATACATTTGTTTTTTGTTTTTTGGGTTTTTTTAAACCTCAAACCTATTAAGTGAACACCAAAAACAATAGATTACATAGGATAAGCAGAAGTTGGTAAGACACAAGGCATCAGACGTGTCTTATTTCCACCTGAGCAATAATCATCTATTCTTTTAATGATTGTAGTTTGACGCAATGATTCTCATCTTCCACTTATGAACAAAACAGTAGCTACACATGTTGCATAACATTAGTCATATTTTAAAAGTATATGAATCTTCATAATTAGAAATGGCTAGGTACAAGGTACCCCTTGAAACAGACTAACTACATAGCAGCTTGACAAAGTCTGCAATAAAAATCAGTCAAAGGCCAACCAGACTCAGATGCCACTGCTGGAAAAGTAAAATGTGTAAACTGGCATCTGGGTTTTTCGTCTGCCAAGCTTGTCCCCTGAGTGGTTAAATTGTCTGGCTCTCGTGCATGAACTGACAGGAAAAACAAACCAGAGGGGCCTATGTTTGACATCACCAGTAACATAGTAATGTCAGATGCATCTTCAATGGAGTATGAAGACTTCTCAACCCTCACTGATCACCTGAGAGACTGAAAAAACTTTTGGACTCAACATATGTCTGATTTTTGACCTCCCATAATCTAAAATTGTTCTTGTAATGAAACCTTTGAGTCTTTATACAGATTTAACTAGCTTTGATTTCTAAGAGTTGATGCTGTTGTATTTTGTGTGCCAAAGACAATGGAAAAGTATATTGTTCTTTATAGAACTCTGTGCTTCTGCAGAACTGTAATTTGAATGCCTGAAATCTCCATATTTGCATTTCAGCAACATCATCAAAGTTTCAGCCTTGCCAAGTACTGAAGGTAGATAAATTTCTGAGACCTACTGTCACAGAAGGTTTAGATGAGACATGTCCAATTTCTTTGGAATAGGGATTGAGTTTCTTGTAGCATCATATATGATGGTCCCATAACTTTGGCCGAAAGTTCCCTGTGCCATGGTACAGCCATGGAGCTAGACTTTCTTGTGCAAAAGTCTTGTATTATAAGCAGTTTTGCAAAATCAGGACATTAATTTTTCATACAGGTAGTTTTAACACCTTTTGTCATACAAGTTAAAACTTTGAGGCAGAAAAAAATGCCTTTCAATCCCTAACATCACAGAGGGAAAGAGAAAGCTTTCTTCTAACGTGGTTAAAGCAGTAGTGTAAGCAGCTACAGTCTGCAGGACTTAGAGCTGGCCAGGATTTGTTTATGTCTTCTCTACTGTGGGAAGACTTTTTCAGAACCTCATTTCTTGGACTGCAAAGCACCATTTGATAATTTCAGCCTACATTTTTTTTGAGAAGCAGTTATTGCCTTTAGTTGTTTTTTTTCTTATCAGTCTTTCCCTGCCTAAATTTCTACGACTTGGTAGCAGTCCTCTGAGCTACTTCCTTGCCTGTTCATGCCTTCCTTTGCTAGGACAACGACCATAGTATTCTCGATTTCCTGCCTCAGTATAGGGTTTGATTCACCTCATCATTGTGTATTATGTGTTCTGGCTTGAATTCAGCTCTCCTGAATGTGCATGGCATGAGTAACAGCATTTCAGATGAGTTGTCCATAGTGCCATATAGGAAGACATTAATGTCCACCTGCCCCAGAATACATCTACCTTTTTTCCTTTTTTTTTCCCCTCACGGTACTTTGGTAGATGAGAATCACGTTGTGGTCGGTAAACAAGCACCAGTCATCTTCTTCCTCGCTTGCTTGGGACTTGATAACTCCATTGCCTGTAGCACATTTCTAGACCCCTTAGGGGGTCTAATGCCCCTTGTTCATACCCTATGTGCATTTGAATTTCATACTTTTTCCATTACTCTTCAATCTTCTGGATTTGCCAGGCAGGGGAACCAATCAATGCTAGACTAACAGACGGATTAACCTCTGTGTAGACAATATTTTGTGAATTTGTAACATCAGCTGTTTCAGTAACAAACCAGTATTTTTACCAAAATCATTTATAGAACACCTGAGCAGCTCAACCAGGAGGCTAGCCTTTGGTTTGTCACCATTCAATCCAATAATGTGCCTGTCAGCAAAATCTACTGCTGTCTGCCTTACAGTCCTTACCATATTTTACCATCTCTCAACTTCTCTATTTACTTAAAATTTTCTCATATAACAGCAAATTACATTAACTAAGTTCTTATTTAAATCTTAATATGAAGACCTGGGATGAAGGGAAGTGTTTCAAAGTTATTTTGTTGACTGACTGCAAAGGCATGAGGCAAATTCTTTTTCTTTCCAAGAGGAAAATGAGTATAGTAAGAAAGATGTTATTTAATTTGCTTGTCACATTTTACACTTTTCTCTGACTAGGCACTAAGGTCTGTGTTCTGGTGTCTACATCAAGCACTGCTTTATTGCATTCATCTTTGCTGATTATTTTGTGAGGCTGCATGCAATAAAGGTCCTCTTCAGCATCCTGTGATTTTCAATAGAGGGGAGCAGTATGAGTGTCCATTACGTGTCAAGATCACTTCAGAGGATTTAGGATGGAGGTAACTTAAGAGTGGGAGTTACATGCTTTCCCCTAACTTCGAGGAAAAATAGTGACATTTAGATATTTGAAAATAAGTAAGTGAGGTAAGTAAATTAAATTTCAGTACATTTCAGTAAATTTCATTTAATCAAAATTCTTCTTTTCCCCTTGGGAAAAAAATAAAAAGCCAGTCAAAGCAATCAGTATAATTGTTTGCATTTGGAAAGAAACTTTCAGTGACGCTTACGACAGGTTTTGCAGTACAGACTTTTGTACGAAATACAGAGCTGACTAGAATATGCTTTCAATTTTTCAGTTCAAATACGATTTTTAAAATTTTAACAAAAATATCACCTAGGGAATGAAAAAATATGTATAAAATGTATGTAAGAATTATCATTGATGTGATTTCAGTACTTTGGTGCATTATATTAATTTCAAGCTGGGTACTCAATACCATTTGTGTAACCACTCTGTAGTGAACAGCACAAGTTCTAAAACAATGCATTAAACCAGCCTTAAAATGTGATTCTTTAAAGTGGGCTGTTGGGAAGGAGGAGTGATGTAGATGGACTTATGTTATATTATGATATATTATCACAGAATCACAGAATCACTAAGGTTGCAAAGGACCTTCAAGATCGTCAAGTCCAACCATTAGTCCAGTGCCACCATGTCCCCTAAACCATGTCCTGAAGCGCCACATCCACATGTTTTTTGAACACTTCCAGAGATGGTGACTCCACCACCTCCCTGGGCAGCCTATCCCAATGCTTGACCACCCTCTCGGTGAAGAAATTTGTCCTAATATCCAATCTAAACCTCCCCTGGCACAACTTGAGGCCATTTCCTCTCATCCTATCACTAGTTACTTGGGAGAAGACGCCAACACCCTCGTCACCACAACCCCCTTTCAGGTAGTTGTAGAGAGCGATAAGGTCTCCCCTCAGCCTCCTTTTCTCCAGATTGAACAAGCCCAGTTCCCCCAGCTGCTCCTCATAAGACTTGTGCTCCAGACCCCTCACCAGCTTTTTTGTCCTTTTCTGGACATGCTCCAGCACCTCAGCATCCTTCTTGTAGTGAGGGGCTCAAAACTGAACACAGTATTGGAGGTGCAGCCTCACCAGTGTCGAGTACAGGGGCACGATCACTTCCCTACTCCTGCTGGCCACACTATTGCTGATACAGGCCAGGATGCTGTTGGCCTTCTTGGCCACCTGGGCACACTGCTGGCTCATATTCAGCTGGCTGTCAACCAGCACCCCCAGGTCCCTTTCTGCCAGGCAGCTCTCCAGCCACTCCTCCCCAAGCCTGTAGCGTTGCATGGGGTTGTTCTGGCCGAAGTGCAGGACCCAGCACTTGGCCTTATTAAACCTCATACAGTTGACCTCAGCCCACCAATCCAGCCTGTCCAGATCCCTCTGCAGAGCCCTCCTACCCTCCAGCAGATCAACACTCCCACCCAGCTTGGTGTCATCTGCAAACTTACTGAGGGAGCACTCGATCCCCTCATCGAGATCATCTATAAAGATATTGAACAAGACCGGCCCCAGAACCGAGCCCTGGGGAACACCGCTTCTGACCAGTCACCAGCCAGATTTAATGCCATTCACCACAACTCTCTGGGCTCGACCGTCCAGCCAGTTCTTTACCCATGCTGTGGGAGACGCTGTCAAAGGCTTTACTAAAGTCCAGGTAGACAACATCCACAGCCTTTCCCTCATCCACTAGGCGGGTCACCTGGTCATAGAAGGAAATCAGGTTGGTCAAGCAGGACCTGCTTTTCATGAACCCGTGCTGGCTGGGCTTGATCCCTTGGTTGTCCTGCACATGCCCTGTGAGCACTCTCAAGACGAACCGCTCCATGATCTTCCCTGGTACGGAGGTCAGGCTGACAGGCCTGTAGTTCCCAGGATTCTCTTTCCGGTCTTTCTTGTATGTTACGTTACGTTACGTTACGTTACGTTACGTTACGTTACGTTACGTTACGTTACGTTACGTTACGTTACGTTACGTTACGTTACGTTACGTTACGTTATGTTGTGTTATGTTATGTTATGTTACGCTACGTTATGTTACGCTACGTTATATTACGTTACGTTACGTTATGGCAGGATGTGTTTCAGCATGTCCCATAGTAAGTGGACATGTAAACTGATATCATTAGCTGTGAACTCTCTGAGGCAAGGACCTATTCTCAATGCTTTATGAAGACCCAGGTACATTTATGGAACCATATAAATGCACCAAGATAAAATAAGGTTGTGTCCTGGTTTCAGCTGCGATAGAGTTAATTTTCTTCATAGAAGCTAGTGTGACACTATGTTTTGAATTTGGGCTGAAAAAATATTGATAATGTGCTGATGTTCTGAGTCGTTGCTAGGCAGTCAAGGAGCTTTTCAAGCTGGCCTGCCAGAGAGAAAGATGGGGGTGCACGGGAAGCTGGGAAAGGACACAGCCAGGGGAGCTGACCCAGGCTGGCGAAAGGGATATTCCATACAATATGACATCATGCTCAGTATATAAATCTGGGGTGAAGAAGAAGAGGGGGTGGAGGGATGTTTGGAGTGATGGCGTTTGTCTTCCCAAGAAACCATTACACGTGATGCAGCCCTGCTTCCCTGGAGATGGCTGAACCCCTGCCTGCCCATGGGCAGTGGTGAATGGATTCCTTGTTTTGCTTTGCTTGCGTGCGCGACTTTTGCTTTGCCTATTGAACTGTCTTTATCTCAAACCATAAGTTTTCTTATTTTTACTCTTCCAATTCTCTCCCTCGTCCCACCATGGGGGAGTGAGCCAGTGGCTGCGTGCAGCTTAGTTGTTGGCTGGAGCTATACCACGACAGGTTTGTTGGTTGGGTTTTTTTCTTCACTTCTCATCTTGGATTGATTAGCTTAAATTATTTTCTTGCTAAAGCATTTGAATTACCTTCCTCACTTATCAGAAAAAAAGGATAAATTAACATATTGAAATTGCAGAGGGGTTTGCCTGTGGGGTTGCAGAGACAAGTGTTTTTCCCTTTAAGATTTATTTCTCCTCCTGCTTACCTTATTTAAGAGTTCCAGTATTAGCATTTATATACTAAGGTATTAAAATCAAGGGCTCTACTAATCTACCCTGTGAAATACCTAATTTGTTTAGCTTCAGTGCACAGAAGCACAGGAGAGTTAACACAGGGCTCTCATATAAGTCTTACATCTTGTGACAACACAAAGCACCTCTCAGATGTTAATACACTGTGGGGCTTTAAACCTCATGCATTTTGCAAATATGACCTGAAAAAAAATTCCATTTCTTATAGGTTTAAGCACGCCATTTCTTTGAAATTTTTAAGTTAAAAATGGCTAGAATTTTATTTCAAATGTTAATGAAAACCACTTGCACAAAAGTTCTTAGAAATCTTTTTTTTCTGTAAAACATTTAAACTACTTTCTAATGTTAGGGTTCAAATTTTAATTTATTTTATTAAAAACTTAAGATGCCAGAATTTTCATACTTTACACAGACAAAGCCTTCTCCCAATTTCAGTTTAAATACTTTTGTTCTGAATTTTTGTTATCAATCTGTTTTTGTCATAACTTGTGAAACTAGGGCCATAATGAATAGATAAAGACTCTAAATGAGCAAGTTAATAGCTACCTCAGGTACCTTATTTCGAGTGTCCAGTCAAAAAAATTAGGGGTTAAAAATATTAAAGGCTCTTCTACTATTAAAACTATTTTAAACCATTAAAAAATACACAGGCAAAAAAATAACAAGGTTTACTTTTCAGATGGTTTAGAATGTGATTTAGGTAAAGATCAAAAAGTATTTATTTAATGAACTAGCTTATTTTATATAAGTAATGATCAGGCCATGAAATATTCTCTCGGCTTATTCCAGGAAACTTCTCAGCTATATATGAAAAATGTGCAGCACTCGCACCACCCATTTTCCCTATGGCTTCTATCTCCAAAGAAGGTAGAAAAATTTATTGTCTTAGATCTGAAAGTTGCCAAGCAAACCTTCCTTTGGGAATCATCTTCATTACTGTCATTCCTAGAAGCTCAAGTCATGGGCCAATACTTCCTGGTGCGAGTCACTGTACAAACAAATTATGTATGGCTGTGTTTTTTCTATAATGCCAGCCAAGACCAAATTAATGAAAATAAACGACTATAGCTGTATCTGCTGCAAACTGAATGCTGTAACACTAAAATCATCAGCCTTCTGCAGGAATTACTGCATGAAATAAGTAAAATGATACAGTGAATTGAGTAATGTAGAAGTTCTAGTTTCTAGACAACAAAGTGGAGACTTCTACTTCTTAATCTTGGTATACACTACCGTGAATTTTATTGTTTCTATTAATGCTGCTCCTTCAGGGTTTTTTGAGCGACTGTGACTTTCAGGGTAGGTTGATTGATAGGTAAATGCAGGCTAATTTTCTGTGACTGTCCTGGCAGCGTTAGGGAGGAACCACGTAAGTATCTGAAGTCACTATCCTGCCCTGCTCCCTGGTGGAGGGAGTGGAGGAGGTGTCCCCAGGAAGTCAGCTTTAGCTGGTCAGATCATGCGCAAGTGGTTTATGGCTCATACATTTTGTGATGAAGCAGAAGATGACATGTGATGTCACCGTTAAAATACAGTTTAAGTTTATTGGAAAGAAAGCTATGCAGCACAATTTAAGAAAGGCTCTGTGTTCTCTCTGAGTTTATAGTGATGAAAAGAAATCAGAACAAAAGCATAAAAAGATTGAATTATAGCAGGTAATTCAAACAAAATGCTTACTATGCTAATCCGGTCTGCCACTCCTACTCAGCCTGAATGATAGTTTATTTAATAAGCAGTCTTATTGAAGTGGGTTGGTTAGCCATTGAGTAAGTGCTGTTCTGTAGGAGGAAGAATTGCAGAATCCAGCAGGTGATGAGTACAATGTTACAGTTAATCCTTACAGCTTGCTAACGACTGAGCCTTCGGCTACATCCAAAGATGCTCAAGTATATTTTGGAAGGAATATGTATTTTCCGCCAACTCGATGGTCTTATTCCCCTTCCTGCTAAAACAGTTAACTTACATAGTCTGCAGAAGCTATTTATTCAGAAAATTGCACATAATGATTACTTAGTTTCCTTTCTGCTTTTTTGCAATTGGCAGACATGAGGTAGATTTTAAGTGTGAAATACATGAAGCTGTCACCCCCAATCAGCATATAGGTAAGTACAGAAGCAGTACTTTCAGGTATACATATACACATTTCAAAGCAAAGACCCTGCCCAGTGGGTTCCTGCAGATAAATTCTTCAGGGCACAAAGATGTCTAATAGGTTCTTTTAGATAGGTAAGAGCAAACATATTTATTGTGAACTAAGTGCTTACCCTCTTATATAATGTTATCTCTGAGATGCTTGTGTCATTTTATTTGTTTGTCTTCTCACCACTGATGTGTTTGTTTAGTGTAAAAGCACACTTCCCATGATGATAATTGAGAAAATAAAGAAATGATGATGAATTCCATGCACAGACTCTGTCATGTCTCCTGAAAACTATGTCAGAATCAACAATGTCATGTTCCACAGCAGCGGACAGCAAACGGCTTTCCAAGTCATTAGTAAGCTAAACGCCATTATGTATCCTCTAGGAAATAGCTGTACCAGCATGCCAAAGGAAAGGGCAGTTTTGATGGCTAAGGAATATTTTGAAAATTTGCATTAAAAAATAGATTTTATTTCCAGATGAACACCAGGAGTATTTAATGCAGAGAACAAGAGTTTTGAATAATAGAAGCTCCTATTAGGTAAATTTATGAAAAAACTGTGAAAAGTTATAACAATAATATGTACCCTTCAATACATTCTGCTCAGTGAATGTGTAAGTGCCTTTGAATCATTTATGCCTACATGCAGGAAACTGATAAATTTTGAACAAATTTAATTGAAATCACCCCTGGAGTGAGTCTGAAGGAAGGATTAAATTTAATGGTCTCACAGAGTGTTGTACTGTAGCACTAGACTGCTAGCTCTGAAGTCTATATTTTTTCCCCAATAAAAGATTCTAAATCTCAATCAGCACATGAATGTGAGTTTAATCACATCTCAGAAATGAAAATCACTTTACTTTGCCCTGTAATGAGACTTAAGGAAGATGTTCAGGCAGACAAATCAGGAAGTTTAGTTTCACTTTAATGCTGTGATACAAAGATAGAAAACTTTTGCCCATATGATTTTAAGTGAGTTGTTGTTTCGTATCTCAAGTAATATGCCATGGTATTATTTAAAAAATGTGAATTGCATTTTCTGAAATTGCATTGCAGAACCTGCATTACTGTCAGTGGAATGTCAGAATCGTATGTGGGTGCAGATAGGTTTTCAAACATGTTATTGATCCTTACTGTTGCAGTCTTCAAGTTCTAAAGATGCATGGTCTCATTCTATATTCCCCATTGTGTAGTCTTTTATTTCTGGCAGCAGCTTTTGATGGCTTGTAGCAGAGTACTAGAGTAGTGTATTGTAGCTTCACTTCTATTGGAACATGGCAGAACCAACACTATGAACATTTTACTGTTAGAGGGAAACATGTTCTTTTATTTTATTATTATTAAGTATTTCTAACTCTGTTGTGCTTCTGAACCGGTTCCTGTGTGACGGTCCTTTAAAGTAAATTTTTCACAGCTAACAACTAAGTGTGTTCCTGTCTCTGGTGTCCAGTATGAAACCCTGCAATCTTGTTCACAAAGGCACTATGGAAGCGTGGAGGAAACTGTTGTCTGTGGGAAGTGTGCTCTGACTATTTAGATAGTTTATACTCTGAGCTCTGTATTTTTTGCAACAGCTAACTACTCTGCTAAATTAGATTGTAGTTGTGGGGAGGACCCAAAAGTGCAATTTTTCTTCTCTAGTCTAACTATACCTCAACTTTTCTTATGTGAAATCAAAATAGCAATCCCAGTTCTTTTACACAAGTATGGTGAAGATAAATTAATTAATCTATGCCAAATTAAGATAAATTAATTTATGTGGTGAGGAATGCCATGGAAAATGCTCATGAGGAAAGTAATAATTCTATATTCAAGAAGGGCTTGAGTTAAATCTGTGTGAAGAATTGATTTTTCACTTCATTGGCTGACCTGAAAAATCGTGGAAAAAATCAATTTTGGACCAACCTGAAAAGATTTTCTCTCATTTTTCTCACGGGAACATAAAGATGGGAAGTAATTTATATGTTTTGGCTCAAAAAAACCATTTGTTTTGTCTAGAAGTGAAATACTTAATTGTCATCTTAATTATTTATACCTTTCTAAATAATTGCAAGTAGATATTGTTAAGGAAAGCATCTCTTCAAATTTAATTATTGGACAGTTTATTTTGAAAATAGAGTAGCAAGTATTGGGGAGGTTTGTTTGTTTGTTTTTAAGCCCACTTCCCCTCTTCATTGGTGAAGTGCAATTGTGAGTGAAAAAAATATGGATAAACTGGTCATAACCATAATGAATCAGGGTAGGTGAGCATGCAGATGTCTGTATTGGCTTAAGTGCAAAAATCACCTTTTTTACAGACACAGCACTGCCAGTACTTCAGCACCTCCTGCTTTAGCCTTCACCATTGAGAATATTCACACTTCACCTTTTCACAGTCTGTTTCAATGTCTAAGTGTTGCTTAGAGGGTTGCATGTTCTCCTTCTCAACCATGTCTGACCAGTGCATCTGCCACTTCAGTGTAAATATTTCGATGGCCATTAGTGACAGACGTCAATGCTGTGGTAAGTTCCCAGTACCACGACAACAAAGTGATTCCACATATAAAGTAACACCAAAAGGTTTAGTTGCTGGCACACAGCAATTGCACTATCCAGCCATGCAAACAGTCTTCTGTACTACCCAGTGAGGTTGCTGGTCAACCAGTAATTCCATCAGGGAGAATTTGGTGTGCCACACACTTCTGGATGATGCATGCACTTTCTGTGTGTCCTCTAGATCACACCTACTTAACAGCATGCACAAGCAAAAGATCTTAGGGTGACTTCAGTCTGGAAAAGTTCAACCCCAGGATGATACTCTCTCTCACTGGTAAAGAGACTCTAGTTTCAATTAAATACTGTAAATATGGTAGGAAGTATGGGTAGGCAATGGGTAGGCAAAACAAAACACTGAATAGTTGCTGTTAAATAAACACTATTTAAAATTTTGCCAGCACCTATGCAAGATAAACTGCCAGAATACATACCAGGGCGATAAAATTAAGCAGCACAGGCAACAGGGTGCAAGTACTCAGAAAATACACCTCTCCCAAAAAAATACCTCTGTGTGCTGCTGCGGAATTTTCTGTTGCTGGTTATTAGAATTTTTGGGGGTCTTGTTAGCTCCTTTTCAAATTATGTGCCAGCATCACAGACTTTCAGCTTCTCTGCTTTTAGGTACAAGAGAATTTTTTTCTAATACTCGGAAAAAATAGCGGCCTTAGTATGGAGTTTTCCACTGGAGGAAAGGAGACATATTTTAAGGACTTCTATAATAACCTTATTGCACTGTTACTAATGTTTATACATATCATATATAAAATACACAGACATAAGCTGTTTTACAAGTGTCTGTATATGTGTTCATTTTTTGTTAGTACTGTCACCATTTGTAGCAGTATTTTGCAACAGGCAAATTAGTAGCTTGTTTGGATTTTCTTCTTCAGGCTTCGTTGTAAAGGGGATGCCTTATTTAAATAGTTACTTCAATACACATATTTTTTCTTGAGAACTACCTCTTTTTATTATTTTCTACCTCATCGGACAATTAGAGCTCTGGTATTTATAGATGTATATTGGGTTTAACTCATCAACTATACATGAAGGGCTGTGGAAAAGACTAAGTTAAGCACCTCTACTCTTGACATTCTGGATACTCAAGACTCCTTGCAACAAGAAATTGCTTTGACCTTGAGTAGCAGAATCTCTATGGCTGCACTTTGATCTTTAAGTCTACCAATTTACCACAGCTGTTATTCCATAGCCACACAATGTCCACTTTCTGCCTTCACCAGCCCCTCCCTCCCCCAATGTCAGAGGCAGACTCCTAGTTGGTACCAGTGTGTTGTGTAATCTGTGCGTTCTTCATATCTCGAAGAGCCACAGCTAAACTGCAAGTCCTAACGTTATTTTCTTTGCAAGTGCTTGTCCACAGAGAGCTCACTGGAAATGAAATCCATTTCACAATTCTAAATATTTACATTTCAAACTGAATGTAGACTGCATGCTATAGTCTGAATCAAGATTCATGCTATTTGCTACAGTTCTAGGACATGCATGAGAACAGATGATCCTCTGTGTAATGATATCGAAGAATTAATGGGGAAAATGTTTCCACTGATCTGGGATGAAGTAGTATAGAGAAGAAGTCCAAGGATTATGCTTCTATCAGTATTGAATTGACTTTACTGTCCTTAAGGCCTGTTGAACTGGAGAAGCAGAGAATCATCTGGACTGAACTCTGACTTTCTTTAGGACAATAAAACTATAGCATAAAAGTTAAGTAAATCATCTGCATTGACATTCATCCATGTCTTTTTTTTGGTCTTTTTTTTTTTTTTTTTTTTCTCCCAGAGATGAACTGGAGAAATTTCAGAATGTAGTGTTGTTGAAAAAGTTTTTAGAGCACACTGGTTATATGAATAATAAAAAATTACTAGGATAAGTGGAATTTAATCAGGAAGTCCAAAAGGAGCTTGTATTTTAAACATAAAATCTACTGATGTGAACTATCTATTTCTTAGACTGAACTGACTATTACAAGAAAAGAAGGTGTCTAGGTTGAGGCCAGTCCTTAAAAAATAAAACCAACAGAAAATTCAGGGATCTTCTGACCATTCTGAAGAAGGGTAAATATGAGCATCTGATTTCCATACAGGCAAACTGGCAACCAGCAAAAATGTTCCCAAACCACAGATTATGGGATGCTGGATGGGTGAACCAAACCAAATATCTCTGTTGTCTGGTTTATCATTGCCAGAGACAGGATATGGGGCAAAATGGGTAAAGGTCCATATCTCTGTTGGGAGGTCATTCCTCTGTAGCTCTGGTATCAGAACTGATTTGTCTCTATAAAGCTTTAAACAAACTAAGATGAAAAGGTAAATCATTTCCTAGACTGAAATATGACTTTTTCTGGTGATTCTCTCCAAATCAGTCAGCCATCCTAGTGAAGTTGAATAATTAGAAATGTTTGATATCTAATGAAGAAGAGGTGTGAATATATAGATGGGCTAAGGGAAATTGTTCTCTGCTGATCTTGCAAAACCTTTAAAAAATCCTGAGGAACCTCCCATAGACTGTGTGAATACAAAGGAGAAAACAAATCTCCTAAAACTCAGAACTGTGAATCTATCCAACTGATTCACAGAAGGAATTGTGATTACGAGGGAGAACATGAAGAATTTGAAACAGGTAAATATATTTTAGTGCTGAAACTGTAACAAAGCATCCCCAACTTTGCATTAGGGAATTTGGAATTATTTAATTTCAAAGACTGCAAATAAGTTTTCAGTATAATCAGTTTTACCACTAACTCCACTTTCAAACCACTAAAAATCACAAGCCAGACATGTTCGTTTCAAAACTAGCTAGTTGGGATTTTATGGCTTGCTGAATTGATTCAGAAAACCATACTGTTTAAAGTTCCTTTATTCCTAAAGCCATTTAACTTTTATGCAATGCTTTTCTACAAAGCAAATCCAGTATTTCATGTGAGTTCCTACAGAGAACACTAATTGTCTATGAGCTAGCATTTACACAAATAATTATAATAAAAAAATTAGGTGGTGGTTTACTGAAGGTTATAATGGGATAAGTTGAAAGAACCTCAGAATTGTCTTTAATTGGGTTCAGGAAGAACCATCTTAGCAGACTCACTTCTCTTTATTTGACTCACTGGCTTAAGAGTTGGAAAAACTGACTTGCACTGGGAGGTTGACCTTGACTCTCAATATAAATTGTTTTGGTCTTTTCTTTTGATTTTTTTCCTTTGCTAACACTTTCAGATGACAAATGATAATCAGACTGAGGAACACTTAACACTTGCCCTAGTACATGGTTTATTTCTAAACTGTTCAGAAAACAAATCCTATTTCTTAGATCTTTCGGTATCAACATTCTATCAATTCCTACATTTTTTAAAGCATACAGTCATAAGCTCTTATTCACTCTTGGTGTATATTAGACTGATTTGTTATCACTTTAGCTTCTTTTCCATTAGAGTTTTTAAGACACTGGTTCTGGTGGCCTTCATATACTTAACACTAAGTTTAATTAACACTATACCTTATGAAACCACAATTCTCGTAATTTCCATGCAAGACAACAATAATACATAAATTACATCTTGGAGCATTTTACGTGTATATTTTGAAGAAGAACTTCTGTAGGACTTTTAACTTAGTATTGTAACAAAATAGTATTTTTACACTTTAATTCATTTTCCAACTTCATAAGGAAAAATTTTGGGAGAAGCTGGCAAATAAAAAATACTTGCATGATCTTGCATCCTTCCCTCTAACAGAGTTCTAGAACTTTTGGAAAAAAAAAAAAAAGAATAACTTCATTCATCAAGAGCTATTAAACTTTTTGTTTGGGCCTCACAGTCTGTTTTCTTTGACAAGCTAATTTCAGCATGAAAAGGACCTTAAGGACTCATCAAATAAATAAACAAACAAAGAAAGAGAACTGTAGCTTTCTTCATGTTTTTCAAGTCGGATCATACTTAGGGGAAGCTTAAGATTTTTTACTGAAAAAGGCATCTGTCATGAAGCGTGAGGGCTGAAGAATCCCTTGAAACAGGAAAGAAAGTGTCTCAGGCCTACAGAAGAGGGATTTCTTTCAGGGGGAAGGTCATGGGATCAGTGTTGCTCTTCTAAATCCTTACTCTCTCCAGTAGCATTCTTCCTTAATTTCTCTTCATTCTGTAACACTTTAAAAGACTGAGGGTCTCGGCTACTTTCAACATCTAGAGGGCCACTGAAAAGTTATTTTGAAAACGGACACTACAACAAGTGGTACACTGGTATTCAAACCTAAATTACATTAAATAATTGTGTTCACAAGTCTGTTTGCATATGTTTTATATAACTGTGAATAACATTTTTTAATTCTTCTACTAGTATCTAAACATCTTTTCTCTTTTACATTTCCTTCTCTGTGGTTCCAACCTTAATCACAGTTTATAACAAAAAGGTGTTGTTTTTCTTTGTTCTTATGGGATCTTTTAAAATTTGTGTGTCCTTTTCTTCTCCTTGTCATTATACTGGTTTGTGTGCACACTCGCTACATACTATGCCTGTCCTCTTGCGCAGTCCTCCTGACCCAACCAAACCAAAGCTAAGCCCCCCTTTAACCCTACTGTCTCCCTCCCTGGCTCTACAGCAATGTCAACTCCCAGTACCTGCAGTGTCGTTGAAAGAAAGTACATCAAGTCTACATCTTTTATAGGAAAAGGCTTACTCTAGATTATACACTTGCTAAAAATGAAAGCCTTCAGTCTCTAGAAAGTAAATTACTCCAAAATCGCAGTAGCAATTTTCCCCCCACCCATGCCTTTGCACAATTACCAACCATATCCAACATGAAAGGGTGGGTGGGGTAAGAACAGATTATTGCAAAATTCCCATGAAAAATAATTCATATGAAACTACCCGGTCTTGAAGCAGCAGATGAAAAGTATTCACTCTGGATAGGTCCTTCAGGTTTTTTTCTTGGTTTGTTTTTTTTTTTTTTCCTTCTCCTTAAATTGCCCTTTGTGGTCATGGCTTGGGGCTTACGTTAAAAAACTGAGAACTTAACTTTTGCAGCTTCATTTTTACATTACAGTAGCAGATACTGTTATAAACACAGTTGCTCTCTAACTGAGGGGTTAGTGAGCCCAGTAGAAAAAGTGCAGCTAGTACAGAAACACAATAAATTCCAAATGCATTACTTCTTCCCTTCTCCTTTCCAAATACAAAACATTCAACTGCATTGGATTCTTTGATTTTTGATAACAGGGCTCGGTTTTTAAATGTAATGTGCCCCAGGTTACTTTGTAAGTTTTCTTGGCCTGTGATCAGGAGCACACCTGACAGATGCAGACTACCTCTCCTGTCACCTTCATGTAATCCTTCATGTTTTGTATCAAAGAATTCCTCCAGCAGTTGAAAGCAAATTTATCCTCAAAGGTATTTATGACAAATACAATAATTCCTTTTAATGCAGGGACTGTTTAATCCACCAACCTATTAAGTACAGTATACCTCCAGCAAACAACCATTACTTCTCATTACCATATTGCACTTAAAAATACAATTAATCCTTTAATAGGAATCTAAAATACATAGTTTCCTCTATGCAGCACCTCTGCTGATAGTAATCTGCAGAAAGTTGTATCCAAAAGTTAATTAAGAGCAAAGTGTTCTTACATACTAGGCTTCCTGTTCAGACACACAATGGCTTGGTGTTATTGGTGCTTTCCCTGATTAAAAGGATTTACAATACATAGTTTTGGGAAAGAAGCTCTATAATTGCTGCTAATTGCCTTCATTTTTTGACGGTTGGATATTTTTCACATAGATCTTGTTTAACTGTGCTAGATATTTTCCAAGCATATATATTAAACTTTTCCTTTTATTAATTCAGAAACTAACTACAAGTTTCTTTTCTTCCTCACTGATTACTCTCAAAACTATTTTGGTAAAGTGTTTTACCATAGCCGATGATAATTATACTTCAACAGAGAACAAAAATAACTTTTTGATTAAATTTGCAGATTTATGGCTCAGAAAATATGGTGTCTATTCGCACTTGCGCAACTGATTTGCTGTGTCGTTGAGCAAGCCGGGGAAGATCACAGCTGCTTTTCTCCCTGTCTTTCACCGGAGAGTATTTTCTTTTAAAATATATCTTTTTCTGTCTGCCTAATTAGAGCTAACCAAGGATAATGACAAAAATATTGTTAGAAAATGAATATTGCAAATAAAACAAACATTGAAACAATCATATGACTTATCTGATTGTGAATTCTAAGTAATATATTTCATTTTATTGAAGTAACCTCAGTCAACTTATCCTGGCTTCTTTAAGTAGACAACACCATTTTGTCCCAGCTCAGTTTCCATTTACAGTTGAGCTGCCTCATGCTGGTTTTGCCTGTGTTTTTGACCAGACTAGAGCAAATGTAACAGTTGATAGGGAAGAAATTGATTGTAGGGTGTCCTAAAAGATAAATCTAAGTACTGGAAGACCAACTTTTTAACCAACACTCTCCCTGATTTGAAGCAGGAGCCTAAAATGAGGTTTTTCTTATACAAGTAGAGTGTAACTCATCAGCAAATAAGTGGCTATCTCTTCTGCTGAAGCTCTTTTACCACAAACATGATGAACACATGGCATCAGGACTTGGTGGGTTTGTATATGCCCACTTTTGGGAACAAAGTTACCAGCAATATGACTCTCAAAGACTTCAGTTGTACAGGGGAGCTACACTAATAAGGATCTCTGTGGTGTGTTGAACTTAGTAGTTGGATTTCAAAATCCCATAGCCTGAAGCAGTTTTGCCAAATATGATAGATGACTCTAGGACAGTATTACCAAGCAGTGCACCACAATAGGGATGGACCTGTGGTTTGAAACAATTAGTGACAAGAACCCAGGATCCATGTTATATAGATGTTTTTGGCAGGGCAGTGTTACTTCAGACCAACTCTAGTCTGTCTCCTGGACTGGATGCCTATTGGAAGGTGGAGGATATTAGGTGCATTCTTGGAGTGAATATTACAAATTACTTTCATTTGAAATAAGTCTAGTTTGTGTGCTGTAAGGGGTGGCAGTAGGGACATTGAATCTAAAGCATATTTTTGACCCTAGCTAGCAAACAAGAAAACGTGCTTAATTTCAATGTGCACTTTTTCTTTCACTGTTATTGTTTTTCTAGCAAAATTCTAGATTGCCTTCAGGGTACTTACCATCTGCTGTCTGTAATACAAAAAGAAACAGCAAAGCATGTGCAACTTTATCAATTAATGTTGTTCATAATAATCTTGAGAATCCAAGATAGATGGCACTGTAGGAAGGTTGTTTCTGCTGTTTATGATTCATAACATCACAGTACTCACCTGGCTTTATTTTTGTTACTTTTGAGCCTGAGAAGCCAGCAACATTCAAATGCATTACTTTCTTTAGAAATATGTCATTTATTATGAAAATGGTCTGCTAGCAGCAAACATCCTAAACTCTGAATATTTTTTTATGGTAAGAGCCAGGTCTATATGGAACATAGATGGTTGGTTGATTTGGGTTTTATGTTTTAAAAAGCTGCCCTGAAAACCTTCAATATTTGGCAAGATCTTCCACCATTTACCAGTTTTCAAGACACGTTTATTAAAACATGTTTTCACCTGTTTTGTCAATGCTTTCCATTTTTTAATGTGCATACTACATCTTTGCAGAGACATAACAGGTACAACTAATTTTAATTCAATTTCTAAAACGACCAGGAAGTAAAACTTAGAATTCCAAAATGTGTCAAGTAACTGTGTCTAAGTACAGATTTTAACACATGATTGGTAGCTGATGCCCACAAGTTTCACAGAAAATGAAGGGATATATATCCAAAAGAGTGAGTTGCAGATTCTAACTGAAGTTAATCTTATTTAACTAAAAATTGACACAAACATGCTTTGTAGTCCTATACTTTTTTTTACCCTCAACATTAAAAACTCCTCATGTTTAACAAATTTGTTTCCACCTATGCAATGTAATAATCCTACTTCACTTTTGATTTTATAGAAGGAACACACAGATACTAATTCGTATCTGATTTAAATGAACATGTTCATACTAGTTGAGGTATTCAGTTAGATTTTAATCTTTCCAGATGAGTGTTCTGAGTGAGAATATTCTTCCTAAAGATGTTGATGTGGGAGGTTTTCCCTTTAGCAACTTTACATACAAATTAGATACAAGTGCATCTGATGAAAAAATAATAAAAATATAAAGAATTAACCTTATAAATGATTTTGGAACTAAAAATCTCAGGCAATTATTGTTAAGTATGAATCTATACTATCCAACAGAAACTACTGACAGGCAAAATATCTATACTCTTCATTAATTTGCAGGGGAGCAAAAATATTAATGGAAGAAATGTGCAATTTAATCACTTTATATTTATGACCTGTAAAATACCACTATTTTGAAGTCACTAATCCTGCAACCTTTACTTGAACAAATCTTGTATGTTATGTGTATTTTCATATTTTTGTACTGTATTTTCAATTTTCTTTAATTTCATAACTCAGCTAAGTCCTTAGGATTTGACTCATACATGAAATTTACCTTCAGTGTAAAAATAAAAGGTATCTAATAAGACCAAACTCAGGAACAGTCATGTCCATCTTTGTGAGAAATTGTTTATAATTTTCTTAATGTGATGCTCCTTTTTAATCAAAGGGGTTGCATATTCATTCCCCTACTACAGTATTAATTGAGATTTATACTCTCACCATTATAATCAATAGTGCAGGACACATAGATGATTTTCTCTCTTTTTTGTGACAGAAGAAGAAATATATAAAGTGAAAAGGGAAAGGGCATAATTCCTTTATTTTTGGTTATGAAGAAATAGGGTTAAAAACTATTTGTAAGACTAAAAGTGTTGTTTCATAATCATATTTGGCCTCAGGTGTTCTTAAAGAGTATCCTAAAATAAGCCACAGAGGCATCTAAATTTGCCATTTACCAGTGGATAATCAAGTAGAGTTTGTTTTAAATACGACAGGGGGTGATAACCATTAAAGGTCCCTTCCAACCCAAACTATTTTATGATTCTAAGATTCTAACTTCTGTTTTTTTAAGTTATTGTACAGTGCTTCGAAACTGCGTCAGATGAGTCTGGTGGTGAGGAGGAATAGATGTTATTTTTACATTTCTTAGTCAAAACTGAGATTTTTTCCCCCAGAAACCTACATAACAAGTGTTTAGAATGATCTGGAACAAGAAGAAACAGTGAAAGCATTTCATGATAGCAAGCCTGCTCTATTGGACCCAAGCTCTACAGTGATGTTGCAATAACAGTAAGGTTACAAGCGCACAAAGACTTGCCTTTTGGAGTGGATTTATCTTGGTATGTGTCAGTTGTGAAGGTTCAGGAGCTAATTCATGAGCACATGCTGATATTGACCAAAGGTTACAAAATAAAAGAGAAAAATTCTTCCTCAGTCTTCACTTCTTTAGAATGAACAACTTCACTCTTGTACCATCCTACATATTTCCTAACACTCTGATCATTCTCTTTGCTTCCCTTTGGACTCCCTCCTCTTAATCCACAACATCTTTAAGGTTTTGTGCATATTTTATTGAGCAGACTGCTATTTTTTCATCTCACTACAGTTTTTTCACTTTTTTTTTTTTGTTACAAAATGAAACTGATGGCTCATTTTTACCTTTTAAGTCTTAGATCCTTGGTGCTTAACTGCAAATTTGGCAGTCAACCCTTTTCTTGAGTTTCTTTAATTATCTTGTTTGCTGCTGCAGACCCATATCCAGACTCAGCAGCCTGATAACTAATGACTGACCTGAACGTTTCTGGGATCATGATTAAGTGGGAACAGAATAGCCTGGTTAGCTGATGGAAAAGCAATGAATGGAAAAGATTTTTCTTGCCAAACCTAGGATTTAAGACACTACTTAAACTGGTGAACATAACTGAATAGAAGATAAGGGTTCCATGTAGTGGAAAAGATGGGTTGGAGATGAGTGGCTGGTGGGAAATCCAGATTGTGCCTGTGGGTTTTTTGGAATTTAGGAGATACTGGTCTTTACAATCACTTTCCACCTTCCTCCCGATCTTGCTATCAAAACACACAGCTGCTCCAATTATACGCACTCAACAAAGATCTGAGTGCTTGATCTGAGGTATTGAAGACCACGTGAATCTCTCAGGGTTTGGATTTCTGGGTGGGAAACAATCTATTTATCAACATGAATACTAGATTCCAGTTATTTAATACAAACCCTAGGCTTTCAATTGAAAATGTAAACATAGGAGTTTGGGGGTTCCCTCTCTCCTTTTAGAAAACAAATGCATAGGTCTTTGACTAATGCTACTGTATTGCAAGATCAGGAGCAAGAAAGATCTACGTGATGCACAACTAATTCATGTATATGCTCACCAAGATAAATGGAGAAACCAGAGACAAGTGGGAGAGAATTGGGAAAAGATAAGATGAAAAATAAGAATAAATACTTTGCAGAAGGGTTATTGTTTATATCTCTTAGAAGCTGGTGAGAACTAGGAGGTGGAAGATGAGAGTACCAGTGTACTGAATGGAGAAGAGAGTCAAAGACTGTAGGAACGAGGGGATACTTTGTGAATATTCAGAGGCCATCTTGTTTGGTAAGCAGTATAGCACATGAGACAGAAGAAGAAATGAGAAAATCTCTGTGTCATGGAACTTGTTCCAAGGTACTTTTTGACAAAAAGAAGGAATTGAACAGTGAATGTTTGGGGCAAGCCAGACTGGTCTCGTTGGATAGATACTGAAGTGGGGAAGAGCAGCGGTACTTAGACAAAGGCAGTTTTCCTGTTTAAACAGAAATAGGTCTGGCAGAGACAATACTGCTGTTCACCCAGATATTCCTCATTACGGATTTGTTGAGTTTATTGTTCTAAGTATAGAGTTTTGCATTTGCCCTTGTTGGTTTACATGTGGCTTTTTTTCTCCAACTTGACAAAAACATTTCAAATTCTAGTGCTGTCCTCCAATGTCTTTGCATCTGCTCCAGTTTGGTGTCACCTGTAGATTTAATAGGCTTACTCTCTGTGCTATCATCCAACATTGTAATGAAAATATTGAATCATATTAAATTAAAGACAGGCTCCTGAAGAGCCCAATTTGATAAATCTCTCCAGTTTGACAGTGAGCCACTGATAATTATTCTCTGTGTGGTTTTCCAACCAGTTATTCTCACCAAAAAACAGTATCATCTAGTTTATATTTCCATGGCTTACTTATGAAAATGTCATGTGCAACAATGTCAAAAGCCTTACTAAAGTCAGCATGTGTGACATACTTCCCCTCATCCACAAGCCCTGTTAACTTTTAATACAAAGAAATTAGATTGGTGCGACATGATTTGTTCTTAATAAATCTATGTAGGCTGCTTCTCATCTTATTTTTAAGGCACTTAGAAGTGTTTTATTTTCTTCTCACTGTTTTCCAGAAATCAGAATCTTACATCACCTTTGTTGATTTAATGTTGACAAGTTTGCTGACAAAGTTTATGTTAATATGGCTGAGAATAAGGTTTGCCTTCCTCTAGTGCTACTCAAAATAGAAATCAGACCTTTATTCAGAAGAGATTTCTCATGCATACGCCTCTGTATTTGTAAATCCATCTGTGCTGGTTTTGGCTGGGATACAGCCAAATTTTCTTCATAGTAGCTAGTACGGGGCTATGTTTTGGATTTGTGCTGAAAGCAGTGTTGATAGTACAGGGATGTTTTTGCTATTGCTGAGCAGTGCTTACACACAGTCAAGGCCTTTTCTGCTTCTCACCTTCTCACATCACTCCATCAGTGAGTAGGCTGGGGGTGCACAAGAAGTTGGGAGGGGACACAGCTGGGACAGCTGACCCCCACTGACCAAAGGGATATTCCATGCCATATGACATCATGCTCAGTATATAAAACTGGGGGAAGAAGGAAGCGGGGACACATTTGGAGTTATGGTGTTTTGTCTTCCCAAGTAACTGTTATGCGTGATGGAGTCCTGCTTCCCTGGAGATGGCTGAACACCTGCCTGCCCATGGGAAGTGGTGAATGGATTCCTTGTTTTGCTTTGCTTGCATGTGCGGCTTCTGTTTTACCTATTAAACTGTCTTTATCTCAACCCACAAGTTTTCTCACTTTTGCTCTTCCAATTCTTTCTCCCATCCTGCTGGGGGGGAGTGAGCAAGCGGCTGCATGTGGCTTGGTTGCTGGCTGGGGTTAAACCACAACACCATCCAATGCCCTCTCACTATTTTCATATTTCCCACCATCTAGTTTCTTCTCTATTATATCCTTCTGAAAGTTCAAGGTTATCAGAATGAAAGTATATTTCTCTGTCCACCTTGGAAAATTTCTTTCATTTTCACACCCTTTATTTTCACAGATGGGACCATTATCAGAACAAAAAGAATGCCATGACCCTCCTTGCTTTTCTAGGTTGTTTCCTCTCTCTCTCTTTTTCCTCCAGAAAACAGATGCTTTGGACAGCATTTCAGTTCAAACATTTTTTTGTTTGTCTTATGCGGGGACAAGTTAACTTATAGGACAGAATCAATACTACCAGTAAAGAAAAATGTGTAAATTGCACACACCTTTCCTCTCAGCTTGTGTGACGTTAAAATCCATTATCTGTACTGGGTTTTCAACAGCTCGCCTAAGTGGTCCCATTAAAGAGCAAAAGAGTAGTAACCTCTCTCCCCTCGAACCCTGCAAAGACATTAATTTACCAGTACTTGGTATTAGTGATCTAGAGAAGATAGACGGTGTACATAGCTATGAAACTTGTATGACTATGTTTTTAGCTTTGTTTCTCTCATGCTGCTAAAATATCTGATTCCTGCAAAGGGCAACTACCGTTTTGAAAACAGGCTATTACAAAGGAGACACAATCTATGTCCCATCATGAAACTCACCTTGTATTCTTGCTTGGTTTATTTTAGAAAGCAGAAGTTGGAATTCTGGAAAAATATAGTTAAAATTAACATTAATATTAATAAATATTGACATTCTATTGTATAAAGAATAGAAACAATTGCAGTATGTGTTTAAGGTACTTAGTAGCTATCTTGCCAAAAAAATGACTACTGAAGACAGAAGCAAGAAACTTTTTTTTCTACTGGTGGAGGCTGCACAATTTAAAGTATACAGATGTGGTGAACAATGATCAGCATAAACTAGAGAAATAAATCACTTCCCAACATCTTAGCAGCTGTATCTAAGTTTCAGTGATGTTTTAACAACAGTATTTCAACTTGCAGTTGCCGTAGTTAAGTTTATGCATTTGGACAGTCTGGCAGGTATGTGGCAGAAACTTAAGAGGTCCCACTATAATTGGGTCTTGATTAATCATGTGACCACTTGGAAATAATCCTTTATACTTAATCCCTTATACAAGTAGTGCACGCCACTTGGAAACATGGTAACACAGCCTAGCATAGGTTTATCTTTGCCTTGTGAAGTGGACAGGATGAAGTAAGAAAATTTATTTCTTATATATAAAGCATAACATACAAAAAGCTAACAGACTGTAAGATGTATTTTTCCCAAGAAATCAGTGCATGTGAAATTCATGGTCCTATTCAGAGACAGATAAATTTATGTTGCTTATCGATAGGCATGCTGCCATTGTATACATCATAATAGCATCATAATAGTATGAAAATTTAATTTTATGTTGATAATTTTACTATTAATTCTTAAAAACTTGTTTTGTTTTTAGATCTGCTAGGCTGAGTGAAATCCATTCGTGTTTCTACATGTTGATATTCTAATTACCAGAGGTTGCACATTAAGAGACTTACATTGTACAAAGACAATATATTACATTGTCATATTAGTGCAGTCTGAAGTATTAACTGAGATGCCAAAAGATATCTTTGCTCATGTTATTTCACATTCAGTTATGAATACTTTGAACAAGCAACTACATGCTTTGTTCACTTCTCATTCCATGTCTTTCCCCAAAATGTGAAAAATACCCACTGTGGTCACAGATTTATTCCAAATCTCCCTGTATTCAGCCAACAAATAAATAAATAAATTTTAAAAACCCAACACCCCTCCCCCCTGAAAACTAACAGCCAACAACAAAGAAACAAACACTTGTTTACAACCTTCAAGAAATAAAAAATCCCAACACTATGGTCAAAGAACAATAAGAATAATTTTTAAAACTGCTTTTACAGGTATATTGCATTTTCTTATATGACAGTATCCGTTTGTTGTTTCTTCCATTTTTGAAATTCTGATGGTATTGGTGTTGCTTTCTGGGAATAGGAATGGCTGGAGATCATGGCCATGTTAACAACAAATATTCATCACTAAACTCACATCAGATATAAAGTTTCTCATGAAAGTGTAAATATTTTTGATATATTTTGGTTCATGGCCATATAGAACTCTATCTGGAATCTGCCGTCAGTGCGAGCATTATCAGTAGTTTTCACTGATGAGTATATTATTAAAGCCCATCAATCTCAATCACAGCTTGCTAACTTTACTAGAACACCTAACTCTTCTCAGTCATCAGCTATATCTGCATTGGCTCCAGGAAACGAATCAATAAGAGATACATCCAAATAGAGAAGCCAGTGAGACTTTGGAGACCATAATACTACTCATCTGTTCCCATTTACTTCCAATTTTAGACAGAGAGTGGCATATCAATGTAAAATAATTTCAGGTAACACTATGAATTGCTAGTGGTTTTACACTCACCTGAACCCATCCTTTGCCCGTTTCTAAAGACAAATCTCAGTTGCTATACTTGTTCCTTACGTAAATGTTGTCTTTACCGTGCATTGGCACAACATATATTTTTTCTACAAAAAATGATGTGAACTGTCAGCAGCACAGAAATACATAATGAGTATCAGAAACAATAGTTCTCAAACCAGAATCTCATGTCTGCACAAACACAAAGAATGGCAGTCCTCCCTAAGGAGAAACCATGGAATCCACCAGAGGTATGGCATTAAGCAATAGTTAAGATGCTTCCTAAACTTCATTATTTTTCTGTAGATGCATGCTCCACAGCAACCTGCAGAACTCAGGAGAAAAAAATCTTGCTATGGTGACAGAGCCGACATCACATCAAATTGCCCCAGCAGAGTCCAAATGGTTTTTCAAAATAGAATGAGAAAGACTTCCTAGTTGCAATTACAGTCTTCACAGGATCTTGTGAACACATGCTCTCATTCCGCAAAGCATATTCTTGATTTCATTATAAAACTCAATGTACCGGTAGAAATTACCTGTCCCAAATTCACAGAATCACAGAATCACTAAGGTTGGAAAGGATCTTCAAGATCATCAAGTCCAATGATTAGTCCAGTGCCACCATGTTCCCTAAACCATGTCCTGAAGCACCACATCCACAGGTTTTTTGAATGCTTCCAGACATGGCGACTCCACCACCTCTCTGGGCAGCCTGCTCCAATGCTTGACCACCCTCTTGGTGAAGAAATTTGTCCTAATATGCAATCTAAACCTCCCCTGGTGCAACTTGAGGCCATTTCCTCTTGTCCTATCGCTGGTTACTTGGGAGAAGAGACCAACACCCTCGTCGCCACAACCCCCTTTCAGGTACTTGTAGAGAGCAATAAGGTCTCCCCTCAGCCTCCTTTTCTCCAGATTGAACAACCCCAGTTCCCTCAGATGCTCCTCATAACACTTTTTCTCCAGATCCCTCACCAGCTTCGTTCCCCTTCTTTGGACACGCTCCAGCACCTCAGCATCCTTCTTGTAGTGAGGGGCCCAAAACTGAACACAGGATTCAAGGTGCGGCCTCACCAGTGTCGAGTACAGGGGCACAATCACTTCCCTACTCCTGCTGGCCACACTATTGCTGATACAGGCCAGGATCTTGTTGGCCTTCTTGGCCACCTGGGCACACTGCCGGCTCATGTTCAGCCGGCTGTCAACCAGCACCCCCAGGTCCCTTTCCGCCAGGCAGCTCTCCAGCCACTCCTCCCCAAGCCTGTAGCGTTGCATGGGGTTGTTCTGGCCAAAGTGCAAGACCCAGCATTTGGCTGTGTTAAACCTCATACAGTTGACCTCAGCCCATCGATCCAGCCTGTCCAGATCCCTCTGCAGAGCCCTCCTACCCTCCAGCAGATCAACACTCCCACCCAGCTTGGTGTCATCTGCAAACTTACTGAGGGAGCACTCAATTCCCTCATCCAGATCATCTATAAAGATATTGAACAAGACCGGCCCCAGAACCGAGCCCTGGGGAACATCGCTTGTGACCGGCTGCCAGCTGGAGTTAACGCCGTTCACCACAACTCTCTGGGCTCGGCCATCCAGCCAGTTCTTTACCCAGCGAAGAGTAAACCCATCCAAGCCACGAGCCACCAGTTTCTCCAGGAGAATGCTGTGGGAGATGCTGTCAAAGGCTTTACTAAAGTCCAGGGAGACAACATCCACAGCCTTTCCCTCATCCACTAGGTGGGTCACCTGGTCATAGAAGGAAATCAGGTTGGTCAAGCAGGACCTGCCTTTCATGAACCCGTGCTGGCTGGGCTTGATCCCTTGGTTGTCCTGCATCAGAACGCAATAACGATTCTTGGTGACTTAAAATTTGAATGCCTTGAACTCAGGTGTCTGTTCCTCTGTAAAACAGCAGGAATATAAACATTTTGCTTCAGTATTTTGTGCTCAGAAGTATACTTATCTTGTATACTCATTGTAAGATAGTTAAGACCAGTCACTTATACAATTTATGATAAAGCAATTTCAATAAAAGAAAACAGAAGATGTCTACATTTATGCAGCTCTTTATATCATGCCTAGAATTGCTTGCTGTATTAACCATTACATTTCATACTTGTATATATTGGTGAGGATATATTTTTCACAGACATGTATTGCAAATAATTTATTTTTTTTAGCTCTGAATTAATATTTGCCAAAGGAAGAATATGACCAAAAATTTAAGTCATATTTTATCCCTGCTAGAATTTTTTTGGTAGTATATTTGAGGTTTTTAAAACATCCATGGCAGCAGATGTTTCTACAGACACTTGTGGGCCAGCAGTCCCTGACCGTGGAAGAATCCTAAGGTTTTGGAAGCAACCAGTCAAATGTAAAAGCAGAAATATTACTATATGAGAAACAATAGAAAGTTTAATTGGGATTTTTTAAATGGAAAGGGTTCTTTGGCTATAAAGATAAAAATTGTTGCTATCATTATTAGTATTATTACTGCTGTGAAATAATCAATGAGAAAATGGTTTTGTGTAGAAGCTAACAGGTATTTAAAAATTCGTGAATGTAGACTCTGTTTTAGTCCATTTTATTCTGGTGCACTGTTATTTTTGGTATTCCTATAAAATTATTCCAGAAATAGATGTTGGAAAAATGAAATGAACAATGCATAAATAAAAAGGTAAAATATTGTTTTGAGATTCCTAAGGCAGCTATTTTCTATTAGAAATAGAAAGTATGTGTTAGAGGTAGGTGCTTTTTTTTAAATTCAAATTTTTAAGCTACAGTTTTAAAAGGTAGGTATGGAAATGGAGGAAGTTAAGGTAAAGAGAAAATATTATTGAATGTAGAAAATAAGTAAGTTTGAAAGGGTCATGGAAATCAGTGGCACACAAAATACACGTAAGAAATACTGTGCACCCTCAGACTTCATTTTCTGTGGCCTGCAAAACCTCACCTGCAACCAAAATTTCACATATCTCAGCCCAGATAAAATAACTTTTTTGACCGGCTGTGTTTGAAAATGGGAGCTCAAACAAGATGCTGGTTGTTAATCACTGTCTTTGCCCTTGGAATACTAAATAAAAGGCAATGGAGGGAAGAAAAGGAGGGAGAGAGAGAGGAAGGAAGTAATGGAGAACATCTGTGCATTACAGTCTAATGAAAAAAAGGAAAAATTATTAGATTTCTCACAAGAAGTACTGGAAACTGAAATGTGATTCATTTACTCCAGCAACTGAACCTTATTTTAGCTGAAAACAAACAACACAGGAAATATAAAATGTGTGTGTATTTCATATGAGGACAAATGAACAACCACCTTAGTTCCCAAATGGTTCAATGATCTATGTTATAGCAGTGAGGTTACAAAGTCAAAAACCAGAATATCCACATATACTGAATTTATGTTCCCTCTGGAATCCTAGATTCAATTAGCTAGTTTTACAAGAAAAAATGTGGAGTGACTAATAATGCTTTCATGTGCCAAAATTAAAAATATTTTTCTTTCATTCATTTTCAAAATAGATGGTTTTTGTAGCGCATATACATAAGTTATAACTTCAAAAAAAAATCCTGAAGGATCATTCACAAAAAAAACCTTTTTCCAAATTCTAAATTCAGAAATTAGTAATGAAAGAAGTCTCATCAAGATATTTTACTAAAAAAGAAGAAAATACACAGAAAACCCAAAATCATAAATAAACCACTATATCCTAATATTTGCTAGTTTTTTTAGTGCATTAAATAACCTCTATTCTGCCTGGGCTGGCCAGGTGAACCTGTTCTCCCACAGAACTTGAGCAACACTGCAAAGAATAACCAGGAGAGAATTGATGATATAATATAATTTGACAAGAAATGAACAAAAAAACCCCAAAAACCAACAAACATAATTTGTCACCTATAATTTTAGTCAGCAGGTAAAAAAAAAAAATTTTACCCACCTTCAATAACTTGTCAACTTTTATAACTGACCTGCTTTTCTATTTGCTACTCTATTTCCAGTGTTTCTGTAACTGCTGTACCAAAGCTCTAAGCAGTAATTTTAAATGCAGGTTTTAGCCATAATGTGTCATGCCATTTCCATTCTAGAAGAACCCTCATAAAATGGTCTCTGCTCATCAGAAGGTATACTCTGGGAACAGATAGCTTCAACAGCCTGAATAACTGTAAGTTTCATTCGTGTTTGACTTTTTTGAATATAGGATCAAATTTTAAGGGGACTTTAAATTTGTTGTATTCCTTCACATACATCATTGCTATACATAGTACTTTTGTTGCGGGTTTTCATCAACATTTCACTGTACAGAAGAGGAAAGAATTTCAGTTGCAGCATGACAGACATGAAAATATTTGCACAAATGGGAACATTTTAGGGAGTAAGAAAAATCAAAGTTAATGTCGTATTACACACAGATGCACTGACAGAAGCGTACAAAGAAAAATCATTGAAAAAATTAAGCAGGTGTTTTAATCTGCGTTTTGAAGTACCACCGTTTACATGGTTCTCTGAACTGCATGACTCTCTAACAGCAAGCTTGTTCACCTCTGAAGGCAAACTGCAACAGTCAAACATCTTTGGGAAGAAGAAAGGAAAAGAATATTTAAAGGATATGCTTAATGTTTAGCTAGAAATAGAGAGGCGGAAATAATTTTAATAGCAGTACTTCTGTATTCCGGATGGGAGAAAATCACTCAATCTACCTAAGTTCCTCATCTTCAAGTAGGAGCTCCTTGCGTGTACGTTAACATTTTAGTTCGAATCAACAAAGTGCTTTTGAGGAAAGTTTCCCAGTTCTCCCTAATGTACGCGTTGATTCAGATCTCATGGCCGTCTCAGAGTATACAGCCTGCCTTTGCTTTCAGATGAAGCAAACCAGGAAAATCTACCCTGTAAAATTTACTACTCCAGCTGCTGATGGGGATTCAGTCTATGGCAACAAACCAGAGCTAGTCTGAAGTGAACCCCTCCTAAACGTGCATGGTGTGGACACCGGCCTTTCATGAGCTCTTCAGACCTGACCCTTTTGCAGTATACTATTCCCAGAGGTAGTAGACACAGTCTCCCTCTCTCTCTTACTAGCGACATGAAGTGACACTCATGTCCAACTCCTTCCACTTGTCTTCTCTGGAAGCCTTTTTTCATCTCCTCAGTTCCATCTTCTCCATGGGACATTCTCTCTGCTCAACTTTTCATCTTGTAGTGAAACTGGTTGACAGGTGTTGCTTCTCTTGTGATTTTTACTTTAAATAACTACATAACATTCGTATTAATATTAGTCATACAAACTGAAAACATAAACAACAAATTAATAATGATGACTTTAAAAATAAGAAAAATTCCTGCACTCACTCTAGTTTCAGTAGTTCCTCCTTATTTTTCCCCTCCTTTGAGAAAAGTGAAGTGGAAGAGAGAGAAAAAAAAAATAATATGGGCAGGAAAAGCACTTTCACTCTTTATGTATGGGTAGAACACTTGTCTACTATGAAAATAAAAAGATATATTAAAAAAGGGAAAGTGGTTAAAATACATTTTTTCTTTTAAAGTTTACCTAAAAGTAGGAAAGATATATTAATATTTGTATAAAGACCAGAGAATAATAATAATAAAAAAGTAGTTTCAAAATAATTAGCTTTTAGGCCTTTTAATTTTTTTTTAATTTTTAAGCTAAATATTAACAAAAACAATGTATTCTCTTCACATGTTCAACAAAAAATTTACCCATTGAACAAAATGAAATGTGAACTGTAAAATGAAAAAAATATTTTTTTCTCTTTTTTTCTTTCTTTTTCCTGCCTAGAAAAACAATACATGCTTTCAAGTAATCCAAATTAATTGGCTCTCTGGTGACTGGGTTCAGTAGATCAATTATCAGTGATTCAGGTTCTCAGTGCACAATGCACAAGATATAACTGGATTCAAGTTATCAGCTAACCTTTTCTCAGATGCATTTTGGTATCTGTAAACTTTTCCATCGTGTTATTCTGTGCTCCAGCTCTTGAAAACATTTGATAGTTTGAAAGACCAACAAGTTTACACAAATCCAAATACAGAGCTTGTAAATGCTTCTGCAGGCTGTGGTGAAAGTCAGAGCCCTTTGTTTGGCCTTGAATTGAAGCCAAATCCACAAGCTCTTCATACACTTCAAATTCTGTTGTTATTCTAGAAAGGAGGAAAAAGTGCATTTGAGCTGTAAATGTGCAATCAATAGTTTTGTCTGTCACTGGGGAAAACTAGAGTGATATTTCTGCTACGTCCTTGAACTATAATGCTATGTCATCAGGTGCATCTGTTACTCTTCATTGGGTAGTCATCTAGCTTAAGCTCAAATTGGCAAAGTTCTGAACTGATTCAGGACACCTTTTGAGTCTTGTAGCACCCATGTCTGGTTTTACAAATGCCCATATGTGAAGAAAAAGCCTTCATGTTTTTGCTACCTCCTTGTTTTGAACGAATTTTATGTCTTACCTGTTTCTTTGCCTCCATTTATGCTAGATCATTGTGGCCTTTTGAACAGCTTCTTTTTGATGATATTTGAAAACCAGTAAGAAAGGTAGATTTCTAATGGACATATTCCAGTTTCCTGAGAAAGCTGAAGTAATTAGCATCTCTGTGATTTTGCTTCATGTTGACTTTTCACAATATTTACTTCAAATATGTGATACCACCTTTTAAAATAAAAGATTTTTGGAGTTAGCCCCTGAGTTCTGCCATGATTAATGTATAAATACAAAGTCGTATGGATGGAGGTAAATGAGTTCTACTGACACCACAGGACTTGAGGATATTAAATGGAAACCAGGTGGGTTTCCCTTTGAAAATGAGGGTACTTGAGAAAACCTGTAAAGGAAACATCAGCAGACAGAGAAAAAGAGCCAATAAGAAAACCACAGAAGAGATTAAAACTAGCAACAAATGAAAATATGTTTCCTGCCCTTTGCAATGCTGTTAGCTCAGAGAGACGAATGAACAAACAAATACATATTATCTTTGCCCGTTCTCTATATTCTGACCTCAGTTTTCCAGGTGCAAGTATACGGGAGACAAGACACTCAGTTCTTCCTTCTTACTTCCAAGGGGTATTGTTTCAACAACACCTGGAAAAAAAGAAGTATGATCTCTTTAGATTTTCATGAAAGAACCTCTGACTGGACAGTATGTGCAGAATTAGGTTCTGGTTTCAGTAATGGTTTCAGTAGTACTTGCAACAGTGTGGACCCTGATCTCAAAAAAAAAAAAGAATACAACCAACAATTCTACACTGGGCATTAAATTTCATATTGACACCAGTTTCTATCAGTCAGCTACCTTTCACTGTGTTAAGGCCATCATGTAAAAAAATAAAAGTACAAATTTACAGCTGATGCACGATTTGTAGTAGTGTATTCTTCTAAGACAGTTAAAAAAATCCATAAAGCTGAACCATTTGAGTAGTCCATCTAAAAATTTTGAGAAAAGTAGAAAAATGTCATTATCTGGAACAATTAATGATCCTCATTTCATACAGACTGAATAATTAGTTATCTTTCAGGAGCGGGAACAATTTTTTTTTTCTTTAACCTTCTGCTGATGAGAGGATTTTTATTAATTGTTTTAAAATTGGGGACTTCTAAAAGAATTATTTCCCCCCACATGCACACTTTGGCATAATTTTATAGCTGTATCCACTAAAATGCCTGATGCACTCTAGTCATGTAAACTTATAAATTAAAATAGCTATTATTATGAACGGAAAAAATGATTACTAGGTTAAAACAACCAGGTATCTCTGTAGGCTTACAAAATCAATTTTTTTTTTTCACTTCAAAAATTCAAGAACCGATACTAGCCTTTTGATCAAAAGTAACCAGCAGTATCTCTTCCCTAGCTTATGTTGAATACAAACTGCAAAAACGTACTTTCCAGTAATCTGGATATTTGGACTATGACTCAAGATACAATCACTGTGACCTTAACGCAAACTTAAACAATAAGAATATAGAAGTGACAATAACGTTTGTTGATAATTGGTAACATAGACCAATTAATGTGCATTTTTTTGTTATTACATGTTCCTTTAGAAATTATATAAATGCATGGTACCTTTTTTTCTTTTAACTGCCCTGTCAAAGAATTTTATTCCTTCCCAGTGGGAAAATTTGGAACTGGTTATCCATGCTTTAACCTTTATGTGACACCAGCTAGTGGGGTTTGAATGTCTTGATCTGTGTTGTCTTCAAGATAGTAATCCTACCTGTCTCTTCATGAGGAGGTGATCTTGGTACCAGGATCAGTGACAAGCCGGTGACCCAGGTCATTGATTTCTCCTGAAATAAAACTATGGCTACCAGTAAAGGATATCTAGCCCCCTCTTTTTGTTTAGTAGTTCCATTGGTAGTAAAAATTGCACAACGATTAAAAGCAATGATTGTATCTGCTGTGCTCTGCATGGGTACCTCTTCATGCATTAGTAA
Source organism: Phaethon aethereus (assembly GCF_964289735.1). Taxonomy (NCBI): domain Eukaryota; kingdom Metazoa; phylum Chordata; class Aves; order Phaethontiformes; family Phaethontidae; genus Phaethon; species Phaethon aethereus. The sequence goes on from NC_138582.1 coordinate 72,064,151, forward strand.
TACAGGTATTCGATAAAGCCCTAATCTGCTTTCAGCTGACAATTGTTTAACTTTTCTTTACACAGAGGCTCATGTTCTTTTTGCAGTATGACAAAGCTTAATGGAGGTGTTGTGAAATGCTTTCATTGAAGATCTTCTTTAATTATAGATGTCCTGCGTGACAAGTTCTTCTTTAGCATATGTTTCTTCACTCCAAGAACATCAGTTTAACTCAGTGATCAAAGTGTAGTTGAGAGAAATTCAGTATATTAATAAATCCAACCTTGCTCTCCATGAACTTCCCCTGAAATTCAGCCCCAGCTCACCTGAATCAATCAGCATATTTAAAGGTGCCATTCACACCAGGTACAGCCTGTTCAATCACCACAGAAATCAAAACTAAGTTCAAATCACTTTCTTGCTACTTACTGCGTGCTGCAAGAGTAGCTTGGCTACTCTTTCATGTTTTCTTTTGTGACTCTTCCCTTTTCTGCAGTATACAACATTGTCGTCTGTGGAGAAAAAGTGAACCTTGTGTAACTGATCACTTTGAAATTTAAAAACTTCGGTTCATATATTTTGCAATGCATCTGTATCTCTCTGGCTCTTTGCAATCCACTCTTCTTTCAGAGATTCAGAACGTGTTTTAAAAAACAGGTCAAATCTGAAAATCTTTTCTACATTTTTCACACAGCTATACTGAAATGAATTCGAAGTCAGCATAACTGTTTTTACAGTGTTTAGGAAGTTAAATCTTGAGTGTAGACACATTGAAAAATATTTTAACCATGTTTATTCTAAATGAAAAAGTTTTATTCATTTACCGTGTTAGATTCAGCTAGGTAAAGTGTGACTTAAATGGTTTGCACGAATCTGCATTTGTACCCTACACTGGTATAACAGAGGTGATTTACATGAAAATGAGGGAATCCTGTCCTAATGAGCATTCATATAACCTGAGTGAGAAAATGATTCTGAGACTATTAAATTGCCTCCTCCTGTTTGTATCATGAAGGTATCAATTCTAAAGTAAAACTGCAGAAACATCCTCTTAAATATGGGTATGACTAGTTCACATGCTAGAAAGGCTGCGTAGGGAATGATGGGAAATAATTACAGATGCAAAATACATGCTGGATCACTTTATCACATAACATGGCTGAGCTTACATGTGGTTAGAAACTGATCTGGGTTTGGGAATTGTTTTGGGTTTTGTTTCCATTACTTTGCAGCTTGTAGTGCTGACAGTAAGCTTTGCAGAATGTCATAAAAGGTCAGTGGTGGAGTTAGCCCTCAGCTGTAACTGTATCTTAACTATGATGTAGAGGTTACAGAAACATGTAAATACAATTTTTAATGACAATATAATTTTATTACCTCTCTGGCTATTAGGAGTCAAATGTATTACCTACCCAGATGCTTACATTTTGCACCTCAGAAGTTATACGTGATGCATTCACTAAACATACTGTTTTGAAAGTCCTTATATGCCTAACAACCCGGAGGTATATTGCACTCCTCCAAAAGCCTGAAGTCCTCACATCCGTCAAGTTAAAGATTTAAGTTCTGAAGCCCCAACCTCAATTATGTCAAATCCTTGAAAGAAAATGAGTCAGAATTCTCTATATGCTGCATCTATAGGATATGCTTTCTGTTCTGAGCAGTGTCAGATATACAGTAAAAAAAAAAAAAAAAGAACTTTCAATGTAAATTTATTTTTTATTTAATTTATATGCTTAATTTTTAACACACTTATGTTTAAGTGCTTGCCAACAAAACACTCGAATACTGAAAGTTGCAAAGCAGTTAGAAAAAAGGTTATTTCTCATTTACCTAGGTAAATTCTTACAGGAAGTACTGGGAAGTCACAAGTATAAAAAGTCCTCATATTTATTGATCATATTTGTATAAATTACAGACTTATATGAAAATAAAGTATTAAGAAGCTTAATATAGTTCTATAAAGCTGAAATGAATTAACCTAACTGGGCAAAAAATTTTTATTCTCTCAAATAATAGAGAATATCCTTTTTTTGGTATAAATTGGTATTGCTCAGCTGACTTCAGCAGAGATATACAGACTTCAAAAACTGATGCTGTGGATTAACATCTTAAAAGACAAGATACCTTTAACAAACATTTGATATGTTTTAACTTCAGCAGGTTGTATTCCATCTTGTCATTAAGAGACATTTTGAAAGGCAGCTTTACTGCCCAATGGAAATTCCAGTAACTAAACATTTTTAATAAAGTTTCTCACAAAATGGAATAGAAAACTGAGGAAAAAAATCAAGCCTTTTGACAGATTAAAAGGCTGTGAGAAAACTCAAATCAGAAATGCTGAGATGTTTGTTCGTAATATTTTTTATTTACACAGCATTTTTCTCCATGCTTGAGCTGGAACACTTTCAAAAAACAGACATAATATCCTCAGGAACAAGTATATGTGGTCAAGGGCAACTGTTCAATTTTGGGTGGGAATAGGGGTAAACCGGAGGAGGTCCAAAGGGCCATTTCTTTTACAAGATCCTAAACAGACTTTAGCACTCGTGAGGTTTTTTTCTCGTTTGTGGTTTTTGTTTTTTTTTTTTTTAAACTCAGGTTATTCCCCCTTTCTAAGTGAAACATAGTTTGTAAACTTATTAAGCTTGGGCCTTAGGTCTTAAGAACTTTATTACTTCTTTGCCCATTCATTCCCTTTTATGCACATCCTATGCCTGAAACCTTTACATTTTGCTCCTCCTCACCAGCAACTTTAGGAAAGAGTTACTGCATTTCGTCTAAATTTTTTTTAACTCTTGTAAGAAGAGGTGAAGATGCAAACAAGGGAGAATTGTCATCATAATGACAAAACGTAGATAGTCACGAGTCACTGCCTCATGTGAAAGGCTCACAGGAGGAAAAGAGTCAGGTTCAGCTCATTTTCCTTGTCAGCCCTTCCTCCAGATAGTTTACTGTAATCAGTCAGAGAAAGAATATGCTAAGTTTACCTAAGCTGGAAGTGAAGCCAGTTACAGGGGTTACCAAATGGGGTGTAAATGGGGGGTTGCAGGCAATATAGTTTATCGCACCGCTAGAACCATTCTTTGCCATTGATTAAAATCTTACGTCTTTTCCACAGATTGTTATTTTCTGTCCTGTACTGACAACAGCCGTTAGTTTGATCACGGGATCTGGTTGAGTTCACCATATAGAGTTTAAATATTTCATCTAATCAAGTTTCTGTCCTCTATAAGGGAGGAGGAGAGATTTATCTCCAGAGGTAAAATTGTACCAAACCTAGATGGATTGTCTAAAACTTGTACTTTTAGATGCCTTTTAGTCAAATTAATAGCAGCAAAGGGCATTTCTAACTTTCATAAATCTATAGTTTGGCTGATGAGCACCTATACTAATTATATGTATGAATCATCAGGTAATATTGCAAAAAACACAGTTAAGTTCTTCAGATGCCATGTTTCTCTCCTGTTCCTCTTTGTCCCAAACAATATGCAGGAGAATGCTAATATTTCATATTTCCCATGAAATATACATAATATATATGAAATTTCATGCTGTGTTTTGCATTTAACGAAACAAGATTAATTAAAGTAATTAATTAAAGTTAACTTTCAGTGATATACTTCACAGAATTATGGTTAGTCATCATAACCTTTATTTTTCTCTGAGTAGACTTTTTTTCTAAGACAAATCCAATTGAGTCATATTTTTATTCTTCTGGTGGATTAGCAAAGTTAATGTAGTTTGATTACTTTAACTATATATTTTGAATGTTGGAATGGATTTCAGCTGTAACTTTTATAATGAATAATTGTAAAAATCTATCTTTTTCACTCTTGATGTGATTTTAGTTTGTTAGTTTCATTTTTTACTTCTGTGTGTACTATGCTAATATGTTTTCTTTAAAAAAAAAAGCCCTCAGTGCCACTCCTCAGTTTTACATCAGTGTAGACCTAGTGAATGTAGGAGATATTTTGGCTCTAAAGAAGTGAAAAAAAATTCATTTCTTCGTGTGTTCCCTCCAGAAGTTAAATCTTTGATATTAATTCAGTGTGTTGCAGTAGGAAGTCAGATCTCTCTCTGTCCTCTGTATTTCTAGTGTTTTGTTGTAAACAGTAGCATCCTGATATGCCCTGACAGTCTGCAGGACAAAGTCCAAACATCTGAAAGAATAAGTACTTTATATTGTGCATATGGGGTTTTTTTGTTTGTGTTTTTCATATTTCTCATGTCTGATAGTTATATTAATACTAATGTGTTAACTTCAAAGGAAAAAATGCTATTTTAATAACATTTAATATGGATAATTAGCTTGCTTAGCACCACAATATTAGGAAATTTGGTGAGTGATTTGTTTGTATGTGTTGATTATAAATTTAAATATTTTTCCTTGTAGCTCAAACACTTTATTAAAACTGCTCTACATTTTTTCCAAGTTTCATTTTATTTTGTTTGATGAGCAATTATTACTTCTAATGCACTTGCAAAATGTTGTCATTAAATACATGATGAAAATATTGTATCTGCTTTGATGTAACATTTGATTCTCCAGCTAAATGTGTTAAACTATATGTACTTAATGCAAGAGAAAAATATAAATATGGACAAGAAAGAAGGATTGGCTGTCTAAGATGGAATAAAAACATGCTTACTTATTTTACATGTAAAGGCATTAGCACAGATTAGTATTTAAATAGTTTGGGTTTGATTTACAAGGAACTGTGTGCAAGAAAGCTTTAATAGTTTAATGATACATCCTTCCCATGCAAAACTTTTTTTCCTTGACAACTGTATTCTTTACATGCATGACAACTCAAGTGTATGTATTCATGATAAATTGCTTATACACATGAAAACCTAAAGCCTCCTGAAAATTAGGTCATTGTGAACAAACAAATGCTGGGTGTTACAGAGAGTGAACCCTCTGACACATTTCTCTGAAGAAGAATGTCTTAATATGGGAAAAGCTGCAAATATCTTCAGTTCCATCGTTGTTTAGATTCTTAATCTTTTCCAGTTTTAAAAAGATGGCTAATTTTTTTTTTGTTTGTTTTCCACAGAAGACACTGATAAAGACAGTGTTCTTTTAAATCCAAAAATAGAGGTCTCTTATGGACAGTTGGTTTCCTTTTACATTATCCTGCAGTCTCTGTTTCTTCTTAGGGTCCCCTTCCCTTCCTTCACAATTGCGAAAACTCTCAGAGAGAATGCTTTCAGTAGTTTTATTTTTTCTCAATACAATCAATATTTTTCAGAAAGTTGTTCCCTCTTGCCTTTTGATTTTTCTTGTACCTTTTTCTGCCTCTATTTTTTTTCCTTTGGCCAAGAGCAGAATACCTTTCCCCTTATGTTCAGTCAGCTCACTGCAGAGCAGTAGCACTGGTCCACCAACACCATCGATTGTCTGAAGACACTGTAAGAACAAGTTGCTCTCTCATGGAGTTTTCAGTGGAATGAAAGGACTCTCCACCTAAAAAGACCAAAAGGACTTTTGAAGTCCAAAAGCAATCTTTTATATGAAGAAGAATGACAGCAGGCCTGTTTTAAAAATTGAAAAAATTCAGCAGAAAGCAAAAGGTTTGCAAAGAAATCTTGCTTGGCCCCCTGGGTCCTTGCAGGGCAGGTTCTTGCTTCCAGATCTGCTTTCACTCAACGTATTGACTTTCTGAGCTGTGGCAAAATCTGCATAATTCCTTCTGTCCCTAGGAAGCCTCTTTTCCTGTCACTCTTGGGAATGTGTTTGCTCTCTTTTCCTCTCAGAGGCATCTCAGTCTTTTCTTGTGCTGCACACTCTAAGATTCTCATGACCCTCTCAGCCTTTTCCTCTCCCAGGAGTGTAAGTTTCTCCAAGGATAAGCAGGGTCAATTCCTGCCATCAGATGCCATCTGACCTAGTTGTTTCTTTTTTTAAGGAAGTGCAACATACAAACTAAGACTAAAGTCATCAAACAGATACTAATACTAAGTACGTTATGTATTAGTAGTGGAATAAATTTAATATACAGTGTGCAACCCATGGTGATTGCCTTCCATATGATCTGCCTTGCCATTTGTGTCTTGAGTACTAACTGAGAAGCAAGGCTTCAGGAATAGCTTGAATAACAAGGAATAACGAGTTTAGAAGAAAGGAAGAAATCTTTTAAATAGTTTTTATTGTTCCTGAGTCAATGCATATTCCTCATGCTTCGACTGGTTAAAATATTTCTAATATTTGCATTTTTCACTGTTTTTATTCTACCTTAGAGAAAGAAAGCATTTTGCTACTGTTTTGTTCAACAAAATGCAACCTTCAGGACAAAGTACTGTAGTTGTTGGGTGTGATGGACTATCTAAATAAAATGACATTGTTTATCCTCTTTGACAGACAAAATTTAAAGCCTGACAAACAGAAATTCTTAAATAGTAAAAAGCAAACTTCTGTGCATTTCTCTTCAGCATGTGAGTGTGGCTGCTGTGAAAGGGTCCAGAGCCTGGAGGTGGAAGTGCCCTGCCTTTGTCTTTAAAGTAAGCGTATCAGAAAAAACAAAGTCCTGTTTCTCTCCAGCTAGGTTTTGTTATAGTACAGTCGTGCTGTCTGGAGTCTGCTCACATAGTGGATAGCTCCTTCTTCCACTCTTAATTCTGTACAGCAGCTTCAGTGCTTCACCGGATTCAACCAACTCCACAATCTCCCATTTGTGCTCTCCCAGATTTAGCTCTGCTGCCTGCTTCTTCCTGACCTATTCTTTCAAGTCTTCCAGCTCCAGCAGTGTGGCTGACCCTGTACCAAACTGTGTCTCCCCACCTTGTTTCTTCCACCCAGAAATCCCTTCCCCATGGGCACACACAATCTTCCCCAAGGAAGCAGCAATCTGCTTCCCCTCCAGGGCTCCAGTGCCCCCGACCACGGGGCACTATACCCAGCGCTGGGAAATCATCTTCTTGCTGCCCAGACACAGCATATTTAACAAAATATATGATCTATGATATTTACAGAGTCAACATAAGCTGAACAGTTCTGCCTTTCATTAGAGATACATTTATGTAAGGTAGTAGAAAGAATATTAATTGTAACTGTAAAATATGGGGTTTTTCCCCATACTTCTGCTTAGCTCTTTTCTGAAGTACAGGCCAGAGTTTTCTCTTTTCAGGACATTTCAGAAAGGATTCAGAATTAAACCTCAAGATAAGCATATGTAAAACCAGACAAAGTGGATGTTGCCAGTTCCCAGGTATATCACACACAAACTGTATTAAGAATAGCAATCAAAGAGGTATATGGCACTGTAATTAATCTAGGACATTGTGAAAAGTGTAAGATACATTATGGATATATTTTAAATAAAAGCTATCAAGCCACGCATGTTCTTCATACGCTGCCAAAGGTAAATATTTTAAAGAGCAGAGTTTTGATGTAAAAGCCTGTGGAAGAAATCAGAAGTATGATAAAAATGGCAAATTCTAAAATGATAAGGAGCTGCTGAGATGCAGTTCTGTAAAATTCAGAAAGCAAGAATAAAATCTAAAAATCTGATACGGAAGACAAGGGCATGACATGAGGTATGCAACAAAGGCTCTCATATTACACTTCCTAAAAGAATTCAACTCTTGGTATACATGGTGTTAATTTTGTTCTGTATATTAACTGAGCAGTAACTACAGTACGTTCTAATGTACATAACAGTGGCACAACAAGAGCAGTCATATCTGAAAATTCAGTATACACCTGTTTTTTCCCATGATTTCCATGTTCTTTTCAGATTAACCTCTTTCTTTCCTTTATGTATGAACAGAACTTACTCTTTGTTCCTAGGCCAATGGCACTGTCAAAACACCAATCGCTTGAGAGAGCCACTCAGATTAGTCATTACAAGGGTATTTCTGTGAAGCGCAGTGGAGGTGTGTTGGTGTAACACAACGTGTTCCTGCTAATTCTAAGGAGTAAAGACACACATATACAAGTTTTAGTGGTTACTGATTCTTCTGCAGCAGTCTTGTAGTGACCCATGGTATGTAACAGGAATGCTAATGCATGCTCAAGTTTGTGCTACTGTTTTACCAGTGTTGTTTTCCACATCAGCTGCTGGTATGTTACACATCAACTATGATGTATATTCACCACATAATTAATCATAATTAACCTAAGAGAAATGGAGAGTCATTCTTGTGATCAGTCAAGTAACTTCATCCACTGCTGTCCTTCACTAGGCTATCTGTGGGTTCCTTTCAGTGTGTTAAAATGGATGGATTCATAGGTTTCTCTCCCCGGTCTCACACAAAGCTGCTGTCAGTGACAGTGGTATGAGGAAACAAATTTTTAAAGTACCATCTAAATGGAACAATTATTATTAATGCAGACAGTTTTGAAGATGAATGAAAGCAGCATCTGGCAGCAAGAGTATTGTTAGATCTGAATAAGAAGATTTCTAACAAACTCACTGATTTTTCTCCTTTTTCATCTCTTGATTATCCATTAAATATGCTGTTTTGCCAGGATGTATGTCTGGCTGGTCTCACTTCCTAGCCTGTACCTGAATGTTGGTGTCACATGGTCTAAAACAATTCAGAAGAAGGAAAGTTTCAGACAGGAAAATACAGTGCAGGAATTTGTTGTTGGATGCTTGGGAGGATTATCAGCTGTCAGGCAAAACAGTCTGAGTTCTACAAGCAAAGCAGGCAAGCTGCCAACTCATCCCAAAGTGAAAACCAAGCTCCAGCCTATTCTCTTGCTCTGTCTCCTCCACTGATTATAGAGTGCAATCGAGCACTGGCTGAAGGCTTTGCTGTAAGCAACCACTAACTGATACATCATTGCAGATATGATCTAACTGAATTGATTTGTTCATGATTTATTAATTCATAATAAGTTAATCTCTTAATCATTCTAACCTACAATGCTTCAGTTTGCATCATGGAGCAGTCTCAAAGTACATGAACTAGATTCTTTTTCACTGAAATTAGACTAGGAAACACACTGCAGGAGCTCACCTCGTATTTTCCATCTGGTAAAAGGCATTTATTCCATTAAATTGAACTAGAATGAGCCCAAAGTAAGAGCTTAAAATGCATAGAGTGTGGATTTCGATCATGACTTCACCTGTTTGCTCAAAAGATCTGCTCCTTTTGCACCACAGGACTGCCTAATGGAGGCATTTCAGGTTCATTTTCATTAGAATAAATTGAATGTCTATCCTTGAAAACTTTATGGATAACATTGCACATCAGCTGTTCTAATTTTTCCTCCAAGGCATTGTGTCAGACCCTCCGGTCTGTAATTATTTGGACTATTTTTACCTCTTTAGAACATGGACACATCATTGGTTCTGCTCTTGTTCACCATTTAAGGCTACACTAAACATGGAAAGAGTATTTTTCAGTCAACTCTAAGAAGCTCTTGTCCAAGCTGCTTGGCTCTGCTTCTGTTGCAGCTGGTCTGAATCCTCAGTCTGGACCAGGCACATGCTGTTTAGCTATGTTACAAATACAGAAGAGCTCTGGGCTAGACAGAGTTAGTCCAGGAGCTAGCTAAAGACAGAGATCTGCCTTTTGGTTAGACAGAAACCAAAAAGTAGCTAGGAAACATGGAACAATCTGAAAGTATCATCACAACATGGGTGGCTTAGAATGACCTGGGTGCATTGTGTTATATAAGGGCACATAAGGACAATGGTTCCAAATAGAATGGGAATGGCAACATAAGAGACAAATCTGTGTAAATCCAGGGTTCACTAGGCTCACAGAATGGCTTTTTAAATAGAAATTAGTATTTCCTATTCCTCGGGTTTATAATACAATTATATAGGCCACTTAGAAACTCCTTTTACATTCCAATAACTTTGAATTTAAACATCATCTCTGACTTCTTCTGCCTCTTCTGGTATTAGCTTAAAACATTTTACGCCAAATAATCTGTCATCCTTAGGCTTGAACCCTTCTGTTGAACTAATGCCCCTATCATGAATGTTTCAGGATTTCAAAAGTTTTACCCCATTGCTCTATAAAAATTGCTTACTGTTACTGTTTCTTGAGTAGTGGAATCTACCTTGTCCATCACCAGTATATTTCCAAATGTGTTAGATTACAATGAAGGTTCATCATCTGCTTTCATTTGGCATTTGCCTCTATTTACCTTTATTTTTTCCCAAAATTTATCTCTTAATGTTTTCTAAAGATGCCCTACTGAGAATCAGAAAAATCATTGCATTGTCTTGGCTTTGTAGATTTCATTTTAATTTATAGAATTTATTCAGCAGATGCCCAATCCTTCTTTAGATTTATCTACCTATATCTGCTGTTTCCAGCTTGTGCAACTAGCAGTCAAAAGTTTCATAGTTGATCTTATCTGCACTTTGTACACTCAGTTGCTAAACTTGGTTATTAATTGATGCACAAAGTAAATGTATTGAGTAGCTTTTGAGTCTTATTTTTTTAATGAACTTTGGAACATCAAAGCTGTAAAGGGAAGGATGACATTTAACCATATACTCTCTACTAAGAAGTCACATAATTTTTCAGCTGCTGTTCAGCTTCCTTTTTGGAGCAAAGGAATGGCAGAAAGGTTTGTCAGGAACAAGAAGGTAGAGTAATTGGAAGAAAATCTGCTCTACTGACTTACAGTAATAGTTTGTTTTCTCATTAGAACTAGTATAACTTGTAATAATCTCCAAAATGTTCAGACTATTATTTGAATGCATAATGAGTTAGGGAATGGAAAACTGGAGCTTTCTGCTGCTCCATCTGATGAAAACTACATTGTGTGCCTGAGACGTGGTAGATTCTGGACATGGAGACACATCTCTCTCTCTTTCTCTCTCTCTGTAGAGTGTACACACAGAGAATGTAATAAATGATGTTTTTAAAGTTCTGGGTCTTCATATGGACATCTTAAACATCCAGGCATCGGGTTACATTAAAACCGGGACAATGCAGCCTGACAGTACCTCAGTTGCACCACTGACATTTTTTAATAGTTGTTTTTACTGTCTGGTCTAATCTTATTTGATACTTTCAACAACACTTTAAAGACCCCTTTGTAAAAGTTTCAAATCTTGCATCTGAGTAACTTACTGAAAATGTAACCTGACAGCAGAGTGGAATCTGTCTTTGCTTCTTTTTGTAAAGGGATCAATAGCACTTTACACCTAATCTTTATTTCAGCTTTTAGGCTTTTAATGCATCATTTGCTCCCTTTTGACACATAGGGAGAAAAAAGTGCTACAAAAAACCAATATAAATTTTCCTTCAATATAATTGACAGGAAACTTTTTCTTTAGGTCTGTAGAAAGAAAAATCCAAGAGTTAGGGTCACAGAAAACATTTATTTTGTTTTTCAGAAGACTGGGCAAAGGAAATGACTTTTCAATCAATATAAAGCTAGTCAATCAGAGAAAAAGACAAAAACTGGAAAACAGTACAGAGGAAATTGAAGGGCCTTTTGCACTCTATGCACAAGGGTGAAGAAAGCATTTTCCCCAGACTATGCATGAGCAACTGCTCTGCTAGTTGGTTTCCCCCATTTGAATCAGCAGGAGCCAACATGGGGAGAAAGGGAGACAAAAGATGCTGTGGGTCATTGAGTTAACCAGGCTTGTCATCATTAAAGACTTCTGTTTAGGGTCTCCCTCTGTTCCTGCATGCCACCCTGACCACAGTGGAAGGGATGCTTGACATTTGAACTACGAAAGGAAGTCACGGTCTGGGAATTTTTGTCAAATAAAGGAGTCATAGTGGATATTTTATTCAAACATGTTCTAGCTTTCCACTAGGCCTGTTAGAGAGGATTTTTTTTTTTTTTAAATTTTGTGAATATATATGAGGATAGGAATGTCTCTAATTATTTACATTACAAACATACCTAGATGGGCCTCTCAGTTACTTAGCACATGTTGGCATTTTGCAACACAATGAAACACTGTTAAATTCATGACTTGGAAGTCAGAAGTTTCCTCATAATTAGGAACAAACTTGAAGTCGAGAAGAAACCAGCACCATTTCTGCAGGAGACAGCTAGTTGAGCATATTATCAGGTGCAGCTAAAACTATCCAACCTCTGAACCATGTGATATTTCTTAATTTCACTTAGGTTTTAGTTTATTATTTTCAAATACAAGAAAGTCAAAGCATTAAATCAAAGAATACAGACAAGAAATAACATAGCACCACAGCAGCTATGTGATAAAATGGTGCTAGAGAGAAATGAATCTCTATCGCTGCTGAAACAATGGAACTAGAATTTTTTGGATGCTTGTTTGAATTTTTATAGTATCATTATTTCACTTGTATGGTAATAGGAATCCAAGGCATTGAAATTTATAGGCTCCATTGTGTACTTTTCACGTACTTCTCTGTGATAAAGACGGTTTTCAACCATCATTCCTGGAAGGCTGGTTCATTTTCCCAGTAGTCAGACTTGGAATGCTTAATGACACAGGTTTGGATAAAGTGGATTGCACTTAAGTATGACAGACTTGTTTTCCTCACAGATTTTGAGAGTACCCTGGCAGTTCTTAAGTATCAGTCAGCTTCATCTCTACCTTGCAAGTATCAGTCAGGTTTTCACCTTTCTTATTCAACTGTTGAGGAGATGGGTTAAACCACCAGTTCAGTCCGGGGCAGCTATACCTTTCCCCAACCGATGTATTTATGTCAGTGTACCCATTCAGATGGACCGTGCCTCTGGACCATTCCACCACATCTTCCACTTCTGCACTGCCTAGCCTGCAGGTGTTATGCCAGCTGTGCATCATCTGGAGCATGTTGGCTTTTCTCTGGTCCTGCATCTCCTTTAACGAGAGCTTCTCAGGCCGTACGGCACTGTCCATCAATGCACAGAGTGTGGAAAGAGAGCTTTTATAAAATGCTTCTGCATGACAAAGCCTTTTCCTCTACAAAGAAGAAATTTGTTTACTTTTACTGCTCACAAATGAACAGGAAGGTGAAGTGTGAACAGCCAGGTAATAATTACCGCTGAAATCCATCTCAGCTGGTGCTTCTCATACACAGTGAGCAATGATTTAAACTTCCACGTTTTAGTTAGAGTCTCTAGAAATATGCATGCCTGCTTAAAGCAACTTTGCTAACAGGGATAGGAAACACTGTACACCACAAAATGTGTGGGTTTTTTCAGTTACCTCAGTTAATTGGAAAACTTAGAAAAGTTCAGGAAAAGGTTATGCAAACACTGATTAACCCTCTATCCACTCACAGGACATTGTGTCCTGGATTAATTTGCTGAGAAGAAAAGACTGAATGAAACCTCAGAGAATTTACCCAATTTTATTTAATCTATGAAGTAGAATTGAAGAATGCCAGATAAGATACAAAAAAGAACATGAATTAATATAGATTTTAAAATAGGAATGGGGAATATGACCCAGAAAGGGCAAAGTTAAGAATATTTATGCCAGTATTTCAGCATAAATACTTACCAGTAGGCAAACTTTCTAGCCTAATGCAAAATCAGATAAAAAGTGTAATTTGAAATACTTTACTAAGGAAGAGATGAGAGGTTAAGCGGTGCAGTTAATAAATGTAAATAAACAAACCAAGTAGACTGAAGTTCAGTTCATGAATCCTGATTTAAGCCAGTACTTTCAAAGATGCCTAATGGAGACACTTTGAAATCATGACCATTTCTTTGAAGTGGATCATCTCAGTCTATCCAAAACACTTAAAACACTTAATATCAGATACCTAAACAGGAAGGTCCAATACCAGAAGTACAAGAACCTGTTGCCCACCCTTACAATAAACTAAGCTATTAGGTACTCAAATCCTTTAAAACTCAGGTGTTTAATACAAGAATCTAAATCACATGCTGGCACACAAGCAATGTTGCAGGATTGTCATCAATGATCTACAACACTTGCATCTCCCCATTCTTCACAAGGCACTGAGACTACCATGAGAGGGAGAAAGTAGATCAGAAATTAAATGTTCTGCCTGAATCCAGAAAAACTGCAACTCTTATAATCCGCCTAGAGCAGTAATTTGCAGCCTGGAAAGTAGAGGTGGGGTGGGGGCACATAGTGCGTAGCCTTTGTGTTCATATGTTTCAGTTCTTCCCCAAAAGAGAAAGATTGGAAAGTATAGACATTAGATCAGTTATTATGTTTTCTGGTTCTCTGTCTAGATAGCCCACGAAAGTCCTGCTATGAGTTATGAAGATGAGACGGTCATTGTACAAACCTGCAAAACACCAGGGCATTGAAAATCCAGAATTATTGGGATGTAGTATTGTTTACATTAGCCCTATTGTGTGAATGATCAGAGACCTTCAGGCTGCTCCTGAGGCAGCACTTCTTCAGAGTTCCTCCTTCCCTCGTCCCTGGCTATGGGATTTGGTGAAGAGGAGAGGCTCTACTTACCTCAGAGCACCACAGCTGCCCAGGAGGACCTTGTACAGACTGCACAGGAAAGAACATTCCAGCCATCAAATACTTCTACATTACTTCTTAACATTAACCTACATTTTTTTTCCATTGCCATTTTCCACCCACCCTAGTAGATAATATGTTATCAGTCTGAAAGATTTTTTAAAAAGGGCTGCACTTGAACCTTATTCTATGCATACACAAACCACAGCACTAACTACAGGACAAGATTTTACAGAACTGAGAAGTAATTTCCACAGAAAGAAACAAGTTCTCCAAATGACTTTTGATAAATAATATTTTATTTCCTGCTAGTATAGGTACTAGAATTCATTCTGTCTCTTCCAGGTACTTGAAAACTGCATGCACAGATGTTTCTGTGTGCAAAAAAAGAGGCCCTTTTAGGAAAATGCATCTTTATATTTCTATAGTCTCTATAATTGATACTGTTCAGACTCCATTCTTAAAAGTACTAAACATTTTCTTTATCGTTGAGTGATTTATAGGCTTTGCCACTCTTGATAAAGATGTTTGTGAATGAAAATCCTTGCTTTTGATGTTTGTAGACAGAGTAGGTCCTGAACCTCACTGTTTATATAATTACATTTTAAAGCATTATCTTTTGAAGCCATGGGTTATTTCCTAAAATAAACTGATCAAAAAGGAAACAAACTCTTCCAGAACAAGAAGTATAGAAAATACACTAGCAAACTTAAAACAAAAGCTTTTTTTTTTCCCAAACCCAAACAATTAAAATCGCTGTAATAGCTTGTCATTAAGTAGAATATACA
This sequence comes from Phaethon aethereus, assembly GCF_964289735.1. Classification (NCBI taxonomy): domain Eukaryota; kingdom Metazoa; phylum Chordata; class Aves; order Phaethontiformes; family Phaethontidae; genus Phaethon; species Phaethon aethereus. The sequence goes on from NC_138582.1 coordinate 72,079,272, forward strand.
TTAAAAGGAGTGTCAGATTCTCAGTGGTAAAAAGCATTCTTTCCACCATGAAGTCATAGGAGACACTGATTGTTGTCATCTAATTGATCCCATACCCTACTTCCTTAAATACTTTCTATGTTTGAAAATTATAATTTATTAATAGGTGTATAGCTAGATTAAAATATCACTTTTTGTGCTTCATCTTACATGTTTCATAGATAATGACTGATTTTGAAAAATGAAGCGTTGATAGGTAGATTTCCCAGTACTAGAGTTATGTAGTGAGTCAGTGTACTAGTCTGCAAAATTATAATTTAAATAATAAATGAAAATCAGAATGACTGTCCTGAGAATCAGCAGAAGTTTAGCCATTCATTAAGTGGGAGGCTGATCAGGCGAAAAACTAGAGCAAAATTTAGCAACACTATTGCCATCGGAAGTCTGGGAACTAACAGGGAATTACAGGAGCTGATTTTCAAATGGATGCTGGAGCATCAGTGAGCCAAAATAGACTCTATGTGTGTGTGCAAGAAAAAGTCAATCGATTTCCAGATCAACTCTCTTCAGTAGGGAAATTTTTTTGTACACTTCAGTGGCAGCTGTGTACCTTACCAGTCCAAGGTACGAATAACAGAGAGAAAGTTGGAGAGAAGAGTGCTAGTAGAAGAGGCAGACACAGAATAGGGGGATCTGCTGGAGCCAGCAGATAGTCATGGAAGTGTTAAATAATCTGGATACCTTTTTACTTTCCTGTACAGAACTTCCTATATGCTGGGTTTCTAGGAGCAGACTTCTCAATACAGTAGTTGCACGTGTTCCCGTTGTCCTGTTGAATCCAATGCAGCGAGTGTCTCATCTGCTCTCATGAGGCACGGGATTCAGTAGCTGGCTGAACTAGATCTTAGAGGTCTTTTCCAGCCTTAATGATTTTATGATTCTATGATATAGACCAAGATTATTCATTTGTATTATTAGGTGTAAAATTATCAAGCCCCTTTAAAAAGATCAGTCGCAGCATCTGAAGGTATGCATTTCTGTGGCAGTGGATTCCCTGGGCTAGCTATTTTTAGGAACAAAACAAATTAGCATACAAAAAAACAGCACTGCTATACAAATGGTGTAGCATTAATTAACGTTAGTGTGAATGTATTAGTGCGTATAAGCCACTGTACAGCCCTTCCTTCTCAAAATCCATAGAAAGCTCTTTTGATTTCAGCGTGTTTAAATGTTTCACTTTCTACTTCACTCATTTCGTGTGAGTCCTGAAACACCTGGTCTGAACTGTGGGACTGTAGCGTGATGTACATATATTATAGAGTACTGCGGGCGTAGAAAGGATTCTTGTTGGTTTGGGTGGTTTTTTCCCTCGGTCTACTAAATTGTATAAAATGTTTACTGAGAGGTGCCCAGTACTCTCACTCCAAATAAAGCAATCAGTTCTGAACAGCATTGACTCCGGGGGTAGCCCTCAGCGATAAGCACTAGTCTATTTAGACTGTTCTCTATTCTGTTTAGGCATTTCTTCATTTCAGACTACATGGGGTAAGGGCAGGAGCGAGCACAATGATGTGGCCTCGGTGCTAGCCCTCAGAGCACACCCTGTGACATGGCCCCAGGCTCTTTTCTATTAAGCTGACCTAATGTCTCAAAGCCTTATGACCTGTGACACCACTCAATTGTTATTTAATCAATTCAGTCAAAATTAAAAAGGTGTATTTTTATTTGCCTTAACACCTTTTCTTTCTGGTATTTGTTTTGGTGACCTTTGAGTATTGGATTTCAGCTGTCGATAACGACACCGCATGCCAGATTGCTTTTTCTAATAAATAATGAAGCAACTTCTGAGGATTATTTGGATTGCATTGATGTGGACTAGAAATAGTCTGCAAACATAGCCCAAAAAGAACAATGCAGCTGCATATTCTGAGACCATCTCACAGGAGACGCAGCAGGAGAAAAGGTCTGGAGACACTGACTAAAACCAAAACTCCTCAAATTTTCGTACAATTACCTATATAGTGTCTTCACCTTGAGCTTGCGTTAAAAAGAAAAGGCTCTTTTACCTGTTAAAAAGCAATGATTGGAGAGGTCAGCTATAGACAGCAAAAATCATGAATTTAGTGTTCTCTTTCATTCTGTAAAAAGGCTAAAAAATCTGTTGTCCCTACCATAGATGAATATTCATTATTTATGTAATAAAATTACTTTCTTTCTCTTTGTACTTTAGTGTATTACATTTAAAGGATACTGCATTTTTTTCAGTTATATAATATACTTAGGTCCTGGTTTGGAGAAGTATTTATGGCTATTGTTATACATATGTGTTAGACACTGTACAAATGTGTGATAATTTCCTGCATCAGAGATGTACAGTCTCACAATAATAAATGAAATGAAATAAAAATTAGTCACGGTTCTTAGAAATTTAGTAGCAATGACCACAAAAGAGATGAAGGTCCAAAGAGCACTTGCATAGCTCTGCATCTTGTTGATTTTCCCTATACATACACAAGTATGGCTCAAGACCAAGCCAGACAACATCAATGGCTACTTTTGAAATTTCATCTAGTGATACTTTATCTTTTTAGGCATTTCTGTGCCATTTTACCCTCTCACCCCAAGTTGCAATGTAGAATTAAATTCATGCATTAACTCCGATTAACTGTGATTTAAGTGACAGATAATCTTCATTTCATTGACATGGTACCTGGGACTGAATTTAAAACCTTTCCATCCTGTAGCTCACCACATGCAGAAACACATATTTATTGTCTGTATTACAGAACTCCGGGCTTTTCAAGGGCATCAGGAATATGGTTTGACAGAGAAATTTTGATTCTGATGTACTTCAACATTTTTGCTTTTCTTATTTAGAGAAAACCTCAATTTTTATAACAGTGTCGGCAAAGAGTAAGTTCCAGAGCTGCTCTTTTCCAAGCTTAGACTGTATTGCACTGTGCACGATAAGTAATAGCTGCATGTCCTGGGATTTGGCAAAAGCAAGTTTTAATCTCTTTGAGCATCCCCAGGAGCTACAAATGGGAGTGGGAAGAGAGAGGATTGCACCCCTGTAGCCCTTTCCCCTTCACAGTCTGTGCTCCCCAGGGTAGCACAAGTATTTATAAATTAGTGACATTTATTTATAAAATGCCCAAGACGTGCAGCACTTCAATGTATTAAAAAATTACATTAATGTAAACTCAGCTTCATACATCACTGAACATTATTAATTGGGTGTGGGGATGTGTGAAGGGGGATGGGATAATTAGGACTGACTGTCTTTTGAATACCTGCAGTGTAAGCAGAGGAAGTAACACAGACTGAGCTCCTACAAATGTTTCTTGGTAAAAAGGAAAGAACTGAAGCAATAGAACAAGTAGTGTGATCTTCTGTGTTTCACTCCGGAGGCGTCTGTGTATCTTCTACTCAGAGAAAGACCAGAGCCTGAGGATTAACCGGGTCAAGAATTTTTTTATAGTCTATGTAGAAAACAAAACGCTCAGAGTTATAACATAGCACAAACATGATCAACAATATTTTTTTAGCATAACACAGCTGAAATATTAGGTTGGGAAATTTGTAGCAAGTGAAGTAAAATGTGACCCAACATGGATATGACCCATTCTTTGCACTACAAATGACAGACATGCAAACTCTTCAGGGCAAATCTTCCTGCCTTGAATACTCAGTCTGTACAACTCTGGGTTATGAAAAACTGTATGAAACGATAGCAGCTTTTGACCTAAAAATATTCATTCTATTCTGTGCTTTTGACAGGAGGTTGGCACATTGGTATGCCTGATAGCTTGAAATTTGAAAGCATTGCACTCTTTTTTGCCACATATTTGAGTCATAGACTTCTGTTCACTTCAGTGTCTGTGTTTTCATTCACTGCTGTGTTTCAGATGATACAAAGCTGCAGTTCCACCAGGCAATCTGTCCCATTCCTGTTCTCTCCTCTCAGCACAGAGGTCCAGATCCATATTCTTAGAAAGAGCTATCTGAGGCACTTTTGCAAGACAGTGATTTGGAAATCAGGTGTCAAGGCACAGCTACAAAAGAACACAAGAAGCTATCCTTGCATCCGTAGTATCATACAAATGGAAGATATTCAGATACCAAACATCAAAACCATGGTGCAAATAAGAAGACAAGTAAAACTGGTAAAGCTGGAGAAGCTGAAGATTGTCAGAGGAGATACATGATGTGCGTGAAAGGCTGACTGAAGAGAGTGGTGACTAGAGTGTAAAAAAAGGGGACTATCAGTCTGCAGTATGGCAGTAGTTTCTTCTCGTTCAGTTTTGAGCCATTTCAGTAAGGCAGGGGTTGTATTTTTATTAGGGATCTTACTAGTGCACAGAAGTATTGATAACATCAGTGCCAGGATGCATCATGAGTACGGAGGAGGATCAGGCTATCGTAATGAAAGAATCACATAGCCTTGAGATCGACAGGAATAGAAATAAGATGAAATTCAATAGCACAAAGTACAAGGTCAGTCACTCAGGGACTAATAACACAAATAGTCTGCTCTAAGCTGAGAGCTCATCTGTCAGAAATCACCAAGAGGAGAGTAACCTAAACTCTCTACTTGATCACAGTATGACCATGGGCTGCCAATACGCTGTAGCTGTGAAAAAATGCAAATGTGTTCCTGAGGTACAGTATGGAGACATTACCAGAAAGGATAGGAAAGCATTAGTAGCACCATGCAGCACCCTAACAAAACCTAATCCTGAGGACCATGTACATATTAAAAGAAAGATGAACTGTTACTGGAAACAACACACAGAAGCACTAGTAAGATGATTTGGTACATGAATATCAAAAAGACACCGAAGTAATTTGGCATGTTTAGCCTAACAAACCAGAGCCTAAAGGAGATTTGATTGTTGTCTATAAATACATATAGAGATAAGCATAAGGGAGAGAGGTGAATTATTTAAGCTAAATGCCAGTTTTGGCATGCAAAGAAATAAGTAAGTACATTTATACTAGAAATTAGAAAAACAGGGTCTTATCTAGCACAGCAATCATTCCCTGGAAGAGCTTCCCAAGCATGGTAAGGGTGTAGAGGATGAGGAACAAAAAACTAATTGCTTTTAAGGTGGAGTCTGATACTTGTAAAAAGATTGTATGATACGGTTGCTTGCAAGAGCATGGAATTGGACTTACTCCCCACATTCCCTTCCAGCCCTAGATTCCAAAGGAATGCCACAAATCCTCAGAGCTATAAACAGGAGGCTTATATCAGTAAGAAAGGCAGATTCCCAGAGCTGTATAGACTTCTAGGAGTAAGGAGACAATTACGAAAATCTTCTTTGTAATAAGATGTCCTGGATTAGTTCCTGTTATGTGGCTGAATAAGAGCGTCAGATATACCACAAGGAAAAAAACACCATCTTGCCTTAAAATATTCTCTTAATAGAAAAATCAGTATGACCTCTAGTTACTTATTGAGTTAGTTAATTGATGTCACTGTTTAAAAAAAATTGTAGAGCTCTTATGTCTAATTCAAATGCTTCATACTTCCAGGGATCCATGTTTACAACGCTTTGCTAGAATGAACCTTCTTTTCTAACATGTCTGTATATTTTTATTCACATTTCTGTTTACTTATTTTAGGATTAATTGCACAAAAATATCCTGCTCATTTCTCAGGCTAACAGGATGGAAAACCCAACAATTTCTCCAAACATGGCATTCAGTATTTGTTATTTTCTTTTAATGACGAAGGCTTAAAATTGCTGCTGGGAGTTGATGCAACAAGCATAATGCAAGAACAGCATTACTCATATATAGCACTGGATGGTATTAGACATTGGTAATCATTACTTAGCTGTTCTTCCAGTTATAGGATTGTTGACATGCAAGGCAACAGTAGCGATAAACTTGTCAGAGTACGAGGTACAGCTAAAACTCTGATGTAGCAACTACCAATCACTGCTGCTTGTTGAGTGCAATTCTATAGAAACTTGCTTATTACTAAGATTTTCATAACCAGTGGAAAAAAATAGGTTTTGTTTGTTGGAGATGAACGACCAGCTAGCATTAAGAAGAAAGAACATTCCTGCTGAATGCCAGAAGGGACTTCAGCGTTGTCGTGGGTGTGGAACACGAATAGTGAGTGTGAATGTAAATGACTGCAGATAAATAAAAGTAATGCTTTATTCATATCTTTGTCATCAATATTCTCCTGCAGGTGAGAAGGAGAATTGTGGTTTCAGTGTCCGCGGTTTCATCTTTTCTCCATGTGTCCTTGTCTGCTTTACTGTGCCCTGTGCTCTGTCGGTTCCTTGGGATGTGAGACACAATGGAGACCACGTTGTCCATCTCAGGAACTTCTTGTCCTCAGTATGTTCTCAGGGGGTGACCACCTACCACTGCACATGCACTTGGTGCAATCAATAGCTGTTCTTCAAAAGCCATTAATTTTAGTTACACTTACAAATTTCAGAGGTGCCTGCCTTGACAACCACTACCTTAGTCCATAGTAACAAGGCATAGGCGCAGTACTGCAGTAGGCTGACTCCATACACTGGCTTTTACAAAGCCCTATGTATGATGTTTTTCGTTAGAATTACATTAATTCTATGTGTGAAATTTCCTGAAAATATTAGATGGCAGTGGCCCAGAGCAACTGTATAACTGTTTCCTAAGCCTCAGCAAAGCTTCTCTTTGTTCAGATGCCTCAAAATGAAACTCAGAAATCTCCTAGAAAACACGGTTTACATGATTTTATTGCACTCGAGAAATTTTTATTCTTAAATGTATAACGAAGGCTTTTTTTCGTTTTTTTCACAATGAAGAAAAGACTTAAGGGTGTTAGTATTGCCTATCATGTTTAAGGAGAGCATAAAAAACCTGTTTTTTAATGATCAGGGATTTTGAGCAAACACTGACTTTCTAGAGACTAAAAAGTACAAGTGTAGAAATTGGCTCGTGTTAGGAAGAAATTTGTTACTGCCCTGACTAGATTAACCATGGTAATTGGCACTGGCTTTTTTTAACATATTGTGCAGTACTTTGCAGGCGGTAGTAATAAATAATGTGCACTTAGCCGCACTATTGGTCATTCGCAGTCCTATCACAGCAACCTCCCTCCATTCAGGGAAGATAAATGTGATTTAAATTAATAGCCAGTCCTAAATAACTCCTCAGCTGGTAAACGATGCATTTATCAGGCCTAGACAGGCAGTGTCCTTTGATTCATGGTCCCCCCCTTACAATGTGAAGGGTGCGTACAAAAATTGTTATTACTTTTTAATAAAGTGTAGCAGTCAGTCTTCAGTCATTTATCAGAAATGGAGGCATTCTGACAAACAGAAATATCTTAGCAGTGGATGAATGAGAGGGATAAAGGACACATTTCTCAACAAAAATAATCACTGCCTAAATAATCTCATAAAAGTCAGCTTCTAAGTACCTTGAAATAAATGTATCCAGCTGAAAGATACACACTCCATGTGCTGTTAAACTAAAGCCTAAACCAACCATTACAATATTCACCTGCACACAGAAGGGGAAAAAATTATTTTCATCATCATTCTGTGTGGCAGCAGTTTGAATACAAATAGCAGTCAGCTATATAGCAAATTTCCCAGCATATTTTCCTTTTGGTTCCTTAGCAGCTGGCTCAAATTTTTTCCTCATTTATAATTTTTAAATTAATTGTGCTGACAAATAAATAAGGTAAGTTTGGAGATGAAAAAGATGTTAAGTGAATGAAACAACTTATAAGCAAATGTAATTTAAAATGTTTTACAGCTTATTTATTTTTTTATTTTCTCTTAGTATTTAAAAGTTTACTGTTCTTACAGTTTAGGCACCTGCTCAGGATATGGCAGTGTAAGGCCTTCCTGTGCAGGAAGGACGCCTGAGGAGACTTGGAGGAGGCAGTTCTTTGCAGGTTATCATTCATATTCGACATGTGTGAGCTGAGGGCGGGTGTTTAACCTGCCATTCATCCTTACGCATTGCCCGTGCACAGGCTTCGACTCACGGGGTTACTCAGACAATGGTGGGAAGGCCTGATCTTGCACTTCTAGCACAGCCCTTTCTAGAATGACTGTGTTAACGTGGAACTCGGTCCTTCTATAAACCACTAGGTTCAGTGTGATATTACTGCTGGAAGGAGAGGCAGAGCTTACCCTGCTAGAGACCTAACACAAGGCGTGTTTAACTAAAATGGTCTGAGTATCATCAGCTTCTAACAATGTGTTTAGGGTTAAGTTTTCTCATCATTGCTATTCATAGTGCTGTCCAGTGCCCTCTTTGCTTCTAAGCGCTACCCCTGCAGAAGATGACCCATGAGGAATGGCCACCCATCCCTCCCCACCCCAGCACCCCATCCATTTTCTGACAAATCCCACAGGGGAGCGACAGGATGGGTTTGCTGGCACATGAGCACAGGACAGCTGCCTGTACCTTCCCACCAGATTTTCTCTACCTTTGATCTCTGGGAATTGCAAGCCACATCATGGTCTAAATTCCCCAGAGGTGAACCATTGCTCCTGTACCTACATCAGAAGTGACTGGAGGGCTGTCCTGATGCAGGGTCACGCTTGCCATACCATCAATCACCTCAGCAATTTTGTGAGCTTGCCTTTAGGGTGCTGTACGTACTCTGTCACTGTTTATAGGCACAGCTATAGGTGCTACAGATAAAGTGCTTCGGACCATCTTGGAGCTACGTAGTGTTCTTGGGTTTTTGGGGATGGCTGTAATTTGTCTGCGTGCATAGAAATGACATCTGTAGTTGTTCTCGGTGGGAATTGAAGTCATAAATTTTCTCTCATAAACACACTAAAGAACTGCTTTGGAAAACAAAGAGTTTAAAGGTAATTGGTCTTTCCTTCTATCCCTGCTCATAGCTCTGCTGGGGATGTTTTGGATCCAGGGTCGACGCCGCAGGCAGAGGTGGCTAGAAGAGGCATCTGGCTGCTTCTGCTTCTCTTTGGCACCACGTGGGTGATGGAGAGGGGGGCTGGGACAGCAGGGTGGCACTGGGGGGCTGAGGGTCTGGGGGAGGATGAAGGATGCTGGTCAGTGGGAGAATGGCTTGGGTGATGTGAGAAGAAGGAGGCAGAGGAGAGGGAGGAGGAAAGAGAGGAGTTGCAGGACAAGAAACAGGAGGAGGTGGGAGTGGAGGAGGTCAAGGAGGGTCTGGAGGAAGAGGGTTTGCAAAGAACCGATCTTGGAAGTCTCCTTCCCATGGCCATTCTATCTCAGCCCAGTCAGAGCTGAGCCAGGAGCACGTGGAGCTGCAGCTTTGTCCTTTAGCTTTCATGCCATAGTCCGCTGGTCGTTGTTGCTTGAGTCCAGCCATTCCCCTGTACCTTGGAACAGCAGAGAAGTCCATGCAACAATCTTCAGCAGTTGCAGGCTTCCTAGCAGCTAATATAAGCAAACTTTTATTAAATCCTGTCCAAGCAGGAGGTCTTCTGGTGCATCAGTTAAGACTTTTGTTCCTCTTCCCCTGCTTAAATTTTAACATTACTCTGGATGATGTCACCCTTTAGCAAAGTCATCTTAGTACCCTTCAAAATGGAGGCCTGGTCATTAGCGCATCTCTTCATATCACAGTGAAAGAAGACTGCTGTTTGTACCCGGTCATAAATACAGAGCCATCTCTGCTCCTCCTCATGCTCCCTTCCTTTATTAGAGAGAAGGAATTGCATCTACTGGGTGGAGACAGTATTGGTAATGACCCATCAACCATGTATTTCACTTGTATGGAAACATCCCCATCATGCCTGGTGCTGACATCAGCATCATCAGACAGGTTGTGTGCCCATATGAAGTGCTGCTTTTCAGAACCTGGTATTATCTTCAAAATTTCATTTGATGTTTGGAGCATCCAAAACTGTACTGCTCTGTGACCAAAAGATCCCTTTGGAAAGAGTGACTTCACTGGAGGCCTGAGGGCCACAGGAAGAGTCACAGGTTGCATAAACAAGTTCCAAAAACACAAAAAGAATTTTAACATTGAGGAATTTATTTTTTAAGAACTATATCACGTTATCCTCTTACAGTAGGGAAATAGTTACACAGCTTTTTGTATTGCGTTATTTGACTCTTATCCAAAAAATCTGTGTCTGGGCCAAATGCCATGGACTTGAATTAAAAAAAAGAAGAGTTTGGTCATTAATTTCACTGTATTATCTGAGAATATATGGTAGTTTTCTGTGCTTAATAAGCAAATATTTAATAAATACATGTTTATAAATAATAAAAAGTTTTTTGAGGAAGTGATAATTAAGACTTATGTTGGGTATGAATAAGGATTAAAGTCTTCTGGTGGGAACAATTGCTCATAACTCAATCTTACCAGCTGCAGCTGGTATAAATGTGTGAGGACATAACCCAATCTTTGTGCTGAAAAATAATTTGTAATAGTAGACAGGGTGTAAAAATGAGTATTGGGAAAGAAGTTCTGGACAGTAGAATATATTACACCTTCAGAAAAGTGTCCCATGAGAAATGCTGGAAGTCACCTGAGAAATTTAAAATTAAATTGGGCAAAATACCCAAAAATGAATGGCAGGGAATGATTAAACACTGGCAAGGAAGCAGAATGACAGGTGATATTTTAAGGAAGGCATTAAAAATGTCAGTTGTTTGAAAGCTGATATTCTAATAAACTAACTTATTGCTCATACTCTTGATAATCCACTAATTATGATTCTAAATTCTGTTATGTATTTCTTTTGGTGATCCTCCCTCCCCAAATTACAAGCAAGCAAGAAAAGAATACAAGTTTTAGGTGACAGTTTCTGAATATTTGGCCAATATTTGCCTCTTTCTCTGCTTCTAGCTTTCATGCTGTTATTATGTGTTTAGTTTTTCCCTGAAAACATGATTTAATCAAGTGGAAGGTGGCATTTAAGAAAAAGTCTAGATAATGAAATTGATCATGATGAAACAGCCTCTACAAAGTTCAAAATCCACAGATGGCCTAAACCTGATATTAGTTGTTTTCCTTTCATTCTAAATGCATTTGTCTTCTGTCACTGTTCTTCTGTGGACAAGAAGATTTTACTTAAATTCACTCAAAGGGAGAAGGCAATGACATAGTTCTATTCCATAATATTTTGCCCGTACTGGTGACAGTAGTGCGAACATTCTAAATACCAAATATTTTTGCATGTTCAGGATGGTATAACTGAAAAAAATAACATTGACTATATCAGCCTGTTTTGTTTTTCTCCTGGAATTAGTAGAGATAATCTGCTCTTACTGTATAGGCATTAGCTTGACTGAGTAATTTACAAAGGAGGAATTCCTTTCCCACTTTTTGTTAACTCTTTATAGACCATTTACATACTGATCTGCTCGCTCAAAGTCCTTTTAAGAGTTTCCAGACTGAGGTCTAATATCTATTTCATAAATAATACAGAAAGGAATTTTGAATATGAAAAACAGAGATCTGAAGGGAATATTGAATCATTTTTCTATTCTGCTCTTCAGAAAATCTCACACTTTTTATTTCTATTTGAGGTGCACTCTTTTTAAACAAACTTTTGTCATTTAAAATGTGGTTTAACTATTAAACTGCTACTCTAAACTTTGTCTAGTTTCCTTGACCTACATTAAAAAATTTCCATTTAAGACTTCAGTGAGTATCTTCAGCCAAATATGTCATTTTGTGCTCTTCCTTTCACAAGCATTATCACCTCATAGCACACTGTGCCGGAAATAAACAGCAAACATTTTGAATCGAAAATGTGTCCTTGTGTATTAAAACAACAACAACAGCAGCAGCAGCAGCATCTCACTCTTTTATGCTGGAATAAATTAGCCCTTTAATTTAGTTTCATGAAAAAATACAACCTAGAAGCAATTCTCTTGTGTATAGACCAACATTAAGCCTCATACACAGGTAACAGTCAATCCATTAACCTTTGCTTTGAGCTTAACCTGCGTGTCCCTCGCATCACAGTTGTTCCTCCTTTTAATACCTTTTCCTTAATAGTTGCTCACCCACAACTGAAAAGGGCAGAGCAGCTTCTCATGACATTGACTGTGCCACTGCAATAATAAGCTTCTCTCTTCTTTTTTCCCCACCTCCTGCCTCACTACGGTGTCAGCAACCATTTTGGGGGGGGGAAGGTAATCTAAAAAGAGCTGTAGAGGCAGAGGTCATGTTAAACTGTAACGCAAATGTTATTCCTCGATTATCTAGCTGGGGTAAATGTCAACTGCTTCAGGCTAAAGCAATTGGAAAAGCAGAGTGTGTGAATCTAACAAAGGGAGAGAGAGAGAGACAAGGAGGGTGAGCTGGGGAAGGGGGAATTTAAGCTGGGCCTAGCGTGATGGCTGGTATGTTAAGCCAGCACTTCTCCGTATTTCTTTTCTCCAGTGGACAGTGATGCCGCGTCAGCTGCATGTGGTCTGAGTGGAGTTTTTATCACCCCTTCTTCTGTAATAAGTGTGTCTGTAACAGAAACAGTTGTGTGCTGAGGCAGCGGCTTAAATACCATTTACACACTTGAGGGATCAGTGCTCGTCCACTTCCTGAAGAAATAAGTAATAAATAATGTGGGAATAAAGATGCACTTAATCCTGTAGAACAAGAAGACATTTTGAAATTATTTGGACTTTGAAGTAAAGTATGATACGGCATTGGTTATAGTTACTGTTATATCTAATACAACTTGAGAAAAAAAACATGTTAAAGTGAACAGTATTCCTGATACGACTAAAGAGTGGGCATCCTTGTTATTATTCTTGTATAAGAATACATTTATGAGCCATCAATGAATACATTCAGTAGTGAACACCCCAGATTCTTTTTTCGGTTTTCTATCATCATGTATCATTATTGTGCCACTGATTCCTACAGCTGATTACAAAAGAGAAACTTAAATAACAGTGTTGTATGTTAATGCAAAATGACTATTGGAATGATAAATATAATGAGTCAGAAATTCTGACGTAGTTTCTGGAAATACATGAAAAAAACCACCAGATCCTGCTTTACTCCACATCTTTTTTCCCCTCTGGATGTGATGATTTCGATTCTTCTGTAAAGGAGGGGTTACAATTGGTGCACTGAACTGGAGCGAGCAGTCTGACAGCATTGCTGATCGGTTTCGGCAAGTTTAAGGAGTTTCTGCATGAAAAGTTGAGATGTAGAAACCACTAGTATGATTTCAATACAGAGTTAAACAGAGGGATTTAAAATCCCACTGGAAGTTTACTGTTTTAATAGCCAGCTAAAGACAATTGTTCTCAAACTACCCAAACACAGTCCTCAAAGTGCACCCACCACACTTTTGTGTCCCATGGCCCTGAGTCGCACCAGCAGCTGGACAGAGGGGCAGGCTCACAGGTAACTGCTTCCCTAAACATTGCCAGCATCCTTATTTTGGACTGAAAAGCTATTCACAACACCTGGAACTGTTCCCCACAATGAATAAGATCATACTGTAGCTTATGTTCATTTGTATCACGTATTTGTGTAGCACTGATCAAACTAGGTCTATGTTATGAAAGTGCTCTACCAGCGTCGTTGTGATCATAAAATGTCCAAGTCAATGCTGCTTCATTCGCCAAGAGCTATTGTTGATTTACGAGTCAGTAGATCCAGGAAAGTGACTAATTCCTTTGCATGGCACCTGTTAGATTGCATCTGTACTCCCTACATAAGAAAATTATTGATAAACTGGAGCAAGTTCACCAGAGGTCCAGCAAGATGCCTAGGGCTCTGGAACTCTTGACCTGTGTGAAAAGACTGAGGGAACAGGGCTTGTTCAGCATGGAGAGGAGAGGGCTTTGGGGAGTGACCTAATAGCAGCTTTTCAGTGCCCAAAATGAGGTTATTAAGAAGAGAGAGCCAGGCTTTTGGCTGAGTTGCATGGTGGGAGAACAAATGACAATGATCATAAATTGAAACAGGGAGGTTCCGACTTAAGGCAAAATAATTTCAAGCAGAGGTCGTTCAAGCACTGGAACTAGAGGTTACCCTGAGAGGCTGTGAAGTCTCTCACCTTGGAGGTTTACACGATTGGATAAAACCCTGGGCAACCTGGTCTGATTTCATAGCTGACCCTGCTTTGAACAGGCAGTTGAACTGGAGACCTCTGGAGGTCTGATAATTCTACTTTGGGTTTTTGAAAAGGAACTGTGAAAAAAAAACCAAACCAAAACCCTACTGTTTTACATTTATGCAACTTTCTCTTGACCAATGAAAGTAGTATGAGAAAGTCTCATTAACAGAATATGTAGCATTTACATATGTCAACAACAATTATAGTTTTCAAGTCATTTCACAAAAAAAACTTTTCAGTCATTTCACAGAAATGCTCTTAGCTTTTCAATAGCCTTCTAGAGCTGTGTTTTATCTTTAACACATCAAAACACACTGGGAGATGAGAGACCTTGAGTGATGTCGACTTGGTGTGAATGTTTGGCTCACTGTGACACAGAGAGCATATCTGAATATAACCAATGATTTTGTACAGCTGGAGGGAGAAGCAGCCTGGGATAGTGTCATGGCTGCCATGGAGGCCAAGAACCCATTGGCAAACAGTCAAGTAGTATTTTTAGCAAGTATTAAATCTCTCTAACAATTTCTTCTGAAAAATGATGATGGAATTCTACTTCATTCCTGTGGACTGGAGAGCAGTAGGAAGAAGCAGGTAAGTGATAAATTCACACTTTAACTTTGGTCTGGTGGTGTGGCTTTTTAAAGTAAAAAAATAACCACGGCCTCAGCTTTAAAATTGACTTTTATGCCATTGTTTTCTTTCCCAGATTATTGTGATCAGATGAGTTGTATAATCACTTGCCTACATGAAGCATGCCTGAAAGTTGCTTTTGGGTTTCCAGATTAAGTGATGAGCTCATTTCCTGGTGGTGACAGGAGCTAAAAAAACAAATATACAGAAATCCATTAGAACTAATTCACTCAAACAACTTGAGTGAATCACTCAATGCCCTTCCCTCACTGGGGAAAGAAATCAATGACTTGATGATAAAATCAAAGATTTTTTTAAACAAAGGAATGTTTTTCTAATGATCATAATAGTATGATGAAAAATGTGCAGTAGTATCTATCAGCTTCCTGATCTGTTTCCAGTGAGTACATATGTGCATCATTAACTTTTCTCATCTAGGGTCAACCCTATGAAAATTAATGGGTATTTTCATATGCTTTAAGAAAGAATCACACTTGTAACAAGCACTAACTTAGAAGATTTGTGAAATTCAGAAAGAATATCAGCAAAAATTCTGGGAACTTATTTGATCTTTACAGTCAGAAACTTTGGATGGAAAAATAAATGTCATTTTAAAATGTCTGGCACTACTTCCTTTGTATGGTAATTTGTTGCTAGCTATTTTAAAAAACATTGTAATTTAGGAAAGCATAGCTGTTGCAAACAGAAGATACTGTGTAATGAGCTGGCTAGGATTATTAGTTCTTCCAGATTTAATACATTTTAATTAATGAACTAATAAAAAACTTGAAAGACTGAGTTGTGAAAAAAAGATTTTAGAAATTTTACACTTTAAAGCTTGAGAAAAAACATTTTATGGTGGTAGGAGAACGTGAAGAGGTGATTAAGTTCCTGACAATAAGTATATGCATCACTAGAAGATTCCTGATATTTCATGACTCCTTAATTTAGAAGCAGAAGGTGATAAGATGGAAAAAGTGGAAGGTAAAGTTTGATGAATATTAGTGAGAAATAAGGTACACTTTCACTATCTAATAAATATGTTCTAATCCAGCTAAGAGATTTTGGACCTGATGTAGGAATCACCTAGTAAAATTCTATAATCTGAATGAATCAGAAATTCTGACAAAGTAACTATAAAGTTTATTGAATCTTTGTATTCAAATACAGAGGCACGAGTCGTTGTACTTCCACTGAGTGCAATGCAGCAAACCAAAGCTAGGGCCTGAGCCTTGACATGATTTGATGCAATACTATGACTGAATTCTTTAGTGTAGTAATTGGCATGAAAAAGCTTGCACGCCGTGAACTGTTATCATTAATATTGTGGACTTCACAAACAGGACACATAAAGAAATATTTATGAAACTCAGACATCAAAGTTGTTTCTTTTTATCTCTTCCTTCACCCAGCCCTAGTAAAGCCTAATTGAAATACAATAATTATAAATGAGCTTAGCTTCTCAATTTAATTTCCTTGTGAGTAGTTTCATTTATTTTTCTTAGGCTTTGTTAACATGTTTTAATTAAAAGATTTAACAAAGCTCAAGATACAACGTGCCATTAGGTATAGGAACATAATGGGACATATTTACAGAGAACTGGTGAACCTCTTTTTATTAGTTTGCCTATTTGTGCAATTGACAGAGTAAATTTACTCATGAATCTAAGAAATATTATCATGTAGTAAGCCAGGTCCAAGCAACAGGCTTTTCCAAGTCCTGCTCAAGCAAAACTTGACAAAAAGAATTCTACGTTCCTATCACTAGATTTTACTTAATTTAAACATAAATTCCACTCATAGAGAGACAACCTTAAGCCATACTGGCCACAAAAGTCATACTAGAGAGTACTTCTTTAGCTGTCACAAAATGACATCTGCAAGAAGGCAAATCCCAGATTAAGCGAATACCCACCAAGATTCACTTATGGTGAAAACAGCATAAAAAGTCAGCCACTCAGTCAGAGGTACTAAGGATAAGATAGATAATTTCAAACATCAACATCTGTGCCCTACAGCTGTCTCACTCTTTTCAACCCATTGCTGGAAAATATTGAAATGAAGCACAGATATGACTGTACTGGAAGCCTTGGTTTGGGGGACCAATAGAATACATCAATATCACAATACTGGGAGAGCCAGCCTGAGAAGAAACCAAAGGAGGGTCTCAGACCGTCTTTTGAAATTTCCATGTAATTATCACAGGTAAAATTGTTTTGCCATATATAAATACTCTTACTCTGGAAGACATAGAGAAAACTTTACTACATAATCTGTCGTTACAGTTTGAACATACAATAGAAACAGGCTTAGTACAAGCCATTATAACTCCTATAACTTTTATATTGATAAGATTGTTTTGGGATTAAATTTCTTAAAAGCATGCATGCAATGAAGGAATATGTGGTCTAAGATTAAAGAGGTAAGTAGCTCTAATTTTTCTAGCAACAACTGTCCAACACGCTCAATTTCCTGTTGTATCTAGACCAAAATAATAATTTAGATAGTGTACCACGCAAAAAAAAATTATGATGATAAAAATGTGGACTATTTATTCTTATGAAAAACTTAATAGTATACTTCCGTACTTGTGAACATTGTCTGGTTTTGATGATCCATTGAAAAGTCCTGAATATGTAAAAATATCCATGCACTTCTTATGTTTAATGCATGCCTCATGTGAACTTGGATCGCATAAAAAGAATTAGAGTACTGTCATGCATGACTCATTCAAAATGTGCGGAAATACTAATCTTTCCATTTGTTAAGCATCTTTATTTATTTGAAATCATACATGCATTCCAAAGAAAAGAACAACTGCCCTTTGCTCTCATCAGTCTTTTACACATTCAAAAAGTATGACTGAACAAGGAGACTGAGGGAATCTCCCTTCAGTCCCAATGCTCAGTATAATTTTCTTTTTTTAAATCCTGCTTTTCCCAAATCCAATTTCAACTAAAACAGAAACAATCTACTTGAAATTTTTGCCAGAGTTATTTCCCTGTGAAACCTTGTGCTTATCCCACAGAATATTTTCCAGGTGCATGCAAACACAAATTCAGATAGATTTCAATTTCTGAGGTTTTGTTAATCTGCTTTGTTTTTAAATTCTCCAGAATGTTTGGGCCTCAGTATTTCTTTTTATTTTCATCATAGTAGGTGTCGTGCTCTCACTAATTTGTCAGCTGCATAGATAGAAGAAAGGTGTTACTCAGAGAAAGTCTGCAGTGAAGCAAAACAAAGTGAATACAGAAGAAATAAATACATTTTGTGTGAACACAGTAGGTCACTCTGGCTCCTTTAAGCCTTATCTGACGTAGTACTAACTAAAAGGAATCTGCACAGGCCGTACATGCACAGCCAAAAAGATGAAAATCTGATAAAACTCCTTTGCCTGAGAAAATGCAAAGGAAGAAGGCTATATGTGCATCTGGGAGACAACCTGGGAAGCCTCGTAAAAAGCCTGTGCAAACTGCAGAACCTCCATTTGCTCCTCTAAACAGATGGCAGGCACAATCCTGAGGAGCACTGCTCACTGCTGAAATTCTTCCTAGCTACTACATCTTACAACTCCTGCAAACTCTTACCCTTTTCCAAGGCTGTTTTCTTTGTTTAAAAAAATGGGAAAATGGAAAGAGAAATAAACAAATCATGAGCCCAGAGGCTTTCTCTGAGAGCTCATAATCATGAAATATGTTTTTTCTTTATAGTCTCCAACAAGAGCAATAAAACAAACAAACAAACCACAGAATCATTATTCTCCATTCACCACGTCTGGGGCAGAGTCCTTGTGGCTGGTCCAAAGAAACCTTTCCCACATATTTGCTCCTTGGGTAAAGCAGATATGGCACTTCAATCTCCCTGCGTGCTGGCATTTGCTGCACCTGAACTTCTGCTGCTGGCATATGCCCCTCGGTCTGCAGCATGCCCAGCACCTTCCTTCTCGCCATGCAGAGTCCTGTTTGGGAGGAGCAAGTCAGCATTGGTCCTGCTGCCTGACTCCTGAGGAGCTTAATGCGGTAGACGTTCTCACGTAATCAGTCAGCCTCTGCGCAAAGGCTCCCTTCCAAATTGTGGCAAAAGTAGAAAGCCCTATAAAGCAAGAAAAGCTTTATGTAATTAAGTCAGTGGCTAGATAAAATGGCATGGCTAGATGTAGTTCTCAGCTGGAAATGGTTCAAAACCATGTCTCTCCTCTCCCAAAAGCACTCTTTAAACACTACTAGGCAGGAAAAGGAAAACATTTTTTCTCACACTGAAATTTCTGCTTTATATAATACATTTAAAAATGCATTGGTTGGAAGAGGGCTAGGTTTGAAAGCGATTCACTAGCCTTGTAGCTTGTACTTTCACTCAAGAAAGCAGGGAAATGGGAGAAAAGAGCTCACCTGCAGGTTCTGCTGGAGGACATCCTCATGGGTGTTAGGCAATACCATGTAACAGTGAGTACAAAACTATTTGGAACAGGAGTTTGAAATGAACTTTCTTAACTTTCACGAGCCTCTGCACTTCCAGCATCCAGAAAAGATCAGAGAGTGAACACAGTGGGATGGTTAGCACGGGCTGAGTCAAGGTTTCATAGTAGATTCCAGGTATTTGTTTATCCAGATAGACACAGTTTTAACTTTATACTTCTAGACTTGTCACATACCAGGAGGGTTTGCTTGTATTGCTTTTGAAAAGAAAACATGATTTATGTATTCCTATAGTCATATTTGATTCAGATTAATGATCTTTCCAGAAAGGGTCAGGTGCCTCATGTTGTGAAGGGAGTGCTTGTGTTAGCAGTCAAACCCTTGCTACCATCACTGAAGCTAACTAAAAAAAAAAAAGATGAGAAAAGAAAAGTAGCAAAAGAATTCTTTACAGCACGTGTTGGTAGCGCTGTGAAGTCCTGAGCAACTAATTAGTAGACCTTTTAGAAAGGAGCACACAGTGAAACATAAATGCTAGTACCTTTAAATAAGCATACGAGTACTTCAGCTGCCTCCGTGCTCGGTCAGTCTATGTTATGAAAGAGAAGTCTGTGAGAAGGTAACAATCCCATGTCACTGCACATAGGAATGTGTTTGTCCCCCCGGATTATATCATAGAGCTTTCTTACTAATATTCTGCCTGAGCTTCTGAGGCAACCA
Source organism: Phaethon aethereus (assembly GCF_964289735.1). NCBI lineage: Eukaryota > Metazoa > Chordata > Aves > Phaethontiformes > Phaethontidae > Phaethon > Phaethon aethereus. Next base: position 72,099,070 of record NC_138582.1, read on the forward strand.
ATTGAATTTTACTGAGTAAGAATATGTCACACAGACAGGTCTTCACTGATGCTCCCTGAGCATGAAATCAGTGAGGTTACAATCTGCCAGCATCATTTCATTGGTTTTCGTCTCTTGGTGCTAAGCATGACAGCGCCAGTCAGGGCAAGCCAAGCCCGGTGGATTTCCAGACAGCTCTACTGGCCTGCAGCGCTCTTCACAGCACTGGTCTATAGTTGCACCAGCTTTACTTTGAGTCTTTTTTCCTTTGGTCGCTCTGAAGGAAAGATTTATGCTTTCCTTTCCTGGGTGCTTTATTGCTGTTGCTTTGGATCTAAGAGTGCAAAACATAGCCTGGTAATTTGCACTGACTAAGAGTGCCTGTAGCATGGCCCAGGAGGTTTTTTTGTGAGGAACAATATTTTCTTTTCCTGGTCATCCTCTTCATTCAAAACAGAAATTGTTCACTGTCCACCTGAACCTCATATCTGGAGGGCGGGGAATTGCATCTGTGGAAAATGGAAGTGTATCAGGTGAAAATGTCTCACCTATGGGAGGCATTTTCTGCTTTGAAACAGCTCCAGGACAAACAGCAGCACTAGGTGAAGGCTGATGGAGATCTAGTCCACCTCCTCCACATTTTAGGTATTGCTAATAAGCTATTTGCACTGTTTTGCATTGTCCTGTCGGCTACCTTCATATAAAGTACACAGTAAGATGTTGTTTTGCATAGTGCAAGTGGTGTTTGCTGCTGCTGAGCTATCCTGCCAGCCGCAGGTTGGCTCTATGCAAACATTTGTGTGCAGTGGTGGCTGCTGCCAAGCAAGGTCTTTAAGTACTGCAAGATCCTTTAACTGTTTCTGCAACCAGTTTCATTTTAAACGTAAGTGTGAAGAAAAAACAATTATGGACAAAATAGCTGATGGAAGGGAGGCTACAGCTCCACCAACAGAACTGTCATGCGGGAGCTGACTTGCCTAGAAGGACTTTTGCACAGTTTTGCTAACGTGGATGCGTGGGTAAGTCTCTCATGTCTGGAAAGCTAATGTGGCCTACAACATAACTAGTATGCACAGACTCTAGTTCTCCAGCTGACTAAAAGTGCACAAAACTGTTGTGCTTTTCACACTGGCGGGCAGTCTGAGGCTGGAAACTTCACAGAGCATCAGTAAAAACTCCTGTACATGTACCAGTCTGAATATGATTGCTTTTATAACTATAAAAAATCCAGGTTTGTATTTGTCACATGTTAAGAATATTTACTTTTTGAAATAATCTATATAAGGTATTTTTGTTTACAGATGAAAAATCAAACAAGAAGATGCAGTGATACAAAGGGTGCTTAATACTACAGTTCAATGATGGAATTAAGAATAAGAAAGTATTGTACTTACAAATAGTGGTTTTACCATAAAGTGAATATATGTACAGAAATGTATCTATTGAAAACAATAAATAGAACACATTAATTTTCAGAAAAGACTCATTCAATTTGCACTGGAAAAAGAACATCCTGCACACCATCTCCTGTAATAAAGGAGTTTTGGATGCATTTGTTATAGCAAAGTTCACCGAAAACTACAAAACATGGATGCCTATGATTGCTCCAGACTATCATTTTCATTCTTGGAGTGTAAAAAAGGAAAGATGCATAAAATAATCAGGAAACCAGATTAACAGATTAGGTCAAAATAAAGAAGAAAAATTAATAAATCCATTCTGAACTACCTGGTATAGATTTCTTGCATCTCAGCTTGCTTTGGTTGTATTAATTACACATTTGCTTATGCCGTGTCTATCTTATTTTTCTGTTGTAAAATATTCTTTTACTTAACTAAAAATGACATGATGTGTGTCTGTTTCAAGTGGTTGGCAGAGCTCTGATCCCTTTGAAGACTTTCCTGGATTCATAGTTTATTAGTCTCACAAGGAATACTTTGGTTATCTGATCTGCACTCTTTGAGTAGAGGACTGTCGTGGTTTAGCCCCAGCCGGCAACCAAGACCCACGCAGCCGCTCGCTCCCTCCCCCATGGTGGGACAGGGGAGAGAATCTGAAGAGCAAAAGGGAGAAAACACGTGGGTTGAGATAACGGCAGTTTAATAGGGAAAGCAAAAGCCGCGCACACAAGCAAAGCAAAACAAGGAATCCATTCGCCACTCCCCATGGGCAGGCAGGGGTTCAGCCGTCTCCAGGGAAGCAGGGCTCCATCACACGTAATGGTTTCTTGGGAAGACAGACACCATAAGTCTGAACGTCCCCCCGCCCCTTCCTTCTTCTTCATCCCAGCTTTATATACCAAGCATGACATTGTATGGTATGGAATATCTCTTTGGCCAGCCTGGATCAGCTCCCCTGGCTGTGTCCCCTCCCAGCTCCCTGTGCACCCCCAGCCTCCTCGCTGGTAGACCAGCATGAAAAACCTGACAGTCCTGCTTGACAACCCAAAACATCAGCTCGTTAATCAACATTTTCTCATCCCAAATCCAAAACACAGCCTCATACTTCCTTCTATGAAGAAAATTAACTCTATGCCAGCTGAAACCAGGACAGTATCCACCTATTATTCCATACCATATATGTTATGATCATGTACCACACTATCCAATACCGCCCCGTTAACCACCTCCCCTTCCCATGCTTCGATGTAATACACAGATATTATTCCCTTACTCCATAGACCATCCCTGTAAAATGTCCACAAACGTCTGTGAAATGTCCATGGAGCTAATTTAGTCCATGTCTTTGGGCTCCATCTCTTATGGTGGTCACTCAACACAGGCAAGGTGGTGTGTTTTGTGGAGTTACTGGGCACCAAAGCCAACTCAGGTTGGGACACTGCTGCACTTGCACTGCTTCTTGTAAGGCTTGTCCTCCATTGGTTCAGGTGGTTCCTGCTATAGCAATTCCTATAACATGCAACTCAAATCATGGGTTACGACAATTTAAAGGTATTTACATTACAATCTCCACCTCTGGGCCCTTTGGACTGGACCATAGGGATTCATTGCAACGAACTGCTCCCCTTGCCCCTGCTCCGGCTTGGACTTATCCACAGACTGCAGTCCCTTCCATGAACCACAGTCTCTCCAGGGGTATATCTGCTGTGGCATAGACATATCCAACAGTTACAGTCACTTCAAGGCATGCCTGCTCCAAAATAGCCTCCTTCTCCATGGGCCACAATGCCTCCAGAGATATATCTGCTCCAGTGTGGCCTTTACCCACAGCCACAGTCCCTTTAGAAGTAAAGCTGCTCCAGCATGGCCTTACCCATAGTTCCAGTCCCTCCAGGAACGTACCTGCACTGTTGAGGGCTTATCCATGACCACACACCTTGAAGTGCTCCAGCATGACCTCATGCACAGCCACTGATGCTTCAAGGTGTACCTGCTGCAGCATGGATTTATCCACAGCCACAGACGCTTCGAGATGTACCTTCTCCAGCGTGGACTTATCCTTGGGCCACAATCCAGTCAGAGGTATACCTGCTGCGTCACGGACATAACCATGGCCACAGATGCTTCCAGACATACCTGCTCTGGCATGGGCTTATCCATGGCCACAGACGCTTTGGGGTGTCCTGTTCCCACATGGACTCATCCACAGGTCACAGTCCCTTCGACTCCAGTTCACACTGGAGTTCCAGCTTGTCCAGCACAGCAGCGCAGAAAGAGCAGCGAAGCCCCGGCCATCTGCCAGCCCAGGCGCGTGGCCATTGCTGTCACCAGGCTGCTCCCAGGCCCAGCAGAGGCAGACGACCGGCAGCACGGCAGCAGCGAAAGCAAAAAGCAGCCACTAACGAGCACCGGACTCTAATATACAGTAAGGAAAGCAAACCCATGGCAAGCTCAGGAGCCTGCCAATCAATAGCTATACAGCAATAAGCTATATATTTGATCTAGCACATTCCAATCAAATCATCAGTATCTCAAACCCTTCAAGTCCCACGTTGGGCACCAAAAAGGACTGTCATGGTTTAACCCCAGCCAGCAACCCAGCCCCACGCAGCCGCTCGCTCACTCCCCCATGGGGGGAATGTTTGAATAAATTCCCTAAACATGGTGCAGGACCATTCATAGTGTGAAAAGTTAGTGCATCATGTCATACATGTGCTATTTTGAAAACATGTTTTATGGAACATTTCCAGATAAGATATGAACAGAATCACAGAGAATTGCAACTGTTGGTTTTAATAGTAACCTATGTTATTTTTCACAGAATTTTTCAAAAATGAGAACAAGCTATTACCATATTTTGAACCTGTGTAGGCTGACTGTGTAGTTACATACAGAAATATATCCCACATATAGATAGAGACAAAGTATTAGAGACAAATCCCATGAGCTGTGTTATGTTGCAAGCACAAATGACAACTCCTCAGTTATTTTATTGCAATACAATTCCAAATATTTTTGAACTATGAACCAGAAAAAAAAAAAATCTAAAAATCCAGTAACAGAGTTCTTTTTCCCAAAAAGGGAAAATTCATAAATAAAACGCTGTAAATCTTCTTCAATTCAATTGAAAAAGAATTCAAGACTGTATGAGATCTCAGAATACTGAAGTTGGTGCTGCACACCTAGCTGCTTTTGAACGAACAGTCATGGTATTTAATTTGTTCAGATATTTACCAGGACAAAGTATATTTCCTGATTTTTCATCTTTCAAAAGGATAAGCACCCTGGTTGTTTATCAGTGAGAGTAAATATACAGAGGATTAAAGTGCATACATACCTCTTTTAATAGTAGTATGCGGTTGAAATGTTTTGTCTTGAACTAGCCTTCATAGGATGGGGTACAGTGTATTTAATGAAAAAGGTTGACTTGAATGACAGCTGAATACCACAAAGAAAAGGGCAGCTCTGCATGGGTCATGACTGAAATTGGCTGCCGCTGTGATTTAGTAAGAGCTTTTCAGTTGGGAAGTGGATATTGTAACTCACAAAAGGTAACTTACAGCAACAAATTGAGCTGAATAGAGCTCTGAACTAATTCATGGTTTATTGAGTTCCCCTCTTGTCAGTGATAGCCAACAGTTAACTGAAGTGATTAGTTCAATATTCAGTCACAATGATGTACAGCCAGCTTTCCAGCTTACAGAAATCCTGAAAGGTTTTTTAAAAATCCAGAGAAGTAGCATAATTTAAAAAAAAAAAGAAAAGAAAAACCACCCAAAATTTGCAGCAGGGGAGAGGTGAGTTCAGCACAAGCCAGAGGATGCTAGTGTTCTTGAAATGTATCATAAAACACACAGCAGCAATTTCAGTGTTTACCTCCATAAAAGGACTTTTAGATAGTTCTTGTTACTGCCTAGCATTACGGAGTACACCAAGGGAACTTCTGTATTGCTGATGCTGTTACCTGCAAACTTATGAAAATAAATAATAATTAATATCCTTTAGCTAGTATGTACACAAACCCTGAAATCAGCATGAGCTAGAACTTTCCATTTTCCTGGCATAGAGAAAAGACATCAGCAAGCCAAAATATGGGTAGCTTTTTGTAACATTATCGTGGTGGATAAAAAATAAACATGAGTTCATACCAGAGGGTATCTTTGCAACAACAGAATTTATAAACAGAGGCTTAAAGACCAGACCTCATGCAATAAGAGGCCTCATTGTCATCACAAGTTGCAGTGAGGTTCAGCTCTCTTTTCCCCTCACCATTTCCAGGTACAGCTGGTCCTGGAGGCAAATGGCTAGCTAATTCCTGTGCTCAGCAGGAGGAAGGTATATTTGTGTGTGTTTTTTCAAGGTCTACTCACCATTGGTTACCCAGATTGTGTAATGAAGTACATAAAGTCACACTCTAAGACACAGAAGACCCCTAAAAGTGCTTAGTAATATCATAAAAATGTCTGCTTCATAAAAAGCTCCAGTTGGCAAGAATTTAAAACAGAGGTTCTGACAGAAATTGCATTTTTTCCTTAAAGACTGTGAAGAAGGTTTGAAGAAAAGTTGCCTTTTAATCCTGCTTTTAGAAAACTTTTATGTGATGTTATTGGGCCAACCTGAAGGAAATGGGTCCCTGCTTTTGGCTAGAGCAAAGGCATAGGCAGCACCTACTGTTATTAAGAAGGCTACCTTGTAGCCATTTAACTGTAATCTTAAAGGGTCTTAAAGAGGGGTACTCCATGAAAAAGACCTCAAGGCAAAGCAAGTAGGCAGTCAGGAGACTGAATTGAATGAATTTTCAACTTGTGGGTTAAAATAACACCTTAGGAGTAATAATAGCAGGATGATTGGTGTTATATCGGGAGGTTAGAGAAACATATTAAAGAACAAATATCAAAAGGCATTGAACTGTTCATGTACATAGGTATTTAAGTCATAGGAAATCAAAAGCATATTATCTCATTTGTGCCCTACATATCTTAAAATATATAATAGGGAAGGAAAGGGCAGATGAACCTCAAATGTAGCTGTCGGTTTATCTGTGATCCCTGGCATTATTCATCAGTGCTGGGGATCAAATTCCTCCTTACTATAGCACCCTGATTTTGGTGGAGTTTGACCAGTGAGAAGTTTGGTCTTTGTGTAGAGCAAATCGCACATTGCATCCGCACATATAAAAGAATCTCTTTCATAATGTCAGCAGTTTATCTAGCACTATCATGCATGTTCTGCAACAGAATATCATCCTGTTTCTCCTGGTAACAATAGCAGGAGAGCTATGAAAATAAAGATAGATAAATAGCTGTTCCTGTAGAATTGTAAATGTTCATATAAATCTAATTGGCTATATTTATACCCACTTGCAATCATAGGATATAAAATCAATATCAGGAGACCAAACTTGTTTTAAAATATCAAATTACTAATACTCATAAAGGGGACTGCTTATGGTTGGTCCACAAAGTTAAAGAACATCCAACAAATCGGTTGAAATAATGAATAAATTCAGAGAAATCATGACTAGCTCACTGATGTTCTGCACACAGCAAAACATGTTACATTTGTTGAAAAAGTTATTAGTTCAGAGTTTTTATTAAATTGTACAAAGCTCCATGTCTGCCACAATGAAGCTGAACTCTCAGGCATGTGATTAACTAGACGAATGTGACTGGCCTGACTAAACCCAAGGGATTATACACACTTTTAAAATACAGAATTTTCTTAGGTAATTTGTAGTGGAAATAGGAGACTTCTAAATGCACACAGTGGAAATTTTGCCCTTCATTTCCACAGGAGCAGCAATAAAGTCCTAAAGAGTTGTTGTCCTTTTTTCTTTGTGTTTCACTCTGTGTAATTCTTTCTTTTTTCCTTAATTACACATAATTAAGATTCACTGCCATATCTCTCCAACTGTTTATCTCCCTGTGCATGTCTGAGGATATCTGAATTGTCACATGTCACACACCACAGGTGTGGAAAACAGGTCTTCACTAGGACACCAGAGTTTGCCTTGAAGTTGCCATGAGTTGCCTCGTCATGGTTGCAAGGCAGAAGATGTGCAACTGAGATGTTACTGGTGGCTGTCCAAAGAACTGTGTAAAACTTTCCTCTGAGCTATGGATGTAAACTAGCAGGGAATTTAAAAAAGGTCACTCAAGGCTGGTTTAACAGATATCCTAACCTCCAAAGTTATACAGAATTATTTTTTCAGAATCACATGGGAGACATTCTCTAGAACTGCATGAGATGCATCTACACTGTCAGTGTAGTTTGGATCAGGTGTGTTTTTTGAAGTGAATCCTTCTAATTCCATCTTTTATGGTGCTGTGGTTCACGCTGGAGAGTGTCCAGAAGCACAGAGAGTATTACTTTCAGAGGAAACTCAACAAGAAGGAGTACTTCAAAAGGGAACCTGATTGTGCTGTAGCTGCTGATGGGCGTTCAGTTCACAGGACCACATTAGACCTAGTCTGTAAGAGTCCCCATGCACAGAGTACATACTGACGTCTTATAGACTCATTCTGTACAGCACTATTTCTTGGTTTAGATATAGCTCAGCATATCTAGATTACTTCAGTGCTATCAGTGGATCTATTCCAGCTCGTAATAGACGGTAAGCTGAACTATTCTGTTTCCATAGTCTAAACTGTTGGCAGAGGGGTCGGTCTATTTAATTAAAGATAAATGTATGAATAATGTTCTAAAAGTTTACAGAAATATTTCAATCACAAGAATCAACTTTCTACCACTTCCAAAGTCACATAACGGGAAAAGATTTGTTGAATTTTTTGTAGTGTTGTTTAATTGCATTCCGCTATTAAGTTAGTGTTCGTAACTTTTTAAAAAGCTTAGAAGCTTCTTAACCAGATTCTCTTATTTCTGATAGTCATGAAACCAGCTCTATAAAGGGAAGAGGAATGTGTAATCATTTCAACATTATCTGTTAGGTACAAAGAATGGATTTAATCATTTCATTAATCAGCCATCTTTATAGATCAAACTATATTCATTCTTCCCTGAAGATTTTATTCTGTGATCACTGTATGAAAAACTAAAATGGTGAACAGGAAATTGAAACTGTTATTATACAGGAAATAACAGCACTCTGTCAAAATCTACAGAAGAAACATATGTTCAAAGTTACTGTCAACATCTAGCATATCAGATCAGATAGAGAGAAAGACCAAAATTACAAGAATCATTATAATATCAATTCAGGGCAAAGTTCTGTGTGAAAATAAATCCCTTCCAGCCTCATGAAAAGGAGCTGAACACAGAGTATCTGATGGAGCAAAGATCCTGCCATAATTTCATATACCAGTGGATCATATGACAGAAATTTCACTTCCCTCTCCCATCCCTCCAGATTTCATACAGTTACAACTGTAACATCTAATATGTGTAATGAAATCTGTGCCTTAGTTATCTATGCCTAACTTGCAAGGACTGCTGTGGTGTTCATTACCAGCCAGGAATCAGGTGTTTAAGTGCTATTGGCTCTAGTACAGTCCTGCTACAATGAATTTGGACTTCTTTGTAAATTTAAATATTGTTTGATTAAAGCTGTTAGAAAGTGTCAGGATGGAAGAGAAAGTCAGGTAAAATACACCAAGTTCTGTGAATTGCTGACAAGGTCTGTGAACTTTTGTAAATGAACTGAGAAAAATGTACTCTGCGATAACTGTTACTGCCTCAGTACTCAACTGCTGTGTTATCTGGGTTTGTTTAAGCTATCTACTGTTCATATAGTCACTCATCACATGGAAAAATGTTTTGCATTCTGAGGGCAACCTTTGTACGGTAACAAGTGGAATGAGAAACTCTCCTGTCTAGGTGGCATGCAGCATTTAACCACCAACTGTAATATGTATTTTCCACATTCATTTCACCTCAAACTCAAAGGGAAATTAGGAACAACAAAACACCTGCATTTTACCAGCCACAGAGCTTCCAGGCAGTTTATAGCCTGTCCTGTCTTAGCACTTACTAATTATAGCTGCTAGAACTAAGTTTTTTAATCAGAGTAACCTGCAAGATGCTCAGTACAGCACAGGCAGAACAGCAATGCACATTTCTGCTGGTGAACGCTATTCAGACATGACTCAGTTTGGTACAGTCCTGAGCTATGTGCTCAGTATGGCCTCAAATGTATTCATTATAAGAAATCTTCTGATCAGCAATATTTGAGTAGGTTCTTGTTAAGCCCTTCTTCTGAGAACAGGTGCTCTTCTCTCCCCCGAGATCTGTGAAGCAGTAGACCATAAGCTCCCCAAGTTCTCAAGTTGTCTCATACAGTTGAATTATGCAACGTGAAAAAGTAAGCAGCACACAAAACAAACAAGATACTGTGCAAAATTTCAAAGCCAACCAGAAAACCCTCTGCACTAACAGAAACAGAGAGTCTAATAACTTCTGACTCCTCTGGTAAGGACCCCTCACCAACAGCCTTGAATGACAACTGATAAAACCACATCAAACAGATCATCACCCTTTCTAATGCTTCTTGTTACTTATAAGGATAAGCTAACTTTTCTCTCTCATCGTTTTAAATGAGATTTTCTATTATAGTGAATACAACTATGTTCTCTGTAACATAATAAAAACAAATTCCTCCTTCTTTCTTCTTCAGTCTCTAGGCCTGAAGTTGGGTCCAACAGCCAAATGATATAGTCAGGTATCTAAGTGTCATGTTAGCAGCTAATTCCTAATGTTTGATACCTCCTAAAAATTGAGAGTAGGCCTAGAACATTGCTTTCTTCCATGAATTGCAGTTAGCGTGTGTTTTAGCATATTACAGTTATACCATTAGCAAAATGAAAAGCTGAGTACCTCTTGCTTCCCACTATGTGAGGTAGGTAGTTTTGAAAACTAGTGCAGGGTTTTAAACTGTATGAATGTTAGAATTAATGTGCAAAAAACATATTACATGTGATTGTTATAAGCACTGGCAGACCAGATTTCTGAAATTGTCAGAACAGTTTATCAGAGCTGTTGCAAAATCTACTTTTCCTGCTGATACCATGGAAGGTGAAGTGCTAGACAAATGTTGAAAAAAAAAGAAGGAAAAAAAGATAAAACGTGCTGTGACTTCTGTGACACCCTCTTAACACTCTCCTCTTCTAAATCTGGAGGATCTCCAAAGACCTCACATTACAAAATAACTATAAAGTGTTTGGGTCAATCCCAGCTTGATGGTTTGATGGTCCACTTGGACTCCATCAAGAGGCTGTGCTCGTACTCTTTCCCTGATGCCAGAGTAAGACTGTTCCACTCTTGGCTGGCATCTGGATTAATAACATCAGTCTTTACTGCTTACCCAGGTAAAAGTAATGGAAAATATATATTCCCCAGCTCCATTCTACTACTACCAGTCTCTATCTGCAGGATGAATATGTTCTCTAGCCTTACAGGCTAAAGAGTGTTACAGAAACATGGAAAGGAAATGGGAAAAATAATGTGGAGTTAGTAGAAGCTCTTCCACACAAAAGAAGGGATATTTAGGTTCACAGCCCTATCTGGTTGGATTTACAGCCACAACATGGACCCAATATTATTTAACAAACCATATTATTCCACCATTCAGAATAATTTTATTAAAATTTTCACAAATATTCACTATATTTGCAGCAATAATGTTGCTGCAAGTAATTGACTTGCACATGTTGATAAACACTTGGTGACTCAAATTTTGCTTTGTTGGAGAAGGCTACAGTGCCTTGCAATAACTTAGTGTCCTGGTTTTGGCTGGGATAGAGTTAATTTTCTTCCTAATAACTGGTATAGGACTGTATAGGTTTGGATTTAGGATGAGAATAATGTTGGTAACACACTGATGTTTTAGTTGTTGCTAAGTAGTGCTTATACTAAGTCAAGGACTTTTCAGCTCCCCATGCTCTGCCAGTGAGGAGGTGCACAAGAAGCTGAGAGGGAGCATGGGCAGAACAGCTGACCGAACTGACCAAAGGGATAATCCATACCATGTGACGTCATGCTCAGTATATAAACTGGGGGGAGTTGGCCAAAGGTCAGTGACCACTGCTCAGGAACTGGCTGGGCATCAGTCAGCAGGTGGTGAGCAATGGTACTGTGTGTCACTTATTTTGTTTAGTAGTAGTAGTAGTAGCAGCAGTAGTATTACTAGTATTTAGTATTATTCCCTTCCTTTTCTGTTCTATTAAACTGTCTTTATCTCAACCCATGAGTTTTACTTTTTTTTCCCCTATTTCTCTCTCCCACCCCACTGTGGGGGAAGGGGGGTGAGCGAGAGGCTGTGTGGTGCTTAGTTGCCAGCTGGGATTAAACCACGACACTTGCATTGAGAAAAGGAAATGTGGCATTGATTTCACCTTGAACACAACATCCGCAGCAGAGATGTCTGCTGTTACACACTGGACCATAGAAAATTACAGTATTATCAATACCATGTTTCTTTTGGTTCACTTCTGGAATACTGCTCTAATTCTGACATGTGATATACTATGTCACCTCCATGTGTGGTAGACTTACTCCTTTCATCTAACTTTCAAGGTAGAGGACCTGAACTTAATTTCTTTTTTTTTCAGTCTGGTAAAGGCATTCTCCAGTTGAGCCGTAATACAAAGCAGTGGTTTGCACACCACTTAAGTAAGCTGTCATAAAAAGAAAACTGGAATTCACAAAATCTGCTGGAGTTGATGTTCATTCTTTCTTGACTGTAGTCTGTGTAAAAATAAAATTCACTATCTTTAGATTGATTGTTGTGATATACACGAAGCTCCAGTTCTTTAGAGTCTGATCACCTTGAGTGATATATGCTAATGACCTGCTTTAGCAATACACCTAATATAAATCTTGCTGTCATGGATGAAAGAAATAAAAGTTTTATTTGTTAATGAAATATGATGTCACTTTTCTGGTGCTCTATTTAAACATCACCTAGGAGTAGATCATGTTTTTAGAAGTCAGGAGTAGCCCCAGGCCCTCCATAATTCTAATTGATGTAAATGAAGAAAATAATGAAAGCTTGTGTGTGCTGACCCTGTTATACAGGGTGGTTTCACCTCAATTAATCAAAGAACCTTTAGAGATGTTGCAAGCATCTGGCCTGAACAGAGAGCTCCTCAGACTCTGATACTAAACTGGCTGCACTCATCAGAAATACTGTGCCCAGATTTCTAGTGAAACTGCTTAGTTTTCAAATTCTGATATGTTTAAAGGAGCTACCGTGTTAAAAACAAAACTAAACTTGTCTCCCCAGAAAACATTGTCCTTGGTGTTGGATAAATATGAGATGGATGAATAAATCTGAGAACAGCTCCCCTTGAGAAGTTTGAGTTCTTGCTATGAAGCTGAAAGCCCAGAGAAAATTCCCATTTTGTATTTGAAAAGCCAAATACCAGGTTTGACAAAATTAATAGTATATAGAACAAAACCTAGGAATAATTCTTGCTTTTCAGTCACTATCTTCATAAAACTGGTATTTGGAAAAGCTAATGCAGTTCAGAATTATTATTTATTTTTACTTGGTGGTAGCTTATTCCAGGATTTTTTGGGAAACACACATACTCTAGTAGCATGTTACCTTTGTCACATCTGATATGTGTACTTTCCATAAAATGACCTTCATGCCATGCAGTCAATAATGTTTGCAAGTAAAACCTGAAGATGAATGAAGGTCTGTATTAACACACTGGAAGGTTATGTTTATTGATTACAAGACTGAATATTTTTACAGTGATATTCCTTTCTCATAAAAATGAAGCATGCAGGCTTTTGTTTTTACAACTACAAGTATTTTCAATTGTTTTACAGATGTGGTTATTTAATTTTTCATTGAGTTCATAGAGTGTTCAGTATCAAAGCAGTAATTCTAAATACAGATTATGTACAGAATGAATTTTAAAAAAAACCACCACCAAACCCTGGGGAGAAGGTCCACCCATACAAATTTAAAAGCTGCCTAGGTTCTTGAATTGTAAACACTGGGTAATGAAATTTCTATAAGTTTAATGTCTTTCAAAAGTGTAAATATAGACTTTTTTTTTTCAAATTGTGAAAGATGCTTTTAGACAAAAAAAGGAAGAGGCAGAACAGGAAAAGTATGAGGGTGTGGTAAAGACTAATAATAAGAACAAGAATGGCAAGATAATATTCTGATTAAAAAGAAAAGGACGAGAAATGCACAAAAAGTATCTTATTTTCTCTGAGCCTTCCTTCTCTTGAAAATTTGTGTCCTAAAGAAAAGAAAAATCTCTTTTCATACTTATTTACTGGAATCTTTGTCAGCTTTTTAGTTGCCTTCCTTTTTGAAGAAATTCCTGCAAATACAAGTCTGACACAACCTGAAGACTGTTTGAGGTGAAAAAGCCAGATAAGCAGAAAGTAGTACTTTCGTGTGCCTTCCCAGGCCTGTCAAAAGGGTGCCTGCATTAGCCTGAAGGTAACACTAGAAATCCTCATACATCAACCAAGATCAAAATATGAGGAGAACCATCCTTTTCTATTGAAACTAAAATAAAACGCAAAGCCTAATAGGGAACGCAAGCAAAGTTTGCAGGAAAGCCCTGCTGGGCTGAACACCCCTCTGTGTATCTCTGCCTGACAGTTGTTTGCGCTGTTCTAGCAGAGAAATTAGAAGACCAAACCTAATTAACCCTTATCATTCCTGTCTCTCCCTGAATGGGGATGGCCTTCATAAAGATATAAGGCATTTTCTGAATAAGAGAAAGAAGCGAATTTAAGCAGCAAGAGGAGGGCCTTCTCGTTATCAAAAGGAAGACATGAGCTCGGAACAGGGAAGAATTACACATTTTGCCATGAAAAACAAAGCTTATGAATACATCCTATTTCTCCAAGGAATTTAAGTTTCCCTTGGGTCACTTACCTTACGTATTATTACCATTGATTTCGCTATGGTTAATTTTACCACAGTGAAATGAAGAAAAGTCATCACTTGCACAATATGGAGGCTGTACTATAGGCTGAACATATCACAGAATCACAGAATCACTAAGGTTGGAAAGGACCTTCAAGATCATCAAGTCCAACCATTAGTCCAGCGCCACCGTGTCCCCTAAACCATGTCCTGAAGCACCACATCCACACGTTTTTTGAACACTTCCAGAGATGGCGACTCCACCACACCCCTGGGCAGCCTGTTCCAATGCCTGACCACTCTCTCGGTGAAGAAATTTTTCCTAATATCCAATCTAAACCTCCCCTGGTGCAACCTGAGGCCATTTCCTCTCATCCTATCACTAGTTACTTGGGAGAACAGACCAACACCCTTGTCACCACAACCCGCTTTCAGGTAGTTGTAGAGAGCAATAAGGTCTCCCCTCAGCCTCCTCTTCTCCAGACTGAAAATATACTAAGGAACAAACTAAAAATGATCAGTAACGCCCTTCTTGCTTCAATCTCTTAAATCAAATGCAAAAAAATGAATTTTTTGGTTTTTTTGTTTTTTTAAATTGTGACTCCAAGGGGCTTTTTGGTTTGTAGAAGCTGTGGGATGAATGGGTATCTCTGCGGAAAGTGCAAGTTATAAATACAGCCCATGTGCAACAGCGATGCTGGAACAGAAAAGTCAGCTGGGTTTCTGATTTCTCCACTGACCTTTGAGTCCAATTGCCATATTAATACATGACATTAATATTGACAAACCTCCTGGGAGGCATTTTTGACCCTAAGTGAAAGCAAGGACCATTTCCTGAGGGGGAAATGAGAACGGCAACTTGAGAAGGGGCAGTGCCCAGAGGTGTTGGAAGTGGAGTGACGCGGTGGGTAGGGAGGTGTCTGCAGGAGGTCTGGGTCCTGACTTCTCCCTCTGCCCAAGGTGAGGGATAAGGACTGGGGCAGCTTGTGCCCCTTACAGCAACTTGACCGCACAACTCTCTTTTGCCTACTATGGACATCTTATGACACTTCTTGTTTAGACTGAGCAAGTCACAGTAGTTACCAATTTATAACAGTAGTAGATGACACAGCAAAAGACTCCTTGGGCTTACAGTACCAGGCTTCCCTCACCAGCAGAGTTTTCTTCTATGGAAGGAAATTTGGTCTGCTGTGAGAGCCAAAATTGACCCCTTCGTACTTTATGGGCAACATGTACCAGTTGTTATTAGGTACTCCACCTTATACTAAGTATATTGGTTGCTGTGTGTTTACAGATAACCCACACAAATAAGAAGCATCTGGCTCCTCTCTTCAAAGGGTTAAACTTAATTCCTAGCCACATGCCCTGTCACAGTGGCACATTATAATTAAGAGCATTATGTTATTCAAAGAAAAAAGAAACAAAACTTAAAATTTTCAGACAGGAAGAAAGCTTTAACCTAAGCCTCTGAAGTACTCCAGATCACTTCTGTCTTACAAGATGAATCACAGTTTAAACAAGATCATAATTTACTACTCCAAAGTCTTCCCTAAACAGAACTATGATTTGCATCATCTACATGAAACTTCTACTTTTTGCTTTTTAATATAATGGAGCTGACACATGAGACATGTTTGTTTTGGACAGAAGCGTGCTTCTACTTGATTTCAGCAATTTATTCTGATCCAGTCTAGAATATTTGCTGTATTATTTTTTTCCAGTGAAGATTGCACAAATGTTCTTGTGCCTAGTGCTGATGCATATTTATTATCAGGATGACTGTATGGTTCTTTCTGCCTAGGTGGGAAATATAAAGAAAAGGACATACCACAGTGAGGGAAACTAAACAGGAAGAAGAAAGTAGACAAAATATAAACAATGTTCATGTACATTTATAAAATATATGCTGATATTTGGCATTAAGTGGGTATCTGTTAGCTAATACTTAGGAGATGTTATTCTATATAAATAAAATGAAGATGTCATTGTGCAAGGCATCTGTTTTTTCCAAAGAACTGAGCTTTCTTGTCTTTTAAATAAGTCTGAACTTAAAGTTCGATCATATTCCTTTCCACATGTCCAATGGGCACTTTAAAATACTACCTTGTTTTCTTAGCATACATTTATGAGTAGAAAAGAATCCAAGGTAAATGAATAACAATAATAAGAGAGTCTGTTTAATTTGTGCCGATATCAATGATCACCATGCCATGTTATTGAAGACCCATAGACTTCTGTGTTGCCATGAGAATACCTCAGGGATTCCTGTTTTCCTACACTCTAGAGAAATCTGCTCACAATTTTTTTCAAAAGTGAATATACTAAATTCACAGCCTAATTTATGTGTGTTTTCTATTATCCTTTTTTTCCTGTTATCTGAGACAAAACACACCTCACCTATCCTTACTGCACATCCCTGGAGAAGTAGGCTGAAAGATAGACAGGACTTTGACAGATGATATAGGGGGTAAACTGGCTGGACAGCAAGTGTGCAGGACCTGTTTTGATTATATGTGACTGGATTTGTTGACATTTTTGTACAGGTACAACCTGATCCTTCCATCACAACCAACATCTGTAATGCTTCTATACACAAAAACTTTGGGTAAGTTAATAGTCAGGTTAGATTGATTTGCTTTTTCTTGGGTAATAAACACAGCACACTATATATTTGAAGGAAGTTCCAGTCTGTTTCATTAGAAAAGCAATATAATTGTAATGTAGATATTTGCCACTGTGATAGTGAAATATTTTTCAGACCAGGTATGCCAACTGACTTTTTTCCCAAGACTACTTAAATACCAGGAGGTGCTAAAATTTACTTGATGTTGACCCTACTCAGGCAAGTTCATTACAGAATCAGGAACAGAAACAGTAGGAATTAAAGACTCTGCTCTGAGCAGCCTAACCACTAAATAGCAGCATAGGAAGGAACAATGTCATCTGAATTTTTCACGAATAACAAAAATAAGTCATGGTACTACCATGTGTAATGATACTATTAAATAAAATATTATGGTAGGGTAATAGGTGGATAGCAGGGAGCAGGGAGGTCAGAGTACTGTGTAACTTCTGGGTTTAGTACATTCTTGATTCACCTGATCGCAAGGTGTTTACCAAAGTCCAAAGGCAGCTTTTAAACAGAAGCCCAGTTGACAAGAAGAGATGAGGGGCAAAACCTGTGAAGATATGGGCATAAACTGATGCCAGAGTCATTTAGATACACTCCTGCCTTATCATGTATGCTGCCCATCACTATTACAGAGCTATGTTCCTCTTCCCTTGCTGTCTTTCCAGTTCATGAATCTTTCAGCCCTTTGTGGGCAGTGAGTTGAGCTTTAACAGGAACGTTGAGGGGGTGAGAGGAGGACAAACTATTTTATACAAAATGCTCATCATATCATTGTGGCTGTCTAATTAAAATGTTCATGACATTTATGGTTAACCCAGTTGATGTAGGTTAGATGTCCTCTCAACCTGACCCCAGGTTCAGCACTCCCTGAGGGCTGAAGGACTTCACTGACCAGCCTGTCCCTTCTCCTTCCGTGCATTTGTCAAAGGGCAATGGCAAAGAGAATCTCATACAAAGTTTGCCAAATAATCAAGTTCCCTGCTAATGACAGAGAGGCTACATCCTTATCATAGTTGGGCTATATAACTGAGAATAAAGTTTTCCTGACTTACTTTTCCTAATGTATACCTTTCCTATTTTATGATACACCTAATTTTTGTCCAAGTAACTGGAAGAGCACTGAGGTTCAGAAATAAAGGTGATGTGGTCCACACAGAATAAAATAGCTGTAATTGATCATATCAGGGCACTGTTAAGTTTAATAGTCTTTCCCCAGTACCTGCCAGAAGCTTGAAAGGTAGCAAAAGTTCACCAAAATAGGCACTCTTTGCTCATTCTTAGGAAATATTTCTTCCTCACTCCCACTGATTAGTAGATATACTGAAATATCAGTCTTTAACTTCATCATGATTTTGATGTGAGGATGTCTATCATTTTGCATTTTTTCATCAGCAATTTAAATGACTTCTTTTTCACTAGGCCATTTCTCCATGCCATTTTTTTTCTCTCAACACAGGTCACTAGACCAGCTTATTAATTCTGAAAGCGAGTTTTGCATCTCTGGTGTAAGACATTTCTTCTCACTTTGGTCCTAAACATCTCTGAAACATGGCTGTCCAGTAAAGGCATGTTTCAGTTAAAGTTAGGATGATTTTTCCAGAAGCTGTTGCTATGTTCATATATTTTGTCTATCAGTCTATCAATGGGAATGACAAGGTATCAAAACACTAAACATTTAGCACAGAAATGAAAGCTTTCTGCATCTGTATTAAATTTTATCCTTCAACTCCTCCCTTCGACCTCTCCTGAAATTCCATTAAAAATCGCAAATGCTAAAGCAAACAGTTTAATTAAATGGTTATCAGATGAACACTAATTTTCAAGAAATCATGGGTTTATTCTTTGCACAGCAACTGCCTAATCCCCTACTGACTGACTCTTATATGAACTAGCAATTGACGTTGCTACTGCTGTTCAAAGCCTTGTTAATGATTTCTTTTGATCATACATTTTAGGATTTATTTTCTGGTTGCATGGCTAGTGTACACTTTCCATACTTTTGGTGCCAAAAAAATTTTAAAAATTAATTACCTCTATTCATGATCTCTGTGTTATTTTATAGAACTTTACAAATCTATCTCAACAGAACTTAATGCAAATAAACCTAGTTTCACAGAATGATGAACCAGGTCCATAAGAATCAGCTGCTGCAGAACAGGCAGCAAAAAATATGTTAAGTAGAAATTATAAATTATGATGAAAATAATATATTCCAAATCATATTCAAATTCGGTATGTCAGAATGGCAGAGAACAGAGTGAAGACAGAGGTGAAAGGGAAGGAAAAAGAGAGGGAGGGAGGATGGGGGAGGAAGGTTTGTCTCTGGCTTGAGTTAAAAAGGAGTGTAGGGTTACTCCAGGGTGCCTTTGCTAATAATGACAAGATCGTTTGCTTCTCACATCTGTAGCAAAAAATGAGAGGAGAAGATGGAAAAGAGGTCCTGGGATGTACCAGCTGTTGATGTTGGTCTTCCCTGCTGAGCCCACAGCCTTGTGCCCCTACCGGAAGGCAACACAATCTGTTGACATCTCCAGCTCTCTGCTACTTCGGGACACGCCGCTGAATCTAAGACGACGATCATCTGGCTGAGTGAACAAAAATCAGTGCCTACAGTGAAAAAGCAGGACTAACACACAAAGCAGATGGCTGGAGGCCTGCTCATTCTTGTTTCTGGAGCTGTTTACACTCTTAAGTGACTAATTTTGACATGTTATACTACTAATGAAGTTTTTTGGTGTGACCCAGTAAACTGCATATAAAGCAGTCTGGGACCACTCTAATTTTACTTCTGCAGCCCAGTGCTATTTCTGATCTACAGACAGTCAATTAAAATTGCCTGTGCCTGACTAATCACGGTCAGTGAGCAATCAAAGCTGAATTTCAAAATGACAGCTTTCTTCCATTTACTTCCATATATTCCATACTACTCTGCAGTTTTGCTTTTTCTTAGTTAAAATACCTTGAACATGTGTAACATCAGTCTTTAATATTTGTCCTTGTGAGACTGAGATCAGAGCCATGGCACAGAAGATGCACAGGCCTGCAAGACCATCACTGACGTAACTGTCCAGAAATCTGAAGTTTTACGCAGCCTTTCCTATATGAAAATGTGCAGACCTGGAAGATGGAAATGCCAGTATTTCAAAAGCGCTGTTCAAAAAATTTTAGGTAAGTTACCCTCTAGCTCTTGCTTCCAGACCTAGAGGCTGCTGGGATTGCATTGACTAAGGTACAAAATCTAGAACCAAAGCATAGAGTCAAGACTTTAAATATTCCAAGGCAACTGAAAGTAAAGTTTAGTTGAATATCATAGAAATGTTTGAATGAAAACTTACTTCATCCCAAGCCATAGTTTTTAGTTTTTTTCTCAGAAGGCTATGAAGGATATTAAACATGATGAGAATCTCAGATATCCTACAGTTATCCCACTTGAAAAAAATCCCCACCTGGCCTAGTCTGTAAATATCTCTTTTGCCTGTGTTTCAACTCTTTTACAGTTTCTCCATGATGGTTCCATGGGCACTGAGGATCAGTAAATGATTATCCAGCTAAGCAGTTGAAACTAAAAATAAAGCAGATGATAAACAAACAGTTTAAGGTTATTCTGGGGCTGTTAAGGGCAAGCAATCTAATAATAGTAATGGTTGAATGACATTCTTTGTTCAATGAAAAACTAAAGAGCCTGCCTAGTCTGGAAGCATTTTGCAAAGGGCTTGAATTAATATGAACAAAGAGGGAACAGCAGTTGTTTTCCGGAGTCCAGATGTGGACTTACTTTTTGCACCACTGGCTGCAATGGCCGATTCCTCGACATTCCTCAGCTTTGTGGCTACTGAGGCTTTTCCATTTTAATCAGGGCCACACCAGTTCAGCCACGTCCCAGTGGCTAAGGCAGGCCTTCAGGGTGGGGTTTTGGGGTTTTCATTTGCCCTGTGCTATTCACTATCATTTTAGATTTGGATTATCTAAATGGTCCTAATAGGAGGAGGCTTTATATTAGAGGTCCATATTTATCATACCTTTAGGAAAAATTCCTGGTTTATGGAAGTGATGTCATGAATGGTGACCTGTGAACAGTCTCAATATCAGTACAAAATGTTGGGCTGCTAAAATAACACAAACCATAACACAGCAGCTGATCATTCACATGTTTTTTGTATGGAGAATACTATTGATTTTTGCCATAATGAATCCAAGAAACGTCTCTTCTTAGTCCAACATAATGTTGCCCAACAGCCTAGAAAAGAGGCCCCAGTAATTTGATAATTGTCCATCTACACATTTGTTGTGCACTCAAAACCTCTATGACATCCACCGGTTGTGTCAGGCATTGTGAACACCTACCCACAAGACACTTTTCCTATGTAACCTTTCTATATTGCTTACTGTTGACAAAAAAATCTTCTGTGCTGATATTTAACATACAGACACTATTTAACATGCTAATTACAGGTGAACCCAATATTAGCCCTTTAGTGACATGTCATCTAACTGTCCTGTTGGAACAAGGTCTAGCTGGAATCACTATGAAGAATCAGATATTTCTGACAGAAGGGAACTAAGCCAGTACACATAAAATAAAATAGATGACTCCCCCAAAAGTCTTAATGCAATCGTCAGTAACATTTATAATGTTCACAAAGACATTTGTCATGTGTTATGAAATGTACTGAAGACAGAAACCAAAATGTTTACCTGTCCATGCTTGCATAAAACTTTTTATTTCATTTGGTTTACTTTAATCCTTTCATTTTTTCCCTTTCTCTCAGTCAGCTAAAAAAAATACTTTTGTTGTGTAGTGCTCACCAGTATATAATTATCCAAATGTTACTTTGTATGGGGATTTTAGGATCTCCTCACTTAAACCAATGCATATTTTGATTCTTCACATCCCTCCTTTGATCACAGGAAGATAATTCTGCAGAAACTCTGTTTTCCCATTTTAGACCCCCAAAGAACAGAGTGAAAGAAAAAAAACCAAACCACAAAACAACCCTTCCAGATACCATTTTTTATTTCTTATTTCTGGGGCTCAGATGAAGGCAGTGTCTGCCTTCTATTCTGCCACCACTCAGACATTTCTTCGATTCTGACTTCCAAGCAACATTTTTTCACAGTAGCTGTTGATGCATGCACTTGATCCATCTTCCCTCCACTGTTTTCATCTGCCTTGTCCTGGTACTTCCCACCCATCCGCAGAACTTGATTGTAACAACCAAAAAGCTTTACTTATCCATAAGCTGGAGATAGTCTTGAATTTCCAGTCTCATGTAAAGAGTTCCACTACGCTAGTAAGAAACTTTTTCATGTGAGAACATTTTGCAGTGACTTCACAGTTATTCATCACAGCTGTAAAAGGCTCCAACAGACCGCAGGGGAGCAGGACTTTTAGCATCAGAAATTCAAAATGCCAGATCTTCTCCTGTCACTATTCATATACTAACAGAGCACAAGCAGTGGAGTAAAGAAGGGATTAAAATTAATAGTGACTGATACCATCTGAAGACAACGTTGATGCCACACCTCTTTGCAAAGCAGCAGCAATATAACTGTGTCAATGTTTTCCTAAAGAAGAAACTGAAATTTCACTTGCATTTTCCAGAAACGGTGCTTAACGTTGGAAGAAGTTTTAGCCCAAGTTAGCTAAATGGAATAAAATTCCCAGACCTGATAAGATAGTAGCTTTCTCATGAGCTGCCAGGCATATATGAAGAATGACGTTCCCATACCCCCCCACACACATAGGTTTATCGCAACCTATTAATTCATATGAAAACTTCAAAGTGCCTCATCTTCTATAGGACTTTACTTCCAATTATCCAGCTCAAATTAATAACTCCACTTTATTTTGTTTTTCACTATGAAGAGAAGGGCAAAGACAAAGAAGAGGAACTCCTAGATCATGTGAGCTGAGAACGGCGGCAGGAGAGAGGTTTGCTGGCTCCGAATATTCTTTGTGAGCTTAGATTTTAGAGGACTTTTCAGCCTCAGGGTTTATCTAACTTCCTCTGGAGACAGAGCTGGTCATGAACTCTTCCCAAATAGGAGAATTAGGGACATTTGTTCTTTAAATATGCTTCATAATTGTGTTTGATGTTGTCCAATGCTTGATACTATGTAGATATTAATTAAGTAGAAAAAAATATTTTCTGTACTTTGTTAAGGCAAAAAAAATCAACCCTGGTAGATTTCACAATCAAAACCATAATCTTTCTCAAGCATGCAAATTAACAATTAGAACATCTCAACAATGGAATTCTGCTAATCCCTCCACAGGAGAAAATTGGTTATCTGCCTACGGCACCAATTAACCAAACAAAAGCTGTTTAAAGCAGAAAAATAGACAGAAATTTTGCTAGGAATGAATTGTTTTACACCCCAGATAGACAGACTCTCCCACTGTGGAGCGGGATTTAGTTTATTTTACTGTGAGCAAGCTGCTGCAAAAGGTGTTGGGTTGGGACCTGTGGGAAATGAAGTTCATTGTTTGAGGAGGTAGAGCATGGTCATTGCAAACTGGATTCCCACATCCCGCTCTGCCTGTGAACTTCAGCATGAGATGATAATAAAATTACAGTCCTCTGCAGCATTTCTTGTGCTTTCCTTTTCAATGCTTCTTACCATCCAGTGCTAGAGACAAGATAATGAATTAGTTGGACTACTGGGCTCATTCAGCTTTCCATTTCTGTAGTCCAAATGTTTTTGTTTACCATTTAGTTGGATCTCATGCTATGGTTCTGGAAATCTCTGTATAATAGCATCAGCTACCCCTGACAGCCAGTAACAGAGTTATGCAAAGTTCAAAAAATAACTAACATAGATCACTATGTCATATTTGGCTAACACAACCATTGTCAAAAAAAAAGAGTGTATTATCTCTGGGTGTGGCCAATCTGAGTACTAACATGTTTTAAATTGTGACCTACCTGAGGGGAACACCCAAATCATTGAAGCAGGTGGTGCTGGGAAGAGGCGTGTGAAAAAACTCTGCACCTACAGAAACACTG
Source organism: Phaethon aethereus (assembly GCF_964289735.1). Taxonomy (NCBI): domain Eukaryota; kingdom Metazoa; phylum Chordata; class Aves; order Phaethontiformes; family Phaethontidae; genus Phaethon; species Phaethon aethereus. The sequence goes on from NC_138582.1 coordinate 72,122,941, forward strand.
TTCAACTTGGCTGTCTTCCAGTTTCATAAAATAAGGGAAACATCATTCGTGCAGGTGCAATATAACTCATTTTGGCTGTATGTGAAAATAAAACTTTCATTCAGAAAGCATTACTTGCTCTAACATGATTTTGCTTGGGGTTGGAGTGTGGCTGAGGGAGAAGATATTAGCATTCTGGAGCAAGCCTGCAAGAACAAAAAAAAATGAAACTTTTTTTGAAAAGAAAAGATTGAAATAATTAAATGTACCTTTAAAAAGTCTTTTTAATTGAATAAAAAAGAAATTAAACAGAGAAAGGGTAAACTGACAGTTCTGGAAACTGAAACCCGTCTGTGGAATGAATAGAAAGCAAAGAATGGCTACGCATCTTCCTCCTTGTTGTCCTCTCAGTGTGCCTCCAATGGTCCTAGCTGAGCTGTCTTAACTCTATCCCTCATCAAAGTAAATTAATAATATTCTTCTTTGTATTAGACACTTTGACTCCATTTTTTTGCAGGAAGATATTGTTATAGCAGTACCTATGGCACTTATGTGCAGTATATAAGTTGGTTTTACTATGAATTTACAGCTAGTAATTCCGTAGTATATGACTGCTTTTGCAAAATAACTTACTTAATGTAACCGCAGAGTCCAGAGTCCTCTGGGTACTCTACGTATCTCCTGGGGGGTGTGATTCAAACCCATGCAAATTGAACAGTAACGTTGCAAGTTCTGGGTAATACCTATGTTTTTGTAATTGAGAGGATCATTTTGCCTTGATATCCAGATGCCAAAGTTCATCTATCGATCCGAGTTATAAGAATATCTTACATCCACTGGAAAGGCAAGCTCGTTGGAACGGAATGCTTGTTTACCAGTACGTTTTAAAAGAACAGGCTATTGTTGATCGTGAATTGCACAAACTAAGCTGTGCCTGAAAGAAAACCTTTGAAGGTTGAAGTCCATTTCTACCTGCCCAGATCTCTGAGATGACCCACCCACCAGGCATATTATTGCTTCTCTTAAAATAGTGTTAATTTGTTTATTCCTCCTTGTGATCTGGAAGTAAAAAAATGTTTTGGTTCCCCCCCCGGTCCCATAATCCATTTAGTGTGTTTTGAAGTCAGGGGTGCATCTTTATGTATTTCTAAAGGAAGTCCAGCTGAAATGCCTACAACTAAATCTTACAGTCAGAATTCCATTTAACAATGAAGTGCATTTAGGAAGCCAGAGAGAGAAAACACATTTAATAACCTAGAGGCTGGGTGCAACTTCATGTTGCTTCAAAGTAGTTCCTATTTTAAATCCTAGTATTGCTTGAGGCCAAAAACTGACTTTATTACATTTCAAAATGAAAAAAAACCCCATGCACCTGCTTTTGTAACAGACTTTAAAAAAAATTACTGACACTTATAGAAGGAATACATTGTGTAGATCATATATGTCATCAGTTTAACAACAAAACCATGATAATTCATTCTCTGAGTAAAAAAAAAAAAAAAGCATGGAGGTTCAACCTATATTGGTTCACTGAAACAATAGTACATTAAAAGTGGCTACAGCTCTACACTATAAAGTGAAACATCTCAGTTATCTTTCTAGCTCTGTGTCTGACCTGCTCTGTCACTTTAGGACAGATCCCAAAAAAGATTTTGTTATTAAAACGCAAAGCATAGTGAATGATAAATATCTAGGACCACCTCTGAAAGAAATGCACACAAGTACATAAAGTCACATTCATGTGAGATTTAGACTCTTAACTGCAAGACCTTTAAAACTATGCCAAGCTGAATCCACTTTATTTGCAGGTAATTTCATGATGAAAATAATCTGAAAAATGGGTGGCATTACTAGCAGTATACACTGCTGTCCCATGAAAGATTGCAAAGCTGGGCCAAAGGAGATGAAAAACTACTCAAGAGGACACCCATTTAGATTTCAGAAAACTTATCCTTTAGGATAGAATGGTTTGTATGTGAAGAGAGAAAGAAGAGGAGAAGAGGAGAGGAGAGGAGAGGAGAGGAGAGGAGAGGAGAGGAGAGGAGAGGAGAGGAGAGGAGAGGAGAGGAGAGGAGAGGAGAGGAGAGGAGAGGAAAAGTTTTTCCATCTTTTCTGTACTACACAACCTGTGGGCTGGCAGAAATGATGAGTCTTTTTTATTTGTCAGAATGGGAACAACTGACTTTTTATATCTCAGTGAAATTCTGGTAAAAGACACCTAAATATTCTCATTCTGAAATGTATTTTCCCTTCTTTGTAACTTAGACTGTAGTTTCCATATGTTTTTTTCAGGCTGAAAATAATTCAAATAACTTTGAGCAACCAGGCTCAAGCTTTTCTAGGGACAGAATGTGATATACATGCACTTCTGCACACACTCAAGCACAGACACACATGCTATATTCATAGATATTGTGACTCTGACACAGCAATACAGTATATAGTGCTGGAGCATTCCAACAGTACAGACATGTCTTCTCACAATTCAGTGAAAACCGTTTATATCTGGCCGAGGTGCAAAGATTTATCATTTAAATCTAAACTTTTTTTATATTCCATTAAACACTCTTGGTTGGAATTCCCATGTGCACGGTGTTTAATATACAAGGGGAATGAAAATTCCTATTCTGAGACTTATTCGTTTCAAAAAGTTGTACATAAGAAATTCAAGGAATTTTTATTTGAAGACTCTTGTGAAATGTGATCTGTGAGGATCAAATAAGATAGCTAGATTATACGACATATATTAAATATATACATCTTTTAAACAGAAATCACATTTCTGTTACTAAGAAACACTAATCACAAAATATTAAACAGAAATCACATTTCTGTTGGAATACTAATCCTTTAATTAAAAAGTAAGCACAATGCATCTAAATACGTCCAGGATACTCCTATAATCTGTGAACAAAATCTCTAGACTATTTTTTGCCCCATTTTGCATGGCTATAAAAAACACAGTATCAGGCATCCATACTTCAGCTTATACATTTGATAAAGCCATTGTGAGAAGATAGGCAAAGGGAAAATAATGGAAGCAAAGTTGTGCCCTGCTGTGAGCTGGCACAGGCTCTGGGCTCAGTTTCTATGCAGAACAACCACTCTACAGTACTGCATAATGTCCCAAGCTCAAAGGTACTAGCAGTGGTTGTGGTCACACAGAAGACACAAAGGTTCTGAGGTAAAGGATGCTGTTAAATTCTTCAATTTAGTCTGACAGTTTATTTTAGCGAGAGAAACTATTGACCACTTCTTTTTGTAATTTTTAATGTTACTTTTCCAGCAAGCACACAGTTAAATTGACAGGACTTCATTTGTAATCCACAGAACAATAGATGACCTGAGTAAAGCCGTGTGCTATCCTCCAGATGTTGCGTTCACTGAAACACCTGGAAGAGCCACAGGAGAGAAGCAAGAATGACCGCTGCATTTGCTAAAGTAGCAGCTGTATGTTCAGCAGGCAGAACACATTGCCCTACCTTCAGCACCTATCAGTTCCATGCTTTCTTAATTTATTAAACCCTTAACTTAGCCCATCATATAGCTACCGGCATGTTCCATTTTCTAGCGAAAAAATCCTAGTGGTTCTTCCTTCCCTCAAGGTAAAATACTTTTGTAGCTTTTAGTGCTTGATTTAGTGCTTATCTGACTTCAGGTGAGGATGTAACAGCTCTTGCCTCAATGCTATGCTTCTGTCAACTTCCAGTTTTATCTGGGGATGTGGGAAAAGTAACACTGACATATTCCACCACGAATTATTAGAAAAGAGCCATGTTATATACTACACCACCAGTGAAGGGGCTTGAATTAGAGGTACATACGTTCCTAGCATACAACTTAACAGCCATAACTTAAAGATTTTTGTGAGATCTTCATTAAATTGAATAAAAGTGGTACCAACAACAAGCGATTTGACTTCATGACCCGGTGCCATTCCCCTATGTTTTATGTACATTTCACAGCATCCCTATGTTCAATTATTGCTTCTGTCACATTAAAAGGGTTTAGTCTAAATAGGCAGGTTTTTAATGCACTGAAACATACCAAATAGATGCTCTAGAGAGGTTAAGTATAACAAGTTTCAAAAGTAAAGATGTCATTTCGCTTCATTTTTCCTTTTTAGTAATTTCCATTTTAATACAGTCTTAAATATACAAAGGTCTGTGTAAAGCCGAAGTTAATTCCTGGGCTTCTATGTAGTCCTTTAGGTCTTATGCAGTTTTTTCAAAGATTCTGTCCACAGGAATTTTCCTAAAATCTCATTATTTATTTGTTAATTCTTTTTACAGTGGCATTGTTTTGCATGTACATTGTAGAAGAGAATCATAGAAAGAATCCCTGAGCATAAGGAAAAATCCAAGTCAGTTGTAGCTAAGTAATATTGAGTGAGTCATTATGTATGGTCGTCTTCTCCACTGACATCTGTGGCCATGAGGATTCCCTCTGCTTGCCAATGGATGTGAGAAGGAAAAAGAGCCTGTAGAAATTTAAAAGTAGATAAGTGCCAGCCATGTAGTCTATTCCCAGTGCAATTACCACTCCAGTTTTTGCCCTATTCAGGCATGTTCAAAGACTATACTCTATTCAAATAGTCTCATTGAAATTAGTACTTTTCAATATAAGGCTGTTAGACTTCAGCCTTCATTTAGTGGTTTTATCCTGTCCTGTTGAACAAGTTGCCACTAAAACAACAAAAACACCACAAAGACACTAACTACTGGGCTGGGCACTTCATTCTTCAAAATTCAAAGAAAAAAAATATCAACTTCGGAGTTTGTTTGAACCCAAACTGTTCTGAATCGAGGTAAAATGCTGCAAACAAACTGGGGAAAAACTTTTGTGAGGACGCAACTTCCTTTTTACCTTTTCAGAACAAATTCTTTCCACTTTTTTTCTATAAACTTCATTTATTTTGCCAGTGATGTAAAGTATAAAATAAAGGAAGGTGTTCCATGAAAAACAGAACTAAAGTGATGTGATTCCCAGTAGGGCTGTGTACTTTGTCCCCTCTAGCATCAGCTTGCCTTCGTTTCTTTTGCCACTCTTACCTGGAGAGACAACAGCAGTGCTGTGGCTAGCCTGCAGTCATTCATGTGCATAGGCTGAGGTCATACATGTGCCCTTTGATCTTCTTAGGCATGCAGCCTGATAGGAATCCTGGCTACCAAGACAAACGCATAATGGCTGAGGACTGCTCCCTTGTCTCCAGCAGCGGTCCTAATCGGTTCTCCTGTCTCTACCTGGATAACAGTTTTAAGAGAGCTGGTAGGAGCTTCCTTGTTTCTGAAACATGTATTCTTCTTTCAGACCTACTTGTTGTGGGCAAATGAGTTATTGCTATAGTAGGTAGGCAAAAACAGAAATACAGGGGACAGATAACCTCATGTTGTATCATTTGTTTCTGTATCTTTTTAAATACACTTATTTTTTTAAATGCAAAATTTTCACACTTTTTCAGAGCTTGACTGAGAAATCTACCTATCTATCTATATAAATATATGTTGGAACACTTTCTGGCATCCTATCAGAGGCATTCTTTGGAATCCACTGAAGCTTCATCCAAAAGGCTAGTAACTGAACAAAAGCTGGGAGTAAACTGAACTTTCTTCCTGAGAATCGTTACCCTCCAGGTGTTTTTTTGAGTGTAATGGAAGAAAGTAAAAAACCTGCTACTCATGTCCTACAGCTCTTGTCCAGGCTAAACCTAACCTGTAGCTGAAAGTAAAACTTCCCTCTGATGGATTATCAGCAAGTTATCTTTGGCAAGCTGCACATAAAGTCATAAATATGTGAAAAGAAAAAGATATCTAAGAAATCTTTACATTTTAGTGTTTCTGTTTCTTCTTTTTTTTTTTGAATGTTGTAGATATTTTAAGAGAATAAAATAGCATAAAAACATTTACATGCTCTTGAGAAATGTTTGTACATGAGAACACTGCTAGGGTTTTATGTGACTTTAGGAGTGATTCTAGCATTTCCCTGAAAAACTTAACATCCTTCTTATTTACAGAGCAGTTTGTAGAAATATCCCCAGCAGAGGGAGTGGCTCATCTGTTAGAGATGAAGCCTGAAAGATTAGCAAAAGCAAATTTTTACTTTTGTTTTACACATGAAAAATAGTGTTAACTATATTAATTTACTAAAATGCCTATTAAAAAAGCATTTTTACTCTCTCTTATCAGTATGAGAGACGAGAATGGTGGTGTGTCTGCAAGAAGCAAGTAGAGAGCTATTAAAAAGTCCAGTTTCTACAGTGAGTTCCAGAAAACAGAGTCTTATATTTTCCCTGCTTTGTACCTCACTTTTTCATTGTGTTTCACTGTGTACAAAGTAGACATAAAATGCCTGAGTATCAAAATTTTTAGCTCACTTATCCTGATAGCATGTAGTAATTTAGACCTAGTTTTCAAACCAATACATAAGCAGACAAATTGAAAATCACTGGAAAATTAAAAATCTAGGCCCAACCTTTCTGGGTATAAATCAGTATTGACAGATGAGCTTTAGTGGACTTATTTTGGTTTATAACTGATAAGTATTTAAGGTAGGAACTTTAAATAAGGTGCACCATTTAAGTGAAAAACTAAGTTTGAAGGAAAAAGCGAATTTTAGTTGGTTTTTAATCCATTGCTTTCAGCAGTATTAAAATTGATGTCAATAGCACAATACAGGAAAACTTAGTTATGTAACAAGGCCAAGGTGCGACTACAACAGTTGTTCTGTTTAAGCCAAAGAGCAACCTCCAGTAGCATTCATTCCCCAATTTCATGGCCAAAATTTTCCCCTCGGTTTTAACAGCATGAGAAGGGCTTACTATTCCTTCTGAGGCTAGAAAACCCACTTGGTAAATCAACACCTCTGTATTTAATAACAGCACTCTGCTGTACCCCTGTGTGACCGTGCAGATCCCGTTCTGATCGTTGCGAGTTAATGAGACAGGGTCCACTAGCGGGGGTTACCCCACAGGGGAAGCCAGGGATCTTGTCAGTGTAAAATAACTCTTGGTTGATGATTCAGGAGTCTCCTTCTATGGCCCATTTCCCTCAGGGAAGCAAGAAGGAGCATACAGTTGTATTAGAAGTGGAGAAAGCACATTGTGCTCAGTTTGCCTATGGTCTGGTTGCAGCTAATTTACATGGAGCATCCTATAGCCATTTTAGGATAGACATATAGCTCGAGCCTCAAGTCCCAAGTTTCAAGGGTCTCAAAAGCCCAAAAGTCAGTAACATGGTTTTCATGGCAACCAGCTGCTCTTCCAAACACTCAACTCCTTGGACATCTGGAAAAATAGTTAGGTAAATTCTTACATAAATCATCTCTATGCCCACTACACCCAATGTCACCCAGTTAATCTACACTATGCATTGAGTTTACTGCATATGTGCAGAGTGACATTATATCCCATGTGCTCTTAGCCTGAGCTGGGATTTATCTATGTGGGACTATAAGGGCTCCCTGGTAGTATTTCCTCAAAAAACTCTAAGATTACTTGTTCCATTTAGTCATTAAACCTTAACTCATCACAACAAGGTTTCAAACCACAGCCATAGACTGACAAGGAACGTAAGGCATAGAATGAGTGTTCGTAAACACAGAGAGTCTTTATACAAACATAATGGAAACTGGTTTGGATCTCCAAATCTGGTCATTTCCTCAGTCTGCTGTTCTAGAAATATAATATTTACTCAAAGGTCTTCTGATGGGTCCATCCTTCAGTTTTCTAATTTAAGTAATTCCATCCCCCTGTGCAGTAACAAGTTTTGTGGGTGTGGCTTGACACAATTTCTTAAAATTATATTTTCAATTTATTTAAACAAATTATAATTTCTTCCTAAAGCATCAAGACTAGGATTATAATACCTTTACCCATGATGGACCCTAATTTTAAAATATAATCTATATTTTAAAAAGTTTTCAAAAAGACTTTTATCCACTTAGCTAATTAAAAATAATCCTATTGGGGAAACCACTCATGTGATAACATTAGCTGCTTGTTTTTAGTATCCCTGTGGGATTACTATGGCTACAAAAGGACCCTTATGTACATCAGGAAGCATGTAAAGTGCACTGCGGTTGGAAAGGAAAACACTGACATGGAAACACTGAAGATATTAAGAGTTAATGCCTGGGCTATAGCTGAGGAACGTGAGAACAATCAAGAGGAAATTCTCAACAGTAACATTTGTGTTTCCACAGACCTGGGACCACTCTTCATGCCTAGCTTTCTGGAAGACAGTTGTGGATGTTTATAGCACTTGTGAAAAGCCTTTCTAGCCCACCACTATATTCTATAGTGCATGTCTGGACTATAGAGAAACCTGGGGCATGCTCATCTTCCCCTCTTCACCCAGACAGCAGAGACAGGTTGCAAGAACGTCTGTGCCCCAAAAAACATTGTAGGGCAGAACCTCTGTAGAGGGACTCTTCCATGCTTACGGTTTGTGAAACAGGAAAAAAATAAGAGTAAAAATCTGTCTCTGACACATTAGACACCCTATGTTCTGAACAGGTACTCTGGTGCATAGGACAGGAATGTGAGCTTTACACACTGTAGCATATAAAGAAAGATGCAAATAACACCTAAAAGAAATTTATATGCACCTTTCCAAATTCAAGACATTAAGAAAAATTCTACTAAAACCCATCTACAATCTTGGTGTATGTGTTTTTCATTCTAAAACCTGAGCTGATTCTTCAACTCCAGTCCCCTAGAGATACATCTTTTCCTTTCAAACCCCTCCTCTTTTCCCAGTTTCATGGGCTACTCTCATTCCTCCTAACCGCAGTATAAGAGGGACTGGAGTATCTTTGCTTGATACTTGCCATTTTGAGGTACAGAAGAGAGACGATGGAAGAGCATCAGTCTCTTCATTACGCAATTTACGCACAAAAGCCATTTTTTTCAAATATGGTAAAAAGTGTCTGTAGAAGTGAGAGGAGAGCATTTTCAATTGGTTAAGTTTTGGGGGAGCTTCCATAGTTTATCATTTTTTTTTAAAAAAAGGCAATACAGAATTTGCCTGTCAGTAGTCATTTTGTACTACTATGAGCACTGAAGTTTATAGCTTGCTCTGGGAACACTGAACAAATACAGTTCTGAGCAGGTGCCACTGATGCCACAGACAATCATTTTTTAAGGCAAAGACTTACTAAAAAAAAGCATCACAGATTTTCTTTGTGGGTCACACTACTGGTTATCAGAAGAGCTGTTTTATAATAAGAAGTCGTCATAGCTTCCGGCAAGAATGTATCTGTGGCCCCAAATACTCAAGTTGGCCATATCAGTCAGGAAGAGAAGGCATTTCAGTGGGAAACAGGCAAGTGTGTGGTCCTTTATCACCCATCCTGCTCAACATCCGTGAATGGCTTGTTGCTTTCTGCCAATGTAGTTGTGTTCTTAAGGGAACATTAGGAAAAAGGCAAACATTTTCAGACAGGCTTTCAACATCCCCAGCAAACACACATGGTGGGTAACAATGTCAGTACAGTAGTTCTGCACTGGCAATAGGGAGGAAAACCCTATGAAAGGCAACCTTAAGGAACAATAATACTGATGACATTGAATGATGACAGTATTGACATTGATGCTCATCATTGATTTTGGTCAGCCAGGGGTGTGGTATTTAGGAAGAAGGCTTGCAAAGTTCCCACTGTTTTAATGCATATACTAAAATACGGCTACTGAAACAGAGCTAGTGCTCCCGGCAGCTAAAAGTCTTGACAGTCATTTGCTGATGTGGTTGAGAGAGATCATTGTGGACAGTGAGTGCATCAGGAATCAAAACCTAACACATTTGGCAAGTTTCCCAAGGACTCCAGGAGATGGGTATACTACTCTCCAGAGCTTCTCCTGTGGGACTCCGAATCTGCAAGCACCATTTTTTGTTATTCTCCCCTCTTTTTCACTACTACTACATTTCATGATTATTCCCTACCAGCACCACTCCTCTATTCAGAAACACTTCCAAAAGCCTGCAGGGTTCTTTTGCACCTAAACACAGCAGTATGGCATCCTATAGACTGCCTGCTGAGCAGTCATTCAGGCAGAAGGCTTATGAAGGATACAAAACTTAAGATCCTTAAAAGGTTCACTGTTTCTGAGTGTTGTAGGTGTATAGATATATAGATATATAGACACCACCTGCTCTCTCGCTCTCAGTTGGGAGCTCTTGAACCATGTTGTTAAGGACTTCGGAACCAAAGGACAGAGTTGTCAGCTTGCTTCTCTCCTGCAGTTTATGGCTTAGGCCTGGATCTACAGCTGCCATAACAATCAAAACATTTTGAGAACATCCAAAAAACCACAACAGGTCCTCTTAGTCTTTAAGCAAAACACAAAACTACATTTTTGGTTGATTTTATCTCCAGCCCATCAGAGTATTTTGACTCAATTACCAGACTCTCGCTGAACAAGCTCATGTAACCAAAAATTCCACCTAATGTGCAAAAATAGTTGTTTTCACCAGCTTTAAACCTTCTGACATCCAAACATGAAACTTTTTATGCTATGTTAAGGAAGAACCGAAACATGGAACATTTCTCCATGATGAGTTCTTCAAGTTCCGTGAAGACCTTCCCAAACAGAACCACATAAACGAAAATTTCACAGTCAAAAAAAGGGCAGGCTAAACTTCATTACCAATTACAATACCTTTGATGACTCCATAGTAGTCATAGATAAAATCAGGTTAGGGAAAACAAGTTCATGTCTTTTGAACTGGAAAGCGCATAACAATTACTTACTAAACAATTAAAAATTATTAATTATACCACTGGATGTAGGCCTTGCAGGGCCTAAAGAATATGCGCTGCTTGCACTTGTATATGCTCATTAATCACAGTCTGTTACTGTAATTTTAATGAATGTTTATCTTATTTTCTTTCTGTAATCCAATTACTTTTGTTTTTTTAACCATCGTCAGGGATCTCTTTGTCTCCGGCATCCTGCCAATCAGCCCCCTTTAGATGTGAACAATTCAATTCATTATCATTAAGTTTCTACTTTTAATCCCACTTCTGGGGGAACCATTGAAAGAAAATCCAGGAACAGAAGTCCTTGCACAGCAGGGGGAATGAAATGTGTTCTGAACACCTGAGCAATTATGTGCAACAGTTCTCCAGAATGGTGCTCTAATGTCTTTCTAAACTTGTACCACATTAACAATTAGATCATCTGTCATTTCTGCTTTAGTATTAAATTAATTGCAAATTGACTTTAGGATTGAGAAAAAAACCTAAACTGCTGGCGTGGATCTAAACATTTTGTGTTTGTTTATGGTTTAATTGTCACATTGCACCTGTCCAAATTATTTCTGTGATGCAGATGCCATTACTACAATCCCAGTTGATTATGACAGCCCTTCATACTAAAGACAGGAAAAATCAACCATCAGATTACCAGATTTAGTGAAAAAGGTATTTCTAACACCTGTAGATATTTTAATGAGACATATATATAACTATGTACTTAGATTAGAAGAACAGTAAACAAACAACAGCATGTTACTTTTAGCAAGAAATCTGGGATGGTGAGGACAATTATAAAGGCAAGTATTTAAAAGCATAAATAAAAGTAAAAAATGAATTTACTTTAGTAAATCAGAAACTAGAAGGCAGCCACGATTCCCCAGAACTGTCAGAGTAAACACGAGGCAATTGAGAAACTTAAGAGTATGACAAAGGATTCTTTGTTAAGAGAGATAAAGGATGAAGAGACAAGCAGCACCACAAAGGGTTGTAGACTCAGGTCCTGGAATCAAAAGAGCAGCACTAATGTGGTGCTAGACCCAGACTAAATCCGTTGCTCTGCCTTGCTGATATGGCCATACTAGTTCTGGTGCTGTCGCTTGGCAGCGTCTTAGGGACCTCAGCATTGAGCAGCATGGCTTAGGTGCCAGAGTGCGTGTTCAATACAGCCCAGGTGGGAGTAAGGGAGCATCTGTCACCCAGTGGCACAACGAGGAAAGCTAGAGCTGGCTGAGAAGCCAGGCTGACTTTTTTCCTAGGCTTACTCATGCTTTCCTTCAGAGCAGTCTCTTTTCAAATTTTCAGCAAGTTTTCTGCTTAAAATAGAGAAAAATTATATTAAAAGTTTTAAGGGGCAAAAATACTGGAATACCAGAAATTCTCTGCAACACTTCAAGACAAAATATTTGAGCCTGACAACCAGAGAGTGTTGAATTGGAACTCTTATTTTAATCTTGGCTTTAGGCTTAGACATTTTTCTGGCTGCCACTGGCCAAACTTCTAACTGTTACCATGCTACTTGGCAAGCCTCGGGTTGCTGTAATGTCCCACCTGACAAATGGAGAAATATGTTTTTTTAATTGTTCTGTCTTTTAGTCAACATCTTCTGGTATAACAAACAGGGTAGGTTTAGAAATAACATGATCCCATCACCTGCCAAAGACAACGAGCACTTACCCATCTGTACTGGAATTGTTGTAGAAGGTTGTAGAAGCCTTATCTATTTCAGTTTGCTTGACTTCTGCTGACCACTGGGAGACACCAAATCTGTTGCTGATTTATTAGTGATAAATCTAGATAACAGATAACAAAGCAGGCAGCAAGTGAAGCAGTCTGTCTTCTAAAACCCTATTGGAGACACACACAGCCAAAGATCTTGGCAGCTTGGTGTTCAGTCTTGGGAAACAGAATGTTGTCTACTGGAGAAGTTCTGGTGGATTCAGCTTCTTGATGTTCAGCATGTTCATAAGCCTGCAGAGTTCACAAGTTCCTTGGTTTTATTATCTCTTGTATTTTTTACAGTTTTTATTCAAGTCTGATAATACATCCACTTAACTAGGCAGTTGTTTTTCCTACTTTACTTTCAATATGCTCTTCTTTGTCTTTCTAAATAAATTTCACTCAATTTTCCACATCTCTATTGTGTCTCAGGGAGCCCCAAATCAAACAATGGTACACCTCATTACCTTTTTCATTCAGTCAGAAGTAGCTTATGCCAATGGTTTTTCATGCCAGCTATAGGTTATTTGGTCTACAGCTGAGGGGATGAGAAAGAGAGAGATGAGTCCCTCAACATTCTCCAAAGTACTGTTGATGATTTATCTTATGGCAGCATTTCTTCATAGTAACAAACCATCAAATTATGTCTTCCTACCTCCTATGTGGTAATGGAGACTCCTCAGTACATCATGAGAGAGATCATACAGCTGAACCAAAGGATGCCAGGATTCCCTCTGCCTCTGTCAGTCTTGGTTATGATTCCTCATCGCTTGGTGCTTTGCTATGTATCTGAGGAGTCAAGGGTAAACTGCCTGTACCTATGGGTAGCAGGTTAGCAAAGGTACTTTTTACATGAACTCCGGAAAGCAAAAAAGACAGACTGGAGTCCCTGCTAAAAGATCAGAAGCAGCAATTCCAGCCTGAGAATGGGAGACGGGACACTGGAGTTTTCCCATGTTCAGCTGAAGAAAAGAGGAAAAAGTTCCTAACGTGATGGGTTGGTCTATGGGCCAGGTTTTGGACTGGTTTTGGACATCTGACCAACTTTCGCCTTCTGTGAAGTATAGTAGTGTCAGTGCTTACCAGTTAGTTATCTGTACAAGTTGTTAACTCCATTGCTGTGCTGTCACACACAGCCAGGGCCCCTTCCACCTCTCATGTCACTGGCTCCACCTGCAAGTAACACTTGCCAATATGAGCTATTCATGGGCACTTTCCATGGTAAATGTGCCCTGCTTGACATTTCCACCTCCTCCTCCTTCTCTGTGAAGTGACAAAGAGCACCTTGTTATTTTTTTTCCTAAAAACAAGCAATGAATCTGTTGAAGTTAGCAGTTGCTCATTGCCAACAAATACTTCATTTATTTAAGGACCTATTTTTCAAAACAATGCATGGGTTATTTTTTAATCCAGGCCTGTCATTCCTTCCCATTGCAGAGTACAAGCTCTTTTGTATTTCACTGAGTATAAAAGTAATGGGCCCCTCACTACATGAAAGACATTGAGTTGCTGGAGCATGTCCAGAGAAGGGCAACAAAGCTGGTGAGGGGTCTGGAGCACAAGTCTTATGAGGAGCGACTGAGGGAACTGGGGTTGTTCAGTCTGGAGAAGAGGCAGCTGAGGGGAGGGCTTATCTCTCTCTACACCTACCTGAAAGGAGGTTGTGGTGAGGGGGGTGTTGGTCTCTTCTCCCAAGTAACCAGTGATAGAACGAGAGGAAATGGCCTCAAGCTGTGCCAGGGGAGGTTTAGACTATATATTAGGAAAAATTTCTTCACTGAGAGGGTGGTCAGGCATTGGAACAGGCTGCCCAGGGAGGTGGTGGAGTCGCCATCACTGGAAGTGTTCAAAAAACGTGTGGATGTGGCGCTTCAGGACATGGTTTAGTGGGCGTGGTGGTGTTAGGTTGATGGTTGATCTTGATCTTAAAGATCTTTTCCAACCTTAATGATTCTGTGATTCTGTAATTCAATGGGACATTCCTCATCAGGATGGGTTGTGCATGACAGGCAAGTCAAGGATCAGTGAGCAAACAGAAAAAAAAATGAATTGGTGCCCCTAACTGGTTAAGAAACAAGTCTTTGTGAAATATATTTGTTTTAGCAACAAAGCCAGGTAGGCGTTTTTGCAAATTATAACTTCTACCGATGATGGGAAAGATTTTAGGAAAAAAAAATCTTTTAGAATTCACGGCAACAGTTCCCCAAACCCACCACACCCACCAATCCAAAGACTTCTGTACTAAAAGTAGAGTCAGTCCAGATGACAAAGAAATTATAAACAGGCTACTGAGGGAATTGCTCTGTGAGCATGACACTTCCATAACAATAAACAAGCCAAGGCAGAACAAAGTTGAATTTTTTCTCCCCAGATGCAGTTATGTGAATCTGGAAAAAAAAGGTTGTCCCAACCACAGTGCAACAAGTGGCAATTAGCAGTGTAAAAACACTTTGTTTTTGTCACAGTTTTTCTGATGAAGAAACAAAAGGGGGGGAAAAAAAAGAATCGAGATGAGGTGTTTTGCACGGTTGCTCTCAGATTCCTCATCTACCTGGTGGGAACCTCCTAGTTTCACATCTGTGGCTTCTAAAAGGTGGCTTTTAAGCTTCTTTTTAACTTTTGAAGATAAGTTTAACTTTGACTTTCTCTGTGAGAGTAAAAGCCATTCAGAAATATACCTTGTCCATTTCTTCCAAGTATATCTTCCAAGGATATATATAGCTTAAAAAAAGAAATCACCTCTCCCCTACAAACCTGAAGCTTACTGCTACAGGATGTTTTACATTTCAAAAGTCTATGATGTGAATTAAAATGCAATTAGAAAACTTCATGGGAAAAGAGGTTCATCAAGGGCTATTAAATGCAACAGCTCAGCTTTCCTCTGGAAGTTTGAAGTAGAAATAGGCAACAGTTACCACACACTTCGTCCTCTTTTACTCTCTTCTTAAGAGCTCCTCCCAGATAATATCGGATGGGAGCTAGTGATGCTAATGGACACCTGAGCTGATCCAAATGAACTGCTGTAATACTACAGTCTCCAAAAAAATCTGACTTGATGCTGTCAGTAGACTTAATGCATTTTTCCTATTAGTGAAAGATTCTGAAACATAATGTCCTTTTTCTCTAAATTCTTAGAAACATATTCAGTATGGTCTTTCTGTTTCTGATATTGCAAGGCAAATTGGTTTAGCTCCCACTGGAAATAATAAGAATTTTTCTGAGTGACTCTCCTGGTTCTGTTCCAGTAAGGGGCCCATGCAAAAAATAGGAAAAAAAAAAAGGAAAATAATCTGGCATGTCTTTAAAGTTAATAACTTTATGAACTCACTAAAAGACAGTTACAGTAGTCTGAGTGTTCAAACTGCATACTTATATTCTGGAAGATTTTTGTAAATTCTCTTTAAGTTTATCCTTAAATATTTTAAGCCTGGAGAATTCACAATGGGTTTTGTAAGTTATCAAAAATCTTGATTACTGTAGCATTTTACTTCAAGCTGTGTTTTCAAAAATCATGCTATTTCAGTGTATTTGTGGAGGAGGGAATATATAAAAAAGAAGTCAAGTTACAGAAAAAAAAGGTTGACATTGATGAACCTTTGCAAATGCTTGTATCTTAGCCCATGTGCTCTTTAGCTTTTCCAGACTCCTTAATATACAAGATTTTCTGTGGTGCTTTACAGAAACAGCTGATCATGCAGTATTTGAAGACAGCAGCTCGCCCAATACTGATGGCCAGATGTGGTGTAATCTTGGCTGGGATTAATGGGATTTCAGAACAGCTCTTGACCTCACTGAGATCAGGTCAGGGAAGGCCAGGTGAAAACAAAAGAGGAGCCTTGCATAAAGAGAGCTGAAACGGTCTATTTGTGAAGGTAATTGCATGAAACCAGGGTTAGGAAGTAGCTGAGTGAAGTAAGGCATGACTTAATATAGAACATGTGTGTATGAGGAGAGGTACAAGTAGGGATACAAAAATGCATTAAGATTGCTTGGAAGTATCGACAAAGTAGAGGATAAAGGAGAACTGCTTGACGCAGTGTGTGAGAACCTTCAGAAAGTCTTTGGGAAAAGTCGTCTTGCTAAAGACAGTGTTGCAGCAAATAACACTCCTGACAAGAAGAGGGGGTATAAATGATAAGTTTCATGGTGGGAAAAGAGTGAAATCAAGATGCCCCCATGTCCTGCCTGAGATCAGCACTGCTCATTTGTATTCTAATGATCTGGAAAAGGAGAGAAGCATGATACCACAAAGTTATTTCAGGTTTATCCTCACAATGATCTCTGAACTTGAATATTTGGAACAAGTTAATCTGGTAAAGTGATCAGGAACAATGAACTAGAAAATGAAAATCAGCCTTAATGAGTGCAATATAATATACATTACAGAAAAAAGTAACTACTCTTATGTTAATGCATTCTTAATTAATTGTACCAGGACAGGAAAAGATACATTTTAGTTGGAGTACATCTAGAAGATCTTAGTTCAGAGTTCAGAAGTGGCTAAGTTACTCAACAAAATGCTTGCATGTGAATGGAATGGGAAAATACCGAAAATTTACAGTGTTTTGCTATACTCTGTAAAGAGCTTTCACCGGTAGTTGTATGCTCAACCTTATCACACACAAAAGTAAAGATGTAGCAGAATTAGAGGGTTAAAGAGCTTCATGCTGTTTCTTCAGATATAGTATGCTTGAACTGGAAGAAAAAAAGGCCAGTGTGAATTTCAAGGTTTTAATCTGCAAGACAGGAATAGTAATATTTAATCTGCAGGAAAAGTGGAAGGAAAAAGAAACATGCTGAAAATGAAGAGAGATGCAGAATGAAAACTTGAGTAAAGGTAAAGTATTCACTGAGCACCCAGGAAGGGACAGCATGAAACACCATTGGCTGACTTACAGGAAATAGCATCAGTTTTTAACAAAAATATCTTTTATTGAACAACTTTAGCTTTCATTAAAAAAAATAATCTGAGTAAGTATGAAATGAGTGAATACACTTGAATATTGTAATGGATACAGAGCCATCTACAGCCAGCTATCAAAGTGGGAAACAGCATATACTACAGAAAAGATGAGAAACTTAGCTGCATTAATCTCTGAAGAGATAAAATTTCATAAAATTTAAGCCTACTTAGAGGAAGTTAGCACAGAGAAAAATATTACTAAAACCAAGCAAGTAGCATCAGATTTGTGTTTTTAATTAAAGGTGTGAGGGTGTAAGGATAAAACTGGAAAATTCTGAGAAAATGGAGGGCATGATCATGAAAAAAAAAGAAAAATGCTCTCGATCCTGAAAAGATAATGTGTCTATAAACCTTTGAATCCTTTCTACAAATAGAACCACAAATAAGAAACTACGTTTGAGAGCAGACGAGGACAAATGTTTCACGATCTGTCATAGTTTACTTTAGGGTAGAGAAGGAAATGGATGATATTAAGGACTTTCTTAAAGCAGGAAATACAAACTGACTTCTTAAATGTAAAGAAGAAACAAAACAGGACAAATATCCTCAGAAGAATAAGGTATGCAGAAAAAGAATCTAAGGTACAAGCTGAGCCACTGAGACACAGTAGCAGAACGTAAAATAAGAAATCAAAAGACCCCAAAGAAAGAATATACCAAAGGAAAACAAAAACTATAGGTCTGGGAAATTTCCCAGGTTCGCTGGCAAACACAGTACTGTGCCACAGCTTCACTCAGCTCACTATTTGGGTAAGCACGAGCTAAACAATTTATTTTTCAAATGGATGGGGTGAATTTCCACGTATTATGGGAAACAGTAAATGCAAAGAATATAAAATTAAGGATCGTTTAAAATTCAAGATGAATAATAATGGAGGTGAGGGAAAACAAGGAGGGAAATAATTTCAGATTGGTTGGGTGATTGAGCATTAAATACTAAAGCTTAGAGGGTTAAAATGCACAGGAGGCTAAACAAGAATGACAGTAGTAGGAAAAATACCAAAAAGAAACCTGGATATTAGTAACAATTTATACTGTAAAGAAGCATCATCAACTTTATTCAATGCACTTAGTATTACAGCTGATAATTCTAAACAAGCTTGAAAAATATCATGAAGTCATAATGTCGGAGGTAGAATTATGCCCTGAAAACCAAAAGAATAATAAAATAATAAATGATGGGACTGGTGACCCAATGCACAGCTTTGTTACAATCATTAAAGGAGTCAAAGATCCCACAAGAGGAAAGATGGTTTCATAAGCAAGAGAAAGATAGAACTGTTTTGTTACCAAAAAACCCCAGTATGTACTTAAGAAAATGCAAAGTGCAGAAGTATTGGTCTTCAGGCAATATAAAGAGGAAAGGAGTAGCTAATAAATTGACTAGCAGTACATGTTTTGTCTTAAAAGACATAGAGCTGGGTGTGGAATACGTTGTGATTACACTCAAGTCAGAAGTTATTCAGTGGGAAAACTAACATCTAGATACTTTGCTCATCCCCAGGCAAGGTCACCCCCTCCTTTCCCTGATTTTTTAGGGTTCTTCATAAATTTTGTGAGGGAGATCAGAAACCTAACTCATGACTCATGTGAATATTTAAGAGCTGCACGAGACAAAACAGTTAAAAATGCAACAATGTTTTTAGAAGAAACAGATATGAATATTGAGCCTAGGTAAGATATTTGTTTTTTCCTACCATCCATACGTAGTCTGATATGTTGCTGTGGCAGGACTTTGTATTGGCTGAAATATTGAGGTGGAGCTATGTACATCACCTCTGAACAGGAGCTCCAAAAAGAGATCAAAAGGCTTCCAAGACTCTATTAGTGATACTATTAATAGTAACATTCATAAGAATTGCAAGAAACATTCTTTGAGTGAACTCAATGCAAGCAGAGAAGACAGAAGGGGAATTAAAATTATATCCACAAACAGCTGTCTGCCTGCCTACTGTGTCTTTCTTCTAGGCAAGCAATTCAGAGTCTTTCTGAGTTGCAGCAAGCTCTGCCTTTGGCCCCTCTGGGCCTTGCTACGTTATTTTCGTCCCCTCAGAAGCCTTCTCAGTAACCCTTCTCAATAACTTCTCAATAACTCAGTTATCAATAACTTCTCAATAATCCTTGCTCAGGAGAGCTGTGGTCTCTCAATCTCTCCGTGGGAGCTGCACAATCCCAAGTTTATGCTATTTCCACCACACCCTGAGGTCTCCAAACCTTTCTACCCCAAGATGTGCATTTGCTCTTTAAGGGAAGAGGCAGTATCTCCCTCCCTCCCAAGGCTGCACTTGACCCAGTCGCTTAAAAGAGCATAACAAAAATGGGAAATAAAATCTGCAGAAAGACTGATCATCACAGAATGGTGGTTAAACCTTTCTGTGGTTACTTCAACATCCATAGTCGTGATCACCAATCTGACTGCTTAGTGGTCTGGCTGGCATTCAGAGCCAAGAAGTCAAAAATAAACAATATTTGTGGAGACTGGATAGGTCACTGCTGTGTTAGCCTTAGGAGTAAAAGGATTGTGCGTATACTTTTGTAAAATAGATAAAAGAAAGTGATGACAATCAAACAGATAAGAAAATACAATGACGTACTACCAGGTCAACAGTGGGAGGCAGACCAGAATAAAGTTTCTCACCTTTAAAGAAAAAGAAAGTAAGCAAGAAAAGTAAAAAAGAACAGAAAATCTTACACAAAAAATTTGTCTCTAAAAAACTTACATTTCTAGCTTGTATAGCGAGTTTCTATACTAGTGAATGGAGCTTCTCCTTACAGGTTTAAGTGAACCAGAAAAACCAGGCAGGGCTGGCGTCTTTTGTTTCTGCTGCTTCCTCCAGAGAGAGCAGTGAGGCAGGTTTTTCATTTAAAAAAAACAACAAACAAACAAATAAAGAATGGATTAATGCAAATAATACAATAGAACATGCTTTTAAAGAATGGGTAGGGCTGGACATTTGTTGAAGGAGTACAATAGCTATTTTTATTATTAAAATACATTTACTACCCAAACTTTTTTAAAAATTTATTTCTATAGACACTTACATGTATGTTAAGCACCATCTTAAAGGTTTGCCACATTCTTCTCAGAAACTTCCTCTAGAAAGATAAGAAGCATAACGTCACTGAACTCATACTGTGCATTTTCTGTAGTCAGTTGTTTTGGGATTCTCTTCTCAGTGACACAAATCCCACAGCTCTCCTGACAAACATTGAAAATTGCAGTGTGAAACCTTATTCAAACGTATAAACTGAAGGAGGCTGAAAGTTGCATGAGGACATTGTTTTCTCTTTTGTGTGTTGGGAAAGAAATAAATGCGAGCTAAAACAAAATTAATGTTAATTTAATCTTTTAAATTAAAGAATTACTCTACACCATTATGGTCGTTGCAAATTTGCTGATCAGACTTCATGCCTTTCACAAAAAGAAAACAGATAACTGAATAACATGTTTCCTAACACCCCAAAATCTTTGTTGTTTGTTTCTCTAGAAATATTCTATGAGGATTTTTAAATGCAGTTAGCTGGAGTAAGGAAGGGAGACAAAAGAAGGGAATTCTTCATTCTACTTTCCACAAAAAAAAGTTTTTATAAAAGATTTCACAGACAAAATACTCCGGTGATCTTCAGTTACACTCTCCAGAAAGTTCTCTGCTGGTGGTGCTGGGGAGAGAGGCTCCAGCTTGAGGTAAGCGCTTGGATTCCCACCTCTCTTGGATGTTAGTGACTGGAGTAGTAGCCATGATGGTGCTTGTTAAAATAATCTTTACATACATATGAACGTACCACTTAAAGAAGTTCGCGTCGTGCAGAGTGATAAACTGGCATCCTCATTATGAGCAATGCAGATTACGCATTACTCCACTGTGTGAGAAATGTCCCCTAGTTTGCCAGAAGTATTGCATGCAAAAAGAGACAGACACTGACGATGAAGAAGCTACTCCATTAGAGAAGACTACAGAAAGGAGACGGAAGAGGGACAGCTGCACAGAAGTATGGATTCCCCGGTGCCAGGTACTAAACCGTCTTAAAACAGGTATCCAGCCCTTACTTGATTTACTGAGCCTAATTACAGAATAAAGTGCCTAAGTAATGGATTGAATCTGGCCCATAATTATTTTAATAAAACATGCATATATTGTAATGTCTCACATATTCTTTTAGCCTATTCTTCTTGTACCAGACAAACACTGATTTCATTTCATTTAGTTTTGTTAATTAGTACTGTTTTCAGGAATAAAGGTGGACAGTTAAAATAGTTTCTTCCTCTGCAGGCTTTCCTACCCTCAGTAATAATTAAAATCCAAAGGCCAGGTTTTGAAACTCTTCCAAGACGCGCTATTTCATTGCCACCCTGGAAATGTCAAGGGTGCACAAGGGTAATTCTTCAAAGAACATCAGAAAAAATGCAGGCTCAGGACCATGTCAATAAGAATCTAAATTATTTATTCAAATAACCACTATGTTTACTTGCAAATGCAAGAGAAAACTAGAACTTTTAAGTACCTATGTCCCTAAAAGAATAAAAAAACAGAAAAAAATTAAAAAATCAAGGCAATGAGAAGGTGCAAAATACATGAAGAATTGTCATATTTTATTTTTTCATTCAAGCAGTAATAGAAATGAATTAGATGAACAAAAAAATTTTAGTTGAACTATATGGTTTCTGCCTCTACTTTGACTTCTATGATAAATTTAAAAATTGAAAGTAAGATATTAAGAAATATTTTTTTCTCATTATTAAACTAAGTTGCAATTGTTTCACTCTAGAAAGCTAATATGTAGTGTCTTCCTGATGAATTTGATTCTGCCTCCCATGAAAGCCAATGCTCACTTCACAACTTGCCTTAAGGACAATACACTCCTACAGATCGCAAAGACAGGTCAAAAAAAAAAAAAGAGGCTTTTACAACCTTTTAGCAGGAGACACAGAGTAGGACTACAATGAAGATTTGTTTTTAGATTTCCGCAGTCAGCAACAATAACAAACACAACAAAACATATGCTATAACTTGTTGCAGTAGACAACAATAATGTGATTTTCAGCTGCCTTTTATTAGTGGTCTAACTAGGTATCTCTTATATTTCCATTCCCAATGCCACTCAGTATTTCAAGAGAACATTGAAAACGTACTTATGCAAGGGAGGACGCACTCCAATCCTGACTTTGGGAGGTAGATAAGAAATGGTTTCTCAAACCATTTCTAGGATGGGGATTAAAGATGGAGCACAGAATTTTTCTAAGAGGAAAGAAAGGAGCAAGGCTGATTTCAGTAGTCCCAGACCTTTAGAGAGTCAGGAAAGTGAGGCAGAACTTGTGTCTCCCTTTTCCTTCTTCATGACTGGGGTGCTTTGGGTTGTTCTGTGCAGGTTTGAAAGTGTAGATGAAGACGTTTTCACTAGTGTGGAAGCCAAACTGCAAGCAAATATTCTCCTTATATTCAACTTTTATCTCACTTTCTACAGTAATAGTTAATGTTTTGCTCTCACTTCCCCAAAATATCCCTCAGTTGTGACTTTGCTCATCTGGTCTTTGCCTGCCAGCAATTCACGGTTGTTTCTGTGGGAGTCTATTAATGTTCTCACTGAACTTAAGACAGGAAACAAAAGCCAAATCCTAAAAACTTCTATTGCAATAAAGACATGAAGCTTCTGACATGTAAATTTGTCCTGCAAATCAGTCATTTCTATCTACCAGTTGATATTAATTCTGCATTCCTTTGAGCTACCTCAGCTTTCTCATTCTATTTTTAATAACGAAGTGATCAGAAAAGGATGTAATGTTACAAATTAAGTCACCTGGCATGGACAAACAACAAAGGCCTCTAAGCATACAATTCAGAACTGTGTTAAACTGTTTTTGTCTCCTTATTGCATGTTTTTCAGGTTTCTGCTTTCTACTAGCTATACATTTATATAAGATTTGGATGATTTCTTGATCAGGTGGATTGCTTTACTCTTGCACTTTTTACATCATGAGTGTATTGATGATGTAAAAGTCATGTAAAGAATTTTTACCTCACCTTCTCTCTGGTTTTACTGATAATATCTGAAGATTTTTTTCAGTTTGTTCCACCATATGTACCATTAATGTGTTTTTCAGCCCTTTTGCATAGACAATTCAATACAGCATTAAATATAATTGAGCCTAACAGTAAGTTTCTGTTTGTAAAATTTGAAAAATTTTTACCGGAAAAATTCTTTATCTGAACCACTATTATTTTCATATTCAAATAACTCAAGTTTTGGGCATTGTGAATTTTTTTTTTTTAAATTTTAACTTACAAAAACTTATTTATGGCAGTACAAAGAACCTCTGTTATGGGAAGATCTGGCTGGGTTTTATTAGTCATTACAGTCAACAGCGTGCCTGCAGTGCTGATAGAGCACTAAATGGCTCACTTTGTGATGCTGAGGAGTTCAGTTTGAGCTGCTAATTTCCAGTATTCTTCCAAGGACTCCTGGCCGTGCTGTAAAACTGAAAGCTCAAAATCTGTGTTCCACGGATTTGGGGGGAAAAAAAAAAGAAAGAAGAGAAAAAAATAAAATAAAAGTAACCTTTGATGCATATTTTCCCCACCTTCAATGATTTTTTCCCTTTAAGTTTCAATTCAGGGATTTTAGAGGTTTTTTCCCCAGTATCTGCAGAAATCACTTAGTGCTTACCTTATTCCAAGATCTCATATCTTTCAGCTTCTATACGATGTGTCTGTACCGCTCAGCATCCAAAAATATTTGTCCACTGTGACCAAAAGGAGTAACAGCAATGTTCAAAATTTCTATCAAAATGGAAAAATTTCTATAAAAAAAAAAATCTTATTGTTATCCCACATTCTTAAGTCAGTAATACAAATTCTAGCAACTCCTGCCTGATCAGACAATAAATTCATTGTTGTTAACATCTTTGTTAAATATTGAAGGTATTTATGTTTATAGTTACACAGAGTTTTGGAAGATCTAACATCTTCCCTACAATAAAAATGAAAATATGTAATGTTTTAAAACTCAAAGGTGCGTATGCATTTATAAGGGTATAGTTTTTTACATATTATGTGCAACTATAATTACATTTGTACTGGACTTGTGTTAAAAAGAGCGCTTGTGACTCAGAAGAATTTTGACTTTTTCATTTTAGACGCGGCCCTGCTTTGGAATTGTTTTTTAATTAATATTATTTTTCTCAGGCTTCACCTAGGTTTGTAATTCTACCAAATACCATTACAAGCAACAGTAATAAGACAACTGTTCGACGACGGGTCCAGCTCTATAGAGCAAAAGAAGCGAACGATCTCTAGCAAAGCAGTAAGATATTCCGCGCTGTTGACTGACCTTTCCCTGATTGTGTATGCTTTACAAATAAACCACAGGGGCAAGGGAGGTAGGAAGGCCCCTCTTCTGCATCCTTACAGAACGAGTTTCTTTTTAAAGTGAAACAGCATTATTGATCAAAGCAAAGGGTAACACCGTATGTAAAGAAGAAACAGCTGGCCGTCACCTTTCTGTCACTCACTTACACACTTGCACACAGACCCACACTTATTAAAAACAGGTCAGATCGGATTCCAGGTTCACCCTGCAAAATTAATGACAACCTTGCAATAAAGTAACAGCATGAATTTGAGCCTTGTAATACAACGTGATTACTAGCGTTTTTATTAGCCGGGTTTGAGCAGCAGGCAAGGCCGGCTGGTATTTGACACGCAAACAGGGATGTTACCAGGTGCGCTGCTCTAAAGTGTCACATCAAAGTCGCAGCCCTGCTGGCTTGGTTTACACCTGAGCCAATTAGCCCGGGAGATCAGAAGCGGCTGAAAAAGAATACGGCTTCTCGTTTTTGTGCTGGAGAGAATCACTTGATCCCAAGTAAGATGATACAAGGAGAACAATAGTAGATGGAGTATGGCAAAGGCAGCAGTGGGCACAGGCGGGGGAATCGGTGAGAGGCTGCGATAAGAGGACTATCATCAAATAAAAAGCAAAGTGGAAAGCAAAAGTGCCATATGCCTGTCCCTCTCTCGGTGTGTTTGTCAGTCTTTTGTTGGCAACAAAGGGGCTAATTGAAATGAAACAATCTCCAGTCTGTTTGCTGGCACATCAAATATGCTGTAAGATCTGTCGGCTCTTGCTCCTCCTGAATTATTGAAGTAGCATGGCTTCTAGAGAAAAAAAAAAGTGTGGAGGGATCTTCACAATACACCACTTTTTTCTGGGATGGGTTTTGGTTTTTTAAGTGCTCTCTTCTGGCTTCCGTGGATTTCATTTAGAGTAATGTAATAGCAAGCCTGTACAAAAGATACACGAATTTAAACCTCACTAATTAACTGGGGTACCCCCATTCCAAGTTAAGTGTCTGAGCATCAGCATTCAGATACTTTAAAATGGTTTTAGCGTGACAAACTCCTTTTACTTCAGGAAAGCAGGTTTTCAGCTGTGAGTTTTGCCACCTTTTCGCATTCTTTTTCATATGAAAAGAGTTTAAGAAAGCAGAAACAAAAACTATTTCAAGGTTGCAAAATCAGAAAGTATTTTTTTTTTAAACGGTTTATTTGTCAGTGACATTCTCATTACATAAACATGAAAAACAAATGCTGCTGTATATTACGACAGACTTAAAAAGATTCAGCATTTAAATAAAAACTGACCTGGTTAAAGTTGAAAAGCTGACATAATTGAAGCAGGTGTTTGCAAATGTTGTGTTTTAGTATTCATCAAGATATATTCTAAATTTTCCCCAAATTACTCAGAAATCAGGTGAAAAAACCAGAGATTACCAGAATTCTTTTACATGGAAAAGAATTAGGAAACTGTTAGTTCAAGGAAAATTGATCTTTGTAGGGTATGAATTGCAGGTAAATAACTTTACCTGCAGTAACTCAAGAGACATTTACCTGAGCAGATCATCACATTTATTCCCAAAATGTCTTCTTTCCAGCATAGAATTTCAATATTTAATTATAGCTGTTATTGAGACCAATTGATGTAATCAAAATTGCAGGTCAAGTGATTCTGTAAGGGAGCCTCGAAAAGAAGTAAACCAACTTCTTCTTACCCCATGGTAAGAGGGGCAAATGAAAGTCTCCCATGAAGGGGCAGCATTTCTAGTTGGATGTTCTTTCTGTCATGCAGTGGGAGATGACTTCAAAGAGCTGAGATCCAGAGCAGCCACGTGACAAGGGGCTGCACTAGCCACAGAGGGTGACAGTGTTGTCAATAGACACTGTCAGCTCGCCCTCATCCAGGATGATGCCATTGTGCCCTCAATCGTGGATGGGCAAAAAAAGGCAGGGTTGGGTTCTCAAGCTCAGTGACTGCTGGAAAGCTTTATAAAAGATGGGTGCTCTTGCCATAGCCAGGACACAGCGTGAGTGAATCCTGGACGAGCACCCATGGCCCAGGGTTAAGTCCACACTGGAGAAGCCACACCTTAAAGCTTCCGTGTCTGTGCATGAGGTCATGCTCGAACACGTCAAAGCATGTGACCATGGATAAGCCTATGAAAGAGCAGCTACTCTCCTGGATGGGCTGCAGCCATGGATGAGACCACATTGGAACAGATATATCTCTGAAGCCATTGTGCCCCATGGAGAAGCTATGCTGGAACGGGTGCACCACAAAGCAACTGTGGCTGTGGATAAATGCCGCAGCTGGGATGCCCCTGAAGAGACTCTGGCTCATAGAGAAGGCTCCACCTGGAGAACCTTAAGGGACTGCAGTCTGTGGATAAATCCAAGCCAGAGTGGGAGTAAGAGGAAGAGTTCATTGCAATGTTAAACTCAGTGGTGTTGTCCAAAGGGGACAGGATGGAGATTGCAATGGAAATACCTTTAAATTGTTGTAACCCATGATTTGCGTTGCATGTTATAGGAATTACTATAGCAGGAACCATCTGAACCAATGGAAGCCTTATAAGAAGCAGTGCAAATGCAGCACTGACCTGACCTGAGCTGCCTTTGATGCTCAGTAACACCATGCAACACACAATTTTTCCGGTCCTGAGTGACGACCGTAACAGATGGAGCCCAGAGTCATGGACTAAATTAACTCAGTGGACAATTTTTGGGAATTTTAAAGACATTTTACAGGGATGGTGTATGGACTAAGGGAATAATATCTGTGTATTATATCAAAAGATAGGAAGGGGAGGGGGCTTAACGGGGTCCTATTGGATAGTGCGGTACATGAGCTTGGTGTAAATAGTATGGAATAAGGAGTGGAGAATGTGCTGGGTTTGGCTGGGATGGAGTTAATTTTCTTCATAGTAGCTAGTACGGGGCTATGTTTTGGATTTGTGCTGAAAACAGTGTTGATACTACAGGGATGTTTTTATTACTGATGAGCAGTTCTTACACAGAGTCAAGGCCTTTTCTGCTTCTCACACCACCCCACCAGCAAGAAGGCTGGGGGTGCACAAGAAGTTGGGAGGGGACACAGCTGAGACAGCTGACCCCAACTGACCAAAAGGATATTCCATGCCATATGACATCATGCTCAGCATACAAAGCTGGGGGAAGAAGAAGGAACAGGGGGACATGTTCAGAATTATGGCGTTCTGTCTTCCCAAGAAACCATTACGTGTGATGGAGCCCTGCTTCCCTGGGGGTGGCTGAACACCTGCCTGCCCATGGGAAGTGGCGAATGAATTCTTTGTTTTGCTTTGCTTGTGTGCGCGGCTTCTGCTTTCCCCATTAAACTGTCTTTATCTCAACCCATTAATTTCCTCACTTTTACTCTTCCAATTCTCTTCTCCATCCTGCTGCGGGGGAGTGAGTGAGTGGCTGCGTGGTGCTTAGTCACCAGCTGGCATTAAACCACGACAGACTGTGATCATACCTCACAAGTGCCTAATTTTCTGTACCATGCATTGCTTTGGCTAAGGGATATGTGGAACAGAAAACTCCACAAAGTCAGCCTCAACCACCAGGAAAATGCCTCTCAGTATGCCATGCACCTAAAGTGACGCACGTAAGTCTTCTCCTTCTTGATCATTGTGGGTGTGGGCTCCTCCACTGTGCTATATATATGGAAGTTTAGGTACCCCAGAGATTTGGTGACCCACTGCACTGTAAATGAGGGGGGTTTATGTCGTGCCTAGGAGCCGTTTCCTTAGCTTTGACAGAGTCAACTGTCCTGTAGACCTGGAGCCTTGTCAAGAAGGGTTCTAGTTCTTTCAGGATTAAGTTCCTTCCTTTAGGATCTCTGTCAGAAGCTTGGATATGTTCTCAGTTGATGTATTATGCACAGCTAAATCTAAGGCATGTTCTCTGGATGCCCAAATCACTGCCATTACACAAAATACATTGTGTAAGAAATATGGATTCACACTCATTTGATTAATTGCAGCCAACTGATAACAGTTTAATCAAGAGTTTACTCAATTCCTCTAGTATATAGAACTGATCGCATATTGGTGTGAAATTTTTTTTTTTTTTTTTACTGCTTGCAGTCTGTAAAGAGACTTATGTATCTGCAAGTTCTTGTATAGAAATCACTGAAAATAATTTATTATGATCTTGGCCTGAAGGACCTGAAAATACAGCAAAAATTACGAGGATAATTTTTTCTTCACAAAATTTTTAAGTATATTTATTTTTCAAAATTTAGATTTTGGCTATATTTGGGTATGTCACTTCTCTCCTAACAAAATCTTACTGTCACACATGAATATGCATGCTTGTCTTCCCTCCAGTAATTTTTCATTCATTGGCTAGAGTCACCTAAATATGACAGATGAGTAGATTTGTTAGAGAAAATAACTCCTACAAGCCTTGTCAAAATAGACATTGGTAGACATTTATTACAGTCCCCACTGAAAAAAGGCTCACGTGGAGAGAATCCACACAGAAGGGAATCCAGTAAAATCTCCCACTGTGGGAAAACTTCAATCACATTTTCCATCAGAGGACTCACCTTCTTAAAGGCCAACTTCATCAATCTTTGGTATGAATCCATAAAAATGAGTGTCCATGCTTTTTATGCACAGAGAACTACTTCCATATTTTTTTTTCCCTCTGTGCTGTTATTAAATTTCTCTTTTCCCTTTAGCTTTTTTCATTGTATATAATAGAGAAGGGTGAGAGGAGATAGGAGTCATGGTGAAAAAGAAATATGAAACAAGGGAGCATGTCCTCCAAGTCTACTTTAGAATCTGAGCTGCAAAAATTTTATTGGTAAATATAGAAGATTTCAAAAATATTAAGAGTTCGTGATTTTTAATTCATCGTCCAAAAAATATCCAGGCAACTCCAGAAATATTTTTTCTCATTTGTTTCAGGATTGTCCTGGCAACACTACGTTTCCACAGCACGTAATTCTCCTTTCTGCAAGCAGCCTGCTCCATGCTACTGAAACAGTTTAATTTCATAGTGCTAAAGACTAGTTTTTCCAGAGTTGCTGCCATTATGTTAAAACTGACTTGTTGCTGGTTACTGAAAGTTGTGATGTTTTAAATCACTTTTGTCACTCACTTAATTGATAAAGACATGCAGCTATGTCATATATATGTGTCAACATCTGCTATAGGATTTTTTTTTAAATTGAAGATAGAATACAATATATATTGTACTACCACTCAGGTTTTTTTCAATATCATCTAAATGAAGAGAGAGTGTAAACAGCAAGATCAGGTTGTCTGGAGTCAGAACCCTCCCAACAAATCAATTAATGATCCTCTACTCCCCTTAATGCTTTCAAATTAGATTAACAGAATGCTGACCCTCCTTTAATAAAGCCTAGTTTCACCCTGTGGTATGCATCTAGATACTAATATCAAAGAAACAAGCCTGACAAAGGGAGGATAAAACTTACCAGTAGGCCTTGGTTCCCTGCTATTAGGATAATTGCTCAGGCTGTAGAGATGTTAAATTATGTTAAATATGCAGACGTGTTTTGTGTTTTTTTAACTGACTGTATATGGAAAGAACTCACTGGCAGAAACTTTTGTGTATTCTCTGACTGTTCCATTTTAAAAGAACTCAAAGTTGGAACTAAATAACAAACAGTATGTTTTCAATAGGAAATAGTAGGAAAAAACACTATATGCAGCCAGTTCTCTATTGTAACTATTTCTAAACTGCCATATTTCAAATGACACCAAAAAACCTCAGAAGCTGGAATAACATAAAGAAGGCCCAACAAACAACTGAAAATAAACAGCTGCATCATATATGTATGTGACTACAACATTTGTAGTATGTACGACAAAAAGTATAATGGATCTGATTGCTGAAAACAGTGAGCTGAGATCTGGAAAAAGACAGAATAGAAGTGAAGCGCTAAGTCCAGGAACTCAAGAATTGCGGTATTGCTAACACTGTTTTATCATCTCCACAACTGTGTAAATAAAACAGTAATTTCTTTACCTGCTCTGTGGTTGCTTTTTCCCAGAAACTTTCTTTCAGCACAAACTAGGACATTGTTCACTGCACTGAACTTGTGGTCGTGCCATACTGGAGTCCCTGGCACTATCTTTCATGGAGTTTTTTTCCTTGGTATAAACATTCTTTCTTGCGTTGACTCATTTATGATGGTCAGAAGATTGTGGTGAAAAATCCATACT
Organism: Phaethon aethereus; assembly: GCF_964289735.1. NCBI lineage: Eukaryota > Metazoa > Chordata > Aves > Phaethontiformes > Phaethontidae > Phaethon > Phaethon aethereus. The sequence goes on from NC_138582.1 coordinate 72,153,902, forward strand.
CTTCTCACCTATCTGCAGAGGAGAATAGGGAGAATGTAAAGATTCTCGCCACAAGCTTCTTCCCATATTTTCAGAAATCTGGTGAAAGTGCTAAGTGATATTTTTTACTGGGAATGTAAAGTGAAGGGTGATTATCACCTGTGCAGTCCAGACTTCTGTACACAGAAAGCTTAGGTTTCTTCTCGGTGTTCTTTTCTTGGTTAAAGATCTAGTTTACGTGGTCAAATGAGCTTTTCAAGTGAAAAACCGAGAAATGGAAAAAATTGGTGAAAATGCAGTTATGCGTATTTATCTTAAATCAGGTTGGTGGGTTTTTACATCATTGAAAAGACAGTTCAAAATGGTGGCTTTGAACAGATGTTTCTAGCCACTTTCACACACCTTTAAAAATAACCGGCTGGTAGGCAGCCTCAAGCTATTTGTCATACTAAAGAGGCTGATGAAAGGGACCACGAAGCAGTAGAGCTCCCCAGAATTCCTCTAATGGCTTTGAGAGAGTTCCCGCTATTAACACTAGTACTGGCTGCCTGCTGAGATAAAGACATAGGACCATTAACCCCATATACGCCCAGCCTGAATTCATCTCGCCAAACTTCGAACGTTTAGTGATGGAGCCTCAGTTAGGAAATCTCACCAACTGTGTTTCCCCTACAGTCAACAGACAGACACGCTTACCCTTGGGAAAATTAATGACATCTTAAGTGGGCTCAGACGCTGCTGGAAGAGTCAGTCCCTTCTCGCGGGCTGTGCTCGTTACTGCTTGCCTAGAGATGGGGCTCTGCCTCCTCCTGCGCCTCAGGAGCACACCGGGCTCAGCCCCTCTGGAGCAGCCACTGCGCTGCCTTCCCTTTCTTTTTCTTTTTGCTGACTTCAGCTTGAGTTTTCCTCCTCCCTGAAACTTCATATTTTCTCCCACGCTGGAATTTTCTCTCCATGACCATAGTATCACCTGTTCTTCACAAAGCTCCCCTTTATTGCTGTTTTAGTCCAGCTTTATTTTCCACTTTGGTAGGATTTTCAGCCACACACAGATCCCTTCAGGTCAGCAGTGACTGTTCCCTGCTGGGTGCTGCTGTCAGCTCCCCAGTGAGCACCTTCCCTGGACCTTCTACATCATTTTTTGGAGGCTTCAGGCTATCATATCCACTGTCTGGGTTTGAGAACTTCCAGGGAAGTTTAATTGCCAAGCGTGACACGCTGGGCTGTTGTATTCATTATTTGGCTCCCTTCCTCTGTATGCAGTGGTTAGAGGAACATGCTGTCCGTTTCTAAATTCATGACCACGTAATTTAACACTGCTGCCTTATACTGCCTGTGGCGTATCTGTATTGGCACACTCCGAGTAGAAGTCTATTAGCTCCTTGTACCATTAATTATGACCCACTAAGTTAACTTGACAATGATGGTCAATGTTGTTTGTAGAAAGTGTATGACGAGAATTATTTGAGCAGCATATCTCCAGTAGCATCTCAAAAGACATCCTGCATTTCTTCCTTAAACAATCTATGAAAGATGGTATGATGAAACTTTAATAGTTGGATACATTTTACATAGTCATACATAAACTTATTTACATCAGCCTCTGAAACCAACCATGGAAGGATTTTTAATTTTTTTTTTTAATTGTTTCTAGAGAATTTCACTTCTGAAACGGCATCACATTGTACCAGTAATTGTTTAGGATCTCCCAGAAGACAAATGGCATACATTCAGGTGTACTATGGAAAAAATAAAGGATTTCTGACACAATATTTTATCTCTATTTTAAAAATTCTTGGAAAACCAATCCTACCCAAAAGATTTAGCTAAACCACTTCCTTAGCTACAAAGACTAAAAATGAAGATGAATTCTAACATTCTCCTGATATCCTTGAATCCTGGTCTTCCCTTTAGGGTTTTCTGTGTTACAGAGTGAAATGTGGTTAACACAGTCACTAATGCACTTGACTTCCTTATTCCCCTCTGGAACATATTTTACTTCAACAGATGTTTTCAAAATAATTAAATGGTGGTGAGCATGCATTATTGACAATGTCTGATGCCACACTAATGCACTCCACATTTAAACATTTGTCACCAGCAGGGCTGTGTGTTCAGGAATGTTGTGCTCTTTATAAATAACTTCTGTAAAGTATCTGGATTGTAAATGTGCAAAAAATAGAGAAATTCTGATATCTGCTAAATATTAATAAACCACGAATACAGCTGCCATTCTGTAGCCATGGTAACTGAAGTTTGGCTGTTATTGTTTGTGCGTTGCTCTTTAAAGCAGAAGGTAATGCAGCTCAAAGATCCTGTCTTAAGCCACTATGAATGAAGGTATTTAGCCCCTGAATTGTGAAAGAACAATTATATATTTGTGAAAAATTATGCAACAGCTTCTGAAATTTTCTGATGAAGTGTGAAATATTGATGGGAAATCTATGGCTGATATTAGTTAAACGGTATTAGAACTTGTCCACATACCTATACACTGTGAAAAGGTTTTCTTTTTTTCCTTTTGACTTATACGTAAAAGAAAGTAAGGTAAAGGAAAATGAAAATTATCCAATCTTTGCTGTTACATTATTAGTTTCTCTAAAATTCAGAAAATATCACTACTGTACTGTAATAAAATTATATTATGTGTCCAAGCTAAGATAAAGTGAAGTTAGACTTTTTCTCTTATTAGGATTTAATGATATTATTACAATTAAGCTTCTCATTAATTTTTTCATGCTTTATATTGAGTTACTGTCCCCTGCAGATTTGAAATGAAATGATCATATAATTACAGCAGTCCATTTTTAAATGAGGATATTTGGAATGTAGGTTTGCACCTAGGGTTTCTGAAATTATGAATCATGAGTAGAATTACAAGATTGCTCATTTCTGTTGAAACTCATAATTAGAAAGAAGAGCAGAAAGAATGTTATACTTAAAATTCATGGATAAAAGTGTCTGATGCCCAAGTAGAGGCATAATGAGAGTGAATATATATTTGTAGATATATACATGAACATTAAGCACTAGTACTGATACTTGCTGCCTTTAATATTGCAAAAGTTAAATATTCAAAATTATCAAGTCTCCCATCCCTATCATGTCTCTAAGTGAAACTGAAAATGAAGCTATAATATACTTCGGATCTTTTAATTTTTCTTGTGGCCTTTGCATTGTTGTGATTCTGTTGAGGTAGATATGTGAGAACAGAACAGTGTTTTAAAAGTAAGATTCCAAAGAAAGAAATTAATAATATTTGTCAGTAATTATTATGTAAGACTAATAGATAACAGATGATGCATTTATCAGTTGGGCATATATATTTAAGTACTGTAACCCTGTATGTACATGCTATGAAGTACTCAGAAACAGAAAAATTAAATTAAAAATTAAGCACTGGGCAAAGTAAATGAACAATATATTCTGCCTCAGATGACAGTAATAGCAATAAAAAATAATTCAAATAAAAATCTTCCCCAAAAACTTCACAAAACAAAAGGCAAATGCCAATTCTCAAGACTAAAAACAATGCCTTTGCATGACATTCCTGTAGAAAAAAGTCAGTGTTGGAAGAAAGCATCATATTAATAACAACTATCAGAGTAGATTAATGTTGTCTAATTAAAAAGTAGGTTATAGTAAATTCAAACAGTCCATATTAGACTTCAGTCAGTATCTAATTCATATAGAAACCCACAGCAAAATTATAATTAGTATCAGCTGATACAGAAAAGGTCTGTAAAGTGACAGGAGTACAAGTCACCGCTTTCTTTTCCAGTCACCTCTGAAAACATTAGCAGTGTTCATGCATGAAGAAAATTCAAAGACGATTCTGTCCCTAAGAGACATATTAAGTCAGCTCAAGTTCATTGCTAGAATGAAAAATGGAGAAAACAACGAGGAAGTACGGAATATACAGGAACAACTTAAAACAGCCATGGAGGAATTAGGACAGAACACCACTGCAGTCTCTGAAAATAAATTAAAATAACACTATTAGAGCATATAATAAAAGGAAACCCTTTAAACAAAAAAAGAGAGTAACTCTCATTAGGTCTTTGAATAGGAACGGGAAGCAGACATACAATTTACAGACAGAGGAAAAAATAGTAAACGTGAAGCAATGAAAAAAGTTTTGAAGAAAACCAAAGCACAATAGGGTAATCATTTTAACAGGTAAGAGACAATACTCCCACAATCTAAAAAGAAAAAAAAAATTCTTAGGGAAGCTAATAAATATTTCTAAGAGCATTCAATAGCAGCTTAGTTAAAACTGGCATGTGAAGCCTTCATTAGAGTGTGCTCTTCTGCACACACTGTGTTCAGGAAAATGCAACACCATTTTCAGTCAAAATACAAAGTATACAACACACGAATATTGCCAGAAATAGTGTGATATCGGCAAACAATTTAGTCCAGTCAGGAAAAAACACAATGACTTTCACTTTGTGGCCATATCTTTTCTCCAGGGAGAAAAATTTTCTTCCTAAACATGAAAAGTCAAAAAGACACTGTGAAATCCTTTTGAGACTTTACATGGCATCTGGAAATACAGGTGGAAACTAGAAAAATGGCTGTCTTAAGAATCCAGAAGGTCTAAAGTTCATAATAAAAAACTGCACACTACCATAGGAATTACTTGTTCAGTGAAGGTATATTTGACAGAGATACCAGATATGAACAGAGACTGAACACAGTGTGGAAAATATAGTTTAAAGCAACGCCAATGGCTACAGATTCTCAGGGACCACTGGCCAAGGCCCCATGAAGCGCACCTTCACTGATAGCTGAACATTTCCATCAATATCCAACTGTTGCTAAAAATGTTAATTAAAAAAAAGACATTTCCAAGTTTCAATAATGCTCTGAATGAGCGCTCTGGTACCAAGCTTCATGCAAAATATTGCTGGATACAGCCCATAACAGTCCATGAGATTGTGCACATCTTCTTGGCGTTCCCCAGAAGATGACTCTCGAAAATGGCTGTCATCCCTTACAGCCTTGCTTTCTCCGCTCCTGTGCAGGTTGCAATGCATCTGTGGAGAAGGAAAGGTTGTGGCAGAAGCATGCATTACGTTGTGACTGTGCCTCACATCTTCTCAGTGAGCAAAAATTAAAGTGTATTTGTGGTTTTCTTTCATTTCAGTGAGTGATAGGACCAGTGAGCCAGAGGTGTGTGATGTGACCTGTTAGTATACGACAACAAACTTAAACACATTTCAAGTTTTAAAGTTTAGAAACCCTAGATCATTAGTAGCATGTCAAACATTTCAAAATTGATGCCGAGGTTTGGAAATGCAGAGACTAAGAAACAGAAAAAATTAAAATAAATTTTTTAAAGGCACAAAGTATTTTCTAACTGTCCCTCTTTCATCAAAAAGTCCCTTCTTCAGACAGAAGACTTCGGGTCAATTTTCCGTGTCAAGCTATCCTTCTTAATGGGAGGAAAAGGTTATTTCTGTCATTCAGTTCTGAACGTGACAAAATACACAAAGTCCCAAAAGAGAAAAAGGAGACTAGAGATGGGGAATATGTGGTTTTGTTGACATTCTCAGAATACAGGGTATCTGGGCAAAGACAGATGCCTTTCACCAAACAGGTCAGCGATACAGCTGATGTGCTGTACCCTGGCTCACTTCGCTGGGCTGGGTTACTGTCGGTTCAGGTCCAGGCAGAGCAGAGTTAGGCAGTGTCAGTGAGCTTTGTCCTTTGGCACAGCAGGTCTCTAGATTAGGTGACAAGATACGGATCAGATGAAGAAGCCTCTGAAAACGTTGCATGTAAAGAGAAGGTGTGCAGAAGGAAGTCTTAGCATTTTTTCAGGCTAGTTGAAACGATGGTGATGCTTTAACAATACATTGAGCAGTCTCATAAATGAAAGGCAGAGTGTCATAATGAAGCAGAAACTCACTGATTTTTCCCTTTTACTGAAAGTTCTTTGATTTTTACATTCTTCTGAACATTCTTAAACAACAGTAAACACCAAACAAAAAAAAAAAAAACCAGAGCTGACAACATATTGCCCATTCTTCTTACCATAACAAGCTATTTTTCATTTGCACTTCGATCCTACACTCCTGCTTTTATGAGAGACAATCTCAATACGGCAGTGAGGTTACACACGTAATAGGCCTCCTGATTTTTTGGGGTTGGTTTTTTTTCCCCTTGACTATTCTAATCTATGTCTTCAGTTCATGCCTTTCCTATGGTTTTATTTACAACTGAGGTAGGACTTCTAATCACCTGTTACTATAAATGGGATAGAAGGAAGAATTACAGGTGTGTATTAGACGCTCCACTCTTCAAGTAGGTAAATGAAGGTGAATTCACAAACTGATACAAAGAGGTTGGTGTCACAATTCCAGTTCTATGCGGATTGTTGAAGAGACAGTATTGAGGTGGATATGGAAAGGTATCAAATCCTGTATAACAGTATATGATTCCTTCTGTCCCGCTAGGTAAAACAGGAATGGATTTCTGGGACAGATATACTTCTTCCTGAGGCCATATACTGACTGTTTGTGATTTTATTTGCCTCTTCTCTGGGTTGAAAGTAAAGGATGTATGTATTTGCATATCATATCTTCTCTTTTTAAAAAAAAAATTATTTTAGGCTTTCATTGCAATGTTGCTTTAAAATAGTCATAGCTCCACTTCCAAATGAAGATTACATCTATTTTCAACAAAGAGCAGGAGGTCTTCTTATAAAGGAAAATGATTTTCAAAAAAAAAAAGGCTGAAAGACAGTCAATAAAAATTCTTTCTGTGTTTGCTCTCAAATTCTTTGCTCTTATATATTAATCATATCCAGCATAGCACACAGTTTTTCTCCTACTGGTTTGTAAAGGAGGCTTATAGTTAATTTATAAGCACTTCTAATTAATAGAGACAAGCAAGCATTGAAAACCCCACATGAGGAGGAAGCTCCCCTTTAAAAAACTCCAAGTTCTCCAAGTTTGTCAGGAACATACTGCTCTAGCACACGCTAATTAAAAATCACAGCCCACTTGAAGGTCGAGGATAAAAATTAGAGAGTGACAAACAACAGAAATAAAACTGTGAAGTAACTAGTCCTCTGATTTTAGCCCGAGCTTAAAGCAGTCCAGATATTTCCAATATACTGCAAAGGATCTGGAAAAAGTTTGGGTCTTACCCCTGCTCCTGCTGACCTCAGCAGAACTCCTCTCCATTGCCAGCTGCGGCATGTGGCTGGGCTGGACCTATCCTGAATGCTGGACTGGTTTCCAGAATGAAAGGGGCTGGAGGCCAGGAGGACATCCACCTGCTAGAAGCAGCGCGAGTATTGACGTGTTACAGACCTGCAGACCAAACCGGCACTGTAACCCCTTCACCTCTGTGCGTGTGGATGCCGTAACCGTGTACATGCCAACAACACCAGCTACAGGTGGCATTCGTTAGTGAGGGAAGTCAAAGCTAAGAGTTAAAGAGCTGTTCATCTTGAAGACATCCCAACATTTACACTGACAGCTAAAATGCTGATCACCTGTTACATGACTGAAGGAAGACTTTCCCAACAATGTTGAATACTTAGAAGTGGTGCAAGAAGAGGTCAAGATGATGCTAAAAGGACTTGCTGTGAATATGACCAATATGGAGAGGAGGCAAGGGGCAGCAATAGCAGTGATGGATCCTTAGATAACTTACAATGGACAATGTTGTGCCAACCCTCCAACTTACAGAGGCTAAGACTCAAGGTATCCTAAATTCTAAGGGTAGTTAATATGAGGTTTAAATATGTATAACCATTCTTCAGTTTGCCTTTGGTTATTTGTTTGAAACTCTTTGATGCCTTCATATGACATGTTCAGGTGGATTTTTTTCCTCCATGAAAACAAACCTTTTAACGTTTGCATTTTTATGAATGAATACTGAGATTCTGACACTATCAACAGGGTCTAGGAGATGGGACTTTCAGTTGACACTTGTAAAAATCTTACAAGAATTGACAACCTTTACACACAAAATACAACTTTAATTTTTACCTATCTTGCTACTATTTCACGTTCCTTAGACATTTTTAATGCTTTAGTGGCATCTAATGTTCTCATTCTCACCAGTAGAAAGGCGACATTTGTGTTCTAACTTGCTCATCTAATCCAAGAAAAATCTGGATATAGGATTGTTCTTTGCATGCATCCAAACTTTTGGCCCAGTTTGGCAAACTACTGATGCATGTCAGAAGACAAAAGGAGAAAGAGAATGTAGTAAAAGGGAGGAAGGCAGAATTATGAGGATCATGCCAAGAAACAAATGCATGTAGGAGGTAAGGAAAAAAACCAACAACCCAAAGACCAAAACCTGACAGATGGTCACGTGTGAGAGAACATTTATTTTTGCATTCACACAATGTTGTGATTAATGTTTATATTTCCACGTACAAGTCTGAAAGTATGCTCCAAACTTCATAAGCAGCGTATTAGGTACTGGAGTGTCTGTGTGGAAATACAGGCTTCCTTCTCACAATTACTTATCACAATGTTCAGTGATGTCACACTGTTGTGAGCATCATCAAAATTCTTCATCACAGAGGTAACAGTCAAACTTCAAATCTTGGAGCATGCCATCATTCAAATAACTGGAAAAATACATGCAACAGGAGAAGATAGCTATTTACAACACACAGTTTCTTTAGTTGAAAGCTTGATGAAAGGATGACAGAAAAAGATGAACAAATAACAGAAGCTTGTTACAATTGCACACCATACCTGGCTGATCTTTCAAAGTCTTAACACTTGGAATGGTTTCTAATGCTAATTTTCTAAATTTCTTATTTTTTTCCCTATTTTCTGCTTTTTTTTGAAATTTAGTTGTACCTTCATATGATGTTCTGACTTTTTTCTGGTTCCTGTAGGAATAAGAACGCTAGTGCTACTATAGTATAAAAAGTTTAGACTTTCTTTTCAGAAAGTCTCTCTTTCAAGTTAACATGAGACTGTGATAAAGGCCTATTTTCAATATATATACTTTTTAGATGCAGATTAATACTTTTTACACTGAGTCTAATAATAATAATACCAAAGTTCTTTAGAGATGTGCTTATGGTAAAGGAATAGCATCTCTGGGAAGCGTTTTATTTTGTTTTGATATCCAGCAGCTTTAACGGCCTGGCTATGGTCGGGATTTAGGTATTCATGTAAGGGTAAGATGATGAGATTCCCTTTCTCCTCAACATTAATAGTCAAGCTGTGGGGCTGCACTCTCACAAAGTAGTTTCAGGCATTTGACCACTATATGAAACACCATTATAACAAACCCCATTGCACACTGGATAAACATTTGTTCCATCTGGGTATTCATAGCTTAAACTTTGGCAATTTGCTGCATCAAAATGTCCAGTCTGGATGGAAAGTAGTAAATAGTATGTTCATAAAGATTATGTTCTATGGATCAACATGCATTAAAGAAAGAAATAAGAGCAAAAAAATGAAAAGTACACCCAAAATGCACAGAAAAATAGCAAAAAAAAAAAGAGAGCTAGATTTGCACAGTTTTACGTCAATGGAAGTACTTGTTACATAGTGCTAAACCCCTATCAAAAGGCTGATTCCTGCTGTTGGGGTTGTTATTCTCATGTTAGGGAACTGGTAGACAGAGTTCATCCAGTGGACCACCTTAGGTCTGGACTCCACCTACATGGCTCTACCTGCTATTTCTTATTATTCATTTGCCTCTGAGACCCTGGAACCAGCCCATGGCAAACAGAAGCCGCAAGGACTTTAAATCTGGATGACTGATGCCCCTGTCTGACTGACTGGTCTCTGTCCCCTTCTCCTCAGACAAAGGAAGCCAAGGAAGCAGAGCTCTGCATCAGTCCATGCTGCCCTCTTGGTGGCTACTTTAAAACATGGTACTGTTTCCTTTGTACTAAATAATTCAGAAAATGGGACTAGTGCCTTAAAATTTCAGTGTAAGGGAAGCATCTTGACTGCTGACCCATACTCCAGATATCGTCCAAATATATGCCAGCTTCTCTGTTAATATTTATGTTAATTATTTGCCTAAATCTAAGTTCTTTTTTTTTTCTTAGGCTAAATTAGAGAAGTTTTACTTTTTTTGTATGAGAGAAAATAATAGAGGCAAACAGGAGAGATGAGCCCTCAGGAAATTCATCGTGATTTACCTCTAGAACTAACAGAACTTGCTGAGAGTTTTCAAAGCATAATTTTTATTGATAACACTATCAAGATAATTTTATTTATAAAACATTGGTCATAGTGGAAGGTGTATGAGACACCATAATACCCAGGGTGTTTCTTTAATATATGACAGTTGCCTTAGATCTTTCACAAATTCTTATTTTTCTCAGTGTAATAACGTCACCGGTTTGTGAAAAATGGCATCTTTATTAAGCTTTTCAGAGTTTCATATTCAGGCAGTAAAACGTTTCATTTACATTTGGTTGACAAGTAGGAGTTTTGTTGGTTTAAAAGGTGATTCAGCTAAACCAACACAAAAGACTGCATGGATATGCTCACTCATTTTAAACAAGATATATTTGATTTCAAGTCTCTTATTAAACAACCATATCAAAACAGAAAAAAAACCCCCAAAACCCACAACGCATTTAAACAGAAGTAAAGCGTTGGTACTGTCTTTGTATTAGTCACCCATCTACCTGTAAAATCACACTTTGTGGATGGCGTCTTAGAAGACTCCTATTTATACAATCAGTTTGCACTAGTATAGAAAGATACCAAAACGTCATCTCTGATTTCAGAGCAGAAAATTACTGTGGTGTAACAAACTAGCTGACCTTCGTTGTGGCAGATTCTTTATTTTGTTTTAGAAATCTAATCTTCTGAGACAGTCTTCTCGAGACTCTTACTCTTTGACCATCACCCTCCCCAGCACAAACCAGTGTAACTCTACTGAAATCAAGTTAAATATTTTTTTCCCCTGAAAACTAATAAATGTATTGGATTACCATGCTTCTTACAATGATCATCTTAAAATGGAAACACTTTCATTGACAGTACTCATTTTTAAAAGCCAGGTGTAAACATGGTTTTTGCTTGTTTTCCTAAAATGAGGAGAGTAAACTGTTCGTGCAGTCTTTATCTAATTGGCTTACTAATCTAACTACTCTATCTTTAAGCTATGAAAATGTTTAAAGTAAGTTATTTTTAAACAGTCTATAAAAAAAGAAAGTAAGACCTCATCCCACTATTTTAGTTCTTACTCTAAAAGCTTGTTCTCCCACCACAGACACAAAGCTCTTCTTACTCTAAACACTAGTAAACCCCCTACAATGTTAAAAGCAAAGCACAGACATCAATTTCTAAAACAGTAAAAGATTTAGGGAAAATATCTAGTTAATTCATGTGATATTTTCAATGCAGAAAATAGATAGGGCCTTCACCACTAGCCTCAGGAAAAAGGAGACCAGTCCCATGATTAATAAGGAAATTATTTTTGATCATAGTTAAAGCTACAAAATGTGTTTCCTAATTCAACTAAATTTTAGCGGTGCCTTTTGTAGTTGCTTGACAACATTGCATAGCACTCCTAAAGCTGCATATCTCTCTGTCATCCATGGGGAAATCATGGCTGCAGCAGAAAAATAAATACAGTTCTTCTTCTCCCTCCGCTTTAGAGAGGAAGAAATGACGAGACAATGTGAGAAAAGTAGGAAGCAATACGGAACATGCCTCCTAGAGAACTGCAGCAAGGAAGCCCAAAGCGAACGTCTCTGGCTTTGCCGTGGTTGCTGTACTAGTAAAGAGGTGCTGATTGAGTGAATTCAGCTGGCTGTCTCTGCCATTTTAACCGCAAAACTTCCTACAGTTCACTTATCCGCGGCAGCTTTCCGTAACATCACTGAGAAAAGAATTACCAGCATTCCTGCATAACAGCTGCTTTTTCTGTGAACTGGTGGAAAGACTCTTTAATGAACATCTACGAGCCCGTCAGCTGGGGCGATGCCTTTCCCCCGAGCAGCATGGCTGCCGGGGCGGGCGCCCCGAGAGGCGTTCTCCCTGAGTGCACGTCGCCAGATTGATGAGCCTTCTTCCGACAGTTGACTTTTTATGTAGAGAATTTGTTTGGCGTGCGCAAGCTGCTTACATCAATATATTATTAAACGGGGAGGAGGGAGGGGGCCACGGACACTAACTTGTAGCTGCACTGCAGCTTTTCTAGCCGTGTTTGTGTGTAAATATATACATCTTTTAATCCTGCATTTCTTCTTTCTTTTTCCCCCACAGGGAAGCCAGTTACCCGTGCAGTGGAGTCTTTCCACGTCCCAAATACGCGTGTCTGCCTATTTGCTCCTCGCTGGCTGCCTCTCCCATCTCATCCTAAGCAGCCCTTTTTTCCCCCTAAATTCTCAATGGTCCTTAGTACAAACATGCATAGAAAGGTTACTCAGCGGGTTTGCATAGTAAACACAAATGGATATTGTTCTTGACATCTTGTGAACTTGTCTCTCTCCCTTGTATCTTGAGAGAACATGGGACCTTCTGGGTCTGTACGAGCCTTGCTGCATTTTTAATGATAGTCCCTGAAATGCGGGGGAGCAAGATGTTGTCACCTCAGCATATTTTATCCCTGATCAAACATTAGTTGGCAGCTGTTCTAAACTTGTAACACCGTCTCATCTACGCCGGCTGCTGGCTTGGTGGCAAGAGTGCAAAATCTCACCCAGCTGCTGCTTTCTCACATCTCTCGCTTGCTCCCACTCCCGCACCTTGGAGCCCCGCTCTCCTCTTTAGCATCACGAAATCATCTCCAACAAACTTCGGTAGGCGGTAGGGAGAGTTAGCAAGGAAACCTTATGAAGTGGTGTTTACCAAAATCAGAGCAAATACGTCAAGACGTTAAAACATTTATGAACACTGAATGTAATTTCATATGCACAGTTAACAGCAGACATGAAGGCATGTTCTGTGTGCTAAATATGGGGTTATTGGTGGTTTTTTCCCCTGACTAGTCAGTTTGGTTTAAACGCTGTTATTTTTGCTCTGGTTTTTTATAAGATTGTTTTTTTTAAGAGCATAATAATTGTTTCTGAGATGGTATATATAGCTAAGAAACCACCAATATGCAGGATTCTGGCAGGCATTTACAATCCTCCATTAAAAATAACTGCTTAGGCCATCTTCACTACTGTAGACTGACTTAAAGCTATTTTGATGATCTGGAAAAAGTGTGATTTCTGTTTTGACAGTGATTTTTCACAATCTGAAGGTCTTCATTATTAAGCTAGAGCCACATAATTTGAAAGTGTTGCTTGTTAATATTTGAGTGTCATTCAGCAATTCTGCACTTGCAGGGAGAAGATGAATGCTTTTTTAAATGGTATTTTTCAAGTCAGTGTAAGAAGTAGGATTTATGGAAGCAGGCTTTAATCCTCCTGTTACTATTCTAGATTAGAAAAAGGAGTATAAAAACTCAGAAATTCCATTTAATATATCTGGCATTCACAAAGCATTATACAACACAGCTTCTCCATTTGAAGCCCCTTTACTACATAATTACTTTTTTTTTTCCCTTGATCCCAAAGAAGCAACACTTGTTCTCCTGTCAGAGGCCTTGCTTCAGTATTATCTACGGAAATGCCCAAGTGACTTCTGAGTGTTACACCTACATTGTCTACAACTTGGTACTGGTGGCCAGTGATTAGAATTGGTAAATGTCTATTTTAAGAAATTAACTGCAGTTGTTTGTGTACATGACCACTAGACATAAAAACAGTTTTTATGCAAGAACATTCAAGACAGATAAGATTGCTGGAGACACCGTAAAGATATTGATGCAATTGTCATCTTCTTTCTAACAATGTCAAGATGTTGTAGAAAAAGCATTCTCCTGCATAGGCCAATGAAATGCTAGGCAATTTAGAAATCCAGAGAGGATATGCTGAGATTATGAAATGCTTTGGTCAAAATTTAAATCATTCCAACTATTATGTTCTTTTCTCCTTACTGCACTGGGGGGAGGTTGGGGGAAGACTTTGCAGTACTTGAAAAGGTAAAGAAGGGCAACAAGGCTAATCCAGGATTAAAGAAAATGAGCTCTGAGGACAGTCACAGGTATCCTTAAACCACGTGGCCCAGAGGGAAGATATTTAAAGTGGGGATCTCTTGGAATTGTACACACTGCCAACTCAGGTTACTTTTTTCTGGATTTGTACACAGGCAAGACACGTATAAATTGAAATTGGAAAAATGTGGTTAAGGGGATCACAAAAATGTAATACACCTGGGATCACAAATACCTCACTGTAAAATATACTGAAGTACAACGCTCAGAAGAGGTCTTTGCTAAAGGAAGCCAAGCCAGAGTTATAAAAGCTTGACAACCAACTAATTCTCCTTCTGACTTATTTCTCAAATACTGTGAAATCATCACAATTTTATTTACAAAATGATTGCAAAATCATCTTGTGAGACACTGTTGACAGAAAATGATTTTCTGTCTGAAAAGAATGTTGTTATAATTCAATTTCAAGTAACAATTAACTTGACTGAAATAGTAAATGCATTATGAAAATATTTTTCCCCTATTGTATTTTTGTTTTCTAACAAGGATTCACTGTTTTGTCCATACTCTGTTTCATCTATTCTCTCTTTCACTAAAACAATAACATCAGCTTCAAGGAGACCTTGCATGAATGCTTTTTTTCCCAAGCTTTCGAAGTAGATATTGCCAGAGAAATGTCAATGAAAGTTCCTTTTCTGAGTTTACGGCTGTGAAAGTCCTTTTCAGGGAAAGGGAATAAGAATCAGAAGGGGCTGTGGGTAGAGCTCCTTTCACATGCAGTATGTTTACTTGCAGTGGAGCAGCAAGAAGAGAAAAAGAAACCTCTATATAGAGCTAGGGATTAAAGGGAGTCCAAGATGAGCTAACAGACTATTTTGTCGCAGAATTTCTGAATAAAGTGAAGTCATGTGAATTTGAACAGTTAACAGATGGATTAGAGAGCCAATTATCTGTGGTACTGTATATAAACTCCAACAAGGTTACTGTGAAAGAGGCAGCCTGTGCCCTAGCAGATCTGCCTTGAGCCTGGCAAAATGGGCCACTGGTCTTTATTTGAGCCCTGGGACACAAATGGCATAGTGCTTGTTGCACTGGTAGCAATGCTGGTGATAATAAAACGAGCTTTTGAGAAGGTCTTCAAAATACTGTGCTTCCCTTTGACTGACTGATCTCTTAGACTGGTTACAGCACGCGCATTTCCCAGAGAAGGTTTGAATTAGATGAGGTTACAACCCAGTTCAGGCAGGTCTCATGCCTGCTCATCCATTTGACTCCTCAGAAGCCTGAGTGGCAGTCTGACGGGGGATCTGCAGCCGAAATTCTCAGGATCTTCAGCTTCTGCACAGTTTGGCAAATGGTTTCATGTCGTCACTAGTAGCTGTCCAAGTCATGTAAAACACTTTGCAAATCAATTCCAGGTTTGGAAAGGTAGCCCTGCACATGAACTGTGGTGAAAGTCCATTCACCCATAAGAACCTGCTTTATGTAAACCTGCCTAAAAGAAATTTTAGAAAAAAAAACCCCAAATCACTTTGTTTCAAAACTAGGGAAATGTTCCACTTTAATATTTTGACACAGTTAGGCAGTTGAGGACAATTAATGAACATCTATATTTAAACGAGATTGTGAATTCAGGACAAGATAGAAATGTCAGTACTAAACAAAATCACAGACTTTTCAGTTATTTTTGGTCATAATTTAAGTGACTTAATGAAAATGATCAGGTATTTAGACAAGTAATTGTTAAAAGTTTCACATGTACACATCCTCAGCTAGCTAATATCCCATGAATGAAGAAAACACATTTCCAGTGGAGTAGGCAGAGACGATGTACAGATTTGCTACAAGGCTTCGGTAGCGCTGGAGGTCAGACAACCTCTGTGAGAGCAATGCACCTGATGGCTTGCCAGAGCAGGGGATGAGGTCCAGCAACCTGAGAACTCCCTTCCTCAACTGTGTCTCATCTGCCAGTAAACTTTACAGTCCTTCCAAAAAAAATGCAGGCCCTTGCTCTGACAAAGGGCAAGGGCATATTTCAGTGTTTTTTTATTACCTCTTTTGCAGGGAGATCCAAAGCCAGGCCACACAAATGGAAGCAGGCATAAGTTTCTGTAAACACTCCCAGTGACTATTTGCTTAACAGAATGTTTAACCTCCTATTTCTTCATACCTTCCAATCAAGACTGTCTATTTTGCTGGAAACTAGACCCAATATGGGGCAGCTATGTCAGATATAATGCTCTGAAATAAAAGCAGAGCAGACTAGAAAGACCAGTGACTCTGGCTTCAAACTCAGTGAGTCTGAAGAGAAACAAGGGAAGCAGATTAAGGGGGCTGGGATGTTAGAACGTTACGCCGTAAGTATCACAGGGGAGTCCAATCTCACTAGTCACTACAGGAAAATAAATCTGGCATTCAGAGTGTCTGAAAAAAGCTTGTCCCATCCCTGATTTACAACTGAGGAGACTGAAGAAGAGTCAGGGGAGACTATCTCCTTAGGATAACATGATGGGTGACTGGTAATTTGATGGCTACTCCCAGGTCTAGGAAACATGGCAGCTGATCCAGATACAGCATAAAATGTGCAATACATAACACAACAAATCAAGATAAAAGCTTTCTCCAGTGGACAAAATACTTGGGCTATCACTACACTGGTGTCAGGTTAAAGTGTGTGTCAAACATGAAACATTGTTTGATGTAGCACATCAACAGCTGAGCAAAGTCTTTATCATAACATTCCTTCTCCTTCCTTTTAATGACTAGTTCCATAATATGAAAGATCATATAAAAGCTCAGATATTTTTTCCACCCTGACCAGAAAACACCTGCAAATTCAAGACCGCACCACAAATCTCCCAGCTTGTTGCTTTAATCAAATAGGCTGGTTATACATGCTGACTCTTGGTTGCTTTTGGATCAATAAACCTTGAATTCTTTTCTCCCAACTGGTACATCTTCAAGAGAGAGGGACTCTGTCTGACCATGACATCTGCCTTTTCTCTACTCCTACTGCAAAGCCGAAAACTTTGGCAACAAGAGCTGTGGAAAAGGGAATGGAAACTGGCTCTTTTGCTATATGAGGTCTTAGCCACCAAGCTCTGGTAGGCTTCTTCCCCAACTATGGTTAAAACTCTAAAGGACAGCAGTTCCCTTCACATCCTGTAAACAGTCTGGTCCCTTCAGTATGATCAGTTTCCTTTGACAGTATCTATCCAACAGTGTCTTGCCTAACTGAGGCCATAGACATCTTTGGGGTGCTCAGCTGTCAGAATGTAAGTACTAGATCACATAAACCAAAAAAATAAAACCCTTGAATGAGTCTCATCTGAAGCTTTCATCCAGGATGTAGCAGGCGCAGGTGTCAATCCCTCCTGACCCTTACCAGGGCAGTGATTTTATCCCAGACAGACCTCTCTCCTTGCAGCACTGTGCTCTATGATGCAGATTCTCTTGCTGCAGCTCATTCAATTCCTACAAGACACCTAAATGTTCAGTGGAAGAGAAGAAGAACAAAAACAATGCTAGATACCAGCAGGTAGGACACTTACCCTGGTTCACTGTTTTATAGGGTTTGTGTCTCATCACTTGCTGCTGCTGCTGAGCATGAGTGACTCTTCTCCCAGCTTGACACCTTCTCTGAACCCACTTTCTCACAGACCTTTCCCCACACGTTGTACAGAAACGTAATGCATCCGCCTGTGAACCGTGCACTGTTAGGCAGCAGGACACACCGGAGTTAGGCATTGTGTTGTTCCCACCTACCTTGTGTATGCCCTACCTTGCACATTAAAATGGCCTCTGGTAATGAGGTCCTTGTTAATGAGTGATACATCTTATCCTGTGTTAATTTATATCAGCATTATGTGTTTATAAAAAATGCAAGTATGTTTCCCTTTGGGCTTCTAAAAGATTTTTTTTAACTCTTCTCTCTATTTATGGGATTAATTAATGTTAATGGGATTAATTCGCTCCATCTATCACTCCTCTTACTTCATTGTGTGGGCCTTAATCTATAGGTACACACTGCAAAATAAGATAGAAAGAATCATTTACTGTAATCTCAATTCAGAGTGGTTGATTTGACAAGTTGTGCAGTGGGACTCACCATCATAGCAGTCAGGAGGAAGAAATTTCTGTCCTTTTCTTTAAAAAGCCATAAGAATGCTAATTCCTATTCTTTCTTTTTCTCTCTTTTTTTTTTTTTTTTTTTGGTCTTTTTGGTAAGGGTTGGGAGGAAAGGATCTTATGCATAATTTAATTGCTTTGTCTTTCTCCCTCAGGTCAGTATATTATATTATATTGAAAAGTAATTATGCAGCAAAAGTAAAATGTCAAACTGCAGATGTCTGGTAACAAGTAGTACAGATGTGAACGATTCTATTATGTGCCATCTTGCAGACATCTTTATACCTTTCCTCTGAAGCTTCACCCTATGTGCTTATACGTTTGAGTATTTATGCGCCCTGGATGAGATTTGCTTTTTTTCCCCCTTTGCAGCATCTAGATCCCAAGCTGGGTTGCCTTGTTGGCAATGATTGATTACCCAATATCTAATTAAACCTGATCCAATCACTTATTATGCAGAGTGGAACAAACAAACTGAAGTCGACTGTCAGACTCGTGATTGATGATACTGCCAATCCAGCTTTTGTTGCGTCTAATGTCCTGACGCTTGTTACAACCAGCCAAAGCTCCGCCGGACAAAGCGTTCTGTCACTCTTCACACAAATTCACTCCCCGCCCCCCCCCCCAACTCCTCTCCCCCCCTTTTTTTTTTTTTTTAAGAAAAAATTATTGAGAACAGCAGAGGTTCTGTTTGGGTTAGTGTGTACAATGAGATCAAAGTCCCCTAGAGATCCGGAGTCCTTAAGTGGCAGGGAGTGGAAGAAAAAGAGTATGTGTGTGCGGAGGGGGGGTTGGCAGGAGGTGCACTTGGTATGGTAATGAACCTACCTTAGGGAGAGTGACAGATATGACATTAAAGCAAACCTAGCAGGGTAATAATTTCTTTTCTATTGTCTGCCAAGCAGGATTCTCTTCGCAGCTCTCATTTATAAATTTTTCAGTTTTAATGTTTTAATTATTTAAAATGCAAATAGGTTCCTGAAGAAAGAAGCAGAAAATACAAATTCCCTAAACAAATTCAACTTTTGAAGTCGCATTCACACATGGTAAAACCTTTCTTTTGTGCCTTGCATTTAGCTTAGCTTAGTTAAGTCTTGGGTTTGGGTTTTTTTTGTGAGCCAAGAATTAGTCAAACTTTTTGTAGTTTTTAATTTTCGTATTTTTATTAGTTCAAGCCACGTTTTTATTGTGTTTTGAGAACAAGTGAAATAAAATGTCAGATTCCCTAGAGACTCAAAGAACCAGTCAGAAAAATGGAAAGAGGCTGTTATATGATGGTTTATTTCTTGACATTGCCTGTGTTTCAGATGTTCAAATTGTACTTAGATATTAGAGAAATTCACATAAAGTGATGATATATATACCTTCACAAGTTTTATATATCTTTTTAATGGATCCTTCCTCATATAAATTGTTTATACTCAATGTGGGCAAGTCTCTGTGTACATGTGCACATGTGCATGATTCCCATGTGATAATTGGAAGAACTGGTAGATATATTTTTTAAAACCTTATGCAATTAATCATACGTTTACAATTCCATCACCTGTTTAGTAATCTATTTTACAATTCTGAGATTCCTTACTCCCATACAGCTGCAAACAGCTGATGTTGAAAACAAAATAAAAGAAACAAAATCCAGTAAGATTTTAAAAGATTTTACTCTTAAGCTAGAATTTCATTGCAACAGTTATTTTTTCTGGAGTAAAAGGAATAACAATATCCAGTTTGGAATGTTTTTTTTTTTTCTAATACAATTCTATAGTTTATTTGTTTCCTTTCACTTCCAGGCCAGACACAAGAGCTCTGCACATTTGGCCAAAAGCTGTGAAGGTGCCTAGGTCAATACATTTTAGTTTGATATTTCTTGATGTCTAGAAAAAAACATGTAGATTATTTATGGGTATGTTTTAAATATTTCACTCCTCCATCCTAACCCTTAGATCTAAATGGTGCAGCACCTGGGTGGACAAGTGAGTTCATGAAATAGTCCCAGCATCAGTAATGAAAACTCTTAAATCATACCAAAACATGTCTCTGTAATAAATTAGGAACATAGAAGTTAGGTTATAGCAATAGTTCACAGATTGTTTCACAGAATGGTTAAGATGGAAAGGGACCTCTGAAGATCATCTGGTCCAACACCCTTGCTCAAACAGAGCCATGTAGACCCAGTTGCCCAGGACCATGTCTAGACAGTTTTTTAGTATCTCCAAGGATGGAGATTCACAACCTTCCTGGGCAACCTGTGCCAGCGCTTGATCATCCTCACAGTTAAAACATGTTTCCTTATGTTCACACAGAGTCTGTTGTGTTCCAGTTTGTGCCCATTGTCCCTGGTCCTGCCACTGGGCACCACTGAAAAGAGCTTGGCTCTGCCATCTTTGCACCCTCCTTTCAGGTATTTATATACATTGGTGAGGTCCCCCTGACCCATCTCTTCTCCAGGCTGAACAGTCCCAGCTCTCTCAGCTGCTCCTCATAGGAGAGATGATCCAGTCCCTTCATCATCTTAGTGGCCCTTTGTGGAACTCCCTCCAGTATGTCGATGTCCCTCTAGAACTGAGGAGCCCACAACTGGACACAGCACTCCAGGTGTGGCCTCACCAGTGCTGAGTAGAAGGGAAGGAAGTTTTACCACTGGGACTATGCAATGGACCATAATTATGCATCATAAGTGTACAGCTGCCAGCCAAACAAGCCTAACTAGCCCAAAATTGTTACCTTTTAGACAAATATACTCACGAGAATCTCTGCATGTACCTATATTTTTGTGAAAGGAAAATTTGATAAAATGTGTTAGCCTTTAAACAACTTCATCTTCGAAGGATCTAATAAGCACAAGCATTTGCAGGATTTTAAAGAGAAGTAAAATAAACAGGAAGGTAGAATACAGCCCTTACCTACTAAAGGAGGACAGTAATGGAAGTAAATTAAAGACTGGGAAAGACCAACATAAGAAAAAATGCTTTGGAGGGTGCAGATCTACAGAGAAAAGAACCATGTGAACGTGCAGTACCATACACTGTGTGGTGCCCTTTATCTTAGTGATCACAGCGGTCACAACAGTATCAGGTCCCCTGTCTTGATGGGACTCTTCAAGACTAACTACATTGCACTGACAGATTTGGAGGAAGGAGGAGAAATGGGATTTGTGAAGCATACCACTTGCATGTAGAGCATCGATTGCTCAATTTCTTACTCACACAACTTTAAGGAAAAGGAAAACATCTGTTTTTCTTTCATATGACATGATTTCAACCTACACAGAAATATTCTTCAGACAAGCTGAGGGCCAGATTAAAAAAGAAATGTGTAGCTGTGTAAAGACACTAGAAGAATTTCCCCAAACGTTGAGGTATTTCAATGAAAACCTCATCTTGCACATAACATCTGGTGAATGCAGGACTCGTCTATCTAATTCACACTAAGATACGTAATCAGCAAATCTGATGAGGCTAGTTGAATTACCTTGGTACAAAGAGGAAGAGAAACAAGCCTCTAGCATGCAGACTTACTCTGTTTCAGAGCTAGAGCTAACACAATATGCAGATAGTGCTGATACCTAGCGTACCTAGTTCTAATTTTATGGCTTGACTCTAGCTACCCATCCCCTTCTGTAATAAACTAATAAACATTACATTGGTCTCCATAGAAGCTGCAGAAATATAGTAGGTTAAATGGGAGGAGAATCAAGCCCTAAATATTCTAATCATGGTGACATACATGGAGTTAAGAAAAAAAGGAAAAAAAAATCCAAAGAAACAAAATAAGGTTTCTCACAGCATTAAAAATAAATGTTTCTACACCAGGGTGATAGGAGGCTAACATTACCAAAGGAAGCTAAATTTAGCCTGTGAAAGGTTATCTTGGGCAAGCACTTCTGGTGCATTTCTCTAAATTTTCACTTCAATTAATCTCTAGAAATTCAGTGTCTGATCCCAGTGACAGTAGCCTCTGGCTTCTTCAGAGTGACTGCCGAGGAAAAATTATCTGACACATATCAAACAAGCAAGAAATGACACTGGACAACATTAATCAAAACTTTCTCATTTCCTGAAGAATTAAGCATTAAATAATTAATTCCAGCACTACAGGCAGCTGTAAAAGAGGCCTTGTGCCTCCCCGCTGGTAAGAATTTGTCCTTGTCTAAAAGACTAGATTGATATATTTATTATTTATCAGATTAATCATGGCCAAGAACATTATAGATTGGCAGCCAAGCCCAGCCAGTTATATTGTAGTGGCCTGTTATTGGAGCTTGGAAAGAACCTGGTACATCAGCAACATTCAAAAGGGAAAGGGGTAGAAGAGTTTGCCCTCAAGCATTATTTAAAAAAAAAAAAAAAAGACAGAAAAAGAAAAAAATCTCAAATGCTTTTTTTTTTAAAAAAAAAGGGAATTGGACAAAGAAGATGTCATTGATTCAGCACCTCAGTGGAAGCTGCTAGTTCCTGGGGTCATTTTTATTTCTGTTTGCTAAGGACTGAAGGAGGCCCTTAGGATGTGGGTCAGAATATCAACTATTCTACGTGAAGCCACAATCATTAGTTTTAGAACAGAGTTTCAGTGGCAGACAGATATAAATCAATTTAACCAGCACGTACAAGAAAAGCCACTTCCAACCCTTCATTTTCCTTGTGTTTATCCAAGTACTGTAGCTGTGAGACTGATCTATGATTTAGGTTTTCTTTCATTTTTGCTAGCTGGCCATGGTACCAAGTAGCAGAGTAACTAGGAAGTTACATCCTAGGGGATTAGCATGCCGAATTCCTGTAGAGTAATAAGTGTTAGACAAAAATAAACTTCATATAATTTCATAGAATTTTACCATGTAGTCCTTTTGTTTTTTTTTTTTTCCTGTTTCAATTTTCCTCCATGCTGCTTCCATTCTGTCACTCACGGTATTAATATCTTATATGGAATTTTACTTTGTCATTTTGAATAGAGGATTTCTCACTTCTTTTCATGCACACAGAGTCAAAGGAAATCATAACTGTGGAATTCACAATTTAAGGATTGTTCCAAATGCCAACCTCTCATCTACATCCTCTTCTTTTCTTGTTTCTACAGTGGGGGAAGGATGAGTGAAATTTCTCATGCCCCACAAGAAATTTATTTCTGTGTGTGCCTCCTCGCTTTGCTCCTTTCATGTCACCTACATGTTATCTGGCAGCAACAAAACAGGAGAGTTGCTATATACTTGATGAGTGAGAAGTGATAATATTCTTTAAGGGCAATGCTGTTTCTGCACAGACCGGCAGTTCCCTGCTAGTCTACTACAGAGACATTTCAGGATGCCTGGATACAATGGGCATGGGAATTTTATTTTGAAAAGATAAGAAAGAAAAAATGGAGTGACAGCAAAATCTGGCCCAGAAAAAGCAGAAAGAAGAGTAAACAACTGTCATGCTCACTTGACCTGGGATAGATAATGAAATGTTTGATAAACACTCTGTTAAAGTCATAAGAATGTCCCCGCTAGGTCACATGGAAAATCCATTCAGTGCAGTCATGCCCAATAAAATCAAACTGTGCATTCCTAAGTAAGGCTATAAGGCCTCTAGCTTTTGGGGAAACAAACAAGGGGTTTCCAAACTCTAGAGATCATGTAGTTATGGGCTTCCAGTGGTCTTGAGATCTTGACCCCCAGGTCAAGGATTTCCTAAACTGGAATAATGAACCTTGTATATGATTAATCTAGATGGACTTCTCTATCATGAGTTTTTCTACCTGTTTCTTGATTTCATGTGTGAATAGCATTAGTAGTGTCCTGTGGCAATCAGTTCCACATTTAACTATGCATTGCAAAAGAAACACCATCTCTTCCCTGTTTTGAACCAGCTACCTGCTTCTTTGATGTCCTCCAAATCTTCAACAGGAGACAGTGAACATTTCCCTCTTCATCTGCTCTGTTTGGTTTGTGAGGTTACCACCACTGATCATATTGACTCTGTACTCTGCTATCAACAGTGTTTCTTCACTTCTCATCATTACACATAATTTTGTGCTTTGGAACACAGTCAAGTCAGATGTTTCAAGCACTAACAACTTGCTCTCATCCTTCTTAAATATTCTATTTCAGTGTAGGAAAGGAGATCTTTTTCTTATCAGATGCTTGTGGAGAATGTTTAGAGAAACACAGAAAGAAATGTAGAAGTGAAAAAGAAAATGTTTATTTATATGAATCTTTTAGTCTTTCCAAACCCTCTGCCATTCATGAGAGTGAACCTATGCAGGATCAACATAGTCCAGATGAAAAAGAAAGCTTCAGTTCTGTCATATCTTGATATCCCATCATATTTAGTATGCCATAGTTGAGGGATACTATATGGCATACCAGGATATTCTAGTTATGAGATGATAAGCAAATCCCAGCTTTTGTGTAGGAAGAAAACCCAAAAAACTAAAAAAACAAAATCAGATGGAAAGGAAGGCTTAAAAATGTTCACAAAACCAAAAAACTCAGTCTTGTTTTCCACAGAGGTTATAAGTGTCTGATTAAATTATCCAGGTAAACTTTCACAAATATCCCCAACCTCAGAAAACTGAAAAACGAAATGTAAAAAAGTAATTTAAATCATTATCCTTGAAACAATCTTGCAATTATTGCAGAGCCAACTGATGTTTTTCATTGTTTTAAACAGAAAAAAAGGGGAAAGATTACCTTGCCTTTTGCAACACAACTAATTCAAAGATAGTCTTGGTCAGTAAACTGAGGATGTGAGTACTTTGAAAATCAGATCATTTGCTATGGCACATATTAAAGATGCACAAAAGCGCATGAGAAAGTCATTAAACAAAACCAAAAAACTCAGTCTTGTTTTCCACAGAGGTTATATGTGTCTGATTAAATTAGCTAGGTAAACTTTCACAAATATCCCCAACGACAGCAGTATGGACAGCATCCTTCGTAATGGGCGGCAAAGAGCCATTCCTGAAGGCAATAGAAAGAGAGGAGGCTGGTCCCTGGCAGTTACCAGCCCTCTGCATCCCTCCTCGCCTCCTGATGCACAGGAACAAACCCATGGCTACTCCAGCCAGCAGCGCAACTAATGAACAGCTCCAGCCTTTCGGGAGTTTGTGCGATGCTCCCCCTGTGCACCCCTGCTGTGAGCTAACATGCAGCTCTCCTGGAGCATCGCCTGGGAGTGATTAGCACCCTTGACGATAGCATCCCTCCCTTCTGGTCAGGTCAGCCGAGATAGAGTTGATTCTCTTCACAGAAGCTAGTGTGAGACTGTGTTTTGGATTTGGGATGAGCAAATGTTGATAACATGTGCTGATGTGTTGAGTTGTTGCTAAGTAGTCAAGGACAGTCCAGCTTCTCGTGTTGGCCTGTTAACAAGAAGGCTGGGGGTGCACGGGGAGCTGGGAGGGGGCACAGCCAGGACAGCTGACCCCAACTGACCAAAAAGACATTCTATACCATATGACGTCATGCCCAGTATATAAAGCTGGGATGAAGAAGAAGAAAGGGGGGAGGGACGTTCGGAGTGATGGCATCTGTCTTCCCAAGAAACCATTACATGTGATACAGCACTGCTTCCCTGGAGATGGCTGAACACCTGCCTGCCCATGGGGAAGTGGTGAATGGATTCCTTGTTTTGCTTTGTTTGTGTGCACAGCTTTTGCTTTGCTTATTAAACTGCCTTTATCTCAACCCATGAGTTTTCTCACTTTTACCCTTCCAATTCTCTCCCCCATCCCACCGTGGGGGAGTGAGCGAGCGGCTGGGTGGGGCTCAGTTGCCGGCTGGGGCTAAACCATGACACAGCGGCACCATGCAAGTGAATTTACCTACGTCCTACCCCACACCTGAGTATTGTGAAACTACAACTGTGAAGAACTCTTTTGCACTAAAAGAACTTACATGCAAGTAGAGCAACTTTTATACGGTGGCCTTTTCTTGCGGTAGAGAAATATCCTCATGAATGAATACAGCCAGTCATTCCCAAGCCTGAAGCTTTTGTGGCTATACCAGACTGTATAGTTAAATTCAGGCAGCATGCTGCTTGAATCCTTTTGTATCACTGTGGCATCTCGCCAATGAGGGATGCACCTCCTCTCTAAGTCTTTTTTCCCCTTCCTCCAGATGCGTAGGTCGTCTTCTCTGTAAAGGACAATTAAACTTCCTGCTTCTCCAAATGTATATAGACAACTTCAAACTTGAAATTAGGAAATATATAAGAAAAAATAGCATACATTCAATTCTGATAGTTACATATTTTCAATCTCTGCACACATCTAAAGTATTTAAAGTTTTCTAAGGGGAAAATATTTGAAACAACATTAGACACAAACAAAACTTCACAGATTAAAATGTCCACAGTAATGCAAGGAACATGATCTTAAGGATGAGAAAGCTTGGGTTTTTTTCTGCAGGATATGGGTTTATATTTTAATTGCAAACGTTAAAAACAAAGTATAGCAGGCTGTTGTTTTCTGATCTGGCTCCAAAGGGAAGCCATGCACACTTTCTCAGAAGTTGGGTTTTTGTACTTCCTGGGGAACCCAGAGAGTTATGTTTGAAGCAGTTTATTTTAACTCCAGATTACATCATCCCAAGAACCTAAATTCTAAACTGGTAGAATAATTTCTAAAAGAAAGTAAGCAATCTTTCACGAAGCCCATAAAAAAGAATAGCTTACAGTTGATTCTAAGCAAAAGTGTCAAAAGTGTCACATCTGCATATTAGGCTGCTGCTTTGTAAAAACAGGTTTATTACCTGACATCACATACTTGTCACATTTCTCTTCAGAGAAAATAAAAATGTAAAAGGTCAGCATAAAATACTGTGCTGTGGATCTATGAATTGCTCACAAACATCTAAAAATATAGCTGTGTGCTTTTGTATAAAATAAGAACTAGCGGATATAGTGAAACTGAGCAGAATTCTGTCTTGATGTATATGTTCTTTTATTTACTCCTACTCATATTTTGATGAATTAAATGCACAATCAGCTTTTGAACTTTGCATATTATTTCTCAGATAACATATCTTTCATATGAAGTTGACTGTTTATCTGAGTATTTACCAAGGCTTTATAATTCATCTTTAAAACATATCGTTATTTTATACTTGATTTTAGCAGAAATAACAAAAACCTTTCCATACTCAGTCATCAAATGTTAAAAAAAGAACACAAAAGCTAAGTTCTGTCTTGTTTTTCATAAACTTTAGTTCAAGAGAAGTGCCTGGTTGTAATTCTGGAAATTTTTTCTTAAAATGGCAAGCCCTGCAAACTAGATAAAACATTTAATATGCATCTGCTAGAGAAAAGAGAAAAAGTCCTAACCCAAAACTTTAGGAAATTAATTGAAAATATTGAACCAATACAATTAAACATGGATCCACATGGAAAATCTGAGTATGACTGAGCCTCCAAATCTACCCCAAAAACCTGGCCATGAAGGAGGTAGCTCAGACAGTGGTAGCACCAAGTTTAGGACCATCTGTTTCTCAGCAGGCTTTTGCAGTTTGTGGTGAGCTCCATGGCATCAGAACATCCATCTGGGCCATGGGAAGCAGAAGCAGATCTAGGGCCAACTAACACTCCTAGTGCTGCTAGAAAAGGGCAAACAGGACAGAGGACTTTGGTCCTACACTTCATTTTCTGCTGTGGTGACTGTGATAAACAAGAGAAGAGATTCAGAGAACCAGATCCCAGTAAATCAGGTTAGGTTGAAAACGAATAGTAACCAGACCTGTGGCCAGATTACATGCTGGGGAAAAGGCATTTTTACCTTCTGAAGAGATACGGACTGCAATAGCAAAAGAAATCAGAAGAAAGAATGAGACAGGGTAACTGGTTATTTGTTTGCTGCTCACTAGATGTTCCCTTCAGCAACTTTGAAAGGCCATGGTTATGCAGAAGAGGGGAAAGCTGCCTATTTGCAGTATTTTGGATAAGAGGAAACTTCTGAAAGTGTAAGTAAAGAAAAGAATTTTTCAGAGGTTAAGGGGGACATACAGAGAAAAACCATCTGATGCGTACCAAGCCTTAAAGGGGATGAAAGGATAGGGAAGAATTTTCACAGGGACTAGAGAAAACTGCACAGAATTGATTGTAAGTTAGGACTCCACTGAAATGCTGCTAGGATCAGACTTAACTGTAAGGAGAGGAGATGTCCTGGCAAGATATGGTAGGCAGAGGGAGAGATTTCTTTGTAACTCGTGTAGTTTCTTGTTCTTTTTTTTGCTTGTCTAGTCTACATTCCTGTATGTCTTTACTATCAAATTTTCATTGTCCTACTTTGTATTCTGACAAAACCTGGTTCTAGCTTTTGCAAATCCTGTTGCTCACTTTACTTCGTGCTATGGTCAGATCTAAACAACCCCCTGGTTTATGTAAGATCCTGACATAAATGGCAATATTTGAGTGAATGTGTAGAGTGAAGGCACTTAACTGTTACACATCCACTCATCTGAGAAAGTGTCTGTCAGTGTTTGAAGCAGGAGTTAGAACCGTGTTATCTGCTGTATGCAGTGCTCTGTAGAATTACACCCAAGGATTTATTACTTTATGCAAAATGGAACAGATGGGAAATATTAAAATAAACAAATTGAACCTCCAAAGTATCTCCTACAGGGTAGTTAAATCATTCATATGAGAGCTGGAACAAGTAGGCTCAAATGCTTTCAAGACTAAATTGACTCCCTGTCTTTCACACACTGTGTAACAGCTTTCACCACTGGTCAGTTGATTGACAGTCTCTGACCACCACATCCATTTCCAGCTGTGCCACAAACTGGGGAGATAGGTCCAAACTCAGAAGACACCACAATAATACCACACAGAGCTTTGGCCCTACCAGCAAGACAAGTTAGGGAATACATATTTCACTAGAGATTGAAGACAAGATCCAAAAGTTAGATAAAGGATTAGATGCTCTTGATATCACTTCTCCTAACTTCAAAACTTCTGGCCCTGGGAGGTGGGTACTGGGGGCTTGTCTCTGATGCTCAGCCTTAACACAAGAGTCTCGCTGATTTAGCTTTACAACTGAAAGGAATATTACTTTGTAGACTCAGCATTGCCCTGCTACAGCTGTATTAACCAATTTCCTGGAGTGAGCTGAGCCAGTTACTGGCCTCTCCACCACAAAGATCCTGCTCCTCCCTAAGACCACCTACCTGCTTGAGAGGAAGAC
This sequence comes from Phaethon aethereus, assembly GCF_964289735.1. Classification (NCBI taxonomy): domain Eukaryota; kingdom Metazoa; phylum Chordata; class Aves; order Phaethontiformes; family Phaethontidae; genus Phaethon; species Phaethon aethereus. Next base: position 72,183,167 of record NC_138582.1, read on the forward strand.
AAACTTCTTTATGTTGTCAAGGTTAGCTTTTGCTGCAGATTAAATGCTCTCTTCACTTTCAGCCTTCATGAACTCTTGCAGTCCCCTGTGAGGACATCCCATGCTGATCACAATGGAGAGGCACAATCTGCCCCCTGTTCCCCCCTACCATGGGTGTACCACAAGCCTCCAAAGCTTGAGCCTATCAGCAAAGAAAAACAAAACAAGGTGATACCTCTAACAAGGAACATTCAGATCTGCTGGGAAAAAGCCAAATAGGTGAAATTAAGGTTAGAAAAGTAAGTCTGTGCACGGTCTTTTTGAGAATTGACTTTTCCCTCCAGTCTTTTTGTTGGCTT